>NC_064856.1:2197637-2897637 GCF_024139225.1 Suncus etruscus | reverse complement strand
AGGGAGGAAGAAAGAGAGAGAGAGAGAGAGAGAGAAAGAAAGAAAGGAAGGAAGGAAGGAAGGAAGGAAGGAAGGAAGGAAGGAAGGAAGGAAGGAAGGAAGGAAGGAAGGAAGGAAGGAAGGAAGGAAGGAAAAAAGAAGGAAAGAAGAAGAAAAGAAAGAAAGAAAAGAAAGAAAGAAAAGAAAGAAAAGAAAGAAAGAGAAGAAAAGGAAAGAGAAAGAGAAAAAGAAAAGAAAGAAGAGAAGAGAAAGAAAGAAAGAAAGAAAGAAAGAAAGAAAGAAAGAAAGAAAGAGAGTGCTGTGTTCAAGAGAGTGCTAGCCTCTCTGAAGGAGGTGAGACAGCCCCAGTACCCATCCCAGCATGAATGTATAAAATAAGGAAAATCCAAATCTCAGGAGGGGAGATTTGGGCAACATAACTAGGGACCAGGAACTCAGACAGCACATGTGCCTTGTTATTGAATTTTATAGAGACTCATGATATATTAGAAGGGGCCCATGAGAAGCTAGACCCAGTTCAGGTAGTTTATACTTTTATTACAGTTGTGTCTTAGAGCAGCCACACTCAATACTTTTTATTGTGGGTAAACATTAGTCTGAGGACCAGAGGTTACAAAAGCACTAAGATAATAAGATTGAGAATATAGGAATTTTGAAATTAACCAGCATTGGGAGAAATAGAACTGCAGAGGTTCAGTCAAAGAGAATTAAGGTTAAGCCCAATTGGTCTTTCAAAATCTATGTTTTTTATAAACAGGAAACCCAGCACATTTACAACCAGCCTCTGCTGTTTTAAGCATCTTTTTTCTATACAATTAATCACCTATCAGCAGGTCAGAAAACTCAATCACTTCCAAGAATAATGACACTGAAAAGTTTTCTTTTATAAATATATGATAAATATATCACATATATGATATATGTAATTTTTATAAATGATTTATATTTTATATCCTATATATGATTTCTCTGATAAATATATTTTCTTTGATAAATATATGATAAATATATGACTTACCCATTTCTTCTAAGAACATTTGTCACAGCATAAGCAGAGTTCACAAGTACTTTAGGACACCCCCGAATGCACATGCAAATTCATAGCTCTCCTAAAGTGAGTTATTCAGGTTTTTCGTGTATTTACTCATGAAATTCTGTACTCACAGTCACTTTCCTTCTTTTTCTCACAAGCCTGGAAACTATTCATCTGATTTTTGCCACTATAAACTTGATTTTAAAAATTATTTTTTAATTTACTTGATTCCAAATACAAGTAATTGTACTAGTGCTGCAATTATGCATAAAATATGCATAAATCCTTCTGACCAATGTTAATGCAATATTATGATTTACAATACTATTCAACGTTAAGCTTTAGACTTACAGTGCTGCTGTACCACACCCAGAACTGGAGTGTGGTATAATCTCCATTATTATATTTGATTGTTTTAAAACATTTCCAGTAAATAGAATCATTCAGTATGTGGTCTTTATTGATTATACTTTTTCGCTAAGCAAAGTGCTTATTTTTTGTTTGTTTATAAATATCTTTATTTATTTTTATTTGCCTTTTGGCCATCTGTATTTCTTTTTTTTTAATATAAATTTTTATTTAAGCACCATTTTTTAATTTAATCGTTTGTGAGCTAGAGAAAAGAGCCCTTAGTTCAATTCCATTGTTTCCCAAAAGTAGGCTCTAAATACCACTAGATTTATCCCCCTCCCAAACTGAAATTCATTAATGTTACTGATTTTACATTATACTGTAAATTTTAATTCTATATTAGACTCCATAACACAGATATGCCAGATTTGGTTTTTCATTCACCAATTACTTGGCATTTGGCTTGTTTCTGCTTTGAGATTTTGTGAATGATGCTACCATAATGTTTGTGTACATATTTTGTTAGGATGTGTTCATTTCTCTTGGTCGTATAACTAGAAATTGAAATGCTGTATTATGCAGTAACTCTGTGTCCTACTTTATTTTTCCATATGTTGGGCCCATATCCAGTGGTGTTCTCTAAAACGTCTCAGCATTCTGTGCCATGTTACCTAGGGTCAATTCTGGCAGTAATGGCGGGGACTATGAACTGCTAATTGTTTCTGGGTGTCCAACATGTAAAGTATATGCTCAGACTATTGAGCTATATTTCTGGTGTTACGTTACCATCTTAAGTAACTACTATCCAGCTGTTTCCAAAGTGGCTGAACCATCTTACATTCTCACCAATGTATTGGTTTCTTATCACAGAATTTGAAATATTGAACTCCTTCATTCTGTTGGTAGTTCTTATACTTCTGATAGGGTCCATTGAATCCCAATGCTTTTAGTTTTTTATCGAATCCAATTTATCTACTTATCTTTTGTTTCTTTGTTCTTGGTGCTCAGAAACCTTTGCCTAACCCAAGATCATGAATATGTATCCCTGTCTAAAATCTTTATAGATTAATTCTTGTATTATGTATATAAATACTTATTTTTATTTTATTTTATTGAAACCTTTTGATATACAAAGTCCTTCATAGTTGGATTTCAGACATACAATGAATGAGGGCCATTCCCACCACCAGTGTCAATATTCCTTCACCAATATTCCCAGAGTGCATCCTATAACACCACCTTTGGTCCCTGCCCTGCCAGTATAACAGGCCAATTTTAAGTTCAATTTATTATAGTTTTGGTCTTTTGATTCTATTATTCTTGACTTTGTTAACAAAGTTGTTGGCTTTGGCTTGGATATTTAGTTCTGCCCTTTACATCTCCACTAATGCCCCTGAGACCACTTGGCCCTTGGCAACTATCCTTTTCTCCCCTTTGCCTCCTTCTTATTTTTATAGGAAAAGGCAGAAATATAAGGTAAAACAAAATAATCTGTCCCAAGGTTTTTTGAAAAAGGTGGAAGCCCCTATCTAAAAGATAAAAAAGAAGTGACAGTCTTTTGCATAAGCACAGTTGTGGAAATAAGAAAGGAGAAAACATTTGGCCTAAAAACAGAGTGTACCTAACTGAAACCCTTCCCCCAAATTCTTGTTTCCCTAACCTCTTCTTTTGTTATGTACAAATCCACCACCTGGATTACAAGGCCTTCCCCCACTCAAGGGTGGAGTTCTGGATAATAAAAGAAAAGAGTGTTGGCTTGGGGAGGGGAGGAAGAGAGAGCACATGACAGATAGGCAGCTCAGGGTAGGAAAGAATGAGCAGGGCAGATAGGCTGTATATGGCAGAGGAAGGCCATGAGGAATAAAGCGAACTGACTTCGATGAATACTGTTCGGACTGCTCAGGGTATTATTTATCCACCATTACCCTGCTCTATCAGCTCCTTAAGTCTAAGGGGTTAGAAACATGGTGCCTGGGGCAGCCTCAGCTAACTCATGGACTTTATATTTTATATTTGTATTTTACACATACCCATGAACCATTCTGCCATAGAGCAACTACAGGCTCCAGGCACACTAAATTGACTAACCCCCAAATTTTGGATCATGGTCCTTGGAAAAGTTCTCAATCATGGTTGTCACAGTCAGGCTTCTGTAATTAGAGATCTTGGTTTTTTTGCACAGGGTGTTACAGAGCATCATCTGGTTTATTCACACCGTTAGTGGCAAGGCAGGAAAACCTGTCCTGAAAGCAATTTGTTGCTGTTTCCAAGTTATCACAATGACATCTGAACCCACCCTGGAGCAAATCAGTGCCAGGACAGGACTAGGGGTTGAACAGCCTATGCCCGATCGAATGAATCCTAAGTCAAGTCACTATAACAAATGTTCAGGGTAAAATATTTAAATATTCAAAACATCACATGGAATATTCAAGGGCAAAATATATTGCTCCACTGCAATTTAAATTTAGGAGTCCTTTCACTATTAGATAAGAACTTCTTTTTAATGCGTAACATTTCCCCCATCTTAATGTGCCTATGCAAAAAGAAACAATGTCACATGATACTACTGGAGGAGATAGGGGTAAAAATAACAAGCTAAACAATTCCAATAACCTGGGTCTAACATGAACTCAGAACCCAAAAGAATCTTATCTTCTAGAGAATTTCCTACTAAATAGATTCAAAAAAAGGAATGGGGTTTTGGGTTACTTTTTTGGGGGGTTGGGTTTTTTTTGGGGGGTGCCATTTTGATTACTAAATGTCTTGTTGTTCTGTTAGGGTCTGGGTCTGTTTTGTTTGGCACTCTTTTGGTCTCTTGGATTTGCAGAGAAGCTTCTTTCCAAGAGTGGAAAAGTTCTCGCTATTATATCCCTCACTACTTATTCTTTCCATTTTCTTTTTCCTCCCCTTAGGGTATTTTTATTTTGTTTTGTTTTTGTTTTTGGGTCACATCCGGCGGCTTTCAGGGGTTACTCTTGGCTCTACGCTCAGAAATCGCTCCTGTCAGGCTCAGGGGACCATATGGGACGCTGGGATTCGAACCACCGACCTTCTGCATGAAAGGCAAACGCCTTACCTCCATGCTAGCTCTCCGGCCCCCCCTTATGGTATTCTGATAATTCAGAGATTATTTCTTTTGTCTTTGTTCCTAAAGTATTTTTGCATTTTCTTTCAATGCTTGTCTCTCTTTTCTTTTTTGACTTCTTTATCACTGCTGGCTTGTAATTTGTCTTCAGGTTTGTCTATGCAATTCTCCGCCTGTCACTTCTACTATGGGAGTGACTCTTAAGTAGCACCAAGTGTGTCTCCGAACCCTAATAAAAATTAAATTCTAAAGAAACAGAGTAAAGGGCACTTAAAATATTTTATTTCAATAGTGAAAAATATTAATTTCTTCATAAAAACATGACTTCCAAGTATTTATAGCCTCTAGATCCTCTGTATAAAAATTTCTTAAAGGAATATGGTAACCAAGGAGAGCTTAGTAACAGGAACCATAGGAACTTTTATAGGCCAAATATAGTTTAAGGAGAATTGAGCTGAATGTACAATAAATTGTTGATGATTTATTGGACTACTCTCCTAGTGTTTTACTAGTATTTTTAGAACAATATCTTTGCAGTATCTATGTTTGTGTAGGTTCTTAAGAGTTATGTTCATTCAAGTTTTCCTTGTTGGAAAACCAACTGCATTTTTATGTCATCATTTTTTTTTTGTTTTGGGGACACGCCCAGCGTTGCTCAGGGGTTACTCCTGGCTGTCTGCTCAGAAATAGCTCCTGGCAGGCATGGGGGACCATATGGGACACCAGGATTCGAACCAACCACCCTTGGTCCTGGGTCAGCTGCTTGCAAGGCAAACGCCGCTGTGCTATCTCTACGGGCCCTATGTCATCATTTTAACTTCCTTAAAATCTATAAAGTTTTCTCTCCTACCAGTATAAAAACATTAAGTCTGCACCTCATTTATAAGCACAATCCTAACATAGAGAATTGTAGTAAAAGTATAGTCTATTGAATGAAGGTAAAAAATAAAATTTTAAATATTAAGTACACAGGAAGGAAAGTATTTTGTAGTGTTTATATATTTCCCAAATTATTCATATATGTAAATCAATCCTATTTTAATATAATCTGGGACTCTGATTCAAAGATCTAGAAAGAAGATAATCTTCATTGACATCTCATCTATGCTAATCCTTGGATGGAAATGGGACAGAAAGGCTTATTTGTATGTCATAGGTAGTTGTCCATTCTCAATCCAATACACTGTAATTTTTCAGGCCCTACCTTATCGGGTCAATATTTGCCTATACTTTAAATATCACTTTCAAGTTTTTAGTTTTGTTCTTTTGGGCCTCACCCATTGGTGCACAAGGCTTACTCCTGGTTCTGCACTCAGTGATCTTACCCACTGTCTTATCTCTCCAGCTCTTATGGTTTCTCTGATACCTTTATCTTACAAGAATTCTTGAGGCCATTTTTAATTTTTAAGAAAACTTTTTTAAATTTAGTCACTGTGAAATTAAAAAAGTATTCATGATGGGTTTCAGGCCTACAGTGTTTAAACATCAGTGCCCACTCCACTCCCCAATTTGCTTTGCTTGTTCGAGAATGCCTCTAGGACAGGGGTCTCAAACTCAATTTACCTGGGGGCCGCAGGAGGCAAAGTCAGTGTGAAGCAGGGCCACATAAGGGATTTCACAAAAAAAAAGTCCTCAAACGTCATTTTAACTGTTTTAATTATTTCTTCTGAACATGAATAGAACATTGAGTGAAGATCATGAACAGTTCTTCTGAACATGGCATCTTTTGCCTATTCCTTACTGCCAGACTTGACAGTGCTTCTTCTCACAAATCTGAACCACATTTGGCTTTAGAGAGGAAGCAGTTGAGACCCTCAGTATGGCTTGAAGATAATCATCATTAAGTCTAGACCTGTACTTTGACTTATTGAAGTTCAATGTGGAGAATAACTTTTCACACAAATATGTGCTCCCAAAAAGGCACATGGTGCGCTTGAACTTTCGGGAAAGCTCAGGGAAGCTGGGGGGCAATTCTCTCAAAAATTGCCCATGCATGTCTGCTTTTCCACTAATCTCCCTGAACTTGGCTTTGAGATCAGAGTTGCATTGCAGGTCAATGAGCTCCATTTGAAGCACAGGAGGGGCATCTTGCACATCAAAGGAAAAGGGGTCTACAAAAATTTGGAAAGTGGCTCTGTGCTTTTTGAAGTCTGCAAATCTGTGATCAAATTCCTTCTCTAGCTTAAAAATAGTATCAACATATTTCTCACCGCTGAATGGTATGCTTGCATCCACAAGTTCCCTGCATGCTGGGAAATGGCAAAGGTTTGTCTGAGAAAGCGGGAATTTCCATAACACAAGTTTTGTGGACAATGCTCTCACATTGTCATAGGCAGCACTGATAAGCTGCCCCTGGGCCTTGTAACATCTTGTTTAGTACATTCAACTTATGTGTGATGTCAACAAGAAAAGCTAAGTCCATGAGCCATTTGTGATCACTCAACTCAGAAACAGCATTCTCATCCTTCTCCATGAAGGCTTTCACTCCTTCTCTCAACTCAAAAAATCTTTTCAGGACATTTCCCCTGCTGAATCAACATACCTCGGTGAAATATTTGAGTTTTCTAAAGTCGTAGACTACAAAATGAATATGCAAATGTCCATGACTTTACCATTTGTAAATAATAAATAGAAGAGAGAGTTAATTTTAAAAGTCCCATTCTCAATTGTGCCTCAAAACCTTTGAATTAACCTAACTAAAGAGGTAAAAGATCAATCAATCAATCAATAAATAAATAAATAAAATAAAAAAAATAGAGGGACGGGAGAGAGAGCATGGAGGTAGAGCATTTGCCTTGCATGCAGAGGGATGATGGTTCGAATCCTGGCATCCCGTGTGGTCTCCCCAGCCTACCAGGAGCAATCTTAGTATAGAGTCAGAAGTAATCCCTAAGTGCTGTTGGGTGTGATCCAAAAAACAAAATAAATAACTAAATACATAACTAAATAAATAGAGAGATGAAAGATCTATCCAAGAAAAAATACAAAACACTAAGAAATCAGACACACGGATTTGGAAATTTAATATAATAAAAATAGAAAAACACCCCCCAAAGTGTTATACAGATTCAATCTACTCCCTGGAAGGATGCACCTAACACTTTTAAAGAAATACACCAAACAGTCCTGAAACTCATATGGAATAATAAAGTCCAAGTAGCTAAAGCAATCCATGGGGAATAAAACTAGGGAGGAATCACTTCCACAATTTCAATCTGTACTACAAAATTGTAAAATTAAAACAACATAACATTGGAATAAAGACAGAGCCTCAGTTCAGTGGAATAGAGTGGAATATATTAAGATGGTTTCTCAAATTCATGATCATTTGATATTTGATAAAGGATAAAGAAATATTAAATGAGGAAAGGAAAGCCTCTTCAACTAATGGAATTTATTTAGAAAACTAATCAGCTATATACAAGAAAATAAACTCAGACCTCTTTCTAATACCATGCACAAAAGTAAAATAAAAATGGATTAAATATGTGCATATCAGACCTGAATCCATAATGTACAGTAATAATATAATATTGAAGCTAATGGCATCTTCAGGTGTAGAACTACTGACCTAGCAAGTGGAATCAAGTGGAAGCAAAGATAAACAAATGTAACTGCATTACAGTAAGAAATTTAACTACCTCCAAAGAAATCATTACCAAGATATGGAGACAACCCACAAAATAAAAAGAGATTTTTTTTGCCTACCACTCATCTGATAAGCCATTAATATCAAATACATAGAAGACACTTTACATGAAAAAAGCTTCCAACTGCATCAGATTTCTGGAGGTTTTATCCAGGCCTATTACTCACTGGTTTTAAAAATCTCTGGGGATTTTTCCTGTGTTCCCTGGTTGCATTGAATTATATATAATGGCCTATTAACTTCCTCTTAAACCCCATAGGTTAGTGACTTGCACAGACCCCATAACCCCAATTACCATCTGAGTCACAATTTAAGGTCTTTGAGTTCCTAAAGCATCTCCCTTTTTATAAATGGTACAATATCTTCATAGTCAAAATTTTCTTTCATCTGGAAAAGGACACCTAATATTCCAAAAAGTAGAATACGCACTGATAATATTCTGTTGCATTTCTTTGCAGTCTTTTCTGTCAATAATCATGTTGAATTTCAATAGTTTTACATTTACATGTGGTTAGTGTCGATTATATACATACCAATATATAAAAATATTGTACCTGGCAAAAGCTGGCTCCCTGTGTGTGACACCAGGCGGGGAAAATCCGCGAAAGTACACCGGCCCAGTGGGGCTCAGCTGTGAAAGACTGTGAGTGTGACCTGTCTATGTCTGTCTACTGTCCTCTTGCGTGAAACTCTTGCGAGTGGGACAAAAAGAGGCTCCAGCGGAGCACGGCCGCTCCGCTTCGCTACGCGGCCGTGCACTCTTTCTAAGGAAAGAACTCCATTGCAACAAGAAGGAAAAATCACACTAAGAACGGCGCTATATCACAGAAGCAAACATTTCTCTCTGGACTGTCTTCTCTGTTACATGCTCGGGCCTAAGATTTGACCCAGTGTGAGGCTTCATCCACGGAGGACTCCCCTTCCTTAGAGGCAAGTCAGCCCATCCAGAAAGGGAGGAGCCAGAGGAGTGTGCTGCCTACATCATATAGACAATGAATACCACTACAACACGTAGAAAAACCCACAATACAAATGTGACAATGGGGAAACAGCGCAGGCCAGCATCAGACATAGAGAATGAAGATGACAATTCTGAGGACCAGATAATGACTGAACAACTAATCAACCTCTCAGATAAGGACTTTAGACTAGCAATATGGAAGGTGCTCAACAGACTCCAAGAAACCATGGATCGAGTTGAACAGAACACTAATAAGAACCAAGAAAATATGAAGGCAGAAATGACAAAACTCCAAACTGAAATAACATGTCAACTAACAGGCCTGAAAAACTCAGTAAACGAAGTGAATGACAAAATGGATAAGCTCTGGGACAGGGTATCAGAAGCTGAGAATAGACTTGGTGCTGTGGAAGATGAGATACATAACAATTCCATACAGCAGGAGAGATTGGACAAAAAACTTAAAGCAAATGAGCAGACAATGGAAAAATTAGTCAAAGAATGGGAACAGACGAAAATAGAAGTCTATGATAAGATCAACAGAAACAACTTAAGAATCATTGGAGTCCCAGAGACCCAGGAAGAAAATTTCCAGGAAGAATCAATGGTCAAGAACATCATTAAAGAGAAACTTCCAGAGCTAAAGAATATATGTGATCAAATCCTGCATGCCCGAAGATTACCAACCAAAAGAGACCCCAGAAAAACCACCCCAAGACACATCCTAGTCACAATGACAAATCCCACAGATAGAGACAGAATTCTGAAAACAGCAAGATCAAAAGGGGAAATCATGTTCAAGCAAGCTTCCCTGAGATTTACAGCAGACCTGTCACCAGAAACGCTCAATGCCAGAAAGCAGTGGTGGGATATTGTGACAAGACTGAATGAAATGAATGCTTCACCCAGAATACTATACCCAGCAAAACTCACTTTCCGGTTTGATGGAAGAATACATGGTTTCACAGACAAAAAACAGCTCAGAAACTTCACAGACACAAAACCAGTCTTAAGAGAAAAAACTGAAAGACCTAATCTAAGACAAGACTACCCAAAAGACACACCAAATTTTGAAATAAAGATGGCGTTAAATCCCAGGACAATTCTTTCTCTCAACGTCAATGGACTAAATGCACCAGTTAAGAGACACAGAGTGGCTAAATGGATCAAAAAACTCAATCCAACCTTCTGCTGCCTACAAGAAACGCACCTGAATAGTCAGAACAAACATAGACTCAAAATAAAAGGCTGGAGAAAAGTTATCCAAGCAAACAACACCCATAAAAAAGCTGGAGTGGCCATACTAATATCAGATAATGCAAACTTTATACTCAGGAAGGTTGTAAGGGACAAAGACGGACATTTTATATTAATCAAGGGGTACGTAGAGCAGGAAGAATTCACTCTCCTAAACATATATGCACCGAATGAGGGGCCAGCAAAATATTTAATACAACTGCTGACAAATCTGAAAAATAATATCAACAACAACACAATAATTGTGGGGGACCTAAACACGGCTTTGTCAACACTGGACAGGTCAACCAGACTGAAACCCAACAAGAATATACTAGACCTGAGGAGAGAAATGGAAGAAAGAGGCCTAGTGGATATATATAGGACACTCCATCCCCAGAAACCTGGATACACATTCTTCTCCAATGTACATGGGACATTCTCCAGGATAGACTACATGCTGGCACATAAAACATACCTCCATAAGATCAAGAGGATAGAAATTTTGCAGACTACCTTCGCTGACCACAAGGCTCTGAAATTATTTGTGAACTCCAAAGGGACTCAGAAGAAACACTTTAACACCTGGAAGTTAAACAGCCTCATGCTCAATAACCAGTGGGTCCGAGATGAAATCAAGGAGGAAATAAAAAGGTTCCTGGAAACAAATGACAATAAAGACACAAACTCTCAGAACTTATGGGACACAGCAAAAGCAGTACTGAGAGGAAAATTTATAGCTTTGCAAGCACACATCAGGAAGGAAGAAGGAGCTTACCTGAGTAGCTTAATGACACAGCTAATAGAACTAGAAAATGCTCAACAAAAGGACCCAAGAACAGGAAGACAGAAGGAAATAACAAAGCTGAGAGCAGAAATCAACGAAGTGGAAACTCAAAAAACAATCCGAAAGATCAACGAAAGCAGAAGTTGGTTCTTTGAAAAAATAAACAAGATTGATAGACCACTGGCAAACCTAACAAAGAAAGAGAGAGAGAGAAACTTGATAACTCGTATCAGGAATGAAAAAGGAGAGATCACTACTGATATGACAGAGATTCAAAGGGTAATCAGAAACTACTTTGAAAAACTCTACGCCACTAAAAATGAGAACCTGGAAGAAATGGATAAATTCTTGGACTCTTATAATCTTCCACGGTTGAAGGAAGAGGATGTAGCATATCTAAACACCCCCATCACCATTGATGAAATTAAAACAGTAATCAAATGTCTGCCGAAAAACAAAAGCCCAGGTCCAGATGGATTCACTAATGAATTCTATCAAACTTTCCAAGAGGAACTACTGCCAATCTTGGCAAGACTCTTTCATGAAATTGAACAAACAGAAACACTTCCAAATAGCTTTTATGAAGCCAACATCACCTTGATACCTAAACCAGACAGAGACGCTACCAAAAAAGAAAATTACAGACCAATATCACTGATGAATGCAGATGCAAAGATCCTCAACAAAATCCTGGCAAATAGGATTCAATGCCTCATTAAGAAGATCATCCACTACGATCAAGTAGGTTTCATCCCAGGAATGCAAGGCTGGTTTAACATCCGTAAATCTATCAACATAATACACAACATCAATAACAAGAAAAATAAAAACCACATGATCATATCAATAGATGCAGAGAAAGCATTTGATAAGGTCCAACACCCATTCTTGATCAAAACTCTCAGCAAGATGGGAATGGAGGGAACCTTTCTCAATATAGTGAAGGCCATCTACCACAAGCCAGTGGCAAATATTATCCTCAATGGAGAAAAACTGAAAGCCTTCCCTCTAAATTCTGGCACAAGACAAGGCTGTCCTCTCTCACCACTCCTATTCAACATAGCACTGGAAGTACTTGCTATAGCGATTAGGCAAGAAAAGGATATCAAGGGAATCCAGATAGGAAAGGAAGAAGTCAAGCTCTCACTGTTTGCAGATGACATGATACTCTACTTAGAAAACCCTAAAGACTCTATCAAAAAGCTTCTAGAAACAATAGACTCATATAGCAAGGTGGCAGGCTACAAAATTAACACACAAAAATCAATGGCCTTTCTATACACCAACAGTAATAAAGAAGAAATGGACATTAAGAAAACAACCCCATTCACAATAGTACCACACAAACTCAAATATCTTGGAATCAACTTGACTAAATATGTGAAGGACCTATACAAGGAAAAGTATAAAACTCTGCTCCAAGAAATAAGAGAGGACACACGGAAATGGAAACACATACCCTGCTCATGGATTGGCAGGATTAACATCATCAAAATGTCAATACTCCCCAAGGCATTATACAGATTTAATGCCATCCCTCTAAAGATACCCATGACATTCTTCAAAGAAGTGGATCAGACACTTTTGAAATTCATTTGGAACAATAAACACCCTCGAATAGCTAAAGCAATCATTGGGAAAAAGAATATGGGAGGAATTACTTTTCCCAACTTTAAACTGTACTACAAAGCAACAGTTATCAAAACAGCATGGTATTGGAATAAGGATAGGTCCTCAGATCAGTGGAATAGGCTTGAATACTCAGAAAATGTTCCCCAGACGTACAACCATCTAATTTTTGATAAAGGAGCAGGAAATCCTAAATGGAGCAGGGAAAGCCTCTTCAACAAGTGGTGTTGGCACAATTGGATAGCCACTTGCAAAAAATTAAACTTAGACCCCCAGCTAACATCATGTACAAAGGTAAAATCCAAATGGATTAAAGACCTCGATATCAGCCCCAAAACCATAAGATATATAGAACAGCACATAGGCAAAACACTACAGGACATTACAGGCATCTTCAAGGAGGAAACTGCACTCTCCAAGCAAGTGAAAGCAGAGATTAACAGATGGGAATATATTAAGCTGAGAAGCTTCTGCACCTCAAAGGAAATAGTGCCCAGGATACAAGAGCCACCCACTGAGTGGGAGAAACTATTCACCCAATACCCATCAGATAAGGGGCTAATCTCCAAAATATACAAGGCACTGACAGAACTTTACAAGAAAAAAACATCTAACCCCATCAAAAAATGGGGAGAAGAAATGAACAGACACTTTGACAAAGAAGAAATACGCATGGCCAAAAGACACATGAAAAAATGTTCCACATCACTAATCATCAGGGAGATGCAAATCAAAACAACGATGAGATACCACCTCACACCCCAGAGAATGGCACACATCACAAAGAATGAGAATAAAAAGTGTTGGCGGGGATGTGGAGAGAAAGGAACTCTTATCCACTGCTGGTGGGAATGCTGTCTAGTTCAACCTTTATGGAAAGCGATATGGAGATTCCTCCAAAAACTGGAAATCGAGCTCCCATACGATCCAGCTATACCACTCCTAGGAATATACCCTAGGAACACAAAAATACAATACAAAAACCCCTTCCTTACACCTATATTCATTGCAGCTCTATTTACCATAGCAAGACTCTGGAAACAACCAAGATGCCCTTCAACAGATGAATGGCTAAAGAAACTGTGGTACATATACACAATGGAATATTATGCAGCTGTCAGGAGAGATGAAGTCATGAAATTTTCCTATACATGGATGTACATGGAATCTATTATGCTGAGTGAAATAAGTCAGAGAGAGAGAGAAAAACGCAGAATGGTCTCACTCATCTATGGGTTTTAAGAAAAATGAAAGACACCCTTGTAATAATAATTTTCAGACACAAAAGAGAAAAGAGCTGGAAGTTCCAGCTCACCTCAGGAAGCTCACCACAAAGAGTGATGAGTTTAGTTAGAGAAATAACTACATTTTGAACTGTCCTAATATTGAGAATGTATGAGGGAAATGTAGAGCCTGTTTAGGGTACAGGCGGGGGTTGGGTGGGGAGGAGGGTGATTTGGGACTTGGGTGATGGGAATGTTGCACTGGTGATGGGTGGTGTTCCTTTTATGACTGAAACCCAAACACAATCATGTATGTAATCAAGGTGTTTAAATAAAAAAAAAATTAAAAAAAAAAAAATATTGTACCTGATTTCTCAAAATTTCTCAAAAAACAATTTCAAAAGCTGCATACTAGTTTATTTACTTAGATGTTTTTGTTTCATTTATCTTGAAAATATTACTAAATTATGAATTTTGTAACTTACATTTAATTTGTCAAATGACTTATGAGTAAGACATTGATCCACAGTCCTTTTGTCATATTTTAAAATACTTAGTATACCAGACTATGAAGACTCTATTTTTGAAATTACTACTCAAACTATCCTCATCATAATAGTGGTTTTTAGATGCCCTTGTTTTTTCAAAAAGTGACTTTATTAGTCAATGCTCTCTTTACAAGAAAGTGTAGCCCTATACAGACTTCTTTATGAAAATCTGTTTTCTGTGAAGGCTTGACCAGATGGTGTTAGTTAAATTTCTTTAGAAAACCTTCTGTAAGTACATATACTTTATTTGACTCCTCTAGGCTATATTTTGATACATATGAATATAAATAAATATAAATGACCATATAAATATAAAATAAAATAATTTTAACATGAAAATTAAAGTAAAAATATTTGAGAGTTATGGAACAAGAAATCTATGGATCAAGAAATAATATCAAATGTACCCGACATTCTACTCTGAGGATTCCTTTGAACTGTAGGGGTTCATGTTTCTGTAGCTTTCCCCTATGGAAACTAGAAATTGTTTCAGAATCTGCAAGTAAGAAGTCTCAAATTGTCCTCAGATTTAATATATAAAAATTCAAATATTTGCCAGAGATATGGGACATGGAGCAAAGGGTTTGACTTTCATGTGGCTGGCCCCAGTTCAAATCTTAGCTCTGTATATAGTGTCCAATCACCACCAGAAGGGAGACAAAGCATAGAGGCAGGAATAATCCTTGAAATTGGCCAAGTACCCCCTACACACACACACACACACACACACACACACACACACACACACACACACACACACACACACATACACACAAAATACCTCCACCAGTAATCACAATGTAACTGGGGCTAGAACAGTACTGCAGGGAAGACATTTTCCTTGCATGCAGCTGACCTGAGTTCAATCCCTGACATTCCATATGATTACTGAGCCTGCCAGGAGTTATTTCTAAATGCAGAGCCAGGAGTATCTCTGAGAACCACCAAGTGTGGCCCCAAACCAAAATATAACAATAATAATAATAATAATAATATACAAATAATGTGACAAATGGATATTTGTTCACTGAATAAGTAAAAAATAAGAGAGATGGCCACAAATACTAGCAGCAGTGGGGACCTGTATCAATTAAATATTTTAATTGACTGTTAATTTGCACAAATATATGTTACATTGTTAAGTGAAAAAGTTATTTTTTTCTTCAGATCAACAACTAACTGCATGATCCTGCATATAGCATCAAGATAAGAAACAATGTAGGCAGTGCTATATTCTTTTTTAAATGTCCAAATGGTTTTGTGGCTCCTCCTTCAGAAATGAGTCCAGGTGGTTCTTTATGTCTTAAAGATTGCAGACCCCTGAGGGGTACCTTCTTACTGTTCTCTTGTCCTTCCCTGATAGGCTACCTAGTATTAACATTAATAAAATGTTTTATAGCAATTTCCGGCAAGGAAAAAGAAAACCACTAGGAACTAAAATATAACATTCTTTACCCATAAGAGATGTGAATCATATAGTTTACTAACATCATCAGGAGTAGTAGTTCTTGAGTAACAATTAGCATTTTTGTGTGTGTAACCCCCAATAAAAGGTATTCTTTTCAAATTGATACTTAAGGGTCAAGAAAGATATAGTACAATTGGTAGATCATTTATGTAGGTCCAGGAGTAAGGTCTGAGCACACCTGGCTGCTGTGGTCCCACAAAAAATAAAAAACAATCAAAAAAATTGACAGGTGAGCAGAGCAAATGTCCCCACTCTTTAAAGTAGAAATTGAGCTTCCATTCTACCCAGCACTACCACTTCTGGGAATATAATTTAGGGGTTCAAAAACACAATGCAGAAAAACCCTTTGCACTCCTATTTCTTTGCAACATTATTCACAAATACCCAAACCTGGAAACAACCTAGAAGAGATGCGTGGGTAATGAAACTTTGATACATCTACACAATACTATGCAGTTGTTAGGTAAATGAAATTTGTTTGTACATGGATAGACATGGAGAGTACCATGCCTGAGTGAAATGAGAAGAAGGGAGATGGAAATTTAAAAGAAAAAAGCACAGTATGAGAATAATACCCAGCAATAATAGAAATGATGGTGGGAAAGTGCAGTTAAGATAAAGTACTATGACAGTAACAGGTGAAAATGATCACTCTGGACAAGAATGAGGAACTAAATGGAAATAAAGTTATATGCATGATATTCCTTCAGAAATAGTGTTGCCAACCACAGTGTCTAAAAGGAAAAAAGAGAGAGAGAGAGAGAGAGAGAGAGTGCCTTAAAGGCAGATTGAGGGTTGACATCGAGGGACAGAAGGGAAAATTGGTGGCAGGAAATGAAAACTGTCAAAAGAATGGGTGGTGGAATATGGTATGACTGAAGCTGAACTATTAACAACTTTTTAAATTTATCTCACAGTAATTTAACTTAAAAAACTTTATAATTGAGATTGGGATATGGAACTAATCATTAGCAAGGTGCTTGAAGCATGTTTACTAATTGGAAAAAGTATTGTAGTTAATATTTATTGCTTTTATAGAGAGCTGTGTCTTTGGGAATTAAAATTCACCACCTGATGAAATTTCTTCAATTGTGGAACACATTTGAAGGTTAATCTATACCAAGCAACAATTTTCTTATTTCTTTGTCACTTCCCATGCAATGCAGTCATAGTCCACAGGCCTACACTGCAGAGTTCCATAGAAAATTGAAAATTATTTCAGAATGGTTGTGGAAATCAAAGCACGGAGTTTACACTTCCGGACTAAAGGGCTTTCCAACAAAGACAGTTCATTTACATATGAATACATCTGCTTCCAGGGCATGTAGGGGACATTTTGAAGTCAATACTTTATAATCCTTAGAGTGGGCTGGATTATGTTGAGCCTCAGGCGCTT
Organism: Suncus etruscus; assembly: GCF_024139225.1. Classification (NCBI taxonomy): domain Eukaryota; kingdom Metazoa; phylum Chordata; class Mammalia; order Eulipotyphla; family Soricidae; genus Suncus; species Suncus etruscus. The sequence goes on along the minus strand of NC_064856.1, from coordinate 2,880,268 downwards.
TAAATTGACATTCTCAATCTTAAATTTCTTTCATTTATTTAACTCCTCTTTATGTCTTGGGATAAGTCATGCCTAAATAATTTAAATGTCCACAGGATTGTAACTCACATGAGCTTTTAGTGCACCAAATAAATACCCTGTAATGTGAGCTGCATGTGTGTTGCAAACTAGGAACCTAGCCCGAATGTTACGATTTCTTGAAAGAAACATTAGTTCAACTCTGAAATTGCTTTTCCTTAACTTGGTTTTAGAAATTATTTTTTTCTTTGATGTTTTATTTTATTTCTCTTTATAAATAAATACTTTAATTAAACCACCCTGAGATACAGTGACAAAATTGTTCACGATTAAGTTTCTGAAACCTGTGCACTTTTATCTTACACATTTTAGTGTCCATCTGCTTAAATGCTCATTGTATGCTTTAATACTCCTTTTTTTTTTTGCTTTATATCTAGCTTTGCTTTTGAAACTCCTGTTAAATTATACCCGAGGCTTCAAGAAGAGGAAAAAATCAGTTATATTTTTAATTGAACCATTAGAATGCACTTTGAAAATACACCTTGAAGTTTGTTTCTTCTCTGTGACAAGACACAGGAATAACCAAATATTAGCTCTATGAATATTTTCAATATATACAAAAATATCTTTTCAACAGCTGCATTAGCATTTATTTTCTTAAAGCTCTTTCTCTACATATATCTATTTATCTATATTTCACCTCCCCTTCCTATGGCATTATCTTAAATTTTTTATTTAAACGTTGGGTCACCCAAGGTGTGCTCAGAGGTCACTTCTGGCAGTGCTCAAGGGACCATATTGGGTGCCAGTGAAAAGCTAACACCCTACTCACTATACCATCCCTCTAGCCCCAATAGTGTTTTAGCTTTAATTAAATCAACTCAGGTTTATCTAGCATCTTTAGGTCACTTGTGTTATGAAGATACACACACACACACACACACACACACACACACACACACACACACTCAGCTACAATTTTTCTTTTCCACCAATAAATTTCCTAACATAGGGCCTGAGCAATATTGCACTGTGGGCAGGGCATTTGCCTTGCAAGCAGCCAACTAGGGTTTGATGTCTTGTTTCCCATATGGTCAGTCCCCTGAACCTGCCAGGGTAATTTCTGAGTGCAGAGCCAGAAGTAACCCTAAGAGCAGCTGGGGTATGGCCCAAAAAATAAAATAGAAAAAGTCTTGATCTGTGTCCCAAATGCCCAGGAGTAATAAAATTGTCACCACTTTATTCTGAACAGATATAAATTATTACATTATATCACTGTGAGATATGAATTAGTAATGCTCTACCAATTCCCTTTTTTCTGGAAGTTATGCAAATTGCTTTTGTTTATTTTAGAACTAGCTGAAAAAGTATTTAAGGACCCTCACCTTAAATATTGAAAGGAATAGGTACCAACTAGTAACATCCTTCAAGTATTCTCCTTTTCACAGGGGTTTTTCATAACAAGATATTTCAGTCAAAAATCAACATAGTGGGGCTGGGGCAATAGCTCCAGAGTCTCATATGGTTCTCTGAGCCTGCCAGGAGTGATTTCTAATCCAGGAGTAAGGAGTAACCCCTTAGTGCTGTCAGGTATGGCCACCCAAAAAAAAAACAAAAGCATACAAACAAAAAAAGAAATCAACAAAATGCTCAGTGATCTATCTTAAAAATAAAACTTTCTGAGCATCTTAAATTAATGATTTATCTTTTAGAAGAATGATATGCATTATTACATTGGGAAGGCAGGAGAAAGTTTAAAGCAAAAATGCTGAGTACACGTGTTGATTTTTAAGGGAAGTTTTTTATATTACTGAGAAGCAAAACGTTCATGTCTTTGTACAAAACAAAATTTTAATAAGGTATTTGAATTATTTCTTTTGACCTCAAAGAAAAACTAACTTGGGCCAAGGTAATAGCTCAAAAGAATGCAACTCATTATTTTCACATTTTAGTTCCCGAGTTTGCTCCCTGGCATGACAGCTTGGCCCTTATGCACTGCTAGATCAAACATAGAAGCAGTCAGAATTTTATTTCCTGCAAAGCATCACCAAGAGTGGTTCCCAATTTTCCTATTCTAATCCCTGCCAACACTGCTTTCACAGGGAAGAGTCCCTGTGAAAAAGAAAAAAAGTTTATTCCAGCCAAGTTTAACCATAAGAATGTCCCTTACATTATAAAAAGAAATTCCACTCTTTCATTTTTGATGTGAATATTGACTTTTAGTGAACTTTTATATACTTGACTCTTCATGTAAATTTTAAATGAAATTTCTATCACCTTACTGAAAATATTGTGTTACATTCAGGGAAAATTAATAAACATGCAACTATTTAATAATCTTGAATCAAAAACAGATATTTATGGGGTTGAATATGTTTATTTTATGTACTAAATGTGCTCCAGAGCAAAAAGTCTAATGTCATGAAAGAATTTACTTTTTTGTGGTTATCTGAAATGCAACTTTTCTTTAAAAGTTACATCAAGGACTAAAGATTGAAATCAGCACATCTTTAAAAATAATATTTAGCTTGCTTTTATTACTGTCATCAATTTCTAATGATTTTAACCTTCGAAGAATAATAATAGCACATGCTTCAATAGACTTTTCAGTCTCTAGTGCCTAAGTCTACTCTCACCAGTACTTTATCTAGAGATAAAAATCATCAACTTGACTTACTTTGCAATAATTTAAAAATGAATCCTCATGCTTGTTGGAAGCTAAGTTTATTCAGGCTACTTTGTAAGTCTTGGGGACTAGAGAGATCTAGGATTTAACTTTAAATATACAGTTAAGTGATTGCTTACAAAGTTTTTCATTGTCTTTAATCCCGAAGGAGAATCCCCAAGGGAGACATCCAGGCAGATGCTCTTTAGGGAAACAGACCTAAAGTGATAGCTTAGTGAAAATAAAAACATTCAAATTAACATCACCTGTTATATATTTTGTTTTATTATATTCTTTAATGTTATCCAGAAAAAGTAGAAAAAAATTAAAAAGAAAACAAAATATTTATAGATTTGTAGAGGGAGCTTGTTTTATTCGTCAAAATTTAAAGGAATACGGTTTCCTGGATCAAGACATCTCTATTTGATTCTCGCAGTAATCCAAGAGAAAAATCATTCTTTGAAAACTGATCTAAATTTTCAATCAATAAGAAATACTTTGGCAGGAGAGATAGAACAGGGCTTAAGGTCGATGCCTTCTATTTAGCTAAACCTATTTTGACTCCTGCACTGCATTTTAGTCACCTAATGTGGATATGACCCACACAATCAAAAACTCAAATTTTAATTTCTTAGTATATTTGATTTGGGGAATTGATAGTTGTACTAAAATTGTTTGGTTTTAAATTGGTATATGATTTTTATAATGCAGTCACATATATTTTTAAACCTGAGACTGTCGCACTAATAACAACCATTTGGAGAGATATTTTTATTATATTTCCTTTACCTATATCATCCTTCCAGAATTTAGTACCTTTTAGGCAAATATTCTTTTGTATAGATTTTGAGGGTCTCATGCTCCAATCTACTGAGGGCAACTTTTGGTATTTAGTAGTATAAATATCATATTCAATGTATTACTCACATAACGTTATGCTAAATTGGACAAACCAAATTGAAAACCTCCATAGTGACTTGGAAAACTGTTTAAAATGGAGAACTTATCATAAGGTAAAAAAAATCAAGTCATATCTTAAAAGAGAGAATTTTATCATAACCATGTTTGGTGTTGATAAAAATGAAATAGGTTAAGGAACAAAATAAAAGCAAAATAAAATTTAAAAATTACTAATTCATTATCCAAAATAGAACATTACTAAACACTTAATGATTTTTCTGTTGATTTTTAGTAGTACATGATTTAAAAATACTATTATTTCTATTGAAAAAAATATACTCAACTCTAACTCATTTATAATTGATGTTCAATAATCATTTGTTATATTGTACTCAAGTTAGCCATTTAATCTGCAGAACAAATTATATAATGAATCCTTATTTACCTATACCCTCAGATAAAATCATCCTATTAGTTTCCAATCTACTATATGTTTTCACATCCCAGATAACTTCTGAAAATACTCTGTTCTAATTATATAAGCACTAGTGGGTTTTACTCAACAACACTTCTTGGGAAAAGCACTTACAGAGCTATAACCAAAAGCTGGTGATCTTTCTTACAAATTCCTGTCAACTATACATAAGAATAGGATTAGAGACTATGGAACTTATGTTTTATTTTTTATTATGAGTAATAATAGATATTATAATAGATATTACATCTAGATATTTTCTATGTACCTTGGACTTCTATACTTTATAGAAGTTTAATTAAGTGAACTCCCTGAAACCACACCTAGTTCCTGCAGTTCTGAAAGGTGTTACTCTTTAAACAGCCCACACTTTAAAAAATGGGTAACTGTTTGGCATGACTTGAGCATGATAGTTGTATAGACCAAACAGAAAATTCTTGGGAGAGAAGAAACAAAAGCCTAATAGTGAGTCATATGACTTTCATTGAAAGTAAAGTTCTTTAGTATAAAAAAAATTCTTTACCAATGACTTAAATACCATAGAAACAAAGATATCAGTGGGCTCTAATAGTGATAGAAAAGTTGTAATTTAAAAGTTCATTCAATATCTGAGAACCATTTTTCTCTTCTAACCATGCAAAAAGATTGCATACAAATAAAATATATTTCCCTTCTAACCTGGCCTCAACAAGTGTTCAAAACCTGTGATGCAGTTAATCATTATAGAACAGCTGTTATTGTTCGTTCATTTGTCTTCACAAAGAAGTCTATTCTTCCTGAACATTCTTCTTTAATATTTTATTAATGCGAGGCTGCTGAAAGTTTCCCCCTTGCTATTATTGTTTATTTATTAAAATTTTATTGTATTTTTTCCTTGTGTAGGTCATGAAAATTGATGTTTGGTGATTGCATTTGATCTTTCTCAGAGCATGATGTACTCACTAAGAATTCAACCTGTTAGCTAGAGTTTAGGTTTCAATTATAGTGGGCACTGCTTTGAAATAGAATTTTTTCTCCTTATATACCACCTGAAAATGTACTTCAAGCAAAAGAGTGGAGAAAATTTCATTAACCAAAGAGATTTAATGGCACCAAGTCAAAGAGCTCAACTTGAAAGATTTTATTTCTTTTCTTTATTGGCTTTATAAGTGTGCTCTATCTTACAGAGTGTTATATGTAAAAACCTCTAAATAGATCAGAATAACCAAGCAAATCTGTCAGGTCCTACTGACACATGATTTAGCTAAATAAATAAAAATCCAAGCTTATGTCTTTCTCAGATGCTGACTGAAAAATTACAGTGAAAAATTTGATTAACATTCTACATAGCACTGTAATTTTTTTCAAGATCTATTCTAGGATTAAATCTAGGCTTATCCTTGAATTTGAACTTTTAATAATTCAAACCACTGAACCCTGTGTGGATCTTTGAATTCAGAAGGTTTAGAACTCTCTTTTTCCCACCAGGACTACATCTCCAAAGGATGCTCATTTATAATATCCCAAAGCAGGGAACTTGTCCTTGGAAAAAACCACAGACATTTTCTTATGTTCAGATTTCAGTATATTCTGAGGTTAGTATTGGAATTAAGTCATTCATGGGATAGTCATGCCACCATGTGCTCACTTTAGTAGATTCTCTCTTTACCTTAGTACTGTGTTGGAGAAGGTCCATGCTGTGACCTTCTTTTTAAAAAAATTTTTTATTGAGACCATTGTGAATTACAAGTCTTTCACAGTTGTATTTCAGGCATACAGTGATAGTGAATTATGGCCACTCCCACCACCAGTGTTGACCTTCCTCCACCATAGTTCCCAGCATGCATTTCGAACCTTCACCCTTAGCCCCCTGGACTACTAGTATAACAAATCTATTTTTATGTTTAGCTTGTTATAGTTTGGGTCTCTTGATTCTATTGTCGTTGACTTTTGTTTGGGTATTTAGATTTGACTCTTTATTTTACTCAATTCTCCTAAGAACATTCGACCTCTGGGTCCCATCTACTTTTTATTTTCTCAATTTTCAGAAAGACATATAAATATGAAGCAGACCAAAATGATTCAAGTTCTAAGGTTTTATGAAAAAGGTCGGAGCCTCTATCTAGAAGATACAATTAAAGATAAATTAAAGATAATTGAAGCCAAAATTAATAGAAACAAATAAAAGAAAGAACAAGGGGGTGGCAGAATTTTTTTTGCATAGGTTCAATAAACATTGAGAAAATTAGAAAGGAAATTTCCTTGGCCTAAGAGATACAGGGTGTCTCCACCCATACTCTCATAAGACATACTATCAAAGAACTGACGATAGGCTCCAGGTATGATGGCTGTCCAACTTCGAGGTCTTTCTTTATGGTTGGTCCCAGGAGAAGTTCTTTTCAGTTGTGGTTGTCAAAATCAGTTTCTTTAATGAGAGATGTTGGTTTCTGCATAGATCCTAGGACAGACAGAGCATCTTCTGATTTCATCTCACAGGTGATGTTAGGTGGTTAGGTAGGGTAACCTGCCTTTAGATCAAGTTGTTGTTTCCTTTTGTCATGGTGTCAATTTGCTACCCTGGAGCAAGTTGGTGCCAGTTCAATATTTGGGCTTTCCCTGGTGCTGGTGTAGGAAAGTGTACTAGTTCTAAGGTTGGGATAAGAGGTTTGGGGTGGACGGTTGATGTCTGATTGATTAAAGCCTAAGTCCTTATGACTAATGTTCAAGGTGGAAGGCCCCTGCATTTATAATGCCCCTGCATTATAAAATTTCTGGGTTCTTATTCCTATTAGTAAGAACCTCTTTCTGTACATAATATTTCTCCATTTTATTGTGCCTATGCAAAAAGAAACAATGCCATACTATATTTCTGGTGATTTGGGGTTAAAAATAACAAACTAAGTAGAGTCTCTATACCGTGTTTTGACCTGAGCTCATATCCCAAATATGACTTTTCTACTGGAATTTCCTACTAAACAGATCTCAAAAATGGGGATGGAGAGTGATAGAAGAGGCTACCTGTACTTATGGAAATAAACACTAAGAGATATCTATTAAAGAAATGCGTCTACAGAAACATACAAAGAAAATATAGATATCCACTTTAAGTCTTTTGAGATAGTCTGAGCGGGGATAAAAATCCAGGGCACATTTTTATCCCACGCCGTGGTCTTGTGAAGTCCAAAAATGGTTTGTAGCAGTCAGGGATCAGGTAGTGTCCTAGAGCTGGGGGTCCCTCTGGAGCAGAATCTAGTAGCAAGCAACAAGAAGGGGAAGTGGGAATGTGTCAGCAGGAGTGTTGGCTGCAGCATCTTGCCAAGTTGAGAGATAGGGGCTGAGAGGGTGTCCTTTCCCTTTGGGAGCTGGGTAGCAGCTTGTTGTGCCAGAAGGAAGGTCCCAGTTTCTGAGGAGTTAAGAATTGAAGGTAAAGAGGATCAAATCGGGAGCGATAACTGATCAGGGTTGAGAAGGTGAGAGGATAGAAGGGGCTTTGTAAGGCTGTGAATGGACATATACCTATCGTAACCAGCTTTGCCATGTGTTGATATTATGAGACTCATCTTTATGGGGTTAGTGTGTCCAAGATTCGAAGAAAAAAACTGGAGCTTGTATTTAAATATGTAAGAAAAATAAAGAGATATTGTGGCACACAGAAATTTGTTTCTGAATGGCAGCATGACAATATCTAGCCTTGAGTGCGAAATAGAAGTATTTTATTTCAGATTTATCAAGATATAACTGACAAATAATATGTAAGCTATAAAATATTGTTTTACTTGACTTATGTATGCTGTGAATAGCGACTATCTTGATGTTAGCTATAGCTACAGCATATTATATAGGTAGCTTTTCTGCTTTGGGAGGGGGGACAGTTGCTGCTCAAGGCTTACTGCTGGCTCTGTCTTGCGGGTTCACTCTGTACACTTCCCAGAGAAGCATATGGGATGCTAGGGAACAAACCTAGGTCAATTGAAGCAAGATAATTGTCTTGCCCACACTGAACAATCTCTCTGCTACCCTTATTTTTTTCCTATGGTGATGACATTTAAGATTTATAACATTAACATAACTTAAAAAATACAGTATACGGTCCAGAGTGATAGCACAACAGGGACGGCATTTGCCTTGTATGAGGCCAATCTAGGTTAGACTGCCAGCATTCCATATGGTCCCTCTGAGCACTGCCAGGAGTAACCCTGAGCACTACCAGGAATGCCCCCTCAAAAGAATACAGTAAAGTGAATTTAACTATTATCACCACATTTTTTCATGAGCTCCCTAAAACTTTTCTATATTGGAACTGCAATTCTATAACATTTTATTAATGTATTACAATTCCTAATAGTCATCTGTAACCCTGTCCCCCAACTTCCTTTTTTCCTCACCTCTTCTTTTGAGATGTTAATCCCACCTGCAATACAGGGTCACCCCACCCTGGTGGGTGGGGTGCTGGAAGATAAAGAAAAGTGTTGACTTTAAAAGCAGCAGAGGGCTGGAAAGAGACATAGGATAAGCAGCAAAAAAGCAGAGAGAAAGGGGGCAGCAGAATAGCAAAAAAGCACCTGTGAGGAAAAGCATATGGCAGAAAAAGGCCATGGAATAAAATCAAGTTTACTCAGATGAAACTTTAATTGACTGCTTCTGTATTATTTCTCTGCCTTTATCCTGTTTCATCAGACCAGGTGGCCTGAAGGGTTAGAAACAGCTGCCTGGGGAGGCCTCACCCAATGCTTGGACATTTTTTATACTTTATATATATATATATATTTGGTTTTTGGGTCACACCTGGTGACGCTCAAGGGTTCCTCCTGGCTATGCTCTCAGAAATCACTCCTGGCTTGGGGGACCATAGGGGGTGCCGGGGATAGAACCCAGATCTGTCCTAGGTCAGCCATGTGCAAGGCAAACACCCTAATGCTGCACCACTGCTCCGGAATCAACAGTCATCTTTATACTTTCTTCTCTTATGAACACTGCTTTTTAAATTTTCACATATAGGTATTATCTTAAAATATTTGCCTTTTACTCATGTTACCCTAATGTCATTTGGACTGTAGATGTATTGAGCAAAACAAATATTTTTCCACATCTCCCTTGGGCAAATTATTTATCCTCTCTAGATTATTGTGAGGCCAGATATTTCAGTGTATGCAATTTTCTAGTGAGAACAAAAGGCAACTTTGGTTTTGATCTGATTAACATGCGAATTCTTTTGAAATTTATGCTATCATGCTTAAATTTTTCATATAGATAAATTATTTTTCCCAAATTTCTTATTCAGGATCCCAAATTACGAGAACTTCTGGATGTTGGCAACATCGGGCGCCTGGAACATCGCATGATAACAGTGGTGTATGGACCTGACTTGGTGAACATTTCCCATCTGAATCTTGTGGCTTTTCAAGAGGATGTTGCCAAGGTAAACTGAATTGAAGCATTGAAACTTGTCAGTATTGATTTTATTAATTGCATTGATTTATATGAAAAATTGAATTTCTATTATTTGAGGGGGTTGTCCACACTCATAATCACGGTCCATCCTAGGCTATCGAGCTCAAGGCCTTACCCCTTGCACCACCCATTTGACTCCAGAATTTCTATCATTTTTTTTAACTGCTGTCATTTTTAACTCACACTTCTTCCAATTTCTAGTGTAATTCAAATGCTTTCAAACAATATCCTCTCTTAAATTTGTGGGGATGTTTTATTAGGGAATAAAGCATTTGATGTAATTTTATTACTAAGAAAATATAGGTAAAATTGCATTTTAGGGCTTGCAGAGATAGTACAGAGATAATACAGAGATAGTATACACACACACACACACACACACACACACACACACACACACACACACACACACTCATCTTATATGTAGGCAGCTCCAGTTCAATCTCTGATATTGCATATGGTTCCTCAAACTTCAACACAATTGAGCCCTGAGCATGAAGGTAGGAGTAAATCTTAATCACAGCTGGTATAGTGTCCAAAATTCTCCCGAAGTAGAAATAAATATCTATCAACCCATTCTTTCTTACCCTTACCTTAAGTAATTTCCCACCCATCTCTTTTCCAACTTCTCATATTCTGGTTTCTATCAATGCATTATCTATCCCAAGACCATGTGGCTACGAAATGAAAAGTAGAGAAACATAAATTTTAAATTACAGATGTATTTATATCAGATGTGTATTAGAAATATTAAATAGAAATACCTTTGTCCATAAAGAAGCTGATAATATACTAGGTACATGACCTTTCAGACACACATTAATTCAAAACCAAATGGATCATCAATCAATCTGAGGTATTTCTGGTAATACCGATTTCACATTTCTCAAGGAAGAGGTCACATGTGGAATGAAATTTAGAAGACTTAGTATATAGAATAATAGGAATGAGCCTTATTCTCATAGAAGGGCACAGCTTTTAAACTTTTTTTTGTTTGTTTTTTTTTGGGGCCACACACAGCGGTGCTCAGGGGTTACTCCTGGCTGTCTGCTCAGAAATAGCTCCTGGCAGGCACAGGGGACCATATGGGACACCGGGATTCGAACCAACCACCTTTGGTCCTGGATCGGCTGCTTGCAAGGCAAACGCCGTTGTGCTATCTCTCCGGGCCCAGCTTTTAAACTTTTTACAATAATGCTTTCATAAAAATATGAGTAATTCTTGAACCTTGCATATCCTACCTGTTTGTTTGAACACCTTAAATCTCAGATCACTAGTCATGTGACTGTTTCAACTCACATTATGTCGAGAGTTAAATGTTGTGCATTATATGCTAATTTTTTCAAGTTTATTATTAATATTTTGTGGTTTACAATAATATCAATGGTGATTTCTTATTATTTTTTTGAATATCTTTATTTAAACACCTTGATTACATACATGTAATTTCAACGTTGCACCCATCACCAGTGTATCCACCTCCCTCTTAGGTAATCTAACAATTTTTTATTTACTATTTCTGCTTGTTTGCTTGCTTTGCATCCACAACCAGTGAAACTCAAGCTTTACTCTTGACTCTACACTCAGTGCACATAGAATCAAATTATGTCAGGGATTGAACCTGGGTTTGCTGCATGCAAGGCAAGTGTCATACATGCTTTAATGTCTCGCTGGTCCTAAACTAAACGTTTTAGTGCTCAGAACCCTGACTGTTGCAAGTCAGCCCCTAACGAGGTTGACTGATGGAAGGATGGAGGATGAGGTCTTTCCCCTTCAGCTCGAAGCATGCGTCTGCCACCCTGTCTAGCCAACGGTTCTGAGGTGAAATGGCGGGTAAACAGCTCGCAGAGAGTCAGGCTTGTGGAAATATTAGCTTTATTCGGTGGACAAGACTCAAGTCCAAAGACTCAGCATAAGTTTCAGCCAAAAGCCTCTCGCCTTCCACAGACCCTTGTTTTTATCCCCCAGAATCAGGTACCACCCAATGGTGGGATCAGATACCACCCAATGGTGGAAGCAGAATCAGGTACCACCCTAGAGTGGGGGCAGAATGCCAGGTCACACCCTAGGGTAGGGCACAATCACCGATCAGGGTAGGGTCAGTAACATAATAATCCCCTAAAATATTTACATACAGAACCAGAAATAACTACACTAGCAACTACCATGGCAATGATAATGAGTGAGAGAAGTAGAATGCCTCTCTTATACAGGCAGGTGATGGGAGAGTGGAGACATGGGTGATGGAAATGTTGTACTGGTGAAGGGGGGGTTTCTTTTTAGGACTGAAACACAACTACAATCATGTTTGTAATCAAGGCGTTTAAATGAAGATATTATTAAATTTTTTAAATAAAGATTCCTCTCCAACCAGATAGGTACCACCAATACACCTTAGGAAGATCTAAACCATTTGAAATTTATAACAAATAATAATAAAAAAAAAGGTCACCAGACATGTGGGAAGATGTAAAAATCAATTAATTAGATGATTCGTAAAAGAAGGATTCAAGAGACCCTGGACCCCAGGATCTCTGTGGGGCTGCTGGGCAGGGATCCACCGAGCCTGGTGTAGGCCGGTGGAGGGCAACCAGCGGGGGCCTTGGCAAGCACGGCTAGAAGATGGGTCCCACATCTGGACTGGGTCCACCAGGTCCGTCTCCTCCTCTGGCTTATCTCAGATCCATCCTCAGGGTGCAGGGACCCAATGAGCTGAGCTGAGCAGCGGTCAGGGGAGAGCAAGAAGCTAGTGCCATGGGGAAGGGGACATTTTTATCCACCGGGCTGGAAGAGTCCCTGCTGTCTTCATGACTGTATTCACAGAAGAGCTGGCCCTGGACACTGGGCCACGCTAGGGACATCTGTGGTTGGCAGAGCCCAACAACTACAAACGTAGCTGACACCTCGCGCTGCCTCCCTCTCAGCACCACAACAGTGAAACCGCCTGATGTGTGGTGATGCCGGGGCTGAGACCTGGTGTTTTATGATTTGGGACACTCCACTCGAGGATATCTCGAGGAGACCTTCAGGCTCACTCCTAGATCCATCCTGCATGTTCATGTCTGTCCAGTACAGAAACCAGGGCCCCCTGCATGGAGAATCTGCACTTAGCTCTCAGAGTCACCAAAGGGGCAGTAGGGACAGACCTTCTATGCCTCCCAAAGATGGGGTAGGAGGGAGAAAGGGAGGGAGACAGAGAAAGAAACAGAGAACGTGAAGTGAATGGCTTAGTCCATCATTACTCCAGAGAGACTATGGGGTGTCGCTGGACTTTTACAGAGGACAGAAAATACAGCTGATGGCTTACAGATGTGGCATGGAATACACGAGAAATAGGTTTGGTGAATTTTTGCAGCATTATCAAAAGACCTCATCACAACAGAGAAAAAACAGCATTGACTACTTTGAGTAGAGAGCAGAGCAGGTAGGGCGGGCTTAACCTGCCAAAAGCCAACTGAAGTTTGATCCTGGAAGCCCAGAGAGCCCTGATAGGCCTGGTTCCTTAGTGAAGAGCCTGTCTTTAGGCCTCCCAAGTATGGAGATTGGTCCCCCCAAATCAAAAGACCATAGAATTTGACAGAGGAAAGCAACTGCAATTTATTTACCTCTGAAAAAATACTTGCATGAACATGAAATAAGCCCAAATTAAAAACAGCCCGACAAGGGGCCAAAGACAAGGAAAGTTGAACCCTCGGGAGGTATCCTGCTTGTCCTGAGGGACCACAGATTCAGCTGTGGGTCCAAGATTTTCCTCTCCCAGTAGCTGCCCGGGCAGGTCCTCCTTGGACTCGGGCTGCTCGTCCAGCACTGAACCGGCTGTTGGCTCTGTAGCCAGTGCCAGCGATTTTACTGACGCTGCTTTGGAATGAGCCGGATCCACATCCACGGCCTGAGCAGGAGCTGTTTCAGGAGAGGAGAAAAACGTCACCCGCATGGCCGGCTGCATGTGCTTGCCCAAAGGCAGGTCCATCCCCGGGGTTCTTGGCGAGTCACTTCTCAGGTGAGCTCTGGGCCTCACAACACCTTCTTTCCCACACCAGCCCCTCACACACCACCAGGTGCTCCTTCTCCCTTCCCCTTCTTCCCTTACAGCATGTGCACATAGACTGGCTCTTACCATTTGGCTCTGCTTGCACTGACTCTCTCCCATTCGTCCCAGGATTCTCGAGTGCTGCCGGGGGCAAGAGAGGAGGAGGTGCTCCTTGCCCCCTTTCAAATTGCAACTCAGAAAAGCTCTGGCTCTCTGTGCTGCTGGAGAAATCCACCCAGTCTTGAAAATAAATGGATGGCGAGTAGACAAAACTCTCAGTGCTTTCCTCTGTCGTACTCTCCTCTGTCGTACTCTTCTCTGCTATCGTACTCAGCAGAGAAAAAAATCACCAAGCCTGAGCTTTGGGACCACTCACTGTCATCCTTGTTGTGTTGTACCCTTGACCTCTCCTCGTTCCATGTGGACCTGGGTCTACGCAGAACCCCCACCTCCCCTACAGATATGAACCCCTTAACAGTAGATGAGTCTTTTGACAAAGCAGTGCCTCCAAGTTCCCCCAACTGAGAAGCAACCTCACCCTTCGACATGAGAGTTTGAGGACAGGCCACATTGCTTACAGCACCAGGTCCTCAGAGGTGAACATGCACAATATTCATTTTCTCTATCCCTCTCACTTTCTCTCAATCAATTCATAAACACACACTGACTCACTCTCTTAAGTAATTACACAGAAATTCATTCTTTTACTTATCTTTGACACAAAAAAAATTCATCAAAATACAAACTCGACACACACAAAGACATACACAGAGATTTGCACCCAGGCACACTTGGGAAGAGATAGAAGCTATATCTTAGACATCTATGTTGTGGCCTCCCTGGCCTCTCCTGCCACCCTCAATTACCTTTGGTCCTCGTGAACAGAACCAAGGAGGGCAGCAATGGATTCTCAGCCAATGCCGAAGTCTTCTAAATCTACTACGCTTTTGCTTTGGGGGGTCAGAATCTCGAATTCTTGGTAAACAACAAAACATGTCTGCTCACTGCTTAACACAGCCAGCCAACATGGGAGCTATGTTTACACTGTGGGGGTCTGGGCTAGCCAGGTTCAAGCTAGATCAGGTTGCCTCATAAAGGAGACAGGGGTGTGTCACGGCTGGTTACAGAGCTTCATCCTCATAATAGATGATCCCTCTGAGCTGGCACTGGTCTCCCTCATCCCCCAGCCCAGGTACATATGCAGATATACATACACAGCCAATGCATAGCCCTTGGGAGGGGAAAAGATGCCTCTGGTGTGAAGACACAGCTGATTCGTGCCCAAAACCTCTTTTACAAATGATGGGAGCTTGGATAATCTTTCATAGCAGGAACACTGCCCATGGCTTTCGGGACTGTTGAAGTATCTTTTCAGTGATGTTATGCATATCTATGTGTGGGAGGGAGTGCGTGCTAGAAAGAGATAGAAAGAAACAGAAAAGCATGTACAAAGGGAACTGCAAAGGAACTCATTATGTCCATCTATTCTGAGATGGGAGGTTGAGAAAAAGAACTGTTTCCCTTCTCTATCCTCAATAACCCATAAAGAGTAAGTAACACGGTATATGGGATTAAGTGAATAAATAGTCTCTAGTCAAAATGAAGTGCTTAGACCAATATCCCTGATGAACACAGATGCAAACATCATCAACAAAATCCTGGCAAATAGGATCCAAAGCCTCATCAAGAAGGTCATACACCATGACCAAGTAGGTTTTATTCCAGGAATACAAGCATGGTTTAACATATGTAAATCAATCAAGGTAATATACCATATCAACCAAAGGTAAAATAAGGTCATATTATCATATTAATAGATGCAGAGAAAGCATTTCATATGGTCCAACACCCCCTCCTGATTTAAAAAGAAAGTCTCAACAGTGGGAACGGAAGGGCCTTTTCTTAATGTAGGCAAGGTCATCTATCACAAACCAAAGGCAAATCTTTGTTTTGTTTTGTTCTGTTTTTGGGTCATACCAGGCAGCGCCCAGGGGTTACTCCTGGCTCTATACTCATAAATCGCTCCTGGTCAGGCTCAGGGGACCATATGGGGTGCCGGGTTTCGAACCACAGAACTTCTGCATGAAAGGCAAACGCCTTACCTCCATGCTACCTCTCCAGCCCGCCAAATCTTATTCTTAATGGAGATAAACTAAAAGCCTTTCCTCTAAGATCTGGCACATGACAAGGCTGCCCCCTCTCACCAATCCTATTCAACATAGCACTGGAAGTACTTGCCATTGCAATTGGGCAAGGAAAAGATATCAAGGACATTGAGATAGGAAAGGAAGAAGGCAAGCTCTCATGGTTTGTAGATGGCATGATACTCTATTTAGAAAGCCTAAAGTCTCTACCATTAAGTTTCTAGAAAGAGTAGATTCATAAGGCAAAGTGGCAGCTACAAAATTAACATGCAAAAGTCAATGGACTTTTTGTACACCAAATGCTAGTGAAGAAGTGTCCATTAAAAAAAAAAAAACATTTACAATAGTGCCACAGAAGCTCAAATACTTTGGAGTCAACTTAACTCAAGAAGGGATGGACTACTTCAAGAAATGAAAGAGGACACAAAGAAATGGAGACACATACCCTGCTCATGGATTGGGAGGATTAACATAATTAAAATGCCAATACTCCCCCTAAGCATTGTACAGATTTAAGGCAATCCCTCTAAGGATACCCATGACATTCTTCAAAGAAGTGGATCAAACACTCCTGAAATTGATTTGGAACAATAAACACCCACGAATAGCTAGAGCAAATCATGGGAAAGGAATATGGGAGGCATCATTTTCCCCAACTTTAAATTGTATTACAAAGCTGTGATCATTAAAGCAGCAGGTATCAGAATACAGAAAGACCTTCATATCAGTGAAATAGACTTCAGTATTCAGAGAATGCTTCCCAGACTTACAATCAATTAATCTTCGATAAAGGGGCAAGAAATGCAAAATGGAGCAAGGAAAACCTCTTCAACAAGTGGTGTTGGGTCAACTGGCAAACTACTTGCAAAAAAGCCAACTCAGACTTCCATCTAACACTATGCCCAAAGATAAAATCCAAATGGTTTAAAGACCTGGATAGAAGACTTAAAACCATAAGGTTTATAAAACAACACATAGGCAAAACTCTTCATGATATTGAGGCTACCGGGATCTTCAAGGAAGAAACAGCACTCTCCAAACAAGTGGAAGCAGAGATAAACAGATGGGACCATATTTAGCTGAGAAGCTTCTGCACCTCAAAGAAAATAGTGCCTAGGATATAAAAGCCACACAAAAAATGGGAGAAACTCTTCACCCTATACCTATCCGATAAGGGGCTAATCTAAAATCTATACAAAGTACTAACAGAACTTAACAAGAAAAATACATCTAACCCCATTAAAAAATGGGGAGGATACATGAACAATTTCTCAAAGAAGAAATACACATGGCCAAAAGGCACAGAAAAAAGTGCTCCACATCACTAATCATCAGGGAGATGCAAATCCAAACAATGAGATACCATCTCATGCAATAGAGACTGGCACACATCCCAGAGAACAAAAACACTCAGTGCTGGCAGGAATGTGGGGAGAAAGGAACTCTCATTCTCTGCTGATGGGAATGTCGGCTAGTCCAGTCTTTATAGAAAACACTAGGGAGATTCCTCAAAAACCTGGAAATTGAGCTCTTCTAAGATCCAGCTATAATGCTCCTAGGGATATACTCTAGGAACCCAAAAGTGCAATATAAAAATACCTTCCCTACACCTATATTCATTGCAGTGCTATTTGCAATAGCCAGAATGTGGAAACAACCAAGATTCCCTTCAACACGTGAGTGGCTATCCTTTTGAGTTGTGTAGACTTTATCTTGCAGTGTATTGATAAAAGTTTCATGGAGAAATTAATAGAGACTTTAAAAAGTTATGTATTTGGGGAAAAAAAGCTAAAAAATAAATCTTTTCCAAATACAATCATAATCAACTTGAAAAGTTACCAGGAACCAGATAAATTTTCACCACATTAGGAGTGCAGAAGACATTTGACATATAAAATATGTGGTACATATACACATTGGAATATTACACAGTCGTCAGGAGAGATGAAGTCATGAAATTTTCCTAGACTTGGATGCACAAGGAAACTATTATGCTGAGTGAAATAAGTCAGAGGGAGAGAGACACACACACAGAGAGAATAGACTCACTCATCTATGAGTTTTAAGAAAACTAAAAGACATTATTGTAATAATGCCCAGAGAGGAGGGCCGGAAGGACCAGCTCATGATATGAAACTGACCACAAAGAGTGGTGAGTGCTGTTAGAGAAATTGTTGCAAGTCAGCCCCTGAAGAGGTTGCCTGTTGGAGGGATGGAGGATGAGATCTTTCCCCTCCAGCTCGAAGCATGTGTCTGCCACCCTGTCTAGCCGACGGTTCTGAGGTGAAATGGCGGGTAAACAGCTCGCAGACAGTCAGGCTTGTGGAAATAATAGCTTTATTCGGTGGACAAGACTCAAGTCCAAAGACTCAGCATAAGTTCCAGCCAAAAGCCTCTCGCCTTCCACAGACCCTTGTTTTTATCCCCCAGAATCAGGTACCACCCAATGGTGGGATCAGATACCACCCAATGGTGGAAGCAGAATCAGGTATCACCCTAGGGTGGGGGCAGAATGCCAGGTCACACCCTAGGGTAGGGCACAATCACCGATCAGGGTAGGGTCAGTAACATAATAATCTCCTAAAATATTTACATACACAACACCTGACCACTTTCTGAGCTACAGCACATGAACTTATTAATTTCTTATTAATGATGGTAGAAACTAATTTTTAACGTTTATATGTTTTTCTCATGAAATGATAAAAATGCCAGCCTTTCAGAGGTCGCCAGAAACTTCTCTTTAAGACCCATTACAAAAAATGCTCTAATTAAGAACAAAGAATCCCATCTGCTTCCACTATATTATTTATGTTTAGAGAGATTTTACTTCAATTAAATATTATATGATAGTGTTTACATTGTACTTACTTTATCACAGTTTTCATTCTGTTGTTCTGTGGATATTCTTTTGAGTTGTGTAGACTTCATCTTGCAGTGTATTGATAAAAGTTTCATGGAGGAATTAATAGAGACTTTAAAAAGTTATATATTTGGGGAAAAAAAAGCTAAAAAAAAATCTTTCCCAAATACAATCATAATCAACTTGAAAAGTTACCAGGAGCCAGATAAATTTTCACCACATTAGGAGTGCAGAAGACATTTGACATATAAAATGCCTCTATCAAATTCGATCCCTGGCATCACTGAGCTTTGCCAGATGTGACCTTCATAGTTCATGCTCTGGAGTGACTTTGTTGGTCCCCGAACTGCTAGAGTAATCACTGCTTCGCTATTTGATCCAAGTCTTGTTTTGTTTTTATTAAAGCACTGTGAAATAAAGAGTCAAATAGTTTTTGATAGTTGAGTTTCGGTCGTACACTATTTCACTATTTCAACACAGATCATGTTACCAGTGGTTGTTTTATGTCACTAATTTCACCAGTTACTCTCCCTTTCCCCTTCCACCATGCCCAGCCTGCCTCTATGGCAGACACTTTTCTTCTCTCTCCAATCCTACCTCTATGGCAAATACCTCCCCCTCTCCCTCCTCCTCCCCTCCTTTCCTCTTCCTCTTGCTTCTTATTCTCCTCCCTGCTCCATCCTCTTCCTTCTCCTCCTCCTCCTCTTTCTCCTCCTCCTTCTCCTCCTTCTTCTTCCTCTTCTTCTCCTTTCTTCTTTTCTTCTTCCTCTTCTTCTTCTCCTCCTTTTCCTCCTCTTCTCCTTGTCCTTCTCCTTCTCCTCCTCCTCCTCCTCCTCCTCCTCCTCCTCCTCCTCCTCCTCCTCCTCCTCCTTCTTCTTCTTCTTCTTCTTCTTCTTCTTCTTCTTCTTCTTCTTCTTCTTCTTCTTCTTCTTCTTCTTCTTCTTCTTCTTCTTCTTCTTCTTCTTCTTCTAGCTTCTACTCCACCTCTTTTTATGCTTTCTGTCCTCTTCCTTAATACTCCTCCTCTTTCTTTTCTTTCTCCTCTTTCTCTCTTCCTCTTCTTCCACTTCCTCTCCTTCTTTCTCTTTCTATTCCTCCTTCTTCCTCCCTTTCTTTCCTTCTCTCCTCTCCATTTTTCCTTTTAGGCACTTTGGCTTTCAATATTATTCTTGAGAGAGTAGCATGTGTATCACTTTCCTTTTCTTTCTTTCCCAGTTCTTGTCCACAGTCATCATTTTCAACTATTATTCAGTTATTGCCATAATGGTTTCTTCTTTATATTAACTGCACTCTTTGCTCATCATTTCTATTTATTTGAGTATTATTTTCATATGGTGGGAATTTTTTTATAGACCACAGCTGTGTATAATCATGCTATGAATGATTTGAATATTCAGGCGCACCACACAGCTAGGTTATATATTATCAGGAATGGCTTCTAAGTCTCATGAACTCTATTTGGAAGGTCTACAAGACAAAATAATAAATAAGGGGCCAGAATGTTATCACTGTAAGTAAGTTGCGTGCCTTGCATGTGGTTTCCTGGATTTGAACCCTGGAACCCAGAAGTAATCCCTGAAGCCAAAAGAACTTTGCTAGGAATTATCCTTGAACAAAGAACTAGGAGTAAACCCTTGGACCCTCTGGGACTGACCTTTACACCCCTGGGAGGGGTTACAGAAAATAAGAAATAAATGTGACATATTCATGTGATTGTCACTATCAATGAATTAAAAACATCCAACTAAGGATATAGGGATATAGCACTGGAGATAAGGTATTTGCCTTGTATGTGGCTGTACATCCAGAAGCTAGTTTTTATTCCAGACACCACACTGTCCCCTGAACACTGCCAGGAGTCTGAGCACAGAGCCAGGGGTCACCTCTGAGTACTGCTGGATATGGAAAAAACTTTTCCCCAAATAAATAAATAAATAAATAAATATTTTTTTTGTTTTGGGGCCAAAGCCTGCAGCACTCAGAAGTTACTCCTGGCTCTGCACTCAGAAATTTCTCCTGGCAGGGCCGGGGAACTCTATGGGATGCTGGGGATGGAACCCGAGTCCATTGGGTCATCTGCATGCTAGGCAAATGCCCTACCACTGTGCTATCACTTCGGCTCCATATATTGTGAACAAATTTATTAAACCTTGTATTTATGAGTTTTTAATCATTCTTATTTGCTTTGGTTTTAAACCATGTAGGTCTCCTTCATGTAAAGTGTGCACTCAGCCTTATGAACATCTAGCTCTAGTCAGGAACTGTTTTAGTTTTCAATTTTTCTTGGGTTGGGGAATGCAGGATTGGGCAATTGCAAATTGGTCCTACACCTTTATAAGGTAAATGTTCCATGGTCAAAATTTCTGATTCCAGCTCTGGAGCATCCTTCCTCCTATAATGATCCCATTGTGCATCACTTCTATCGTAGAATCCTTGATTCCATCTGCAATATCCCTTTGTACTATTGTCATGGGCTCACAGTTTTAAGAATCATCTTTGTGGGAGCCCTCTATTTAGTCTCCAGCAGCATTATTCTTAGCCTCTATGGCTGATGTTTTGTTGAAAATCAGTTTAATTCCCTCTTCTGTGGGCAGCACCTGTGACTTTCTCTAGGATTTTGATTTTTGAACCCTGTATTAATAATTGTCCTCAGGACCGCATCTATAGACCATTCTCTAGCAGCACTTGGTGTTCCTAGTATAATGAATAAAGCTACAAAATATGGTTTACCTTTTCTAACTGTGATTTTTCTCTCATTTAGACACCATGATTTACAAAGCAGTTAATAACAGTTTCTAGCATTTAGTGTTCCAACTATAAAATCACTATCCCTGTGATTTTCTGTTACATATTCCACCTTCCCCACAACTGAAATTGCTCAGTCTGAAGGATAAGATGTGCAAACACACCTTTTCTCTGAAGATCTTTTACCTCTATGATTGTCAGTATTGCCTCATATACAGCTTTTATTTCATCTCCTGTATATCACCTCAGTGTAGTGCCAGCATCAAAAGATTCAGTTTCTTTCATTATGAGAAATACCGAGAAAAACCGGAGATTTTGTTCAAGTAATGACATCTCTGAAAGAATGATTTACAAAGAAAATTGACTTATTCCTTTATTTGTTCATTTATTCAATCTATTTATTTAGTATCCTTCTAAAGGATAACTATGATTCTAGTGTTAGGGATAATACTTTCTAGAGTGCCCATAGTGAGAATTTTGGAGGATGAATAAATAAATCATGAAGTAATAGTACATAGCTACATGGAAAAATAAGAGAATTGGAGAGTAAGGGTGGATTTTAATATTCTTTTATTAGGTGTTCAGAGAAAGCAAAATCTGATATTACTCAATCTAAACATAGAAGACTTCTGAGAACTCTTTTAGATCAATTGAAAATGATTTAATCAAACAATTAGTCCTAAAAGTTCTATTTCACATTTTCATGCTTGCTTGTTTTTTTTTTTTAATTTCTCACTTGGAATTTAATTCCTAATTTATTATTGGAGAGAAAGATTCCTTTGAAAGCATAACTTAGAAAAAGTCTGCCTTTCCATATTCCTTCAGTAGTGGGACTAAAAATGTGGTTCTTGCAATGAAACAATAACCATACATTTTATTATGTGCACCGTAGAATCATGAATGAATCACCCTGTGTTCCCAAAGATTAACTTGCCCTGATTCATGTATGGGCATGTCCCTTTACTGTGTCTGGGAAATACATAATTTCTTTCACATTGACCTTTAAATCTGTTTTCCTTATGTCTCTTCATCCACTGGGACCAAAGAAAAGATTAATATTTCTCCTTCTTGTGACTCATTGACCACAGTTTCTCCACATTGGATGCCTTGACCCGTTCTAGGAACCCCAAAGATGAGGCTAATATTGTCAGCCAAACCTTAACCCTTTAATTCTTACACTTAATTCTTAGCAATCTTCTATTCATAGGTGGTTGGCTCAGGGCAAGTCTGAAATTATAAGTCAAGGAAACTAAGATGGTTTAATCCTTAGCTACATGATCAATACAGCTATATTTAATGTTCTGTAAAAAAATAAAGTGGAGTCTTTACTAAGATATTTTGGAAATACTCTCCAAATAACCAAACTATTTTCTATTTCTCTTCAGGACTGTTTCATAAAAATCTCCCATGATGCTAATTCATTTCCATTATAAATTTACTTTAGCCACCAGGATTTCTGTAATCTTGACTCTAACCCTGATGATCCTGGACCTAAATCTTAATGGCAGATTGTTCCTTCAAATATAATCTACACACCTTACTTACTTGATTTTTCAGCTTCAGGATAACCCAAAATATAGTTTCCCTCTGGTTTCTTCAATACAGAGTAGTCTTTGGCTCAAAAGTCTTGTTCTAGTCACTATTGAGATCTCCACCATTGAGAAATTCTGATGTACTTCCTCATTTCCTCCCATTAATTCATAAATTGTGGCCTGGAACAGTTATTAAGCATAATCCTCAATATAACAGGGGCCAATTTAACAGTTATTGACTGAAAGCTCTGTAAAACTAAGCAATTTGATGAGTAAATGCATTGCAGGATAATGTATCAGAGAAGAAAGATTAATTTTGCAATCAGAGGAACAGACATGTATTCTAAGATTGTGGCTGCTACTCAACACCTCACAATCTTGATTGTTACCTTGGGACATTAATTCTACAACTTTAGTGTTTATCAGTAACACATAGGACAGGTTTTTTAAACACATTTGGCCAGACTTACATTGTAGATCTGGGTTGGATCCCTGTGAACACAATACCAACATTGCTGGTCTTAGCATCCTGCCTTGAAGAGCTAAGAGAAATATAGACTAAATATTGCCAAATTGAGACATTTCTTTCAGGAGGAGCTGAAAAATCAAATTAAAATGTAGAATAGTGACAATAGAGTTGGTTTTTTTAAATCTAAAGTTATATGGAATACATGCTGGAAACTATGGTAGAAGGAGGTCAAACTAGTGGTGAGAATGGCCCTAACTCACTGTCACTGTGTTATTGAAATACAACTGTGAAAAAATTGAAAAAAATTATTTTAAAAAATATAGAGTCAAACCAAGTATAGGTGTGGACTAATATGTGGGCTAACTCTTGTGTGCTTCTATTTGGCCACCAGTTGGCCTAGATTCATATGAAGGAAAAGAATTATAAATAAAACCTGAGGCTCTAACCAAGAATGGAATGAGCATCCTTTTACCTCCAGGTTTGCTCAGTTTCCACTGGCAAATCCTTCCTTAATCCTCTGGGTTCCTAAAAGAGGTCCCTTACCATGGCATTTAAAGAAACAGAACAAGTTACTTTCTTAATAGCTAATGAGGTTAAAACAAAAAATGTTTTATCATATGCACTCTTCTGTATCTCAGATTGATCATGTACTTAATCAGGACTCTTTAGCCTATGAAGGTAAGGAAGATCAAATAACATGAAAGAAAATTCTGGGAATGCCTCAGTGACATTTGAAAATTCACATTTTCAAGCATGTAAGATGCAAACTGGCCATAGTAGGACAAATTGAAATTCAGAAATTGGACAGGAGATTTAGCACAGCGGTAGGGCATTTGCCTTGCTTTCAGATGGATGGGATGGTGGTTCAAATCCCGGCATCCCATATGGTCCCCCAAGCCTGCTGGGGGCAATTTCTGAGCATAGAGCCAGGAGTAGCCCTTGAGCACTGCCCAGTGTGAAACAAAAACAAAACAAACAAAACAAAACAAAAAAAAGAATGTCAGAAATTGTCCAAACCTTATACAGTGTTCTTTAAAATCCTCCTTAAAGAATTATGTGTACTAATTACACATTTATATTCACATTATGTTTATAAATGCAAACTAAGAAATTAATAAAGTGATCACTGGTCAGCAAATATGGGCAGTTTGCTTGCTGCAGAAAAAGAAGGACTTTGCTGCAAGTGAAATATTTTTTATTTTACTTTGTGTAGAAGGACCTCAACTAGTACTTTTTCATGATTTCCGAGTCTAGAGACTTGAGGTCAAGGAGAGAGAGAACACCGAAGAAGACTTTCATAAATTTGAAATCTCTGTTGCATTCTATTGCCAAATGGATATGAACTTTTAGTCTTCCAACAATTGGGCACATTCTTCATTCATGAAGTGAACAGCTTGGATCCATTTGTTCATTATTTATTCAGCATAATTTGATTAAACCCTCTGCAATCTGCCAAATTTGCTTCAGATAATAGAAATAAAGCATTGAACAAGACAGATAGGAGAGACTTATCCACTTAGGTGGTGAACGTGTTTTAGTAGCTTCAGAGAAAGAATAAGGCAATAAATAAGGCATGCCATGTATTAGAATAAAAGTGGTGTTGAGAGGAATGAGGGGTCAAAGTGCTAGAAAGGTGACAATGAATAGGGTTATCAAGTCAGTTATTTTTTTAAAAGACATTACATGAACAAAAACTTGAAAAAGTGAGGGGCTTGGTGATGTCAATAATTAGTGGATGAATATTGCAAAAAGAGGTAGCACGGAGGTAAGGCATTTGCCTTTCATGCAGAAGGTTATTGGTTCAAATCCCAGCATCCCATTTGGTCCCCTGAGCCTGCCAGGAGTGATTTCTGAGCAGAAAGCCAGAGTAATCCCTGAGCACTGCCGGGGGTGACCCCAAAACCAAAAAATAAAAAATAAAAAAGAGGAAATAATAAGTATAAAATCTTTAAGACTGAGAGACATTTTTTTTTATCTAGTAAAATAAATGAGAGCAAGAGTAGCAAAAGTAACATAGATAATTAAGAGATGTTGTGGAGCAAAGAAGTTTATTTCTTGTACTGTCATGTAGGTTAAGTAAGAAATTTAGATTTTATTGTGAGGAAGATGAAAGCCTCTGGAAGACTTTCAACAAAGGACATACAAGAACTGACATAACATCTTTTGTCAAAACAATATGAAAAGAGACAGTAGGAGGAAGAGAAGAGGTGAATTAGAAAAGCACTCATTTAGCACACTGTGTTATATGTCTAGAGGAATAGCATAAGACTGTGAATGTGCTGCACATAAAGAGAAAGAGAAGAATCAAGGACAGTGCCAGAGTTTTAATCTAAAAAGCAGGAAAGATATAAATAGCACTTACATCATAGGGAACATTTAAAATGGAATATGATTAGATGCAAGGAAAAAAGACTTCAGGTTTTATTATATTTGGTTGAGTTTATGAATTGACGCCAGAGTGGTTTTGCTGAGTAGGCAGATATAGATATATAACTTTGGAACTCATTCCAAATATGCTACATCAGGCTTGAAGTCATTAGGAAATAGTATTTAATGAGATTGGATGAGGTCAGCCAGGAAGTAACTATAGATAAAGAAGCTGTCCATGGCCTGAGTCATTGATATTCCAACATGAAGAAATTATGCAAGGTATTAAATAGGGGGATAACTCAATTGCTCTTGACCCAGATTATAGAAAGGAGAAGGACAGAGAGCAAGAAAAAGTGGTCAGGAAGTAACAGGAGACAGAGGTTAAGAACCTCTGGTATGTCAGTATTGGTATGACTATCTGTCTAAACCAAACTACGAAGTCAGTAAGAACGAAAGCGGGTGATCCAAACTACAGCAACCAATTTTTGAAATGTGCTGTCAAGGAGGCAAACTAGGGGCTCAGCTGAACTATGGACACTAGTGTAAGGAAGTTGACACTGGTGATGGCACTGGTGCTGGACTATAGTATGCCTAAAACTCAACTATGAATAACATTGTGACATACTAAATTTATCCTATGTCAAAACAGAGGGCCTAGGTTCAGACTGGAAGAAGAGTCTGTACGCTATGGAGAGGTAGTAGAATACACAGGTATAGATGTTGGCAAATGGTAGATGTGATAAAGGAAGCCAGAGGTGGTTGCTAATTGCTCCTTTCTCAATTTTAAAAAAAGACACAAATATGGGGCCAGAGCGGGAGAACCCTTGCAAGCGCTAGCCTAGGATGGACCGTGGTTCAATCCCCCAGCATCCCATGTAGTCACCCCAAGCCAGGAGAGATTTCTGAGTGCATAACCAGGAATCACCCCTGAGCATCAACAGGTGCGCCCCCCCAAAAAAAGAGACACAAATATGTGTTTCAGCAAAGATTAGTTGAATCCTTAATTTTTTTTCAACACTAGTTTGTTGTTTCTTTTTCTTAAATAATATCTTTATTTAAACACCGTGTTGTAAAATTTCTTAAAGATATGATCAATCTAGTTACATGAACAGCGAAATACAAATTTTTGTGGTAAATCAAAAATAGTATAATTTTTAGCACACTAACTGATTTATAAGATGAATGCAAAATTTCCATTGTTCATAGAGTCTGAAAAGAAGTAGTAGAGATTGCACAGTGGTAGGGCGTTTGCCTTGTATGTAGCCAACCCAGAACAGGACAGATGGTGCTAGAATCCCGACATCCTATATGGTCTCCCATGCCTGCTAAGAGCGATTTCTGAGCACAGAGCCAGGAAGAGGTACTTTTGTTTTGTTTTGCCTAAATCCAGTTTCCCTTTCCAATATTTCAAAGTGTGTGTTGGATTAGTAGTAAGAGAAAGACTTAGAAAGACTTAACTGTGCACATTACTACCTGTAATTGTTTGATCTAAATTGCATTTTCATAATATGAAAAATAGGTCATGCTGCATCACATAAGCCATTCTCAGGATTGTTATATATTGGGGTTTGCCTTCCAATGTAAGGAATTCATGAACTCTTATACCATTCTTCAACTACAGTATTTGAAAAAAATAATGGACTCTGTCATGTACTTCAGAAAACAGAATGTCAATATACTAAGGAATGAAAAGTGAAGCCACTCCTGTTTGTATTTAGTGAACTAAAATTATTTTTAACTGTTTCTTATCTAAATTTTAGTGCCTTTCAATAACTAGTGCTTAGAAACCCATAGTTTCACTTACTGACCTGCAGAACCCAACCTTGTTCCTTGTTCATGCAACAAATCAATAGATTAACTTTCATCCACAGATACAGAACTGCGCAGATGTCCAAACCTAACAAATGGGTACTTTAACAGGCTCGCTGGATGGGTAGATTGATCAATCATCACCAAGTTTGGCAAATTGCAACTCAGATGCTGCAACAAAATGTTGAGATCCACTAGACTGAAAAAGAAAAGATGGAATGAGTCTAGGTTAAGGTGCTCAATGACAGTTAAACAACTTTTAGTTAACTAGTTTGCACAAGGATTGAGATATGTGATTTCTTTCAATACATATTCCTTATCACACTATATTTTCTAAACATTTGTAAATAGTATTATTTTTTTTCTTATGTAACTGGAAGTTAGCCAGATAGTTCTTCAATGTTGGTTGACCTATAATATACAGAAGATACTTCACATATCATAACTGCATAAATTGGATTTATGAAACATAATTGGACCAGAGAGATATTAGAGGGGCTGAATAAAGTGATTAACTTGCATGTCACCAAACCCAGTTTGTTCCCAATATCCCACATTGTCCTCCAAACACAGCCAGGAGTGATCCTTGAGCACTGTTGGGTGTGGCCCCAAAGATCCTAAAATAAAAGAGAACATAACCAAGCAAGCAATCTCCAAATTTAAAAAAAGAGAAAGGGTGGTGGGGCAGCTTCCCAAGTGTCTGACTAATGTACCTTTATTTATTATGTTTGAGCCATGCCTAACAGTGTTCAGAACTTCCTCCTGAATGTGCTTATGTCTTATTCCTGGTTGGACTGTAAGGACCATATGCAATGCTTGGAATTAAATCAAAATAACCTTTGTGGAAGGCATTAATCTTAACCCCTGACCAATCTACACTTATTTAATTAAAAAAAAAACAAGTTTTGGTGTGGTTATTGAAGTTGTTGTCTCCATTTATATTTACTTTTTTTCTTCTTTTCTTTTCTTTCTTTATGTGCTCTGCCATGTTTTTTTTTTTTTTATCTCAAGACCATGGCTTTTATGTGGTGATTATCTTTATTGTTGGAGTGCTCACTGGATATTTTATTTGACACTTCTTTTTGTACTGTTGGGGTGTTTCACCTTCTTTTTCCCCTTCGTCTCTCAAACCAATGATGAGAGCCTCTAGACTCCGTCCACTTTCGGCGTATTTGATTTTTACCCCAGTTTATTACTTTTCTCTTCTTCAAACAAACCACATAACTTGAACTATCTAGTCCCACCTCCCAGTTAGAGGGGGAAATAAGGGAGGTCCCAAGACCAAACAGGTGTAAGACCACTAACTAGTAAGTTAGGCACAGCGGGGACCACTTATTCTAGCAGCCCCGGAGGTGAGGGGGGAGGATATGGGAGGTAGGACAGGAATGGGGGTGTAGGGAGGACAATTTGGTGATGGGAATCCCCCTGATTTAATGTTAATATGTACCTAAAATATTATTGTCAACAATATGTAAGCCACTATGATCAAAATAAAAATTATATAAGAAAACAAGAAATTATTTACATGTTTTTTACAGTAGCTGAAAATAAACATACACTATATTTTCCTTTTATTTTGACTTCTGTTACTCAACACATTTTGTGATTCTTCTATATTTGCATATAGCTATATATCATTTATTCTCTCTGCCAATTATACTATATTATATACTATAATGTATAATATTTGTTTTATATTTTATGAACATTTAGTTTTAAATTTAGGACTATAACAAATATTATTACAAATAATGTTGTGAGGCATGTCATTTCAGCTCATAGATTGTTAGGGTTAAATAGACAATGCCAATTGATTGAGCTATTTGATTTTTTAATTTATTTTATTTTATTTTTTTATTTTTTTTGCTTTTTGGGCCATGCCTGGTGACCCTTAGGGGTTACTCCTGACTATGTGCTCAGATATTTCTCCTGGCTTGGGAGACCATATGGGATGCCAGGGGATCAAACTGCAGTTTGTCCTAGGTTAGCGCATGCCAGGCAAACACCCTACTGCTTGCGCCACCACTCCAGCCCCGAACAATTTGATTTTAAAATAGTAACTCACACTTGATAAACATTTTAAGTAGAAGAACTCTTGGTAACAGTATATATTTTGAAGTTGTCTCAGAATATGAACTTTCCAAAAATATTGTGTACAAACCATCAACCTTGAATAATTATGATTTTAGATACTTTTAGAGAACACTTGTACGTCGTTAGCTATAAATGCCAGGGAATATAATTCATTCATTTGGAGGGTGTGACCAGGAATCTCCTAGAACTTTTTTTCTTAAATTCTATATCAGATGTTCTGCATACACATTATTTCCAAGCTCTCTGAAATTCCAAGCTAGCTTCATATTCTTAGTTTATCCTTCTTCATACCATTTCAGTCAAGTTCTTTTTTCAATAATTTTTTAACTGAAACAGTCACAGAGTTATTTATGATTGAGTTTCAGTCTCAAAAATATTGCGAGTTTATCTGGACTCTTTTTTAAAATAGTAGTTACATGTTTAAAACAAACATTAAAAATATGAAATTATTATATTTAAAAATTCAGAACATGTACTCTGAAATAACAATTTAACACTAATAGACACTCAATTTAAATGTTGATCTAATTTGCTTTTGAAAATATAGGACCAAGTTAGGATGCATAAGCAATGGCTTTTTTGTTCACACTTTCTGTAAACAAAACTGAATATAAAAGGCCTTATAAGTGTGAGACCTTGAGTTAGACTTCTGTTAGCACATAAGAAAATACAAATTCAAAATAGTGTATGGTATTTTATTCAATATATTCTCAGACATAATGGAAAACTGCATGACCTCTTGGGGAATAAAATAAATATGACCTCCAAAGTAGACTCTCATAATTATAAAAAGTTAGTTCAATTAACAATCGTGTTTTGAAATCTTCATTCACTTTTCATAGTAACAAAGCATGCCTATGTCATTTTAAGATTCTTTCCCCAAGTAAAGGCCAATTTCTCACTATGCCAATGCATTTCACAATGAAACATAAAATATGAGAGCGTGGGTGTCCTTTGTTGGAAAATGAGATTCACCCCACGTTCAGCAATTGAGTTTTGGATAAATGTGAAGCAAATGAAGGATGCATATCTTAACTTTTAAATTGTGAAAGTGTCACCCATCTGGAATATCCATATAAAAGTTTAAAAGTTCAGAAGTCAAAAGAGAGACATTTTTAATAAGGGGGGGCATAGGAAAGAAAGAGAGAAACTTTGATGTCAGTCTCTAACTTACACTGCTAAACTTACACTGCTATTTTTTGGTTGTTTTTTCTATCTCTCTGTGTCTATATTGAGTTTATACATACATTCCTCTCCAGGCCCCAAAGATGACTATAATGGATAGTTCAGAATAGAAACTACTGATAGTACCAGCCCAAGCCTCAGGACTGGAAGTCAATAGCTACCCTTTCTTCCATCCACTCTATAATCTAAAGGCAGGGTGCTACTCCCTTATACATCTACGTGTGTGTTTGTGTGTGTGTGTGTGTGTGTGTGTGTGTGTGTGTATGTCTTCTGGGCCTGGCACCTCTATAAGTTGTGATTGTGTCATCTCTGTGCCATGCCCTGAATAAGTTATACAAGAGCTTTAAAAAAAAAAGCTTAAAAGGTTTTTTGTTTGTTTTGGTTTGGTTTTGAGGCCACATCTTGTGACGCTTGGGTTACTCCTGTCTCTGCACTCAGAAATCGCTCCTGGCTCTGGGGACCATATGGGACTCTAGGGATCGAACCATGGTCTGTCCTGTGTCAGCCACATGCTAGGCAAATGCCCTACCACTGAGCTATCACTCCGGCCCCAAAACATAAAAATTTTATCTTTTGGGCCCGGAGAGATAGCACAGCGGCGTTTGCCTTGCAAGCAGCCGATCCAGGACCAAAGGTGGTTGGTTCAAATCCCGGTGTCCCATATGGTCCCCCGTGCCTGCCAGGAGCTATTTCTGAGCAGACGGCCAGGAGTAACCCCTGAGCACCGCCGGGTGTGGCCCAAAAACAAAAAACAAAAAACAAAAAAAACAAAAAAAAAAAAAAATTTTATCTTTTAGAAAAGTGCATCTAATAATTGATTCCTTATTTATTGGGCAAAAATAACTGACATCCTTTGACATTTGTCATCACTGCCTTAATATCAGTATCATTTTATGCTCTCAAAATAAATGAACTTATAAATAAGATTGTGACAGTTGCTAGGGATATAGATAACAAGGAAGGGGTTAGGAAATTCTGTGTTTGAGGGTTCCATAATTTTAAGTATATTGATCAGATAAGATCATACTGAACTAATAACATTTGAGAGACCTTTGAAGGTAATGAACTCATTTAATTCATTATGGTGGAGAACAGCTGCTGAAGTAAAAACATACCAAGCTTGCTAATGAAATGGCAAAGAGCCAGTCTGGTCTAAAAAAATGGTGAGGAAAGGAAATCAGAGAATTTGTAGAAAGGGTCCAAGAGATATATCTGGTATATAAGTATATATTATATATGTATATATGTATATATATATATCAGGTAATGTACTTTCATTGCTCCTGGTTGACCCAGTTTCAACACCCAGCACCCCAATTATTTCACCGAGCCTACCAGAAGTGATCCCTGAGCACAGAGCCAAGTTATCTCTTAACACTGCCAGATGTGGCCCCCAAACCAAATTCAGAACAGAAAGCTTGGGAGAATTGTGGGTAGTTTGGCCTTACTTACAGTACCACATATCTACATTATTCCATTGTTTAGAGCAAAGGACTATTTTGGCCTGACACTGTTGAAAAGTCATAGTAGTAGTTTTTAAACTGAAGGCTAAATGGAGATTCTATGGACTGTGGTGAAAAGAAATGGGGCATAAATGTATTTTGTATGTGGGGCCTAAAAGACATAGATGAGAAATAAGTCATGAGATCCAGTAGGTACATATTCTGAGTGGTTTGGTTTGTCTTATTGAGATTGTTTTCTTGGAATTGAATTTATTGAGGAGAGTTAGTTAAGGAAAAAGAAGTAAGAAATTTAATGCAATAATAGTCAATCTTAATATTGATGCTAAGGGTTTAGTGGTTGTGAACTGATCAGGCTCACTGAACATTAGCTACTGCACAGGGAACTCAAAGTTGCAAAAAAGAAAAAAAATATTGAGAAAAACAAATAAGAAAATAATAAGGTAAGATAAGAAGGACTTGAAAGAGAGCTTGCCAGAATATTGTGTGGTCTAGATGGGTTATAGTTTCTTTATAGTGACATAAGATTGAGTCCATGAGTAATGATGCTTTCTGTTTATTTCTTAGTTGCCAGACTGAGTTAAGGTTTCCTGAAATCTCTAAATAGGATTTTGAAACTAGTGTCTGACATTTTTAGACTCTGCTAGTAGATCAGAGATTGTAGACGCTGTTGACAATTTCTTTGCCCTCAAAGATTGTTTCTGTTTTCTGGATAAGAGTGTTGACTTTTTTTTCTTCCTTGTTTTGGGAAGAATTATAGACAATATTACTGACTGTTTGAGGAGTTCTTTGCAGAGTGCACTGGATTTTCAGGTAGCAAAATGATAGAGTGATAGAGTTCATAAGATGATTTAAAATAGAGGGAGAATCAAGGACTCCTTTTTCAGAATGACCAGGGATGTGAACTCTTATCTCTTATCTCTTGTGTATCAGTGATGTTTAGGTAACATAAATAAGCACTGATGAAAACGGTAAGATAGAAGAGTACCTGTTTCAGTAAATTCTCTGATGAAAATAGTGTAAGATATAAAAACAGAGACTACCGGGGCCAGAGAGGTGGCACAAGCGGTAGGGCTTTTTCCTTGTCCATGCTAGCCTAGGACCGACTGCGGTTCAATCCCCTGGTGTCCCAAATGGTCCCCCAAGCCAGGAGCGATTTCTGAGTGCATAGTCAGGAGTAAATCCTGAGTGTCACTGGGTGTAGCCCAAAAACAAACAAGCAAACAAAAATTATAAAAACCCAGAAAACCCAGAGACTACCTGTTCAAATCAGTGTTTCCCAAAGTTTTTGATATCAACCACAGAGAATGCTTGGAAGACCCAGGAGCATTACTAGGTTGGGATGCAAGTAGGGGAGCATTTTCTGCTAGTTCTCGTTAAAGTAGAAGGGGCAATAGGCCTAATTGATTTGAGGACCTCTGCTCTAGGTTCTACAAATGAAACCCTCACTGAATTCTCTAGCTAAATGTGAGGGCACAAAATTTTGGCAGCAGTAAAAGGCCTTGGAAAGTTCAGCAATCAAAAATGAATTCAAAATCACCTGTGTAATGACTCTTAAGTTGTTTCTGGCAGCAATCTCCCACACTGCATTTCTAGGGAGAAAAAGTGCTGCAAGTGGAGGTTTAAAAAGCCTTGATCTAGAGAGCAATAGTTAAGCTGTCAGTTAAGTCCTTGATGCACTCAGAAGCAATTGAGAGAGACTCCAGCCCTGTAGAACGAGATCAGCAGAGTAAGAGCTAATAAGTGGGAGAAGAAACAAGGGCTACGAATTAAAGGCCTTATCGAGCAGAAGTTCAGCTCATCCACTCTCTTCTCAAGCACCTCAGATAGAATATTGATAACCAATAATACTTTCCAAGTTAAAAAACTGATGTAATCTTTTGTGGAATTTAACAGTTTGACATTAACATAGTGACTAGCTTTGGATTTTAAGATCTACAGTAAATGTTATCTCATATGGATACCTTACCATAGTGACTAAAATCAATATATATATATATATACATATATATATGTATATGTATATATGTCTGAAAAAAGCTATTGTTAAGTTTCACTCACTATTTAGTTCCCAGTACATCCTTTTATCATTATATTCTAGGATGTGATTTAAGAGCCAAATATCTATAAGCTATCAATAAAGACAACTAGAATGCAAGTTTTACATGCAGAAACCCCAGCTTAGTTCTTGATATTACAAGGTTGTCTGGGTTCAATCAGAAGCACTCCCCAAAATTGAATACCACACAGGGTTAGACTTTGAGTACAGCTTGATATGGCCCCCAAACAAAAAAGAGTAAATAAAAATAAAGTCCTTGCTTTTGAATGGTAAATTAGCCAAAATTAACAACACTGTTTTTTTTTAAATAATTTTTGTTAAGATCAATTTGAACTACAAGTATTTCACAGTTATATTTAAGGTACATAGTGACAGTGAATTAGAGGGATTTTCACCACCAATGTTGACCTCCCTCCACCACTGTTCCCAGCATGCACCCCATCTCTCCACACTTAGCCCCCTGGACTGCTGTGTAACAGGTCCCTTTTTCTTATGGCTTATTGTAGTTTGGGTCTCTTGATTTTATTGTTGTTGACTTTGGGTTGAGTATATAGGTCTGATCATTTTTATTTTCACTCAATGTTTGTGAGACTGCTTGCTCCTGGTATCATCCACTTTTTTTTCTCAATTTATGAGGCAGAACAAGATGATTCATGTTCTATGGTTACTTGTAAAAAAAAAAGTGGGGAGAATCCCCTGTCTAGAAGCTATTAATATAAATTTAAAAGAAGAAAGAAAGAAAAAGGAGTGGAGTGATAGCTTAGCAGTAGAGCATTTGCCTTGCACACTGCCGACCTTGGACAGATTTGGGTTCAATCCCGGCATCTCAGATGGTCTCCCAAATCTGCCAGGAACGATTTCTGAGGGCAGAATCAGGAGTAACCCCTGAGCACGGCCAGGTGAGGCCCAACACTCCTTCCAAAAAAGAAAAAATAAAACCAAACAAAAAAGGATGTGGGTGGACTGGTGTGGCAAGTTTTTGTTTTGTGGCAAAAAAGAAAAAATAAAACCAAACAAAAAAGGATGTGGGTGGACTGGTGTGGCAAGTTTGTTTGTTTTTCATAGACACAATAAGTATTGGGAAAATTAGAAAGAAAATTTCATTAGCCTAAGAGATACAGTATTTCTCCACCGTTGAAGCTTACTGTCATGAGATCTCTACAGGCTCTGGCCATGTTCACTGTCGAATCTCGAGGTATTTTTATGGTGCCAGGAAATGTTCTCCTCAACTGTATTTGTCAAAATCAGCCTTTCATAATTAGAGATCTTGGTTTTTGCACAGGTCCTAGGATAAAGTCTAGGATAGAGTTTTTCTTTATGGTTCCAGAAGTTCTGCTCTGTCACGGTTGTTGAAGTCAGTCTTCTCTCATAAATGATCTTGGTTTTTGCACAATTCAAAGGATGGAGTGTCTTGTCTTCTGATTTCATCTCACTGTTGGGTGATGAGGTGGGGCAACTTGTATTTAGATCAAATTATTGCTGTTTCCTCATTGTCGGGATGTTGGATGTTTTTAGCCTGTCACAAATTGGAGCCAGAGAAGTATTAGGGACTTCCCCAATGGGCGTTTGATTCCTGGTGATATTTCAGGGAACTGTATCAGTTCTAGGGTTGGTTGGAATCTGGAGTTCGGGGTTGGACTGTCAATATTCAATAATGTCTAAGTCGAGTCCCAGTGTAAATGTTCAGGGTGGGAGGTGCCCCTGTATTATAAACTTTATAGATTCTTATTCATAGTAGATAAGAGCTTATTTCTATACATAGAATTTCCCCATTTTAGTGTTCAAATGCAAAACTGAAACAATGCCATATTATATCATTGGTCATTAGGAGTTAAACATGGTAGGCTATACATTCTATGTGCCCTGGTTTTGACATGAGCTTTTATCCCAAACAAGAATCTTCTTCTAGAAGCATACTAAGCAGAACCAGAACAATCAAAGAAAAATAAATGAATAAATAAAAATTAGGGAAAAAGGGGATGGAGGAGGATACATTTGGAAATAGACACACTAAGATGTATACACTAAGGAATTAACGTACATAGAAAATATAGATATCCCTATTACTTCTTTTGAGATAGTCTTGGGGGTGATGAGATAGATCCAGGACACATTTTTGTCCCATACAGTGCTCTTATTGAGTTTGAGAAATTATTTTCAGCTGTAAGGGATTACATAATGTCCTCTAGCTAGGGGTCCTTCTGGAACTGAATCTCGTAGCATGCACCAGTCCATGTTGGGGTGGGGTAAGAAAAAGGGCCACATAGAATATGTCAGCAGGAGTGTTGGTTGCATCTTCTTGCCAGGACAAGAGATATGGAACTGAGAGCATATCCATTCACTTTGGGAGCTGAATGTCAGCTTATTGGGGCAGGGGGTCAGTCTCAGTACCTCATGGGTTAAGAACTGAGGGTAAAGAGGGTTAAATAGGGAAAGATAACAGATTAGGATTGAGGAGGTGAGAGGATAGAAGAAGTTCTGAACTGGGGGTTGGATAATATATAAGAGGGGCTATATACAATATAGGCTTGGCTTGTTTACAGTATAGATTGGGCAAACATAGAGGAGTCCACTACATACAAACTCACGCCCAATTAAAGAAAGACATTAGAGATCAATTCATAGGTTGTAATTGAAGGCCTGACCCTTATGGGATGGGTCGGAGTGCTTAAAAATAATTAAATTACCAAATTTATATATATATATATATATATATATATATATATATATATATATATATATATATATATATGAAACAGCTTAGGATAAAAAAAGAGACAAAAAAGAAATGTAGAAAAAATAAATAAATTGGGTCAATACCTCGAAGGGGAAAGTTTTTCCAATTTCTAGTCACTTTATCAATGGCAGGGGTGAACTTTGCTAAATGAAGATTTTAAGGTTATATTGTTCATGGAACAATTTAGGATAAACATAATTTTCAAGACTAAAGTACTAAGCGATATGGTAGTGAGCACTATAAGAGGAGTTTACACTATGTCATATCATCCACCATGACTTGTTCATTGAGGTTCCTTTCCTGAAAAGAAACTGACAACATAGGCATTATGATATAATAATAGCATAGCTTGTATTGAAAAAGAAGAAAGGAGAGAAAGAAAAAAATGAAAGGGATAACACTAATTTGCAAGAACATACTCAATGAGTGGGACCAATAACATAGGTCTATGGTGTGCAGTTGTCTGTTTTAGTGGTCTTAATGATCATAAGTTTTAGGTCAGAGTAGAAGACATAATCAAAAGGAAATGGGTAAATTGAAATATTTTTTCAAGACATTGTCATAATGAGTACGGTATATGGAGTCTAATATGATAGAGCACCAAATTGCAAAATTAGGGTGCCCACCCTAATATCCAAGAACCTCTGTGGACAAAGAAGTTGAAGAGTTATTTTATACATAATAAAAATTAAGGCATCAAAACATACTGATAGTAAGCACTGCAACAGGAGTCCATGGCATCCATTCATATTCTGCACCTGATTCTGTGGATAAAAATATTGAACATTATTATGGCCCTTTGTAGTCTGTGTTTGAAGATCTGTTCAATCTGAACTGCTGTTTCCGTTGTCGCAGGTTTCTTTGTGGTATAAAAGAGACTTTGTGCTTTTCGTCTGCCCCTTGATTTGATCATTTCTCCTCATTATACTCTAGCACCTACAGTGTTTGGAGTTTCTTCCATTTAGACTATTGTGTTTTTTCATGGAGTTATTCTAAATGCCATATATAAGTGATTCCATTTGTATTCCTTTTCTGTCTTCAATTAACATAATAGTTTCTAGTTCCATCCAAATTGCTGCAAATTACATGATTGTCCCATTTCTTACTGCTATATAGCATTCCTTTGTGTATATGTACCACATCTTCATGATTTACTCATCTGTTGTTGGACATCTAGGCTGATTCCAAATCTTGGCTATTGTGCTCAGTACTGCAATGAATAGTGATATGCATACATACTTTTGAATGTCTTTCTATCTTAAGGAATGGGATTGCTGGGTTACATGGCAGCTCAATTCTGAGTTTGCTGAGTACCCTCCATCCACATACTGTTTTCCATAGGGATTGGACCAGGCAGCATTCCCATCAGCAGTAGATGAGAATTCCTTTCTTACTGCACCTCACCAACAGAGATTGGTCCTATTAGTTTTGATGTGTGCCATCCTCACTGATGTAAGGTGGTACCTCATTGTTGTCTTGATTTGGATTTCCCTAATTGTCAGTGGGGTTTGTGGGGTAGAGGGACTATGGCCAGAATCTGTATGTACAGATCCCACTGATCACTCCTGGTCAGGAGGATGGGTTTCTGACCCATGGAAAGCTGGGGTGCAGCAAGTGCCACAGGAAGGGGAGGTGCCACTCACACATGGTGAGCCTGTCTTTGCTTCCCAGCCCCTTTCAAATGGGGTCAGCAAAGCTGGGGTGTCTTGGGGTTCCTCCCAGCTGACCTTACCAGTAGTGGGATGGGGAGGACACTGCTTAACCTCTGCCACTGGGTCACATGTGGGGAGCCACAGGTGGGAAACAACAACAGTGTTTTAAAATTAAAAGTTTTATAAGAGAATTTGATATCGTATACCCATAAAATAAAAACAAATTTTTTGTTTTGTTTTGTTTTGTTGGGGGGGCACACCTAGCAATGCTCTGAGGTTACTCCTGGCTCTGTGCTCTGGAATCGCTCCTGGCAGTCTCAGAGGACCATATGCGATGCCGGAGATAGAACGTAGGTCTGTCCTTGGTTGACCGAATGCAAGGCAAATGCCCTACCGCTATTCTATTGCTCTGGCCCTAGACAAGTATTGTTTAAGTAAAAAATTCTTAATTACAAACTGAGATAACAGAATAAAATAAAAATAGTACAGAATCATTCTAAGAGGAGAGGAATGCAATCTCTTGGATGTGGAATTGCATAATAGTAAAACAGTGAAGGCAGTTAACAACCAAAAACAAAAGATGCAAGGTTGTATAAAGAAAGAAACAATAAGATACAAGCATGGGTGACTTGAGAGATAGCTCAAAAATTGGGAGCATGTGTTATATATATTCAAGGCCCTGATTTTGATTCCCAATGCCCATGCTAGCCTGACAGTGCTCTGGGAATGGCCCTGCTGTTGCCTGCACTGTCTTTCCAAGGAATACTGAATGAAAATGCCAATCACATATCAGTCCAATATATTTTATTATGGGATATCACTACTAAGTACTGTTAGAGAAGCATGTACCACCTCCTATAAAATAAACTGAGCAAAATAGACAATGAGAAATAAAAAATAGAAAAGAGTAAAGTAGAAAAATATAATACAAAAATATATGAGAACTTAATTACAAAGGCAGGACTTGGGAAATGTATGTAGGTAATTGGTGGTGATGGGGAAAAAATGAAAATAAAAACAATCCAACATTTCTTTTCCACAAGAGAATATTAAGATAAAAGGAGTGAGGGGCCAGAGAGATAGCACAGCAGTAAGGTGTTTGCCTTGCATGCAGAAGGATGGTGTTTCAAATCCCGGCATTCTATATGGTCCCCTGAGCCTGCTGCAAGTGATTTCTGAGCATAGAGCCAGGAGTAACCCCTGAGCACTGCCGGGTGTAACTCAACCCCCC
This sequence comes from Suncus etruscus, assembly GCF_024139225.1. NCBI lineage: Eukaryota > Metazoa > Chordata > Mammalia > Eulipotyphla > Soricidae > Suncus > Suncus etruscus. Next base: position 2,840,400 of record NC_064856.1, on the reverse strand, counting down.
CCCAAAAGATAGAAGGAGTGATAAATATAAAAGAAGTGTATGTACAAACCATAAGCCATACTAAAATATTCATGGAAAGTCAATAACTATAGGAAAAATAAAAAATAAAAAACACATTGGTGTTTTAAATTTTTTTTGGTGTTAGAAATTTTTCATTTTAAATTCCATGTAAAGTGTCATAATAATAGCAAGCAAGATAATAATGGTTAAATATGGTTAAACATTCTTTTTTTTGGGGGGGGTCACACCCGGCAGTGCTCAGGGGTTACTCCTGGCTCCAGGCTCAGAAATTGCTCCTGGCAGGTACAGGGGAACATATGGGACGCCGGGATTCGAACCGATGACCTTCTGCATGAAAGGCAAACGCCTTACCTCCATGCTATCTCTCCGGCCCCAAGGTTAAACATTCTTAATAAGAGAATTATACTTTTCTTTTATTAATATTTTATTCCTACTTTATTGAGAAGAATAACATACACATTGCATATTAAAAAACCTATTAAAGTTGGGTAGTAACACTTATAACCTAAAATCAATTGATTTAGAAAAAGCTGTACAAATACATGATTTAGAAGTATTGAACTGTGAAGCTCAACTCAGAAATTAAAGAGCAGTTAAAATGAAAATATTTATTATTAAACATATTAAGAAAGGGACTAGAGCAATAGTTCACATGCTTTTACCTTGCATATGATTAACTGACCTATATTTAGTAACAGGCATCCCATAGGATCACCTTGCAGAGTGGTCTTTGGGCTCAGAGTTAGGAGAAATCCCTGTGCACTTCAAAGTATGCCCCCCTCCAAAAAACAAAACAAAACAAAACAAAACAAAAGAAGCATATTGGGAAGGTTTTATCAGCAAATAATTTATTTTATTAATTGGACCTCCGGATCTTCTTTTTTATATATATATATATATATATATATATATATATATATATATATATATATATATATATATATATTTGGGGTCAGAAGTAGAAAGCCACTTATTTTGCTGACCCAAGTTCTGAGAACCATGTGGTTCCCTGAGCAGTACCGTAATCTCTGGTCTTCACTCTCTAGTAGGTTCAGAAATGGTGGAGACACTCGACTTCATATAAACCACTTGAAGGAACTCTCCAATACAAAAAGTACATGTTTGTTTCTTTGATAAGTTAAAGTAAATTTTGGTTCACCAATATTTATTGAGTATGTGTAACAGCTGTCATGGACCTAAGCATTTACTATAAATTATGTCAGGTCTCTCAACGATGTTATGAAGAATTTATTAATACTTCATTTATTGTATAAGCTTAACAAAATTTGTGCAAGAGAATTGTATCAGAAAGAAGCCCTAAACAATTGGCAAACTTAAGAAAGAAATCAACAAAACAGTAGGCTTATATTATTTGCATTTATTTGCAAAAAAAAGTAGTTTATTAATTTGCATTTTGATTTTATCACTTTTTTCTCATGGTTCTATTGACATGCTATTGAGTCAGTGTCTTGTATATAAAGCAAGGTTAATGTCCCAGATTCTTCTGAGATCTCTCACAGAGATCTAGAGACTACTGCCCTCTGGTAGTGTGTTCTCAGCAGTCAAAAATAAATGGCATCTCTACATGAGAAACCATTTCCTAGAACTCAACTAACCTGCTAACATGGATTTGCAAGTTGTTACATCGCCAAATACTTGTTGATAGGAAAACATCAACAAGAAAGTTGAAAGATGAAAACATTATATATTGTGGACTTGAATAATATTAACTTTCTTTTAGGAGAAAAGAAAATGAATATCTGTTCTCAGTTTCTAGTTGGCTCCCCAGCTACAGGATACTAGAATGGGACTTGAAAATCTTATATGCTAGACATATTTTTTAAATAATACTTTATTTAAATATCTTGTTACAAACATGATTGTGGTTGGGTTTCAGTCATATAAGAGGCCACCCCCCTCATCAGTAATGCAACATTTCCACCACCAATGTCCCAAATATCCCTCCTCCCCTCCTGCCCCCACCTGTACTCTAGACAGGCTTTCTATTTTCCTCATACATTCTCATTGTTAGTATAGTTCACAATGTAGTTGTTTCTCTAACTAAACTCATTACTCTTTGTGGTGAGGTTCATGTAACTTCCAGTCCTCCTCTCTTTTGTCTCTGAAAATTATTGCAAGAATGTCTTTCATTTTTCTTAAAACCCATAGATGAGTGAGACCATTTTGAGTCTTTCTCTCTCTCTCTCTTTGACTTATTTCACTCAACATAATAGATTCCATGTACATCCATGTATAGGAAAACTTCATGACTTCATCTCTCCTGACAGCTGCTAGACATATTTTTATCTTTTATGATTACACCTAGCAGTAATTAGGGGTTATCCCTGATTCTGCACTCAAGAATTATTCCTGACAGTGCACTGGAGGCCTATAAAGGATTCTAGAAATTGAATTTGGGTCAAATGTGTGCAAGGCAATCTCCTTACCCCTGTATTATTTCTCCAGCTCCTATAAAATATACTTTTAAGTATGTTAATTAACCATTCTAAATAGAGAATAAGTAGAAAAAAATGAAGCTGGTAGTACTATTTTAATATTTAAATAGAGACAAGAAATATATCTTTCTTGAACTCAAGTATACAACAAAAGAGGCATAGGATTCCCCAGAGAGCTTACATGAAGTAAAGAGGAGAAAGGAGCAGCCTAAAAATGGAATTTACTAGTTTCCTTTCTACCCTTCTCAGTTACCCAGAAAGTGCCTGGGAAATCTAGGACTGAAAAGAGTCCCTTTGAGCCCTTGCATTATTTCCACAGTTGCATCCCACCAGCCCCAAGAGGCAGCTTTCCAGCTGTAGCAGCAGAAATCCACTTGTTATATTCATTGTGAAGATGATCCCTATCACTGAATTTCTCAGAGAACTGGGTCAGGCTGGTACGAGGACTTGCTATTTGCAAGACAGGACAGTCAGTGCTAAATCTTTCCCAGGCTTTCAGGTCTTTCACCTTTCTTTCACATAAAATACTTTCAAGAGTAGATGAAGAGTGTAGTAAAACAAGTTTATTGAGGAACTAAGAGAAGGAAGAAAAGAGGTAGCTAAAAGTTCATGCTCACGCGGCACCAGGAATCGGACTCCTACCAAGAAGGCCATAATACTGCCCTGGTAACGACTTGCTCCAGAGTGAGTTCAGATGACACCCTGAAGACTTGGTAACAGCAACAAGCTGCTTTCAGGGCAAGGTTCTCTGCATTGCCACATAATGGTTAAATGAAGCCAGAAGACGCCTTGTATCACCTTGACTTCAACATAGGATTTGTACAAAAATCAGGAAGTCTGAACAGTGACCACAGCACAGGTGATTGTGAAGAACTCTTACTGGAACCACAGAGAAAGACTTTGGTGTTAGACAATTTAGTATGCCTGGAGCCTGTACTTGATCTTATGCTAGGATACTTCATGGGTAAATTCTTCCTGCTTTTGGGTCAAAGGTTTTTCCTATCTATTTCCCCCATATTTTGCTGTGCCTATGCAAAACACAAACACACACACACACACACATACACACAAATCTGCCACACACATTGTTTTCTTAAATGGATTTTTTTTAAATCTCTTATCTTTGGGGCTCCTGTCTTTTTCATAGAACCTTGAGACACAGGTTACTTTATTTTACCATATAGCCCAGCATTTTTCTATAAAACTATGAAGAAAGGATCAAAGAAAAGGTGAGGGCAGGGACCAAGTGGTCTGGAATAAATTGGCAAAAAATAAATAAGGACAGAACAAAATATCCAAGCCAACATCAATGATAATAGAATCAAGGGTTCTAAACTTTAGCAATCTAAATGTAAAAGGTCTCGTTATACTGGCAGGCCAGGTGAGCAAAAGATAGTGGTATAGGATTCATTCTTGTGGAGGGAGGTTGGCACTGGTGGTGGGAAGGGCCTTGACTCACTGCATATCTCATTCAACATAAAGGATTACGTTGATCACAACTATTTCAATAAAATAAAATTTAAAAAAGAATACCGGGAAAAAAGTTCATGCTCTAACAAAAATACTGGATTCTTCAGAATGGAGAGAACCATTAAAATCTCAAGATAGGGGCTGAAATATGAAATATGATTCAAATATGAAAACATATATCAAGAGGAGACATGGCAACATGGCTGCCATAAAGTATGAAAGGACACCTTGATGTTTGAATGACTTTTGCTCTCAATTTATTTTATTTATGATATCTTCCTAAATTTCCCACCTTCCTGACTATGTCTAAGAAGGAGAACCTGGAGTGGTGTATGGTTTTCTATTGATATTCTTTACAGGACCTTTGTTCCAGCAAGGTTGTTTCAGAGGTTCGGATGCCTCACCTTTCAGAAACCTCCTTGAACCTAGCCTGGAATTTTGAATCTCAGTAGTTTTCTGGGCTAAGGATGGGTCCTTGGGTGTCATAGGCCTTCATGCCTTTCAGTTGGTTTAGGATTCAGATACTGTTTTCTTCCGTGTACATAAACAGGGTTCCCTTTCTTCCTGCATCAAACTTATGTTTAAGATGCATTCTTCCAAATTCTACAAAGACTGTGAAAATTTACCAGCATGGAGCACTTAAAGCCAAAGGCAAAAACTATTCTCTCAGTAGAAGATCAATCAATATATTAGACTTACCACGGGCCAAGTTACCCCTTATTTTTACAAGGTGAAATATATATATCATTTACAGGAACATACATAAAATAAATATGTGAATCATACATAATTGAGGTAACTCAAAAATATAAACTGATTTCTAAGTGAGAATATTATATTTTAGAATACCTCCACATGTGAGAAATTAGAAAGTTCCTGTGTGTAGTTTATGAATCAGTTTTCAAGAACTATGGTTTAAATTTTGTCAAACAGTTTCAATTTAAGGAGTCTCACTTAACTCTGAAGAAATTGTGATTGCTTCTCTTTTCTGCTTAACGTGCATCTTTCTAAAGAAATTAGCTGGTTATTTTCCATATAAAATAGCTTTTATATTTGATCTAAAATAGAAATACAATTCAAAAAAGAAACAATAGTGTCAATTAGAATTACAGACTTTGCTTACATATTTATATTCAGGCAGTTTCAACCAAAGTAATAATTAGCATTGATACTTCTAGCCTTAGAAAAACACAATAGAAAATGTTTTCCTAGAAGTGACATGAGGTTTTTTGAAAGAACTATTTCAAGAATATGACAGATTGGCATTAAAGCCTTAGAAACTAAGCTTTAGGGGTTTTGCATATGGCCAATCCCTTAACAGGTTTTCTACTTATAACACTTGAGCATTGACTCAAGGAGTAGCCACAGGGAAAAGAGAATGTCTCACCAGCTGATACTCAGAATATATCTGAGATTCACAATGATAGAGCTGAAAACTCATTATGAAAACTTAACCAAGGCAAACATCCTTCTCTGCCCTTCATTCTGTTCTATGAACATAGCTCTTTGGAGTGCAGTGTCCCTTTGAATAATTCTTTTTAACATTCCTTTTAACTTAATTTTACATTAAACTTTTCCCTCTGTGCAGGGATCCTTGACAGAAGTTATGTGAAAAGAGTGGGCTATTCTAGGGGGGACACCTTTCAAAATTAACTTCAGAGGTGCTTGCCTTGTGTACAGATGGCTCTGGTTCTCTTCCAACACATTGCCCAAGAGAGCACATATTTGAGAGTAGCCATGAATATTATTGTGTATGGTCCAATCCTTCTAAAAAGGTAACACAAAATCTATAACTTTACACATCTGCAACTTACACAATGCCCTTACAGGCCTGAAATTTTCCCTTAGCATATTAGAATGCCATTTAGTAAACATCTTTAATACAGAAGCACATTTATAATTCTTCACTTCTCTCAGAAAAGGGAAGGTAACATTTCTTCAAAATATAGACTCAAAACATAATATATTCCATAAAGCATGCCTATGTAGCTGACGTAATGTTTAGCCTAACACTAAAGCTTCTGTATTTATGAATTGGAGAGATGTAATCTCATGTTACACAATAACACTTCAAGTTTTTATAACCTATTTCATTAAAGTTCAGATTATAATAGAAAATGTTTAAAGTCAAAAATTCAAACTATAGCAAAAAATAATGATCATGTACTTATGACATGAGAAACACATATACACTAATTTCAAAAGGCATGACTCATAAAATACAGATATAGTTCACTCTCAGTGATACATTCATTTGTTCGTGAATTCAACTAAACACATATGAATCGAATTATCACTCATTGTTCATTTCTTTAAGAGGTATGGGACAAAGAACTATTTTATATAAGTATTGAAACAACATAAGACCTTCTCTTTCACCTGATCTGATGGTATAGGTCTTATGAATATTATTGGACTCTTACCTAAATTTATTTTTCTAACAGTATATTTACCAGAATTAGGATCCATATACTAAAGTAAGGAAATAAGTCCAACCCTCTAATTATAAGAGACACACAATATTACAACTAATGGTACAATCTGTGGTCATGGTAAAGCAGCTGCTCAGTAAAAGAAAAATGGTGTAATTAGAAAGAGAAACAAGTAAATAAAAGAAGAAAATCCTAATGGCATTCAAGCCCCAGGTTCGTAATAATCATGTGATACTTTTTTTTACTTCATTTTTTACAAAATTTCCATTAATTATAGAAAATTAACCCTGTGCTTTTGATAATTTCTTTCTATTTCTAGACACTAGACTGACCTCAAATAAGTTTTGTAATGGTAGCCTTAAGACTTTGGAATTACATGGTCTAAAAAATGTATGCATTTGTTCTTAATGTAATATTTGATAATATTTTTGTCTGTTTTTAATATAATTTTTATTTTAATCATAGTGACTTACATATCTTTCACAGTAATATTTTAGATACATATTAGCATTGAATCAGGGGAATTTCCATCACCAAAGTTGTGCTCCCTCCATCCCGTTCCCATCCTGCCTCCCATATCCCCAACATTGCTCCCCGGGCTTCTAGAATGAGTGGTCCCCTCTGTGTCTAGCTTACTACTTAGTGATCATACAACTGTTTGGTCTTGGTCCCTCCATTATTTCCCCCTCTATTTGGGAGGCAGGACTAGATAACTCAAGTTATGTCGTTTTGTTTGAAGAAGAGAAAAGCAATAAAATGGGGGTAAAAATCAAATGCGCCGAAAATGGGCGGAGTCCTAGAGGCTCTCATCCTCGGTTGAGAGACGAAAGGAAAAAAGTAATTGAAATACCACAACAATACAAAAAGAAATATCAAATAAAATAACCAGTGAGCACTACAGCAATAAAGATAAGCACCACATAATAGCTATGGTCTTGAAATAAAAAGCATGACAGAGCACAAAAAGGAAGAAGAAAAGAAAAGAAGAAAAAAAAATAAATAAATGGAGACAACAACTTCAATATTCACACCAAAACAAAGTAGTCAGTCAACAAAAAATAGATAAATAAATAAAAAGATTATTTTGTGCTTTTTTTCCCCCTCCTGCATAGGCACAGTAAATATTGGGGTCATTAGAAAAGGAATTTCCTTGGCCTAAGAGAAACAGGGTTTATCCACCCTTGAAGTATACTGTCATGGGATTAACTATAGATTCCTTTCCTGTTCATTTACTCTCCCCTTGGTGGTTTTGTAGTGTATGGAAGACTTCTGCTCCATCCTGGGTGATAAAATCAGACCTCTGTATCTAGAGATCTTGGTATCTTCACAGGTCAAGGAGTGGAACTTATGATGAAGTCTTTCTTTGTGGTTCTAGAAGTTCTGTTCCCTCAGTGTCATTTTAATTCCTCTTCTGTAGTTGGTGGACTTAGTAATTGCGCTGATCCTAGGATGGAGCCTGGGATAGAGTCTTTCGTTATGTTTCCAGAAGACCCGTTCAGTTGCAATTGTCTCAGTCAAACCTCTGGAATTAGAGATCATGGTTGTTGTGCAGGTCATAGCTCAAACCCCAGACTAGGGCTTTTTTATTGGTCCCAGGATACATACAGTCCAGTCATGGTTCTAGCAGCCAGTCATCTGTATGACGTGATCTTGGCTTTTGGACAGACCAAAGGGTGACAAGTCTTCTGATTTTGTCTTATCGTTAGCTGGTGAGGTACGACAACCTGCTCTTAGATCAAGTTGTTCCTATTTCCTCGTTTTCAGGATATCATATTAGAACTGGCACATGTTGGTGTTCGAGCAGTATTCAGGATGTCCCGGATGGGATTTGTTTTCTGTGGCTGTTGTGAAGAACTGTGTCGTTTCTAAGTCTGGGATCCAGGGTTCAAGGCTGGACAGTCAGTATCTAATCACCTGGGGTCTAAGTTGGGTCCACATGACATATTTATTTAATAATATTTAATATTCTAATATATTATTTTATAATTGATTTTATAAATCATAAAAATTATTATAATATATAATATAAAGATAATTATATTTTATAATAATATATAATATTTAAATATATGCTCAGAAATCGCTCCTGGCAGGCTCAGGAGACCGTATGGGATGCCCGGATTCGAACTAATGACCTTCTGCATGAAAGACAAATGCCTTACCTCCATGCTATCTCTCCGGCCCCTCCCTTTATTTTCTTAAATTGATATTTATAGCCTCTAGAAGGACTTCTCCTGCTTTTTGCTTCTTTGATATTTGCCCCCCCCCTTTTTATTTCCTTCAAACAGAACCACATAACTTGAACCATCTTGTTCTGCCTCACAAATTGAGGAGAAAACATTGGAGGGTACCAAGACCAAACAGTTGTATGAATATAATTATATTATAATTATTAAAATAAATTAAACTTATATATTAAATATTAATATTTAATAACCTTTAAGTATTGTGAATAGTTATATTCCAAAGTAAAGAATTGACCCTATTATAATTCTTCATTTTATTTATTTGTTTTTATTTGTTTTTCTTTACTTATTTGTTCACTTTATTTATTTGTTAATTATATTATGACTAAAGACCATGTTCTTTGAGTATGATGAACACTACATTTTTATTTATAGTACATTTTTATTATTTAGACTATTTAATAAATAGAAAACCTTCCCTGTTATCTAACACAGAAAAACTGTACCAGAATTTTTATCAAAATTTATCAAAATCTGAATGTTTTGTCTAGTACTATAAATTCCAGACAGTCTTTTCTGATTTTAATGAAAGTCTTTGAGGATCATATAACATCTCTATCCTGAAAAGATTCTTTGCTGCTCCATTAAGACAGATGCTTAACAGGATGAATTCTAATTCATGCTCGTAGATGAGAGATGAATGTTCAGCCAGGCAATGCAATTTTGAAAGAGCCACATAAAAGTTCTTATTCTAATCCCAAACTACCGACTGATGAGCAAAGGTAATGGGAATGACGCCATTATCAATGACAGCAATAGGGCTTTGTCATTAAGTAGAAAATAAATAGGAAGGTATCCAGGTAAGACTGTACTGTGTCTTAAAAATATTAAAATATTTGATTAAAATTAATATTTATTCCTGGGACCTTTTAAAATTGATATAGTAAAATAAAATCAAGCTCTGTCTTCAAATTATTATCCTATATAAATTTATGTCAAAATGTATATATGAATGTGTATAAGAAATAGATGTATAGTGAGAAAGATAGTGACAGATTAGATATATATTTAGAAAATTTTCATTTTTCTATTTTTTTTCCTATAAATCTATGCTTTTGAATCAGAAATTTTTAACTCCTCTTTTTCCTTGTGACTTCAGCTTTGTAGGATCAGGTCCCAGGCCTCGGGTCTTCCACATCATGAGTTGCTTAGGATGCCATTGACTACATTAGGATATTGAGACTTGCACTGTTTCTGTAGAACTGATACCACTAGCATATAATTTACTTTAGTCTTAAGAAAAGGCATCCCTTCTAAAGACAACATACTCTAAAGGAAAAATGGAATCAATGTGAGCAAGAGCCAGAGATAGTACAGTGAGTTGGTCTCTTGCCTTGGATATAGCTGAGCTGACGTCCATCCCCAGCACCACACAGACCTCTCTGAGCACCATCAGTAATGAACCTTTAGCACAGTTCTGGGAGTAAGTCCCAGCATATTTGGAAGTGACCCAAAAACTAAAACAAAAGAAAAAATGTGAGTAAGTGATCTGCAAAAAAGAAAATGCAATAACTCCAATTATATCAAATGATGCTCCATCTGCTGACAAATCAGGTATGCCATTGGAAGGTCTCATGTTGTAGCCATTTTCCAAAAATATCTTAAAATTTGATATATATGTGTATATATGTTTTCTTGAGAACCTGATACAAATGAGAGCTCTCTTACACTGACAGTAAGAATGTAGACAGCTAATGTCACATTGCCAACCAAGTAGAAATATCTGAAAATAGGGACCAGAGCAATGATATAGCAGAAAACACTCTTACCTTGCACAAAGCCAAGGTAGATTTGATCCCCAGCACCCCATCCCAAACCTATCAGGAACCAATCTAATAATAATTCCTGAGCACCCCAAGTATCTTATAATAATGAATATGAATGAATTTCAAGAATTTATCATAACATTCATTCCAGAGAATCTCTGACACAAAAGGGATGTAGCTTTGTGTAAACCAACACTTTTGAGAGAAAAATAAAAAGTAACTTTTGATAATAGTTAATAACTAATTTAACTGTACATTCCTATAGTGGAAGTATACATTAGACAAAACGAGTGAACTATGGATCTGAAATGCAGGACAGATGTTCAGGCCTTTGCCTGGCATGCCACAAGACTTTGTTTTATCCCAAGAATTGCAAACGCTCTCCAGAGCCCAACTGGTAACGGATGATCCCTGGACACATCATAGCAAGCCCTGGCCACTAGATATACCCAACTCCTTCATAAATTAATAGACTACACTTATATGCATAAACAAGAACACATTTCAGACTGCTTCAGACTATTCTAACCTAATCATTTTAGCCATGATGTTCTTTATAGGCTTGTGGTTTTTCTTAGATAAATAACCAAAGCAATATCTTTATTAGATTCTGCTCCTAACCAGGTCCTGGAATACCCTTTTCATAGTAGTGCCCTATCTCACCACTTTGCACAAACTTAAATTCAGAAAATACATGTAGATTTCTTGAGCAAAAAAGTCAATACTCTGTCAGAAGATTTAGCGTGAGTCTTAAAACTATTAAATTTCTAACAAGTTTTTGATCCAATCTTTACATCTCTTCAACAATCTTGTACTCAAAGCATTGTCCAACTTAGAATTAAATCCACAACTAGTTTGTAGGAAATGCAGGATTCTCTGTTTCTCTGCTGACCTGAGTTGACAGGAGCTCTGATGTTATCCTTTCCATGTGTAGACAGAAGAAAGGTTAAAAAGTTGCTTTCTCAAAATATGTAGTGAAACCATTTCTACAGAAGTGCTACAAATATTTGATCACATTATAAAAGGCACTAGAAGTTTTCTGGTTTCTTTGTTTTGCTTTGTTTCATATTAAGGCTTTGTGATTTACGAAGTTATTTATAATTTAGTTTCAGGCATAGAGTGCTCCATTTGCAATCCCATCTCCATTGTCATTTTCCTCTATCAATGACCCAGTTTCTCTTCCAACCTGATGACCAGTAAGATAGGCTTTTTTTCTTTTCAATTTCAGACACTTAACTGATAGGGTCTCATGCACAGCACCAACTCCACATCTTTCTCCAGTGTGAACCCTCTCCTCTACCTTAGAGTATCCCTCTTCCATTCTATCTCCCCAGCCTAAACCCTCTTTCCTTCCCCTGTATACATAGTGATTTTTCCCTCCCAACAGCCAGTGTAATGTCTTTTCAGTGGTGGTTGCCTCTAGATGTTGGCACCCTCTTTGCCTGCTATTAAAGAGAATAAGAAATAGGAGGATTTCCATTCCTTCATGTTCCTTTAACCAACACTAAAAGATATAAAATCCCTAGGTTCATATTTTTTGCTCCCCATCAGAACTCAGCTTTGTGGCCTGTTCAGGGAATGACTAGTCCGAGTTACCATCTGATGGATGCTTGAAAGCTAGCCAATCTGTTGAGGTCCTAGCTGGGTCAGCAGTGTTCTAGGCAAGCGCCATACCCAATGTTCTTTCTCTCCAGCCCTAAGTGAGGTTTTAGATAGAAATCTAAGACCTTTATTTGATCCTGCCTAAAAGAAATATATAGAGAGCTATATATAGAATTAAAAATTACACTTTTAAGTGTAACTAAGAATTGCACTTTTAAAGAACCAGTAAAAAGAAATAGGTGGAAAAAAGACATGAAAAGGAGTAGGTGCAATAATTATATAAACCTATTTTCTTTAATACAATATAAAACACAGCACATTAAATCAACATAAATGTGTTGCTATTTTACATTATTCTTTGATAGTATGTCTTTATAAAGGATTCTGCACTTACTCTTTCTTCACCATTTCTTTTGGATATCCATATTGCCCTTTTCCTGACTGTTATGCTGCTTTGATACTTATGATACTTATGATACTTATGATGCATGTTTTCTTGATTCTAGTTCTTTCTCTGGGTCCTTAATGAAGCCAGAGAGACAGTATCTTCATTACCTTAGCACACCAGTCTGACTGGCACGTCAGTCAGAATGCATTTGACCCCACTCTTAAGATGGAACAGCTAGATCCCCAAATTTGGAATTCCTAAAAATGTACTGTTTCTTGTAACGTTTTAGATATAAATCCCTAAACTTTTATTTTTATAAACCCAGAAAATCCAACACAAATATATTTGAAAAGTCAGTAGTTATGATTCTTTGTTTAAAATGATATAATTGTGGAGTTTATTAAAAATCAGCTTAAGGGCAGACATTTGGGGACTTCTCCTGGCATCCCCTGACGGCTTGCCTCGGCTGAGGCGTGTCTCGGCTGAGGCTGTGTTTTCTGTTGGAGTTGTGGATTGTGCTGGTTTCCTTGGCTTGGCAGACATTTGGGGACTTCTCCTGGCATCCCCTGACGGCTTGCCTCGGCTGAGGTGAGTGTTTGGGGGCCGGAGCGGCCGCGCACTCCACCTAGCCAATGAGTACCACCACAACACATAGAAAAACCCACAGTATAAGCGTGACAATGGGGAGACTACGCAGACCAACTTCAACCATAGAGAATGAAGATGGAAACTCTGATGACCCAACAATGGCCAACTACCTAAGCAGTCTTTCAGAAATGGAGTTTAGAGACAAAATATGGAGGTGGCTAACAGAAATCAAAGAAAGTATAAATCAGAACACTAATAAAAATCAAGAGAATATGAAGATAGAAATCAGAAAACTCCAAACTGAAATATCAGATCAGATAACAGGTCTGAAAAACTCAGTAGACGAATTGAAGAACATAATGGATGAGCTTTCCAACAGGTTAACAGCAGCTGAGGATAGAATTAATGCTTTAGAAGACGAGATGCATAACAACTTTACACAGCAAAAGAGATTGGAAAAAAGCCTCAAATCAAATGATCAGACAATGGAAAATTTACTCAAAGAATATGAGCGGATGAAAATAGAAGTCTTTGATAAGCTCAACAGAAACAACTTTAGAATCATTGGAGTTCCAGAGACCCAAGAAGAAAATCTTCAGGAAGAATCAATGGTTAAGAACATCATCACAGAGAAACTACCAGAGCTAAAGAAAACATGTGACCAAATCCTGCATACCCGAAGAGTACCAGCTAAAAAAGACCCCAGTAGAAACACCCCAAGACACATCCTAGTCACCATGATGAAACCCACCGATAGAGATAGAATACTGCAAGCGGCAAGATCGAAAAGGGAAATTACATTCCAGGGAGCATCCTTGAAATTTACAGCAGACCTGTCACCAGAAACACTCAAGGCCAGAAGGCAGTGGTGGGACGTAGTGGCAAAACTCAATGAAATAAATGCTTCGCCAAGAATACTGCACCCAGCAAAACTAAGTTTCAGGTTTGAAGGATGTATACACAGCTTCACAGATAAACAACAGCTCAAAATCTTTGCAGACTCAAAACCAGCATTAAAAGAAAAACTGAAAGATCTACTCTAAAAACAAGACAGAACAAAAAACACACCAAACTTCTACACAAAGATGGCAATAAATCCCATGACAATTATTTCTCTCAATGTCAATGGACTAAATGCACCAGTTAAGAGGCACAGAGTGGCGAAATGGATCAAAAAGCTGAAGCCAACCTTCTGCTGTCTACAAGAAACACACCTGAATAGTCAGAATAAACATAGACTCAAAATCAAAGGCTGGAGGAAAATCATTCAAGCAAACAACACCCTTAAAAAAGCAGGGGTGGCCATACTAATATCAGATGACACAAACTTTATACTCAGAAAAGTTGTAAGGGACAAAGATGGATATTATGTACTAATCAAGGGATTTGTACAGCAAGAAGAAATCACTCTCCTAAACATATACGCACCGAATGAGGGTCCAGCAAAGTATTTAATACAATTGTTGACAAATCTGAAGAAGGATATCAATAATAACACAATAATTGTGGGAGACCTCAACACAGGCTTATCAACACTCGATAGGTCAACCAAATGGAAACCCAACAAAAATATACTAGACCTGAAAAGAGAAATGGATGAAAGAGGCCTAGTAGATATATATAGGGCACTCTATCCTCAGAAACCTGGATACACATTCTTTTCCAATGTACATGGATCATTCTCCAGGATAGATCACGTGCTGGCACATAAAACATACCTCCATAAAATAAAAAAGATAGACATTTTGCAGGCTGCCTTTGCTGACCACAAGGCTCTGAAGTTAGATGTGAACTGCAAAGGGACACAGAAGAAAAAATTTAACACCTGGAAGTTAAACACCTCATACTCAATAACCAGTGGGTCCGAGATGAAATCAAGGAGGAAATCAAAGGTTCATGGAAACAAATGACAATAAAGACACAAACTATCAGAACTTATGGGACACAGCAAAAGCAGTACTGAGAGGAAAATTTATAGCTTTGCAAGCACACATCAGGAAGGAAGAAGGAGCTTACCTGAGTAGCTTAATGACACAGCTAATAGAACTAGAAAGTGCTCAACAAAAGGACCCAAAAATAGGGAGACAGAAGGAAATAACAAAGCTGAGAGCAGAAATCAACGAAGTGGAAACCCAAAAAACAATCCGAAAGATCAACGAAAGCAGAAGTTGGTTCTTTGAAAAAATAAACAAGATTGATAGACCATTGGCAAAACTCACAAAGCAAAAGAAAGAGAGAAACTTGATAACGCGTATTAGAAATGAAAAGGGGGAGATCACTACAGATACTGCAGAGATTCAAAGGGTATTCAGAGAATACTTTGAGAAACTCTATGCCACTAAATATGAGAACCTGGAAGAAATGGATAAATTTCTGAACTCATATAACCTTCCACGGTTGAATAAAGAAGAGGTAGCATATCTAAACACCCCCATCACTATTGAGGAAATTAAAACTGTAATCAAAAATTTACCCAAAAACAAAAGCCCAGGCCCTGATGGATTCACGAATGAATTCTTTCAAACCTTTCAAGAGGAACCACTACCAATTCTGGCCAGGCTCTTTTATGAAATCGAAAAACAGGAATACTTCCAAATAGCTTTTATGAAGCCAACATCACCTTAATACCAAAACCTGATAGAGATGCTGCCAAAAAAGAAAATTACAGACCAATATCCCTGATGAACACAGATGCAAAGATCCTCAACAAAATCCTGGCGAACAGGATCCAGTGCCTCATCAAGAAGATCATTCACTTTGATCAAGTAGGTTTCATCCCAGGAATGCATGGCTGGTTTAACATCCATAAATCTGTCAACATAATACACAACATAAACAACAACAAAAATAAAAATCACATGGTCATATCAATAGATGCAGAAAAAGCATTTGATAAGGTTCAACACCCATTCTTGATGAAAACTCTCAGCAAGATAGGAATAAAAGGAACCTTTCTCAATATAGTCAAAGCCATCTACCAGAAGCCAGTGGCAAATATTATCCTCAATGGAGAAAAACTAAAATCCTTTCCTCTAAATTCTGGTACAAGACAAGGCTGTCCTCTCTCACCACTCCTATTCAACATAGCACTGGAAGTACTTGCTATAGCAATTAGGCAAGAAAAAGATATCAAGGGAATCCAGATAGGAAAGGAAGAAGTCAAGCTCTCACTGTTTGCAGATGACATGATACTCTACTTAGAAAACCCTAAAGACTCTACCAAAAAGCTTCTAGAAATAATAGATTTGTATAGCAAAGTGGCAGGATACAAAATTAACACACAAAAATCAATGGCCTTTTTATACACTAATAATGATAGGGAAGAAATGGACATTAAGAGAACAATCCCATTCACATTAGTTCCACACAAACTCAAATATCTTAGAGTCAACCTGACTAAAGATGTGAAGGATCTATACAAAGAAAACTACAAAACACTGCTCCAAGAAATAAGAGAGGACACGCGGAAATGGAAACACATACCATGCTCATGGATTGGCAGGATCAACATCATTAAAATGGCAATACTTCCAAAAGCATTGTACAGATTTAACGTGATTCCTCTAAAGATACCCATGACATTCTTCAAAGAAGTGGATCAAATACTTCTAAAATTCATCTGGAACAACAAACAACCTCGAATAGCTAAAGCACTCCTTGGGAAAAGGAATATGGGAGGCATTACTTTCCCCAATTTTAAGTTGTATTACAAAGCAACAGTTATAAAAACAGCATGGTATTGGAATAAAAACAGACCCTCAGATCAGTGGAATAGGCTTGAGTACTCAGAGAAGGTTCCTCAGACATATAACTACCTTGTTTTTGATAAAGGAGCAAGAAATCCTAAATGGAGCAGGGAAAGCCTATTCAACAAGTGGTGTTGGCACAACTGGTTAGCCACTTGCAAAAAAGCGAACTCAGACCCACAGCTAACACCATGTACAAAGGTAAAATCCAAATGGATTAAAGACCTTGATATCAGAACTGAAACTATAAGGTATATAGAACAACATGTAGGTGAAACACTCCAGGACATTGAGACTAAAGGCATCTTTAAGGAGGAGACAGCACTTTCCAAGCAAGTGGAAGCAGAGATAAACAGATGGGACTATATTAAGCTGAAAAGCTTCTGCATCTCAAAGGAAATAGTGCCCAGAATACAAAGGCCACCCACTGAGTGGGAGAAATTATTCACCCAATACACATCAGATAAAGGGCTAATATCCAAAATTTACAAGGTACTGACAGAACTATACAAGAAAAAAACAACTAACCCCATCAAAAAATGGGGAGAAGAAATGAACAGACACTTTGAAAAAGAAGAAAGGCAAATGGCCAAAAGGCACATGAAAAGATGTTCAACATCACTAATCGTCAGGGAGATGCAAATCAAAACTACTATGAGGTACCACCTCACGCCACTGAGATTGGCACACATCACAAAAAAGGAAAACAAGCAGTGCTGGCGGGGATGTGGAGAGAAAGGAACTCTTTTTCACTGCTGGTGGGAATGCCGTCTAGTACAAACTTTATGGAAAGCGATATGGAGATTCCTTCACAAACTGGAAATTGAGCTTCCATACGATCCAGCTATACCACTCCTAGGAATATACCCAAGAAACACAAAAATACAATACAAAAATCCCTTCCTTACTCCTATATTCATTGCAGCGCTATTTACAATAGCCAGACTCTGGAAACAACCAAGATGCCCTTCAACAGATGAGTGGCTGAAGAAACTGTGGTACATATACACAATGGAATACTATGCAGCCATCAGGAGAGATGAAGTCATGAAATTTTCCAATACATGGATGTACATGGAATCTATTATGCTGAGTGAAGTAAGTCAGAGGGAGAGAGAAAGACGCAGAATGGTTTCACTCATCTATGGGCTTTAAGAAAAATGAAGGACATTTTTAACAGTATCTCAGAGACAAGAGAGATGAGGGCTGGTAGGTGCAGCTCAGGACATGCAGCTCATCACATAGAGTGATGAGTGCAGTTGCAGAGATGACTAAACTGAAAACTATCATAAATTGTGAATGAATGAGGGAAGTAGAAAGCCTGTCTCGAGTACAGGTGTAGGGGGGTGGGGAGGAGGGAGATCTGGGAAATTGGTGGTGGGAATGTTGCACCGGTGAAGGGGGGTGCTCTTTACATGACTGTAATCATACAACTATAATCATGTTTGTAATCACGGTGTTTAAATAAAGATAAAAAAAAGAAATGTAAACTAATTAAAAGATTATTGTTCAAAACCAAAAAAAAAATCAGCTTAAAATTTATTTTTGTTATTTTCAGTATGTCAATCAATTTGGTGATCAGTTTTTTAATTTGCTCAATTATTCGGACTTGTATCTTCCAATCTTCCACCAAAAATGTGTAGAGTTAAAGTCTCTGTATGCCTTACACCAGCAAATCCATCTTCTTAGTTGAGTTGGTTACTGAGCTACCTTAACACAGAATCTAACCCCAGCTCTACTTCTCTTCCTTAAAAAAAAAAAAAAGAAGACTAGAAAAGAAAGTATGGAGTATAACACTGGCTTTCCTGTAGCCAATCAAAGTTCTATCCTGCTACAACAAATTGTCCTGGCAGCACATGAGGAGAACTAGGGTTGAGCTCTAAGCACTGACAATTGGGAACCCCCCCCCCAAATAATTTTAAGTAAAATATAGACAAAACAGAGAAAAGAAATCAAAAGTCAACATCAACTTCAACAAAAATTATAGGAATTAATTGATATCATTTTGTCATCAGGGTTTTAGAAGATTTTTTAAAATAGCAAACTGCTTTTTGGAAGCACTTTGAAAACAAATACAATTTCTTTTTTTTTTTTTTTTTTTTTGGTTTTTGGGCCACACCCGGTGATGCTCAGGGGTTACTCCTGGCTATGCGCTCAGAAGTCGCTCCTGGCTTGGGGGACCATATGGGATGCCGGGGGATCGAACCGTGGTCCGTCCGAGGCTAGCGCAGGCAAGGAAGGCACCTTACCTCTAGCGCCACCGCCCGGCCCCCAAATACAATTTCTGTCTCTGACCAGAATGGTGTAGCAGCGATCGGGCATTTGTCTCGCAAGCACTGACCTAAGACATTTTTTGGTTGGATCTCCCAGCATCCCATATGGTCCCCCCAATCCAGGAGCGATTTCTGAGCAAATAACCAGGAGTAACCCCTGAACGTCATCGAATGTGGCCCAAAAAACAAACAAAAATTTTCTGTGTCTCCCAAGAACCACTGTCCACTGTCCACCATGTATTATACTGGAATGGTGAAACAAGGTCTTCGTGATATTTACATTTTTTAAAATTAACTCCAAATACTTAAGCAGAGAGCAAATGTTCTCCATTTTAGACTCACAGCTCAGCTTGTTTGCAAATTTATCTTTTCTAATTTCTGTTAAATTTTTTCCATCTCTCCACTCTTGCTATCTATTTTAGTCACTGGTTCTTTTTTATCCAAGCAGCTTCTTTTTTCAAAATGTTCTTTTCATTGCCCCCTGAAATGTGTGCTCTTATTTTTAGGTTTTAGTTTAAATGTAACTGTATTACATGAAGTGTATTACCACTGTCTTATATTACTGGGAAAATTTAGATAGATAAAGAAAATAGTTATAGATTTCATAGGTATATGATAGGTGCAATTACAATCAATTCAAACAACATCATTATAAAGTTGTGGTAAAATTAACTAAAAGGTTTTCATTGAGGTAAAAAACCAAGTAAACTCCAGTACAGGAAAATTGCATTTCTTTGCTGTCATGAAATTTTCTCAGAGAATGTTAGCTATGTATTCTAATTCATCATGCAGAATAGAACTTTAACTTTTTCTATATATTTTTCTCTTGTCCCACTTTCTTAGACTACCAGGTATGGTTATAAAAATCAAGCTATACTATTGGTAAATGGGAATAAGGGTTTTATGACCACTGAGGTATTGACAGAGAGAGAGAGAAGAAGGGTAATAGATATATGATTCTTCTACTAGCAAATGGTTTTAAAAATTTATAGAACTAAAACATTTAAAGAAGTCGGTTATTGCTGCTTTGTATTTTTACCAGTAAAATAGAAAAATTATATTGCTGGTTTACTGAAAATGTATTTACTATATCTTAAAACTTTTATAATACATTAATACATTGTCTATTCATAATGCAAGAAAATAATGAAATGTATTGGTTACTGAAAAGCAACATGCCATTTGTATATGTAATGGACATTTTAAAAGACAGAAAACATTTATTTATGGGTGAAGAACTTCCCATAGGAATGGAATGATTACATAGGCATTACATTTTTTATACCAAAAATATGAGAGGGGATATGTTTTGAGGCATACAAATTTAACTAATTTGGCTTCTTGGTAGCCAATATAATAGAACGTAATAACTGTACAGTATTTAAGTAATGTGATGTCTGTACAGTATTTAAGCTAATGCAAGCGTGATTTTCATTTTTTAGGAATGGACAAATGAGGTTTTCAGCCTGGCAACAAATCTGCTGGCCCAAAACATGTCCAGAGATGCATCCTTGGAAAAAGCGTAAGTAACTCAAATATGATTGCTAAGGGTGTTGCTTCTGAGCCAGTCAGTTTCCTTTCTCTCCTTTGTCAGTCTTTTGTTTATGCTACACTGGCTTCTTACATTATAAACATAAATTTCCCTTAGAGATTTGTTAGAGAACTGATACCTCTACTGTTTGGAATTGGAAGATTTCCAAGAAAGATTGCTCTTTTCTCTTAGTTACACATCCGTGTTATGCCTGGACTGAATTCCTTGAATGTCAGTGCCTTTGACACAAGACAAGGAGACACTTTCAAATCCCAGAAGCTGTGTTAAGAACCCAAAATTATTAACTTCACGAATCCACTTCTTCATCTGCTTGTGTCATAGCAATTATTAATCCAAGGAAGAAAATGAACAACATATGGTATTCACATCTGAGGAGTCTTACTACTCTAATAAACACTCAAATAACTTTCTGCCTATCTAAATCAAGAGGCTAATTGATTTAGATTCCTTCCCCTGTAGATAATTAGCCCATTGCTACTAAAAAGAAAATAAAAATAGATACAAGAGAAAGAACAGAATGAAAGAGAAGTAAAGAAAAGCAAAAATGATTAGCCAGTCTTTATGGAATCTCAACTACTTTTCTAAATTGATTGAGGAAAGTTATGTCTTTTTGCAAATAGTAACAAGAACTTTTTTGAAATTTCTTGCTGGGAAGCCTTTAAATCAAAACCATAAGCAGAAACAATACTAGGTGAAATTCTGTTTTGTTGATAAATTTATTTCTTCCATATTCTGTAAGATATCTAAAGACTCAATTCCTAAGCTCCAGACCACCTTTCTTTCTTACTCTTCCGTAAATTCACGTTACTCCTTACCTCATAGGACTTCATTTGTCACTGGACAATTTGTCACTGAAATTTATTTTTCTATGATACCCTCATCTTATATTTTTCACTCTGATGACTTTTCCTACATGCCTTCCTTTTCCCATATTTCTCCTTTAAAAGGTTTTTGGTCTACTTTCTCTTATCTAACAAACATTTTTAGAAAGTCTATTGTATCAGGTGATATTAGGAAAAGTGAATACAAATATAAATATTTTACTATAATAGTGGCATATAATGTTTTTGATAAACTATCTACTTGGCTAATCATTACCAATTGCCAATATCGATTTTCGGTAGTTATCTCCCTAGATTCACTCCCATGAATACGCTAGAGCCTGCCTTTGGCATGATCATCTAAGTATAGATGTGCTGCTGTAGAATAGCATATTTAATTGTAGTTCCAGTCTATACCCTGTCAGCAGGGTGAATACACATGTGAATAAGCAGTCAAAAAGATAAATAGATTCACCATTTTCACTTAATAAAATATTTATCTACAGTGAGAGTGAATATTTATCACTGT
The DNA here is from genome assembly GCF_024139225.1 of Suncus etruscus. Lineage (NCBI taxonomy): Eukaryota > Metazoa > Chordata > Mammalia > Eulipotyphla > Soricidae > Suncus > Suncus etruscus. The sequence goes on along the minus strand of NC_064856.1, from coordinate 2,818,510 downwards.
AAACAAAATTTTGGAAGAATCTCTGAATATAATATTGAGTGTAAGAATCCAGACACAAAGCAATGTTATTTCATTTATAGAACGTGCAAAAGACAATGCAAAAACAAACTATTGGTTTTCTTTACAGTTGGGATAACAGTTCCCTGTGAACAGTGGACTCTGAAAGGGTGCTACTGAAATGATCACAAGAATTCTAGTCTGAAGTCAACACCACTTGCAGACATTTGAGCAGTTGAAAATGGAGAAAACTGTGTACTATTAGCCCTCTGCTGATCATTAAAAAAGTATTAAAAATTAAACACTTGTTTTTCTGCTTCTCCAACAGCTATACTAAACTTAAACTGCAAGTCACTCCAGAAGGACGCATTCCTCTCAAAAAGTAAGATGTTGAACATTTCCCATTGTTTATATCCTGCTTTGTTTTCTTTCTCCAAAATTTGAACCTATGCCACGACTGTGTTTTGCCTCTTATCTGGCCCTATCAGGAACATGGAAATGTGTGGTAATCCCTTTCTCCCTTTTACTCTATGTTTATATCATTGCAGGTTGTTTCCTTAGAGTTATTCCCAGCTTCCTGCTTTCTTGCTGTGTCATTTTCAAGAAACACCAAAGCAAGAGGGAGGTGAAACAGTGAAGGAGTCACCCTGCTATTATGCCCAAAAGACTCAGATTCATATCTGTTCTTGACATGAAAATGGGGTAAACTATTTGCCTCTTCATATTAAGATGACATAGCTACGAAGCTCAAATTGTAAACTCAAATTTTAACAGAAGCCAGACAGGGAAATTGCATCATAAACTGGAGGAAAAGCTGAACAGTGAAAACCTAGCTACAGGAGACAATGGCTGCTCAACACCTCCTTATTCCTTGTGGAATTGGATGGTTCCTAGGTCTAACCTTTTTAATGTTTTAATAGAATGGATAAATATAAGTTATTATATTAAAATTAGTACTTCAGTACTACATTTTTTTCCCTTTCTTTATTTTAAATAAAAAATAAAGCTGGGTTAATTTTGAGGTAAAGACATTACAAAGAGGGGAAATATAAATTTTACTAAGAATTTTATTTTAATTTCTATAGAATTTTTATCTTTTATATTAATATCTTTATTTAAACACCTTGATTACAAATATGATTATAGTTGGGTTTTAGTCATGTAAAGAACATGCCCCTTCACCAATATCCCAAATTTCCCTTCTCCCCACCCCACTCCTGCTGCACTCGAGACAGGCTTTCTACTTCCCTCATTCATTTACATTGTTGGGATAGTTCTCAATGTAGTTATTTCTCTAACAACACTCATCACTCTTTGTGGTGCTCTTCATGTGGTGAGCTGGACTTTCCAGTCCTCCTCTCTTTTGTCTCTGAGAATTATTGCAAAAATGTCTTTTATTTTTCTTAAAACCCGTAGGTGAGTGAGACTATTCTGTTCTATCTCTCTCCCTCTGACATATTTCACTCAGCATAATAGATTCCATGTACATCCATGTATAGGAAAACTTCATGACTTCATCTCTCCTGACTGCTGCATAATATCCAATGTGTATATGTACTACAGTTTCTTTAGCCATTCATCTGTTGAAGAGCATCTTGATTGTTTCCAGAGTCTGGCTATTGTAAATAGCATTGCAATGAATATAGGTGTGAGGAAGGGATTTTTGTATTGTATTTTTGTGCTACTAGGGTATATCCCTAGGAATGAATACTACCTTTTCTAAGACAAATTACTGACCAAAAAAATACAACTGTAAACTATATGGAGCCATGAATCTCTAATCCTTGACTTAGAAGGCAGCAATGAGATTTTTTTAATACAAGGTTTAAAATATCAGCAATGAACACCTGAAATACAATGAGAGAGGGTTATTAAAGAAGTTTATTATAGGGTTTGATATTTAAGTCTATGTAGTACAGTGTTTTTTTTAAAGCAGGCAGTCACCATTGTATCAAAATACTGACTTTTATGGTAGATAGTTTCATTTAAAGAAATGTACACAGATCTTTCAGAACATACATGTGCCTGGAGCACTTGGCACTTGGTAACTCTTGAAAGTGAATGATGAAACAGATTTATTCAATGAAATGTTTCCAATGGTAACATCCACTAGTGTTATCTTGCTTCTATTTGACTTTTAAATCTCTCCTGTGTTTTGTTTTCACTTCACAGTATATACCGCTTGTTTTCAGCAGACCGGAAACGAGTTGAAACTGCTCTAGAAGCCTGCAGTCTTCCATCTTCCAGGGTAAGCATGTTGCTTTTCAAAAATGAATACTACTAAAATTCTCTGAATGATCATGCAAATATACTTATTGACCCTGATAATTTAATCTCTCCCAGTTTTATTGAGAAATCGTGGACTTATTTTATAATCACATTTAAGGCATATGGCATGATTTTCCTTATCTCTTTATCATTTCACTATGATTTCCACAATAGGTTCAACTGACCTTCTCATATAGATAAAAATTAAAAAGTGAAAAAGAAAAATGTGACCTATGAATATTTTTATGAAATATATGAAATATGTTTTATGAAATATATTTATACTCGTGTGTATGTAGTTATTTCTCAAATATAGTCTCTAAAATTATATTCTGTCTTAATTATATACAGTGCTATATTCCCACAATACCAATAATCTAGAAAGGCCCTTGTACCTGGAAAAAATTTTAAATTATTTAATTAAAATTAAAAGAAATTTTTTTAACTTAAAACATTTTAAGATAATGGGCTGGAGTGAGTGATAGCACAGCAGGTAGGGCATTTGCCTTGGACAGGCCAACCCAGATTCAATCCCAGGCATCCCACATGGTCCCCCAAACCTGCCAGGGGTAATATCTGAGAGTTGCCCCTGAGTTCTTCCAGATCTGGCTCAAAACCAAAAACAAATAAACAAAAAGTTTTAAGGTAAGTATTTTAACTTTATATTAATAATTTCTTCTTAGTATCCTTTGATATATTAGCTGACAATTATTACTGATAATATTTAAAATATTTTGTTTTATTTTTCTTGGGGCCGGAGAGAGAGCATGGAGGTAAGGTGTTTGCCTTTCATGCAGAAGGTCATCGGTTCGAATCCTGGCATCCCATATAGTCCCCCGAGCCTGCCAGGAGCAATTTCTGAGCATAGAGCTAGGAGTAACCCCTGAGAGATGCCATGTGTGACCCCCCAAGAAGCCCCCAAAAACAAATAAAATAAAATAAAATATTTTATTTTTCAATCTTCTAGTTTTATATTTATAAATTAATGATAATAAAGATCATGTACTTTGGTCAAATTGTGATAAATGAGAGTGTGTGTTTTGCTTAATTTTCCCATGTTTGACACATTCAAGGCACTTGAATACATTAACCAACTAAGAAAGTAATGACTCTCATTTCATTAATTGGTTGTCATCACTTCTTGGAGAACTGTGTCTTCTGCATAATGCCTTATCTCATGCTATATGTAGAACTCTTCTTTCTATTACAAATTATTTTTATCCTAGTCTCTAAGCAACAAGTCAGCATTTTGCCAAGGATAGCACTTAAAGGAAGAATGGAGAAACCTCTTGAAACACATTGAGAGTGTTCAAGTTGCCCTGAAGGAAGTTTGAGGTGTCATTCTTAAACTTATAGTGAAATTATTTAAAAAGGACAGAGTGATAGTTATCGATCAATTCTTTACTTTTTTATTATTATTTTTGGGTCACACCTGGTGACGCTTAGGAGTTACTCCTGGCTCTGTGCTCAGAAATTGCTCCTGGCTTGGGGGGCCATATAGGACACCGGGATCAAACCAAGGTCTGTCCTGGGTCAGCCGCATGCAACACAAATGCCCTACTGCTGTACTATCCCTCTGGCGATCTTTTTTTTTTTTAAAGAGAAATTTTATTGATAGCTTTGATAAGTAACAAAAATAGTTCCTCTCCACTCTCAGTTTTCTGCTATTGGTGGAAAGTGTTCAAGGTATAGAGAATATTGGATAGGTTGGGAAAAGGCTCTCTAGAACATTTAATCTTCCCTTTATAAGGAAAATGAAATAATCAAACATACTTATTATTGCTCATTTGTTAGAGGTTTTTGAGTTAGAAAAATATAGCAATTAAGGCCTTTGTCTTGAATCAGTATTTCATAGCCCTTTGTAGGAGCCCTCAAGTTGATAGAAAATGACAGCAAACAAAATGAAATCCTAGGATCCCAGGACTGACACTGCCAGTCAATTAAACATTACCTGATATATTTGTAAATTTACTGGAATGTACAAGGGGATGTAAATGTAAATGTAAAGGGGATGGAGTACTGCCATGGAAAATAAGCAGTTCATTCCAGAGAAAAATAGACAGTGCTTATCAAAGTTCAGAGACTCTAAAGAATTCCAAGCCATACTCTGCAAACATAAACCTTCTATTAAACTAACACTATCCCAGTTTTTGAAAAGGAATAAAAATTAATTTATCTGTTTAAGAACAAATAGACCTCTGTTTTATGAGAGGTTTTGTAGAGGAGGGCAATATTCAGAGATTCAGAGATCATGTTAATACAATACTCAGTCAACCAGCCTGGTTGGTTGAATTCTAGGTTCCAAGAAACTGCATATTGTGGTCCTGGAATTACTAGAAAACCTCGTGGTGCTACAGGTCAATCTAGGTTCCTGTGTTTACAAAACATATTCTCCTCACCAACTGAACTATTTCCTGTCCTCAAGACCACTAGTTTTGAGCAGAAAAAGAAATGAAAGAGATTAATTTAGAAAGAAGTTCTTTTGCCATGGGGCCAGAGCGATAGCACAGCAGTTGGGCGTTTGTCTTTCACGTGGCTGACCCAGGACAGACCTTGCATAGATATCCGGCGTCCCACATGGGACCCAAACCAGGAGCGATTTCTGAGCACATAACCGGGAATAACCACTGAGTATCACCAGGTGTGCCCCCCAAAACAAAAAAAAAAAAAAAGAAAAGAAAAACGTTTTTTTCTTTCTGGTTGCTCCTGAGTACCTACCGGATACCTAAGTCCAAATATGAAAAATAATGAAAAAAAAAGTCAACCTATTATTATAAATCTAGCTATAAGGAAATGAAAGAATAAATAGAAGAGGAAGCAGAGCAGAAAATAAAATACATTAACCTATTTTCTGTAAATTGCAATTTTCTAAACAATCAGATTCTGGAAATTTAGTCGATAAATATGAATTAAAATTTTATGACCCACTATATTTATTATAGATTTATACTTTCAGGCCAATGTCAACTAGAAATATCTTAAAAGTACAATCTAATACTAGAAGTGTTGTTTAAATAAAAAATATCTTTAGCAAATTAAGTGTATGTCAATTTTCGGATAACAAATAGATTTTTTGAAATTTATAATATACCTACATCATAAAATTTTGAAAGATCATTATTCATAGAAAAGCATTCTTTAGCTGGACAACATGCAAAATTGGAATTCTTAAAACTACCTTAAAAACCAATATGTTTTGAAACTAGGAAATAAAACTTTCATAAGTGAACTATATTTTATTTTATTTTTTAAAAATAGTATTTTTATTTAAGCACCATGGTTACAAACATATTTGTAGTTAGGTTTCAGTCATAAAAAAACACCCCCTTCACCAGTGCAATATTTCTACCACCAGTGCCCCCCTGAACTAAATTTTAAATCCTTGTTATAGTTTCATGTCTTCAGAACAGTATCTGTAGAAAATATTCAATAATTGACAAAGAAATTCTAGATACGTTGGCAATCAGTATTTTAAACACTCACCAAACAAAAGACTGTGCTCATGATAAAAAAAAAAATCCTGCATCTTTGAGCCTCTATACATAGCTAGTGGTCATTCAAACTAGATTTAATTGTGTTCTGTAAATAGATACTTTACCAGAAACACAGTGGATATCCTGTTGAGATTTTTTTAGACATTATCTTTGTGCACATTGTTAAGGATAATTAAATGTGCTTTAACTTGTATCCTGGCTGCTGATGTGATCCATTGGAATAACACATTCTTTTAACAGTCTTCTGTAGAGATTACAGTTTCTGCCAAAGTTACCATTATTGTTAAAAAAGAAATAGGATTGTATCAAAAGAGAGAGCGAGAAAGCAATTCTGTCCTTCCAGTAATAATCCAAACATATTTTCCAATGAGAACTTTGAATGTCTTTCCATGTTCAAAAATTGCCACATAATCTTTCTGTAAACTGAAAGTAGTTTTCTAGCAAATTATCTGTGATTTAGGTCTTAATATCTTAAAAATAGCACAGAGCATTTACAACTGTATATTTGTCGTGTTATTATCATCTGTATATATTTCTTTTTGTTTTGTTTTTGTTTTTGTTTTGGGTCTCACCCGGCGGTGCTCAGGGGTTACTCCTGGCTGTCTGCTCAAAAATGGCTCCTGGCAGGCATAGGGGACCATAAAGGACACCGGGATTCGAACCAACCACCTTTGGTCCTGGATCGGCTGTTTGCAAGGCAAACGCCACTGTGCTATCTCTTCAGGCCCATCTGTATATATTTCTTAATAAAATTATGAATTATTTTTATGAGTTTTAAGTAATAGCATTTATTATAGTTATATAATGGACCCCTAGAGATAGAAGTGTGGATCAGGTACCTGCTTGCTTTAGCCAACCTGGGTCTGTTCATAGCAGCCCATACTCTCTTCTGAGCATCATCAGGAGTGATCCCTGAGCACAGAACCAGAAGTAAACCCTGAGCACAGAGGTAGAGAGGTAAAACAGTGATAATTTTGCATTAAAAGCAAATCATAAATATATAATGTATATATATAAAACACTAAAGGATACTATGAATAAAACCTATAAAAGAATATCTCCCAAGAGAATTGTCTTTCTCTTATCTTAGATTTTAAATATAAAGAAGTATAATCATATAGGCAGCTCTGATTCCTTAAATTACTAATATTAAAATTACATTCCATCAATTTAAGAATTTTATTCATTATGAATAATTTACTTGTAGTTATCGTGTACTCTATAGCTTACATTATGGTATAGGTTTAGAATAAAATACTGAGAATGATTTTAATTCCATAATTCACTGGAAAATATTCCATTAATTTGTTAAAGATAATATAAGTATGGGGGCATTACTCACTTGATAATAAAGGCATTTCAGTAAATTAATGCATTTTAAATAGCATATTTAGAAGATAAATTTTAGTTTGTAAGGGAATTATGTTATATTTTGAAATGAATTTAAACGTAGAACTAGAGCCAGAGAGAGAGAGAGAGAGAGAGAGAATACAATAGGTAAGGAACATGCCTGCATGAGTTTGACCTAGATTCTATTGCTAGCATTGCATACTGTTGCTTGAATCCCGTCAGAAGTGATCCCTGATTGTAGATCCCAGAAGTATACCCTGAAAAATATCAGGTATGGCCCAGAAAACAAAAAACAAAAATGTATATATAGTAGAAACCACATCCCCAGAGTGATGTGAATAATTAGGGGCTAGGTTATAGTTTGTGTTATGGAATCAAGTGACTTAGTTCAAAATGTAGTTCCTATTTTAGGAGCAACCTTAGAAAAGTTTGCTGATCTCCAGATCCTTAGTGTTTCTTTCCAGCTCAGTGAATTAATTGACATACATGAGGACATTAAAGCGAAGTTCTTCAGCTTTTGTTTGGAATACTGTAAGAACTCAACAAATACTATTTTTTATTATCCTCTGATAATGTTCCTTTTTCGATAAGGCATGTGAATGTGCTCACAACCAGTTTGATGGAATCTGGAAGGGTAGATGCCATTATTTCTACCACCATGGTGTTTGATGTTATTTTTTTTTTGTTTTGTTTTGTTTTTGGGCCACACCCAGTAACGCTCAGGGGTTACTCCTGGCTATGTGCTCAGAAGTTGCTCCTGGCTTGGGGGACCATATGGGACACCGGGGGATCGAACCGCGGTCCATCCAAGGCTAGTGCAGGCAAGGCAGGCACCTTACCTTTAGCGCCACCGCCCGGCCCCTGTTTGATGTTATTTTTATTACAATTTTTAAAATCGCCCCTTAGGAAGACTTTATATGTAAGTGTGAATACCAATACTTTCAGTTTTTGTAATAAATGGTTTGATTCATATTATATTAACCTCTTTAATTCTCACTGCCCAAAGTCCAGATAACAATAATAAAACATAATCACTGATGGGGGAGTAAAAATAATAATCACTAATGTGTACCTGTGAGAAATAGGCAACATGTAAATCTCCAAAAGCAACTTCTGCTTTACTTATAAGTCATATTCATTCAATTAGTATTTATGTGGACATACTCTATATTTACAAACTTGAGATAAGTAGTTAAGAAGTGGCACACATGTCCTAGCTTGGATAAATCTATAAGTAGCAAAGAACAAGGGAAATTTGCATCTAGGAGCATAATACAGTTAAATGTGTATTGACATGTGAAATTCATAATGTATGATATGTGAAGCACAAATAAAAGGCAAAATTTATCCAGAAGAAGCAAAGATGTCTAATGGAAGGGGTTTTAAATGAAGGCTAATAGAAGGCAAATAATGTATATCATAAGATATAGAAGACAATATTTATATGTCCAATAAAATAGAGTAAGAGAGATTGCACAGTGATTATGGCACTTAGCTTGCCTGTAGCCAACCCTCATCATATTTCTGATACTTCATAGTCCCCTGAGCACTCTTAGGAGTAATTCCACAAACTCAGTAGGGAGTAGCCCTCAAATACCACTGAGTGTAGCCCAAATCCTCCCTGAAAAAAATCTATTTATGTGTGAGCTTGGTGAGTTGGAGTGAGAGTGTCTAATAAATTCTTAAGTATTAGAGAAAGTGGTATAGGACATTGAAGTCCTAGGATCTCATGAAGGGCTATGCATGAATTCGCCAAGCAATACATAAATTGGTCCATTCAGTGTATGGATTCAGTATTTTTCTTGCAATTGACCTTTAAATTATAAAATATTGAAGTCTTTCTTGTGTCCCACACCTTTGAAGAGTGGGATAGAGAGGATCACTCCCAGCTCTCTATAACACTATCTACAGAGACTTGGGCGTTTAACTCAAACTGAAAGTAGTGCTGAAAAAAAAAAGTGTGCTTCCTTGGTATTTATTTCATCGTATCAATCAAAAGGAAAGTTTGGAAAGCTATTTATAGGTGGTAAAAGTAAAGTTGTAAAGTATTTCCAGTTACCATTGCTACCCAGTTATCATTGTTCTTGTAGTTGTGCATTTGTGTTTGTGAATTCAAAGTTAGCCAAACCTAATGGCAAAATATATATTGCTATGTATAATGAAGTAAACTTGCTTATTTCAAAAATCTATTTTTGAAATATTGTTATGCTCAATACATTGGTATAATAAAGGAAATGTTATTTTATTTGCTCATTTTTATAGATATGGAACCAGTCCTATTTGCCAAGTGGTGAGCTAAGTCTCCTTATCTCTTAGGAAGCATTTTAGACAGTAACTCAAGCAATAAAATTCACTTATTTCCAGAAAATATATTCAAAATCATGAATATGGTAAAAAAAAAAGGAAGTGTGTTTTTTTGGTTTAGGTGTGTAAAATAAAAACAATCATATAAACACATTCTTAAAGTAGGAAAATAGCATGAAGAATGTCCTTCCTGTTAACAAAGGCCAAAATACATGCTTTCCGGTTTCCATGGCAGCCTGACTAAACAATAAAATAAGTCATAAAAGTTACTTTTCATATCAATGACTTACTTCCCAAACAATAGTAATGAGAATTGGAAAAAATAACGTGTTCTTACTTATAAAAATATTTTACAATTTAGCAGATTATCTAAAGCAGAATAAACATTATAAAGTGAAATAAAATTTTCTGCAAATAAACATATACCTTTACTATTTTTAAATTATTCTGATAATATCTGAAAAACATTAACCAATACAAATATGACATTTTTCACATAAGCAATGTTGATGTTCTTCATACCACTACTTTGTACACATAAAATATTTAAAATGATTAATTTAATGATATGAACATTTTAGCACAAAAGGAAAATTTAAAACCAAAGTAAGGTAACCTAGAAAAAAGCTGTTACATAGACCCTGTTCTTTGTTCATTTAGCTTATTTTTAAGGATATATTTATAATATCCTTAAGAAATTGCCTTCATATCCAATTAGAAAGAAAACTTCTGAGAGAGAGGGAGATGATAGATAGATATAGATAGATAGATAGATAGATAGAGAGAGAGATAGATAGATAGATAGATAGATAAATAGAGATAGATAGATAGATAGATAGATAGATAGATAGATAGATAGATAGATAGATAGATAGATAGATAGATAGATAGATAGATAGAGAAAATAAGGATGTTCATACCTCAAAGTCTGTATCTAAATGTTGGGGCTTGAGCTCATATGCTTTCTGAGTGTTTACCCTGACCTGGATAAGAAGAAAAAAAAGAAGAAAAGAGACTGAAAGATGAAAACAGTGAAAGGAAGACAGGGTGAAAAAATTTACTGATTGTTGTTTTATTTTTCAGAATGATTCAATACCTCAAGAAGATTTCACTCCAGAAGTATACAGAGTTTTTCTGAACAACCTCTGCCCTCGACCTGAAATTGATAACATCTTTTCTGAATTGTAAGAGAACACATTTTAATCCACTTTGTTTTTCAATTTCACCTGGTCTTCAAAGTAGCCAGGGAGAAATTAGATCTCTTCATACACCATATACAGTGCTTCTGCTTGGTTGTTTGGAGATAATCCTGTACCCCTCACTCCTTGAGCTGAGGTGCAATCAACTACTTTTATTGAGTATATAAAGTTTCTTGACTTGTTACTGGGTGTATTTGTGAGCAGTTGTTTTTGTATCCTCAGGATGCTCAGTAAATCTTGAAGATTATGAACAGGCCCAATATTATGAGAGGAGATAAAATCATATTGCAGAACAACGAACTGGAACCAGTCGTTTTTATCTTTGTGAATTGCATTAATAAAATAAAATATTGGTATCACTAAGAAACCCCTAAGGCCAAAAAGTATTTATTTTCAAGTGGAAAATCTGGAGATATTACTTGAAAATTACAAAAGAAGAAAGGAAAGGACCAAAACATTGAGACAAAGTTTAGGAAACAGCAATTTACCATTCTTCCTGTGTTTAATTGCATGTGATCACGGAAGAACAATTCAAAATTGATAAACAAAACAAGGATGTCTTTGTAAGGAAATTAGGAATAGTGCATCTGATGATTTTTTTATTTCCATTAATATTTATTGAACATCAGAAATGGTTATGCCATTGGATTTGTCTTTGGGCTGTCAACAAGATTGAAACTAGAATGTTGTTTGATTCACAACATACTTAAAAATTGTATTTAAAAATATAACTTGAGGACCAGTAAGATAGTTCAGTGGCTTAGAGTTCATAATTTGCATATAGGAGGCTCATGTTTGATCCCTAGCATCAAATGATTTTCCCTGAGTTACTCCTTGAATGAAAGCAACAAATTATGAGGAGCCTTTGAACAATACCACGTATGGTCCAAATTGAAAAAGAAAAGAGAAAAAATAAGCCTTTGAAAGAAAATATATATTTGGGCCAAATAGAGTACAGGGTTTAAAATGCTTGTCTTGCACTAGGACAACCTTGATTTAATTCCTGGCAACACATGGTTTCCCCATTCACTCCCAGAGTAACACCTGAAGACAAAGCCAGGAGTAATTTTAAACACAAGCTGTGTTTGGTCTAAAAGAAGAAAAGAAAAAAAGGGAGGGAAAGAAGGAAGAAAGAAAAGTAGAAAAGGAAAGGAAAGGAAAATATACAAATAGGTTGCATACTTCGTTAAGATTTCCTTATTTGGTGATTAGTAACAAATTCATCTGAAACAATGAATTAAAAGAGAGAAAATATGATAAAAGCAGGACATTAGTTTCATAATAAAAATTACTCATACCTCTGGGATTAATAGATTGGTGTATCTCTAAAATCAAAACACAATGTTCCTACAGTGAATTTAAGTTTGGTATTGTTGAGGATTTGGGGTATAGTGAGGAGATTGTAAAAAATATTTATAGCCCGTGGAAATAAACAGCACTTGTATGAGTGAGCAGTATATTGAGACCTTTCTAATAGGGCTAATTTAATACAGAGTGCTCTTACTAGTATGACAGGATGTTTTTCTTCCTACCACTAAGTGCAAATAGATGAATAAAATTTAATAGAAAAAATATTCTAATTTCTGGATTTTTAACTTTTTTCAGTGGTGCCAAAAGTAAACCATATCTTACCGTCGATCAGATGATGGATTTTATCAACCTGAAGCAACGAGATCCCAGGCTCAATGAAATACTTTACCCTCCTTTAAAGCAAGAACAAGTGCAAGTTTTGATCGAGAAGTACGAATCCAATAATAGCCTTGCCATAAAAGGTCAGTCTGTTTGGCTCTACAAGACAGAAGCTCTTTTTTCTGAGTATAACTAGGTTGCGCTCTGGTAGTTGGCAGCATCAAAGATTACTTGGGTCAGTTTCTTTCATTTTTTCTGCCTTCTTTCCTTTTTCTGTCTTAATTTGTTATTGATTCAAGTAGAGGTGTGTTTTTTTTTAATTTGGTTTGTAATCTTTTATGCTGATTTAAATGTATAATATTTTTAATGACTGTCTTTTTTCTTTTAAACTTGCTTAGTGATTAAATGCATCTTTCTCAGACAAAGTACTTACTTTAAATTCATAAAAGAACAGATTTTGGGGGCCCCTCCCCAAGAACAGATTATTTTAGATCTCTATAACCAAACTTATGCTAGTTTACAGCACCAGTGAATTTTTTACTTAAGGAAATACACAAAATCTGGAGTGCTATGAAAAAGAATTTTAATTTTATTTTATTTAATCAACTGATTTACAAAGTTATTCATAGTTGAATTTAGACTTTCACAATGATCCACTCACCACTTTCAAATTGTTTGCACCAATGTTCCCATGTTCCCTCTCCTATCCCTCACCCTGCCCCAATTTACCATCATGATGGTCACCCATTTAAGTTTGGTTATTAAAATTTAGATCTCGTTATTGTATCCCAGTGTTGTTGATTCTGTAGGATAATTTAGCTCTGTCACTTATTTATATCACCGATGTTCTTGAATCCCCTTGATTTTTGTTACCTATTTTTTTCTCATGTCTCTTCTTCTTCAACCCACCACTCTATTTCTTCTCTCCTCCCTGAACTCTAATCCTGAGGATTATGTAGGCATTCCCCCTTTTAGCCATTTTAGCCCATTATCCAACTATTCTAAATACCACTGTATAAATTATATCATCCTGGGGCTGAAGCAGTGGCACAAGTGGTAGGGCATTTGCCTTACACACACTAGCCCGGGAAGGACTGCAGTTCGATCTTCTGGCATCCCATATGGTCCCCCAAGCCAGCAGCTATTTCTAAGCTCATAGCCAGAAGTAACCCCTGAGCATCACCAGTGTGCCCACCAAAAATTATATCATCCTATATTTATTCTTTTTCTCCTGGCTTACTTTGTTTAACATGATATCTTCTATCTATATTGCAGTGAAGTGCATGATTTCATTATTTCTTATACCTACATTGTATTTTTTTTATATATTTATGATCTCTCATTTAACATCTAAAGTTGATTTCAAATCTTAGCTGTTATACATGGTACTATAATGAATAATTCTGTACATATATCCTTTTGAATGAATGCTTTTCTGAATGTATAATTACTGGATATATTTTACAAAATATAATTAGTCTAAAAGATGATATTAGAAAGATATGGAAGTTGTTAGATCCCAAATAAGAGTGAGACTATTCTATATCTATCTCTCTCACTCTGTATTGCCATTTTAATGATGTTAATCCTCCCAATCCATGAGAAGACTATATGTCTCCATTTCCTGTGTCATCTTTTATTTCTTGGAGCAATGTTTTTATATATGAAGAAATACAATGCTTGTCTCAGAGACAGACAGGGGATAGGGAAGGAAAAAAATGGGGAACAATGGGCCGGCGAGGTGGCGCTAGAGGTAAGGTGTCTGCCTTGCAAGCTCTAGCCAAGGAAGGACCGCAGTTCGATCCCCCGGCGTCCCATATGGTACCCCCAAGCCAGGGGCAATTTCTGAGCGCTTAGCCAGGAGTAACCCCTGAGCATCAAACGGGTGTGGCCCAAAACACAAGAAAAGTAAATAAATAAAAAAGAAAAAAGAAAAGTTTCTTTTCAAATGATTTAAATTCTTCAGAAGGAAAGCAACAACAAAAACTGGTAATTGGTCATTTGAGCGATAGCACAATGGGTAGGGCATTTGCCTTGTATGTCGTTGACACAGGTTAAATCCTCAGAAAAGTATGTGGTTCCTTGAGCCCTCCAGGAGTGATTTCTGAGAACAGAGCCATGAGTAACCCATGAACACCATTAATTATGGTCCAAAAGACAAAATGAGAAAAAATTAAAAAGAGATGGAGTAATAATTTAGCCATTAGGGTACTTGCTTTGCATGTGTCCAATCTGGACTCAACCTCCCAGCATCTCATATGTTCCCCCGAAATTCCCATGATTGCAAAGTGCACTTGAGTACAGTGTCAGGAGTAGCCCCTGACCCAAAAAGAACAACAAAAAGCTTGCATGAAAATTAAGTTATATTGGTACTTTTGGTAATAGACTACCAGCTTTTATATCCTGCTAATAGCCATATAAAAGAAGACTAACCTTTGGCTAAACAAACTGCAAACCAAGAAAAACAATTGAATTGGTTCATGTTTTATTCTTTGAAGACCAGGTATTCAATAATATTTCTAAAACGAGTGAATTAATATAAGAGCTTATAATATTACAATGTTTTAAATGACATTTCGTGATATTATTTTTTCTTCTTAAAATTATGTAAGATGTGCTATACAGAAACCTCTGTTGCTATTAAATCATACAAATGAAATTGTAATACCTTTTAGCATTTGATCAGTAGCCATTAAATTAACATCTTGTAGTTGAAGTCATCTACAAATTAAAAAATGTCAAATATATTGAATCAGGTGTTTGGGAATATCAGCCATTTTTTCTTCAAATAGACCTAGAAGGACCAGGGAGCCCCCTCAAGTGGTACTGCACATGATTAGCATGTAGAAGGCCCTGGGTTCAATTCTTGGGAACCACATGACAATGAGCACCACTCACTTAATGGACCACTTATACACAATTGTGCTATATAGAAAATAGTACCTTGGAATAAACTTAACTAAAATGATGAAAAAAAAATCATACAAATATAACTACAAATTAAGAAATAAAAGAGGACAAAGAAAACTCATTCCCTGTTCATGGATCAGGAAAATTAAGATAAGTGAAAAGACAATAATTCCTCTAGCATTGTACACATTTAATACAATATCTAAAAGGATAGCCATGACAATTTTCAGAGAAGTAGATCAAACACACCTGAAAGTCATATGGAATAATAAATGTCCATATATATCTAAAGTAATCCTTGAGAAAAAGAAGACAGCATCACTCTTACCTACTTCAAACTGTACTATAAAGCATAGTATTGGAAAAAAGAGACTCTATGATTAATGGAATAGATTTTAATATCCTGAGACAGCTTCTTCACTTCAAAGGAAATGGTGACCAGCATAAAAAGACTGTCCATAGATTAGGAGAAATTATTCATCCTATACCCACATGATAAAGTGTTAATGACTAAGTTATATGACTCACTGGTAGAGCTTAACAAGAAAAAAAGTTATCCATCTTCATCAAAACAATGGGGAGAAGAGATGGACAGAAATTTTCTCAAAGAAGACATATATGTAGCCAAAAGACACAGAAAAATGCTCCGCATAATTACTAATTAGGGCAATGCAAATCAAAACAGCAATGTGATAACACTTCACATCACAGAGACTGGCACACATCACAAACAAGAACAACCAGTGCTGATGTGAATGTGGGGGGAAGGGACTCTCTTTCACTGCTGATGGAGTGTAGACTGGTCCAGCCTTTTGGGAAAACAATATGGATATTCCACAAAAAATAGAAATTGAGCTTCCATGTGACCCAGCAGTACCACTCCTAGAAATAAACCCTAAGGAGCCCAGAAACAGTGCTGAAAAACCCTCTGCACTACTATATGAATTATAGCACTATCCACAATAGGCAGAATCTTGAAGCTTCCCAAGTGCACAAGAACAGATGAGTGGCTAAAAAAATGAGGTACATCTACACAATGGAATATTATGCAACTGTTAGAAAATAAGATCATGAAATTTGCTTACATATGGATAAATGTGAAGAAAATTATACTAAGTAAAATGAGTCTTAAAAAGAGGGATAGAATAGAAAGACTGAACTCTGTAAAGTATTTAAAAAGGAACAAAGGTAGTGTATTTTTAGCACCTAAATACAATATTAAAAGAGCCAAGAAGACTAATCTATGGTACTAAACTTGCCACATAGAGTGGAGAATGCAGAACTGAGTGCTGGAAGGAGGTAAAGAGATCTGAATGGCACCCTTTCGAGAGCAATGTTGCAGACCATAATGCCTACAAAGAAGAGAAAGAGAAAGAGAGCTAGAGAGAGACAAAGAGAAGAAAAATGTCTGCCATATTGGGATGGGATGAAGAGGAGAAGCAGGAGGGAAAATAGTGGCATTGTGACTAGAAATGTGCACTGATAAATGAATGAGTGTTGAAACATTCTATGACTGGAACCTAGTCATGAACATCAGTATATCTCACTATGTTTCGGTTAAAACTGTTATTAATTAAAAACATTCAGCCAGATAGTACAGGGTGTATGGCACTTACCTTCCATACAGCTGACCCCAGTTTATCATAGGCACCACACATTTAGTCCCCTGAACACCACTAGAAGTGTTACCTAATTGCAGAACCAAGAGTAACCCTGTCATTGCCAGGTGTGCCCCCCCCCACTATGAAAAAAGTCTCATTTTCAGACTAACATAAGGATATTCAGTAAATTATTTGAAGGAGTATTATGAAGACACCATATACAAAGATTTTGGTCCACTGAGCTCCAACAGGATTGCTCCCTGAGCACAGATAAGTATGTGTAAACCCAACTCTGATCATAGATAGACATATATGGCCCTTTTAACAAGTAAAAGAAAAAGATGATAATTTGATTAGTTTTCCAAAGAGTACAGTATAATGATACACAAATAATGAAACATAGATAACAAAATAAAAACTATTAACCAGTGAACATTGCTCATGGAGCTATGATTATTTGAGGAGAAATTGGGGTGCAGGAATAAAAGGTAAGATAACATAAGGAATAATAGGTAATAAAGAATTATACTTTATTATTTAATTATTTTATTGCACTAGCTGTAATTCTAGCACAAGCAAAAAAGCCAGAAGTAACTCCAAGTTAATATCCCAGAAATCTTAGTATATTGGGATTTTTTTTCACTCTCTGTTCCAAAAAATTCTCAGAAAACTGAACCTATTTTAAGGTACCAAGGCCTTTCCTGACCTGAATTTAAGGTGTAATTGCCTCAAAGATGAAATATAGTAAATGCACAGACTTAGGTCACTTGGCTCTTTACTTCCAGTAAGAAGTCATATACCTAATCCTAATACATATAATATCTAATCCTATCACATGCAGCGCCTTTTCTAGAAAAGACGGAGTGGTCACTCTGAGAGAAAAACTAAATGGATTTCTCCAAAATGGAGTCAAAAAACAATCTATACTTACTTTTTACATTATCTTAAAAGCTATTTAACCTCTTTGACCAATTGTTCCCACTAATTTTCTCATCTTTGAAACAATTCCCTGAAAGATTGTTTGAAATAATTAAATAACTTACTAATGATAAGAAAACGTGCTTTTAATTGTTGCCCATGAAATCTTTGTTAACCTGAGCTAACAAAGTGATAATTGGGATTCACACCAAATTAGATCTCAATGTGGATGGGACTATAAGTGAAAGTCCATCCCATGGGCAGTTTCCTGAATCATAGCCTGACTACATAAAATCTAGAGTTTCATTTCCTTCGCACTGATTTCCAAAGGAGTCCTTGATCTGGCAACCATTGAATTGGTGTTAATTTCTTCATACAATTGCTCACAAGAAAGGTTAATATTTGGGAAGAGACTTTAAAATCACTAGTTTTGTTGAACAGACGGCCACTTGAATTAGTGCAGCTTTCTCTCCTGCCACATCCCCATCTCTGCAGGTACTTCTGAAAAAACCACAGGAGATTCAGGAGGTTCTGCTTAAAAACTAATCATGTACAAAAAAGAATTGACTGCTTTAACGATCTGCTTCACAATTAAATATTTAAATATTTTATATGGATTAGAAGTAGTAATTTCTTATTGTAATCCAAGAAATAAAAGAATAGAAATGCATGAAAGAAAGTCAACTCAAACAAGATGGATTTTTTCCCAAAGACAAAGACAGATGACAAAACCAATTCTTTTTATGCCTTAATTAAATTTCCACACGGAGAAAGCTGCTGTAAAGTCATTCTAGAGCTTTATTGATCAGGATCTCTGTTAAGTTACTCTTATTGACTTTCAGACTTTATGGTAGATCACAGGAGAATGACATTATCCCCAATAAGTACATTTCAAGCTCCTCTTCACCCATGTTTTGTGACTCTGTAGACTTTTCAGAAATATTTGAGATTGGTTATAAATATAAAAGGCAATGCTTCAAGGTAGCCATTAAGATAACATATTTACTCATTGACTTGCTAACTTCCTTTGCTTTCCTTTCCTTTTCGCCTTTCTTCCTTTTCTAGAGAAATTGAGTTTGAGGAGAAAAAAATGCCTGGCCTGGGAGTCCTTTTTTTCTTCTTTAGACTTTCTTTCAGTGATCTCAGAAGCTGCCTGCCTCAGAAGCATAGCTTTAGCCAGAAAGTGACAACCATGTCTAGTCACAGTTGAAAATGCCTTTGTTCAGAAAAGAGCCAGTCAGGAAAAGGATATAAATAGTAAAGGACAAAGTCCAATTCCAATTCCTGTCTCAAAAGCCAGCTTGGTAGCCCAATTAACCCCGCAGTCTATGTTCTGTGAAAAAAAAATCTCTTCTCTCGTCAGACATCACTTTCCAGAGTTATCTTCCCAATTCATATGAGCTATGGGGAAAATCAGGTAACAGCCGCTTTCTCCTAGATGCAATCTACCATCAGAACTGAGCATTAACAATCGCTGACTAATAAATACACCTTCCCTAGCTCAGCAAGGATCAGAAGGAATCATGCCTTAGTGAGAAGCACATGGTGACCAGGTTGTACTGAGCTGTAGAAAGACCATAAAGCAATGGCTTTTACTTCCTAATGTCTGCATTATCTAGAGTTTAGTTCCATTAATAGTTGTTTCACAACAGCTAATGGAATGGAAACAAATTGAATACTGAGATCATCAGCTTTTTTTGGGAAATGAACCCATGACCACAGGAAGCCATCAGGTGAGATATGAACCCTCTACCTAACATTAAACAGAGTTTAAAACAATAAACCATAGTGATAGATGATAGATGTGAGAAAGCTGAAAGGAGCTCACAATTTCATTGATTTATAATAGAGTTTCTAAAAAGTCGTCTTAACTCTGAACTGCTGTGTTCCCTAGAAGTGAGATTGTAATAGCAAAGTAACCTGCAGAGTAAGGATAATATTGTTTTAAAAGGGAACTTTTAACTGCGGTGATTGACAAATTCTACCTTCTCATCTACTATCAAATGCCAAAGTTCTTCTCATGAATGTGCTATTTGTCTTCCTTGGAATTTCTCCCGAAGTTGGCTCCAAAAGACTTGATTCAGTACACAAAGTTTAAATGAATGATAAAATAAGTCAAGCCAGTAACATTTGGCTCTTCAGGTTGCCAGAGAGGGTAATTAGAGTTTAGTCCTGGGGAAAACTCCAGAAGCCAGTAGAGAACACAAAGCTAAGTTTTCAACAACAGTTACCATTTAAAAATATACTTAAGAAGTGTTAATCCTTAGGCCCTGCCAGCCTGCTCTACATAAAATAAGTCATCAGACAGAGTGACTAATATCTGTTTGTTCCGCACTAACTTCTGGGACATCAAAATCCCCCAGCCACATGCTCTTTTCTAAGCAAACAATATTTACCTTGTTTAAGAGAGTCTAAAATGTTTTGCATCCAGCTCTGCAGCTATGACAAGGATTTCCTGGGTGTGGAGAGATAAATCAAAGAACCTGACGGAATGCTTCTTTATTCTAACACATTCCTGATGTAATCATTACAGACATTCTAACCAAATACATATTCCCCAATTTAAGAATCACAATGAAATGGAAGAAAATCAAGATAAAGTCTTCCCTCTCAAATAGAATCATTTAGAGAGGAAAAGACATACAAATAATTTCATTACAAGATAGAATATGATAGTCTCTGTCCAATATCTAGAAAGTATTTATCAAGTGTTTTTTTTTTATTTGCAAGAGTAATCATTTAGCCATACCTGACAATGCGCAGGAGATACTCTTGGCTCTTTACTCAGGAGTTACTCCTCTCAGTGTTCTGGAGACATATATTGTGAAGGGGAGAGAACTATCTATGAAGCAGGCAAAGCAATACCTTAAGCTCTGCACAATCTTTCTGGGCCTTGGGTGTTATTTTTGTGTTAGAAATCTTGAAGGAATTAGGAGATTTTATTTATTGAGCTACATGGAAGTGTCTGAAATTGCTTTAACTTTTTATATACTAATTATTTTATATTATTCTCAGAGCTAACTGAACTTGAACTTGTACTTTGGTTCTTTGGAACAAAATTGTGAGGCTCTATTCTTTGCTCTTTTTATATAATGAAAAGGATTTGAAAGTTCAAGTAAGTTAGCATGTTTTAAATAAATTACAAAAGAAATATAGGTTTTATTATATATTATATATGTATATATCAGCTATATATATCAGAATTTTATATCTCAAGGAAGCTAAGATGCTACTCTTGCTTCATTTAATCATTTATTTAGTCAGGATGCTTATTTTTGAGCATTAAGTTCACTCAAACTTGATTTATGTGTTGGATTATAGCTTCATGCTATAATAAGTGAATATGCTTCACCACACCCACCTCTAGTTCTAGTGTTATTTCCACTCTTTATTTGACCCTCTCAACCCTATTCTCCCACCTCCCATCTGGTGACCACCATATTTTTTCACACATTCTGAGTATTTTTGTTTGCTTTAATTATTTATATGCCCCAAAGAAGAGATACCATACGGTTATTATATTTTACCTCAAATTCCATAAATGTTGTTATATAAAGCAAGATCTCATCATTTGAAAATATAACAGCTGAATGGTAGTTCATTAAGTATCTATAGCACTCTGGGGACTAGAAAGAACAAAATCTGGTAGGGCACTTACCTTGCTCGTGACTGACCTGGATTTAATCTCTGGCAATGCATATGGCTACCTGAACCCCACCAGGATTAATACCTGAACTCAGAAACCAGGGTATGTCCCAAGTACAGTGGAGTATGGTTCCCAAATAAGCAAATACAACAATAGGAATAAATACCACTTTTTAACCTAATCCTTGAATGATTAATACTTGAGTATTTCTGTCATTGCTATTGTGAATATTGCTGTGAAAAAGGAATAAAAATAGCTTTTCTAATTTATGTTTTATATTATATTCATAATATTATTAGTATTCTGATTCAGCTGATAATTCTATTTTTAATGAATATATATGTACTTTTCTTTTTTTTTTTTTCTTGTTTTTGGTTTTTGGGTCACACCCGGCAGCGCTCAGGGTTTCTCCAGACTCTATGCTCAGAAATCACTCCTGGCAAGCTCAGGGGACCATATGAAATGTTGGAATTCAAACCACCGTCTTTATGCATGCAAGGCAAACACCCTGCCTCCATGCTATCTCTCCAGCCCTATGCATGTACTTTTCTACAGAGGTTGAAACTCTGTACATCCCTATTAGCACTATACAAATATCTCTTTCTCTTGTACACCAACAAAGATTGTTCCTGGCCTAGATCACACAGATCATTCAAGCACCTGTGAACTCAGAGCTCATTATTTGTATTTATCTTGACAAATAAAAATTACTCATTTTTGTTTTATATTTTGTTTGTATTTGCCCTTTGGAGAAGTGTCCAATCCAATCTTCTCATAAGATTTTGAAGAGTAAATAACTTTCAAGCTTTATTAGGAATATTGTCTATAGGGTTGGATTGTGGATGGATTGAAATCAGGTGACATTTTAGACACTAATACATAGTGTGGACTTATTTCACCAGAAATCATTTTTATGGGCACACTTCTGAGTTAGTCTTTATGTTAGAAATTGAAAGCGATGTAATCAAAGTAAAGGTCTTAGAAGCCCTTTGGGAGCCAAGGTCCAGATCACGAAAAGAATGTCAGGGGCTGGAGCTGTGGCACAGAGCAGTAAGGTTTCTGCCTTGCTAGCACTAGCCTAGGACGGACCAAAGTTTGATCCCCCTGTGTCCTATATGGTCCCCCAAGCCAGGAGCGATTTCTGAGCTCATAGCCAGGAGTAACCCCTGAGCGTCACCGGGTGTGCCCCTCCCCCCAAAAAAGGAATGCTGCAATCTGGTGAAAAAAAAAAAAAAGGACCTAGAACATATTTGCCTTCTTTACATAATGTTCAATTTGCCTTCTTTACATAATGTTCAGGAACCACTAAGGAATATTTTCTCTGATAGAC
This sequence comes from Suncus etruscus, assembly GCF_024139225.1. Classification (NCBI taxonomy): domain Eukaryota; kingdom Metazoa; phylum Chordata; class Mammalia; order Eulipotyphla; family Soricidae; genus Suncus; species Suncus etruscus. Next base: position 2,795,864 of record NC_064856.1, on the reverse strand, counting down.
CAATGTGACAGTACACTTATAAATGTAACAACATTTGTTCTTCCCTTTGAAAACTTCTAAGAATGCTATGCCGTACTTGCAAAATCTAGTGGAAGATTTCTAAGCCCGTGTTTGAGAGTAGCGTTTTAACATGGATCTTGTACTTATTGAACCATGTTAACGTAAGAATATTAATTGGAGCCAGAGAGATAGCATGGAGATAGGGTGTTTGCCTTGATGCAGAAGGATGATGGTTCGAATCCCACGTCCCATATGGCTCCCGAGCTTGCCAGGAGTGATTTCTGTGTATAGATCCAGGAGTAACCCCTGAGCACTGCCAAGTGTGATCCCCAATATATATATTGATTAATCTTGTTGGGGCAAAGTTTTTTTCATGTTATGTAATAAAACTTTGTGGTATCCACTCAACATCATATTGGAGTGTAAATAAGCTCGCAAATGTGAGATATTTTGTAAAAGGTAAGTGCCGAATCAGAGTTAGGTGTTATTATTAAGAGCTTTCACACAAAAACACTTCAACAAGTTGACTTAATACAATGAAAACTGTAGGAACAGAGAGAGCTGTGATAGCTGGGTGAGGGATTGAGCAGCTGGGACGTCAAAGAAGAGCATATTGCCATTTAGTGGATATTTTTTTCCTGGTATCTTGGTTTTTGCATTTGCATACAAATATTTTAGTAGTAAAGGTATTTTTTGCAATAGAGAATAAAAATATTAAATTATATTACCAAAATTAAAATGGCAATATATATAAAAATATATGCAATATACTAGCTCCAGGATTGAAAAAGAAACTGATTAAGTAGTAAATAAACCAGCAGTATTCACAAACTATGATGTTGTTGTGTTTGTGAAGTAATTCAATGTGTTTATATGGTAAGTTGACAAGTTTAATATGAAAATTAATATGCAAATAAAGATCATTGAAAAGGGAACATTTAATTATTATTTATATACATACAAATAGATTTGGTTCAGGATATTAAAACATCTGCACTGCTTTCTCTAAGCTTATAAATCAGAGCCCATATGAGTCCTGCATTAGTAATAAGCATAAACAAAGAAAATATTTCCTAGTGCTTGGAAGTGATTTAAAGAAGTGTTAAGTTACTGGATCAAGAGTAGCATTTCAACATGTTCTGCTATAATTAATTAAGAGTTGGAATTGAAGGATGATAAGTTGACTATCAACCATCCTAGTGACATTCAAATATTGGACTGCAAGTTATTATAAATCAGCCTTTGGCTCCATCAGATATGTCTGGTGGCCATATTAGTTGGAAGACTCACTGTCCAGTTTTTCCATTTCAGTTATTTGATGACATTATGTAAATTTATAGACAAATATTCTTTAAGACATAGCTGTTAGAGACTTTTATATATTTTATGGACTTTGAAAATGTTGATTGCATGTGTTCTGCAATATATATGTTTTTAATTAACCTACATTTGTTTTTAAAAACCCAAGTACAAGTCATGTCTTTTTTGTACCTTTGTGTATCATTTGTGTATCTTCATATTTAACAATTGACCTAACAAATTAGACTCGGGGCCAGACAGATAGCATGAAAATAGGGAGTTTGCCTTGCATGCAGAAGGATGGTGGTTCAAATCCCGGCATCCCGTATGGTCACCTGAGCCTGCCAGGAGCCACTTCTGCACATAGAGCCAGGAGTAACCTCTAAGCACTGCTGGGTGTGACCCAAAAACCAAAAAACAAAACAAAACAAAACAAATTAGACTCATAGGTTAGAAAGTAAACATGTTAGGGGAAGACTTATAATTACTAACAGAGATTTAAGTGTAAATCAAAAATAATTTAGAAATATATAAATCTAAAAATATGTTAGAAAAATTAAAAATAATTTTAGACCTTGATAAACATAAAGCAAATAGTTAATTTTCACACTTCTGCCAGATAGGTCTTTTGTCCTGCCTAGTTCCAACCTCTCTTTTTCTTTTAAATTAATATATTTATTTAAACACCTTGATTACAAACACTATTGTGGTTGAGTTTCAGTCATGTAAAGAACACCCCCCTTCACCAATGCAACATTCCCATCACCAATGTCCGAAATCTCCCTCCTCCCCAACCCCCCCCCCCGCCTGTACCCTAGACAGGCTTTCACGTCCCTCATTTATTCACATTGTTATGATAGTTCTCAATGTACTAATTTCTCTAACTGCACTCATCACTCTTTGTGGTGAGCTGAAACTTCTAGCCCTCCTCTCTTTTGTCTCTGAAAATTATTGCAAGAATGTCTTTTATTTTTCATAAACCCCATAGATGAGTGAGACTATTCTGCGTCTATCTCTCTCCCTCTGATTTATTTCACTCAGCATAATAGATTCCATGTACATCCATGTATAGGATAATTTTATGACTTCATCTCTCCTGATGGCTGCATAATATTCCATTGTGTATATGTACCACTGTTTCTTTAGCCATTCATCTGTTGAAGGACATCTTAGTTGTTTCCAGAGTCTGGCTATTGTAAATAGTGCTGCAATGAATATAGGTATAAGGAAGGGATTTTTGTATTGTATTTTTGTGTTCCTAGGGTATATCCCCTAGGAACTCAATTTTCAGTTTTGGAGGAATCTCCATATCCATGAAGGTTGGACTAGACAACATTCCCACCAGCAGTGGATAAGAGTTCCTTTCTCTTCACATCCCCACTAGCACTGCTTGTTCTCATTCTTTGTGATGTGTGCCAGTCTCTGTGGTGTTATGGTACCTCATAGTTGTTTTGATTTGCATCTCCCTAATGAAATGCAGAATATTTTTTCATGTGCCTTTTGGCCATTTGTATTTCTTTTTTGTCAAAGTGTCTGTCCATTTCTTCTCCCCATTTTTTGGATGGGATTAGATTTTTTTTTCCTTGTAAAGTTCTGTCAGTGCCTTGTATATTTTGAATATTAGCCATTTATCTGATGGGTGTTGGGTAAATAGTTTCTCCCATTCAGTGGGTGGCTCTTGTATCCTGGGCATTGTTTCCTTTGAGGTGCAGAAGCTTCTCAGCTTAATATATTCCCATCAGTTTATCTCTGCTTCCACTTGTTCCAGCTTTTCTCTCTCGCTTTCTCTCTCTCGCTTTCTCTCTCTCGCTTTTCTCTCTCTCGCTTTTCTCTCTCTCGCTTTTCTCTCTCGCTTTTCTCTCTCGCTTTTCTCTCTCGCTTTTCTCTCTCGCTTTTCTCTCTCGCTTTTCTCTCTCTCTCTCTCTCTCTCTCTCTCTCTCTCTCTCTCTCTCTCTCTCTCTCTCTCTCTCTCTCTCTCTCTCTCGTTTTTCGGGCCGTTTGATGCTCAGTGGTTACTCCTGACTAAGCACTCAGAAATGGACCATATGGGACACGGGGGTGGGGTGGGGGGGGGATCGAACCGAGGTCCTTCGTTGGCTAGCGCTTGCAAGGCACACACCTTACCTGTAGCGCCACGTCGCGGGCCCCTGATCCAGCTTCTCTTAACAGAAAAATAAAGTTAACACATTTTTTTTCATGAGATAAGTAAATCGTGGGGAGAACACTTTTACTTTATCACATTCAGTTTATTTTTAGAACTAATTCAGGATGCATAGATTGAAACTAACTACAGTAGAGACAAACCCTGTATTTTCATCATCCTTGCCAGAATGTGGCTCGACATCCCCAATTGCACTCAACACCATCTGTCTCTATTTTGCCCTGACCTGGAACCCAGATTACTCTTAGGGCTTTAAATTGGTAACTCACCTTTTGTCTTCAACTTACTCCATTGAAAATATAAATTAATGGGCCCAGAGAGATAGCACAGCGGCGTTTGCCTTGCAAGCAGCCAATCCAGGACCAAAGGTGGTTGGTTCGAATCCTGGTGTCCCATATGGTCCCCCGTGCCTGCCAGGAGCTATTTCTGAGCAGACAGCCAGGAATAACCCCTGAGCACCGCTGGGTGTGGCCCAAAAACAAAAACAAAAACAAACAAAAAAAAGAAAATATAAATTAAAATTTACTTTTCTCAGGCTTTCCTTCTCAAACTGATATTCATTTTTGAGCTTCTATCATGCTTGCTTGTCTCTATGACTCTTTGCTCGCAGCTTTCTCTTCCAGCCCATGTTCTCCTTTGAATATAGTGTTGGTTCTTTTTCACTCCAGAGAAGATTGTTCTCTCTCTAGACCATGCATTTCTCTTTCTCTGCCCTCAAGTCTAAATAAATTTTGTTCAACAAATTCTATTTTTCTTCATTATTAAAAATTATCTTTCATAACATTTCTATAAATGAAATATGCCCAGTAATCTGATAATAGTTCATCTGATGATGATAATGATAACCATTATCATTATTATTTTTGCTACTAAATTATGCATATCAGATAGTTTTTTTAATATATAAAATCTTTATTTAAGCACCATGATTACAAGCATGTTTGTAATTGGGAGTCAGTAATAAACAGAATACCCCATTTACCAGTGCAATATTCCAACCACCAATGCCCCTTCACTTTCCCCACCCCTGCATGTACTTTAGACATACATTCTACTTCTTTCATTTTTTAACATTGTCATGTTAGTTGTTAGTGTAGTTATTTCTCTAACAGCATTCACCCCTCTGTGTGGAGAGCTTCAAATTGTGAGCCGGTCCTTCCGGCCCTTCCAGCCTTAAATCTATTGTTTCTGGGCCTTATTACAATAATGACTTTATTTTTTCTTAAAACTCATGGATAAGTGAGACATAATAGTGTCTATCTCCCTCCTTCTGACTTATTTCACTCAGCATAATAGATTCCATGTACATCCATGTATAGGAAAATTTCATGACTTCTTCTCTCCTGACAGCTGCATAGTATGGTGTGGATGTGGACCATTTTTTTCATGTGTCTTTTGGCAATTTGTATTTCTTCTTGGAAGAAGTGTCTGTTCATTTCTCCCCATTATTTTAGAAAAAAATAAAGAAAACATTTCATTTTATGAGTATATTTGTTTACCAGCTTGTAGAAACTGGTAGCTTATACTTGACTGTTCTTGCACATTCATTCTCAGCTTATATATAGTAGCTTAATATATAATATATATAGCTTAATATATTTTATATATATACGTATATATATATATATACGTATATATATATAGCTTAATATAATCCCATCTGTTTATCTCTGCTTCCACTTGTTTGGAGAGTGCTGTTTTCTCCTTGAAGATGCCTTTAGTCTCAATGTCATAGAGTGTTTTACTTATGTGTTATTCTATATATTTTATGGTTTCAGGTCTGATATCAAGGTCTTTAATCTATTAGGATTTTGTCTTTGTGCATGGTACTAACTGAGTTCGGTTTTTTGCAAGTGGCTAACCAGTTGTGCCAACACCACTTATTGAAGAGGCTTTTCTTGCTCCATCTTGGATTTTTTGCCCCTTTATCAAAGATTAGCTGATTGTATATCTGGGGAACATACTCTGAATAATCAAGTCTATTCCATTGATCTGAGGATATCTCTTTATTTCAATACCATGCTGTTTTGATAGCTATTGCTTTGTAAAACAGTTTAAAATTGGCAAAAGTAATGCCACCATATTCCTTTTCCCAAAGATTGCTTTAGCTATTCATGGGTCTTTATTGTTCCAAATGAATTTCAGGAGTGTTTGGTCCAAATCTTTGAAGAATGTCATGGGTATCTTTAGAGAGATTGAATGAAATCTCTACAATGCTTTGGGGGAGTATTGCCATTTTAATGATAATAATCCTGCTGATCCATGAGCAAGGTATGTGTCTCCATTTCCTTGTGCTATCTCTTATTTCTTGAAGCAGGCTTTTGTAGATTTCTTTGTACAGGTTCTCACCTCTTTAGTTAAGACAGTGCTTCTCAATTATTTTCTGTCATGGCCTACAGGAAGAAGAGAAATTTTTTGAACCCCCCGTGCAACTGTAAATAGTATTTTATTAAAAAAATTTTAACCTGCAAAACAAAAATATATAAAATAATTTGAGCTGATTTTTTAATCAAAGGTGATATCTGGATTAATGTCTACAATGAGCATGTTTTGCAATGCATAGCTTTTTGAAGCGGGGTTTGAAGCAGGACACAGCAACTCTCAGCTCCAGAGACATACAGAGACCCACTGAGTTAAGTTGACTCCAATATATTTGAGTTTATGGGACACTAATGTGAATGGGATTGTTTTTTTTTTTTTTGGGCCACACCCAGTTCGCTCAGGGGTTACTCCTGGCTATGCGCTCAGAAGTCGCTCCTGGCTTGGGGGACCATATGGGACGCCAGGGGATCGAACCGAGGTCCGTCCTAGGCTAGCGCAGGCAAGGCAGGCACCTTACCTCCAGCGCCACCGCCCGGCCCCGGGATTGTTTTTTTAATGTCCATTTCTTGTCTATAATTATTGGTGTATAAGAAGACCATTGACTTTTTGTGTTAATTTTGTAGCCTGCCACTTTGCTATATGTGTCTATTGTTTCTGGAAGCTTTTTGGCAAGGTTTTCTAGATATATCATGTCATCTGCAAACAGTGAGAGCTTGACTTCTTCCTTACCTATCTGGATGCCCTTGATATATTTTTCTTGCCTAATTGCTAGGTCAAGTACTTCCAGTACTATGTTGAATAGGAGTGGTGAGAGAGAGCAGCCTTATCTTGTACCAGGTTTTAGAGGAAAGTCTTTTAGTTTATCTCCATTGATAATAATGTTTACTATTGGATTGTGGTAGATGGCCTTGACTATATTTAGAAAAATTCCTTTCATTCCCATCTTAATTTTATTTTTTTTATCAAGAATGGGTGTTGAACCTTATCTAAATCTTTCTCTGCATCTATTGTTATGATCATATGATTTTTATTTTTATTTTTGTTAATAGGGTGTATTGTGTTGATTGATTTACATATGGTAAACCATCCTTGTATTCCTGGGATGAAACCTACTTGGTCGTGGTGAATAAGTCTCTTTTTTTAAATAATATTTTATTTAAACACCTTGATTCAAACATGATTGTGGATGGGTTTCAGTCATGTAAAGAACACCCCCATCACCAGTGCAACATTCCCATCACCAATGTCCCAAATCTCTCTTCTCCCCATCTTGATGAGGCATTGAATTCTATTTGCCAGAATTTTGTTGAGGATTTTTGCATCTGTGCTCCTTTGGGATATTGGTCTGTAATTTTCTTCTTTTCGATCTGGTTTTGATATCAGGGTGTTGTTAGATTCATAAAAACTATTTGAGAGTGTTCCTGTTTCTTAAATTTTATGAAAGAGCCTAAAAAATAGGTAGAATTTCCTCATTAAATATTTGAAAGAATTCAATAGTGAATCCGTCTGGGCCTGAGCTTTTGTTTGGGGCAAGATCATTGATTTCTGCTCTAAGATTTGTTATTTCCTTCTGCCTACCTATTTTTGGTTCCATTTGTTAATCTAATTTTATAAGCTATGTCATTAAGCTTTTCATGTAGGCCCCTTCTTCCTTCCTGATGTGTGTTTGCAAAGCAATAAATTTTCTTTTCAGTACCGCTTTTGCTGTGTCCCATAAATTCTGAAAGGAATTTTGATTTCCTCTTTGATTTCATCTCTGACCCACTGGTTGTTCAGTAGTAAGCTGTTAAATTTCCAGGTGTTAAATTTTTTTCTTTTGTGTCCCTTTGTAGTTCACATCTGAGTTCAGTGCCTTGTGATTAGTGAAGGAAGTCTGCATGATTTTTATCCTCTTGATTTTATGGGGATATGTTTTATGGACCAGCATATGGTCTATCCTGGAGAATGACTCATGCCCATTGGAGAAGAATGTCTGTCCAGGATTCTGGAGATGGAGTGCCATATATATGAGAGGATATATTATATTCTATATGATCCAGTAGGGCTCATGGGCCTTTACAGATGATTGAGCAAAATTAAGCCTCAGAGGACTGAATAGGGGAAGAATACAGGCCAGGCTCAGCTGCTCAGGAAAGTTCAGATTCAGTTAGGGCTCTGTCTCTCAGGCAGGGACAAGTTTCTTTAATGTATCAACAAGCACTTTGACTGTGGCTTAAGACGGGAAGGTTAGGATGATGGGAATTGCTGAGATACAGATAAGAGAGACCCAGGTACAGGGAGAGAACACAAGGTGCTCTTTCCCATGTGCATGTGTCATAGAACTGGACTAAGGAAAGTGGAAATGTAAGATAATCACTGGGGTAAAGGCTTTGAGAGACCCAGTGACAAGAATTCAGAAGTCACACACTGGACCAGGCATCATGAGACAGAATAAGTGGCCTTGTACTCTGGTATAGGAAAGGACTGGACATTAGGGAAGGAATACAGACCAAAGGGAACCATACCAAAGCTAATAAGCCAGAAGAATATAGAATGGCATATATTAATAAATTCCATGGAATTACTAAGTCAAATAGAAGAGAGCACAGTCAGCTCTATATTTGTAATCAATATAGATGGTCAAGGAAACTTGGGAAGGATTTATTTCTATTGTGATATTTGAAGAGCTAGTTTGTTCACTGAACATAAGTATTATATCAATTTAGAGAGTGAAATGAGTGAAGGTGGTATCTAAATGCTAAGATTCTTTTCTTCAGTTTTTTTATCCAATAAGTAATGACATAATTGGACAAATATATGTTCCCCCAACCCATGTACATCTGGGTCAAATAAGCAACCCTACTATTCTACTATTGTAGAATTTTAATTCTTTCTACTATTGTGTGTTGGTTATCCCTTTCAGGATTATGGTTTTAGTTACATCTTTGTTCATTGATGGTGACTCAAGGAGTGCCTACAACTCAAAACTGCACCCTGAAGACATTATTTTTCTTAAGTTCTATGTTTTGCTTCATATATTTTTGTTTTATATTTATATGTTTTTATATTTTGTTTTATATTTATAAACATAAAGGTTTATAACTTTATGGACTACCACTAGGAAGAGAATCATATGTTTGACTAGAATAATCAAACATTTCTAGGACTTCGCTTTACATTACAGATAGAGAAGTCATGGTAGAACTAACCTTTAGAACCAATTATAAAGGGGACCCTTTAGAAATTCCCTCTGTTGCCATTTTCTTTGATGTAGCAAAATTTGGAAAGTTTTGCTAATACCTAAATTGAATAATGAGAGATACCTAGGAAGTTGAAGGGGTAAATACATAATCTGTTAAATACCACCAAGTATGACAAGATTGAGTATACAGTTTATTTCAGCTGCTATAGAATTTATTTCCAGAAACTTTCATTTTTTAGTTTCAGTCATATGATGATTCTATAAGTGCTTTGAAGCTAAATTGTAACCTTACATAACAAACTTGGAAAAAGAATTACATGTTTAGATATATGTTCTAACTAAATGAAATCCTGAAGCTTTATGCTATGACTTTTATGAGAGAATTTGGACAACTTTCTGTATTCAGTCACCTGCTTATTTTCTCTTTGGTTCCGAATAAACAAAGTTTAGCTTGATCCAGTCATGAATGCCTCAGAAACTCAAAATGTTGAGATTTCTTCTGCACTCTAACAGTCTTGTTCCTCACTTACAACCTTTCTGGATTACCAAGGGCAACCAGGGATTCACACAACTTCGCAACTTCACAACTCTTAAAAGTTCAAGCTACCTCTCGGACTTCTTACACTCTACCTAATAATATATGTAACAAGGAAATTCTAAGAGAAAAATTATAAATACAGTGGTATCTGTGTTAAGGTATTTGGGACTTGCAGCCAATCCAGGTTTTATCTCCAGCATCCCATACGGTCCCCTGATGGTGCCAGTAGTGATTTCTGAGTATAGAGCCAGGAGAAATCCCTGATCAGTTCAGGTGTAGCCCCAAAATTAAAAAAAAAGATATTTGTGACTATAATTTCATTGTCATTGTGGCTGTTATTGCTATTTGTAATTTCATTACAAAAAATAAAAGAAATCCTTGGAGACACAGGCTTTTCTGATTAGACAAGGCTGGTCTTATAGAGAAGATTTTAAGATGCTCTGATTTCATTTTACCTCAAATACTAAAATTAAAGGCTAAAGTATGTGAAATATGACTTTCTAAAGTTTATCAACAGTAATTCTGTGCTCTGGTATAGCATAAAAACCATGTACAATTAAGACAAATTTTATGGAGTGCTATTATTCATCCAATTAAACTCATTATTGAAAACACTAAATTTGCATTTCAAGAGGTATTTTATTTAATTTATTATAGTTTATGTAACAAACCCAAAATATGTTAACATTTATCACTTAGAAGCATAACAAGACCTCACCATTCCTCCTCTGTCTCAATATAACATCTTCTCTTGGTCTGTTCTTGTCCACTACTGCCTGGTTTTGAGTTCTATATTTCTAAATCACAGATTGAGTTTGTAATCCAAGATCAAGGATTTTCATCATATGATACTATCTATTTGTTTTTCTCTATATGTCACAGATTAAATAAAACATTCATTATTTGTTTTACTCTTGATTTTTTACTTAATATAATTTCCACAGTTGCATCCATATTGCAGCAAACTGCATGTTTCACTTTTTCTTATAGCTTCATAGTGTTTTACTGTATTGCAACATTTCATTTTTGAGATATTTTTGGCATGTACTGGCTATTGCATTTTGTGCTGCAATGACTATATATCTTTTTGAATTGTTTTTTTTGTTTGTTTATGTGATGGAAACTGAGAACTGGAATCATTTGGATCATATGTAAGCTCTATCCTTTCCTTCCTAAGAAATATCCATACTAGTTTCCATAGAGACTGCAAAGATGACATTCCCACCAACAGTTAATGAGTGTTCCCTTTTCACTACATCTGCTATCACCATTTATTTTTGATATATGTCATTCTCATTGGTATGAAATATAATATTTCATATTGTTTGTATTTGCTTTCTCTGATTCAAAAGTGATGATGGACACTTTTTTTTTTTTAATTTTTTTTTTATTTAAACACCTTGATTACATACATGATTGTGTTTGGGTTTCAGTCATAAAAGGAACACCACCCATCACCAGTGCAACATTCCCATCACCCAAGTCCCAAATCACCCTCCTCCCCACCCAACCCCCGCCTGTACCCTAAACAGGCTCTACATTTCCCTCATACATTCTCAATATTAGGACAGTTCAAAATGTAGTTATTTCTCTAACTAAACTCATCACTCTTTGTGGTGAGCTTCCTGAGGTGAGCTGGAACTTCCAGCTCTTTTCTCTTTTGTGTCTGAAAATTATTATTACAAGGGTGTCTTTCATTTTTCTTAAAACCCATAGATGAGTGAGACCATTCTGCGTTTTTCTCTCTCTCTCTGACTTATTTCACTCAGCATAATAGATTCCATGTACATCCATGTATAGGAAAATTTCATGACTTCATCTCTCCTGACAGCTGCATAATATTCCATTGTGTATATGTACCACAGTTTCTTTAGCCATTCATCTGTTGAAGGGCATCTTGGTTGTTTCCAGAGTCTTGCTATGGTAAATAGTGCTGCAATGAATATAGGTGTAAGGAAGGGGTTTTTGTATTGTATTTTTGTGTTCCTAGGGTATATTCCTAGGAGTGGTATAGCTGGATCGTATGGGAGCTCGATTTCCAGTTTTTGGAGGAATCTCCATATCGCTTTCCATAAAGGTTGAACTAGACAGCATTCCCACCAGCAGTGGATAAGAGTTCCTTTCTCTCCACATCCCCGCCAACACTGTTTATTCTCATTCTTTGTGATGTGTGCCATTCTCTGGGGTGTGAGGTGGTATCTCATCGTTGTTTTGATTTGCATCTCCCTGATGATTAGTGATGTGGAACATTTTTTCATGTGTCTTTTGGCCATGCGTATTTCTTCTTTGTCAAAGTGTCTGTTCATTTCTTCTCCCCATTTTTTGATGGGGTTAGATGTTTTTTTCTTGTAAAGTTCTGTCAGTGCCTTGTATATTTTGGAGATTAGCCCCTTATCTGATGGGTATTGGGTGAATAGTTTCTCCCACTCAGTGGGTGGCTCTTGTATCCTGGGCACTATTTCCTTTGAGGTGCAGAAGCTTCTCAGCTTAATATATTCCCATCTGTTAATCTCTGCTTTCACTTGCTTGGAGAGTGCAGTTTCCTCCTTGAAGATGCCTGTAATGTCCTGTAGTGTTTTGCCTATGTGCTGTTCTATATATCTTATGGTTTTGGGGCTGATATCGAGGTCTTTAATCCATTTGGATTTTACCTTTGTACATGATGTTAGCTGGGGGTCTAAGTTTAATTTTTTGCAAGTGGCTATCCAATTGTGCCAACACCACTTGTTGAAGAGGCTTTCCCTGCTCCATTTAGGATTTCCTGCTCCTTTATCAAAAATTAGATGGTTGTACGTCTGGGGAACATTTTCTGAGTATTCAAGCCTATTCCACTGATCTGAGGACCTATCCTTATTCCAATACCATGCTGTTTTGATAACTGTTGCTTTGTAGTACAGTTTAAAGTTGGGAAAAGTAATTCCTCCCATATTCTTTTTCCCAATGATTGCTTTAGCTATTCGAGGGTGTTTATTGTTCCAAATGAATTTCAAAAGTGTCTGATCCACTTCTTTGAAGAATGTCATGGGTATCTTTAGAGGGATGGCATTAAATCTGTATAATGCCTTGGGGAGTATTGACATTTTGATGATGTTAATCCTGCCAATCCATGAGCAGGGTATGTGTTTCCATTTCCGTGTGTCCTCTCTTATTTCTTGGAGCAGAGTTTTATAGTTTTCTTTGTATAGGTCCTTCACATATTTAGTCAAGTTGATTCCAAGATATTTGAGTTTGTGTGGTACTATTGTGAATGGGGTTGTTTTCTTAATGTCCATTTCTTCTTTATTACTGTTGGTGTATAGAAAGGCCATTGATTTTTGTGTGTTAATTTTGTAGCCTGCCACCTTGCTATATGAGTCTATTGTTTCTAGAAGCTTTTTGATAGAGTCTTTAGGGTTTTCTAAGTAGAGTATCATGTCATCTGCAAACAGTGAGAGCTTGACTTCTTCCTTTCCTATCTGGATTCCCTTGATATCCTTTTCTTGCCTAATCGCTATAGCAAGTACTTCCAGTGCTATGTTGAATAGGAGTGGTGAGAGAGGACAGCCTTGTCTTGTGCCAGAATTTAGAGGGAAGGCTTTCAGTTTTTCTCCATTGAGGATAATATTTGCCACTGGCTTGTGGTAGATGGCCTTCACTATATTGAGAAAGGTTCCCTCCATTCCCATCTTGCTGAGAGTTTTGATCAAGAATGGGTGTTGGACCTTGTCAAATGCTTTCTCTGCATCTATTGATATGATCATGTGGTTTTTATTTTTCTTGTTATTGATGTTGTGTATTATGTTGATAGATTTACGGATGTTAAACCAGCCTTGCATTCCTGGGATGAAACCTACTTGATCGTAGTGGATGATCTTCTTAATGAGGCATTGAATCCTATTTGCCAGGATTTTGTTGAGGATCTTTGCATCTGCATTCATCAGTGATATTGGTCTGTAATTTTCTTTTTTGGTAGCGTCTCTGTCTGGTTTAGGTATCAAGGTGATGTTGGCTTCATAAAAGCTATTTGGAAGTGTTTCTGTTTGTTCAATTTCATGAAAGAGTCTTGCCAAGATTGGCAGTAGTTCCTCTTGGAAAGTTTGATAGAATTCATTAGTGAATCCATCTGGACCTGGGCTTTTGTTTTTCGGCAGACATTTGATTACTGTTTTAATTTCATCAATGGTGATGGGGGTGTTTAGATATGCTACATCCTCTTCCTTCAACCGTGGAAGATTATAAGAGTCCAAGAATTTATCCATTTCTTCCAGGTTCTCATTTTTAGTGGCGTAGAGTTTTTCAAAGTAGTTTCTGATTACCCTTTGAATCTCTGTCATATCAGTAGTGATCTCTCCTTTTTCATTCCTGATACGAGTTATCAAGTTTCTCTCTCTCTCTTTCTTTGTTAGGTTTGCCAGTGGTCTATCAATCTTGTTTATTTTTTCAAAGAACCAACTTCTGCTTTCGTTGATCTTTCGGATTGTTTTTTGAGTTTCCACTTCGTTGATTTCTGCTCTCAGCTTTGTTATTTCCTTCTGTCTTCCTGTTCTTGGGTCCTTTTGTTGAGCATTTTCTAGTTCTATTAGCTGTGTCATTAAGCTACTCAGGTAAGCTCCTTCTTCCTTCCTGATGTGTGCTTGCAAAGCTATAAATTTTCCTCTCAGTACTGCTTTTGCTGTGTCCCATAAGTTCTGAGAGTTTGTGTCTTTATTGTCATTTGTTTCCAGGAACCTTTTTATTTCCTCCTTGATTTCATCTCGGACCCACTGGTTATTGAGCATGAGGCTGTTTAACTTCCAGGTGTTAAAGTGTTTCTTCTGAGTCCCTTTGGAGTTCACAAATAATTTCAGAGCCTTGTGGTCAGCGAAGGTAGTCTGCAAAATTTCTATCCTCTTGATCTTATGGAGGTATGTTTTATGTGCCAGCATGTAGTCTATCCTGGAGAATGTCCCATGTACATTGGAGAAGAATGTGTATCCAGGTTTCTGGGGATGGAGTGTCCTATATATATCCACTAGGCCTCTTTCTTCCATTTCTCTCCTCAGGTCTAGTATATTCTTGTTGGGTTTCAGTCTGGTTGACCTGTCCAGTGTTGACAAAGCCGTGTTTAGGTCCCCCACAATTATTGTGTTGTTGTTGATATTATTTTTCAGATTTGTCAGCAGTTGTATTAAATATTTTGCTGGCCCCTCATTCGGTGCATATATGTTTAGGAGAGTGAATTCTTCCTGCTCTACGTACCCCTTGATTAATATAAAATGTCCGTCTTTGTCCCTTACAACCTTCCTGAGTATAAAGTTTGCATTATCTGATATTAGTATGGCCACTCCAGCTTTTTTATGGGTGTTGTTTGCTTGGATAACTTTTCTCCAGCCTTTTATTTTGAGTCTATGTTTGTTCTGACTATTCAGGTGCGTTTCTTGTAGGCAGCAGAAGGTTGGATTGAGTTTTTTGATCCATTTAGCCACTCTGTGTCTCTTAACTGGTGCATTTAGTCCATTGACGTTGAGAGAAAGAATTGTCCTGGGATTTAACGCCATCTTTATTTCAAAATTTGGTGTGTCTTTTGGGTAGTCTTGTCTTAGATTAGGTCTTTCAGTTTTTCTCTTAAGACTGGTTTTGTGTCTGTGAAGTTTCTGAGCTGTTTTTTGTCTGTGAAACCATGTATTCTTCCATCAAACCGGAAAGTGAGTTTTGCTGGGTATAGTATTCTGGGTGAAGCATTCATTTCATTCAGTCTTGTCACAATATCCCACCACTGCTTTCTGGCATTGAGCGTTTCTGGTGACAGGTCTGCTGTAAATCTCAGGGAAGCTTGCTTGAACATGATTTCCCCTTTTGATCTTGCTGTTTTCAGAATTCTGTCTCTATCTGTGGGATTTGTCATTGTGACTAGGATGTGTCTTGGGGTGGTTTTTCTGGGGTCTCTTTTGGTTGGTAATCTTCGGGCATGCAGGATTTGATCACATATATTCTTTAGCTCTGGAAGTTTCTCTTTAATGATGTTCTTGACCATTGATTCTTCCTGGAAATTTTCTTCCTGGGTCTCTGGGACTCCAATGATTCTTAAGTTGTTTCTGTTGATCTTATCATAGACTTCTATTTTCGTCTGTTCCCATTCTTTGACTAATTTTTCCATTGTCTGCTCATTTGCTTTAAGTTTTTTGTCCAATCTCTCCTGCTGTATGGAATTGTTATGTATCTCATCTTCCACAGCACCAAGTCTATTCTCAGCTTCTGATACCCTGTCCCAGAGCTTATCCATTTTGTCATTCACTTCGTTTACTGAGTTTTTCAGGCCTGTTAGTTGACATGTTATTTCAGTTTGGAGTTTTGTCATTTCTGCCTTCATATTTTCTTGGTTCTTATTAGTGTTCTGTTCAACTCGATCCATGGTTTCTTGGAGTCTGTTGAGCACCTTCCATATTGCTAGTCTAAAGTCCTTATCTGAGAGGTTGATTAGTTGTTCAGTCATTATCTGGTCCTCAGAATTGTCATCTTCATTCTCTATGTCTGATGCTGGCCTGCGCTGTTTCCCCATTGTCACATTTGTATTGTGGGTTTTTCTACGTGTTGTAGTGGTATTCATTGTCTATATGATGTAGGCAGCACACTCCTCTGGCTCCTCCCTTTCTGGATGGGCTGACTTGCCTCTAAGGGAGGGGAGTCCTCCGTGGATGAAGCCTCACACTGGGTCAAATCTTAGGCCCGAGCATGTAACAGAGAAGACAGTCCAGAGAGAAATGTTTGCTTCTGTGATATAGCGCCGTTCTTAGTGTGATTTTTCCTTCTTGTTGCAATGGAGTTCTTTCCTTAGAAAGAGTGCACGGCCGCGTAGCGAAGCGGAGCGGCCGTGCTCCTCTGAGCCTCTTTTTGCCCCACTCGCAAGAGTTTCACGCAAGAGGACAGTAGACAGACATAGACAGGTCACACTCACAGTCTTTCACAGCTGAGCCCCACTGGGCCGGTGTACTTTCGCGGATTTTCCCCGCCTGGTGTCACACACAGGGAGCCAGCTTTTGCAAAGGATAGCCGGTTTTTATGCTCTCGATGGACACTTTTTATCTGCTGCGTGACCATCCATGTGTCTGTGGTGATGTCTGTTTTTCTCTTTTCCCCAATTTGATGGGATTGTTGGTTTATTGTTTTTTATCTTTGCGAGTGCTTTTATATATGTTATATATTAGACCTTTATTTGTTGTATTGTGGGTAGAGGTTTTCTCCCATTCAGTAAGATACCATCTTACTTTAGTCTAAAAATATTTTGTTGAAGATATGAGTCTAAATCTTCTCTAAATGTCTTTATTAGTCCAAGAAGAAAAGTGTAGTTACTGGTATTTGTGGGTAAACCAAAGATACAAAGACTGATTCCTCTACAATTATTTCTTATTAAGTACCATATTCATTAAGAATACTGGGGCATTAAAAATCCAATCAGATTTTTCAATAGTGAAAATTACTATTAGTGAAACTTATATTAGTGAACCTTGTTTCCAAAAATTTAAAAGCAGATCTGTTGATGTAGCCAGAGGGTGGAAATGGAAAGAAAGAAAAGCATATATTTATAGTAAGAAAAGACAGAGAGACAGAAAGACAGATAGGTAGGTAGATAGATGATAGATAGATAGATAGATAGATAGATAGATAGATAGATAGATAGATAGATAGATGATAGATAGATAGGTAGGTAGGTAGATGATAGATAATAGATAGATAGATAGATTATAGATAGATAGATAGATAGATAGATAGATAGATAGATAGATAGATAGATAGATAGATAGATAGGTAGGTAGGTAGGTAGGTAGATGATAGATAATAGATAGATAGATAGATAGATAGATAGATTATAGATAGATAGATAGATAGATAGATAGATAGATAGATAGATAGCAGAGAGATAGGTAGATAGAAGGTAGTAGAAACAAAGGTAAAAATAATAATGACAGTACACTGCTGAAGCAATGCATACTTTTTTTTATTCATATCTTTATTTAAGCACCATGATTACAAGCATGTTTGTAAAAAACAAAAACAAAAACAAAAAACAACAAAAAAACAAAGAACACCCCCATTTACCAGTGCAGGTCAAGCATCTTCCTAGGATCTGTTTAAGAACCAAGATCTCTAATTACAGAAGACTGACTATAACAACCGTAAGTAATCAGAAGCTTTCCTGAGATCACAAAGAAAGACTTTATCCTAGGCTTTATCCTAGGATCTGTGCAAAAACCAAGATCTCTAACTACAGAAGACTGACAACTGTGACTGAACAGAACTTTTTCTGGGACCATAAAAAAAAAAGACCTTGGGGTTGGTTAATCAACATGCCTGGAGCCTATAGTCAGTATTTTGATATTATGCTTTATGGGAGGAGACACCCTGTATCTCTTAAGCCAATAGAATTTTCTTTTTAATTACCCTAACATTTGCTATGCCTATGAAAAAATGCCATCTACCCCTTCCCCCCTTTTTTTCTCTTCCCTTCTTTTAATTTTATTTATATGCTAGATAGGTGATCCCACCTTTTTATAGAACTTTAAAACTTGAATCATTTTGTTTGTTTCATATTTCTGTCCTCCTACAAATTGAGAAAAGAAAAGAAAAAAGTGGATGTGGCTCAGGGGCCAAGTGGCCAAAGAAAATTGAGTGGAAAAAAATGATCAGATATGAATAGTAAAGTCTAAATACTAAATACTACAGCTAAAGTCAATACTGGTGGTGAGAATAACCCTAATTCCCTGTCACTAAATGCCTCACATATAATTTTGAAAGACTTGTAATTCACAATGGTCTCAATAAAAAAAATTAAATCCCACCAAAGTCAAGCCCATGATATGAAGCTTGCCACAAAGAGTGGTGAGTTCACTGACAGCTACCATGACAATGATAGTTGGAACTGATCACTCTGAACAAAAACTGGGTGTTGAAAGATAATAAAAGGATATACATGATGCCCTTTCATTGAAAGTAGTGCAAACCACAATATCAGAAAGGAGAGAGAGAAAGAATAAGAGAGATAAACAGAAAGTTTGTCCCAGCGACCGGCAGGAGATGGAGGGAAAAGGGGGAAATTGGTGACTGGAAAGTTCACTGATGAAGAGCAGTGTACATTCTGTGACTGAAACCCAACTATAAACATTTCTATAACCACAGTGATTAAATAAAGAATTTATTATTAAGATAATAAAAACAAGATCAGAGAATTAAATTGGTTTTCAGATATTGAAAAGAAAGTAAATAGCAGAACATTCAAAGAAGCCTTGCAAATAAATTTTAGGCAGTATTTCAGGAAGTAGAGCAAGAAAGTAAAATATAAACAGTAGACAACATAGCATCAAAGCATCCCTGGAGGGTCTCTTTTAGTCACAGTATGATTTTTAATTTCTACCTTTCTGGCTCCCATGAAGTTTCCATAATTATCTGTCTTAGTAATAGAGAGCAGAAGTCAGAAGCACTGTTGCATTTAAATAAAGCCATATAACATTTCATGTTTTCTTGGCTGAAGATATATTGCTGAAAAATGACAAGGCATAAGCATGGCCATTGGGTATCATGATCACAATCCTTTCCTCCTGTGTCTCTTAGAAGATTGCTCCTCCATTGAAGTCAGATCTTTTCTCTGTTGCAGCACCACTTTTCATTAAAATAGTCCCTTTGAATGGAAAGCTTCATAAAGAAGTTTTAATTTTAGTTCACTGGATGGTTCAAATACTATTCTTACCTATAAAAAACTTTCGGTGTTATTGTGTTCTCTTAGAAATATACTAATCTTTTATTAATGAAATGTATGAATAAGTCTATTTTCACCTTTGTCAACTAGCCTTATCTTTCTATATTTGAACTCTTTTCTGTTTATTTTATTCAAGGAACTTGTAGCATTGTTATTCATTGTACTTGGTAGTTTCATAATCTTATTATAGTATGGGAAATTTTGATTTTGTTTTTGCACCGCACCAGGTAGTGTTCAGAACTTACTCTTGGCTCTATACTCAGTAATCACTCCTGACAGTGCTCAGGGGACCATATCAGTACAAAGGTTTTAATCCAGGTCCACCATGTGCAAGGAAGGAAATTATCTTACTCACTGTAGTGTCTCTACAGTTGTGGGATTTTAGGTCTTGTATTTTGGGACTACAGATTTAAGATCTTCGATCTATAGTTGAAGAATTTGTCTCTGGACCAAGTTAAAACTCCATTTCTGTGTCATTATTAATATACTTAGAAAAGCAAAACTTTTACTCTAAATTCCCAAGGTCTTTCATTTTCTATGCTTCTCAGTGGAGCAGAAAAAATTGTAAGCAGTTTTGCAAAATATTGCAGGGTTGATGAAAATGGACTCATGCATTTAAGCTAATAGCACAGCAAATATTACAGCTGTGAGTTATAGGCTACATAAGAAAGTGTTCTAAGGCACTATTTGGTCTTAAATTTTTACTAGTTAAAACTGTTTTTAGGCTAATTTATTATTCTAAAAACATCTGCATTTTTACAAAGTAGCGTAGTTTCTTTAGTTGCCACCGTATACATTACAAGACAATTATTTTTTTCATTGGCTAAACCTTGACCAACTGCCGTGTTATCTGGTGCATCAAAAATCTTGAATGCTTACTTCTGAAATAAGACCAAGCTCTGTTTGACAAGTTGTTTCCTAGGTTGTAGTCACCTACAGAGTATTTTGATAGATTTGGTTTTGGTTTGGGGCTTTGGTGCTACACCCAGCAGTGCTATGGTGCTACTCCAAGCTCCCTACTAGGGTTATCATTTCAAGCAGTGCTCACTGCAGTGAACACTCACATACAGTCTTCAGAAAATCATGTGGTGCCTTGGATCAAATAGGGCCACCTACGTGTCTCCTGCATATTCTCCAGACATTTGAGCTAGCTCACTTGCTACAATCATTTTGTGAACAGTCCTTCAAATTCATTCACTCTTTTTGTTCAAGGTTAGGTTAATCCCTTTATTGGAAGTTTTATTGATTGATTGATAGATAAATATAAAGACAGATAATTTATATATATATGCATAGACATATAGTTATGGATGGATAGTGGGGTGATAGAGAAATAATGAGGTGGTGTCCACACTCAACAGCATTTTCCCAATAAGGACTGGCCGTGCTTGAGTTGCCTCTGCTCAAGCTGACTAGGTCATACCTTCCAGTGCTCAGGAGGCACGCGGTGCCAGGTATCCAACTCGGGACTTTTGCAGATGCTTGGCATATTTTTGTCCTGTCACTTGAATGATCTCTCCACCTTGAGTATTAAGTGCATAATATAAATTCAAACAATCTTTGCAGAGCTAGCTCTTATTTTACACTGATATTATTGATGTATATTATTAGGCTGAAATCCACAGAGCCTAAACCTACCATATGTGACAGTCTGAGCTCAGTTCACCAATATTGAAAAATGCATGCATGGATGTATGTGTTCTCTATTCCTACACAATACTAAATGTGGTAGAGAAGATAACTCAAATATTATGTTTAATTAACCTGTATGATACTAACCAGCCTTCCATTGAATTTATCAATGTATTATGATTTGTTTTGTTGTTGATTTTTGTTTGGTTTTGGTTTTGGGTCTACACCCCACGGTGTTCCTGGCTCCGCACTCAGAAATCACTCCTGGAAGGTATCAAACCCGGGTCTGTCTCAGGTCATCCATATGCAAAGAAAACACCCTACAGTGCATGATTGTAGTTGGGTTTCAGTCACAAACAGAACACCCGCCTTGTTTTGTTTTTCATATGTGTTGAGGAAAGAGTTGACAGCAGACTTATATTGCAGTGATTTCTTATCAGGCTTCATTGAAAATTACTTTGTCATCTTCTGGGTTTGGACTTAAATAGAATATTCTCATATGAGAATAATTAACATAATATATTTTATAAATTCACTATTATGTCCTGCACCCAAAGACTTACACAAAGTCAAGGGGTACACCTGTCTGCTCCAGGGCTTACTCATGGCTCAGGGTTCTGAGCTAAAGGTGCTGTGTATGGGAGAGGAGCATGTGTGATACTCAGAATCAAAATGGAGTCAGTCATATGCTAGGTAAACCACCTTCACTCCTGTAGAGTGTCTCCAGTACCACACATAGACATTTAAAGCTCAAGAAAGGTCATAATTTTGTTAACCCAATACCAGAAAACATTAATGGCAACACAATGAAATTAATATTGAAATGTAGACTAAAACGACATATTCAACATATTGTCATGTTTTATTTATATTATTGACAAAGTTACTGATTCATTCAAAGGGTATTTTTCCTACAAAATAAAAAATACAAACTTTGAGCCTCAAGGCTAAATCCAAAATCATAGGATGTTATGTTTGAGCATGCATCTTGTTTCTGTCTTTTGCTTGTCCATGTTAAGTGTGAACTTGCAAGTTTTATACACTGCACAGCTTCTCAGCATTCATGTTATTTCAATAATCTCTTTTACTTTCCTTTGTGGTTCCTGCAAAGCAACTAAATTTGACTCAATGTCTTCTAAGAAATCACAATAATTTGAGATTTAGTTGTATGGAATTGTCCTTTGTTAGGGTAAAAAATCCACATATTAGAAATTGTTTATGATTTCTACCTAATCAGAAAAAAATATTCAATAGCAGCTATTTTAACCCAAAAATATAGGTAGGAGAAAGAAAGAAATTGAGTTGAGAAGATGAATGACACATATGAAAAGATGATAGATGGGAGCTAATGGGTTTCAGGTGCATTGTTGGTGTTAATAAAGGACAGAACTAAATATCCAAAGCAGAGTCAACAACAATAAAATCACAGGGGATGGTGTCATGGGATGAGCTATTGGGGACAGGAAAATTGGTGGAAGGAGATAGATATTGATGGTGGGCTTGGTCCTGAAACATTATATGTCTAAAACTCAAATGTGAATAACTTTGTAAATCACACGGTTAAAATAAAGTTACCTTTAGTGATATTCTGAAGTAACTTCTTTTCTATTTTAAAAACAATACCAATTTAATTAAAAATTTGTTATTATTGGGAAAGAAAATTGGTTGACACCCAGTGTGTACAGAGCCTTGTGCCAAGTTTCCAGAATTAGAAAAAATGTAAGTCTCATAAAGCACACAATGGGAAGAACTTGGTCTGGTTTTCAAAGTGTGTATGGACTTATTTTCTAATAGATTATGAAGTTGTGTTCTACTGCACTGTGCTTTTCTTTTTAGTGTGTGTGTGTGTGTGTGTGTGTGTGTGGTTTTTGGGTCACACCTGGCAGTGCTCAGGGGTTATTCCTGGCTCCATGCTCAGAAATTGTTCCTGGCAGGCACGGGGGACCATATGGGACGCCGGCAAACACCTTACCTCCATGCTATCTCTCCGGCCCCAAACACCTGCACTGTGCTTTTCAATGTTTACCTTTCATAGTAGATGATCAATGAATCTGTATTTTAGTGGAAGATTAAGAGGAGAGAAAGAGAGTAGAAGGATGGGAATGGTAGAGGGGAGAGGGTGTGGAAAGTAGTTTAAGAATAAAAGGAAAAGTTAGTGAGAAAAATGCAGGGCACACCTCCAATTCCCTTGGCAAATTCCAATTCCTCCAATTCCACAAGGCCTTGAGAGAATAATTAGGAGAAGCCCTAGAGGACCCTAACCATTACTCCAGCATGGCTGTGGTAAACCCTGAAACACTAGCCCAGTTGACCAAACACATTGGGAGGGAGTGATTGCCCCTGGTCACTACTTGGCAGTCCCCACCTGAACAAAAAGAAATGAAGAAACAAACAAGATGAATTTTCCAAAATGAGACTGGGAAAAATTGAGTTTTTTAAATTTGCTTATGAACACATTTAATAATCAAGTATATTTAAAGTCAAACAAGATATGACCCTAAATCACATTGATATTGTTTTGTATTTTTAAAGTTTAAACTAGTCTCAGTGGATTAGGCTTCCATCAGGAGGTATATTTTATTTATTATTTATTTTTAATGATACTTTATTTAAGCACCATGTTTGTGACTTTTTTCATGATTGAGTTTCAGTCATACAATGTACAGCACCCTTCACCAGTACATGTCTCCCACCACCAATGTCCCCAGTTTCTCTCCCACTCTCTCCCCTATCAGCTTCTTGGCAGACAGTTTACCTCTCTCTCTTTTATTTCCCCCTTTTTTGCACTACCATTAATAAAGGGGGTATGTATCATGTATATCACATTATCCTCTTTAGCACTCTGTTTTGTCCAGAGTGATCAGTTCCAACTTTCCTTATCACAGTGGGCCTTTCTAGTTTCTACTATGACTGGTCCTCCTGACCATCTATTGTCTTTGGATATTATAGCCATATTATTCTTTTATCTTTCTTATATCTCACAAATGTGTGAGATTATTCTATGTTTATCTCTCTCCCTCTAACACATTTCACTCAGCTTAATCATCTCCATATTCATCCATATATAAGAAAATTCTATGGCTTTATTTTTCCTAACAGCTTTCATAGCATTTTATTGTGTAGATGTACCACAGTTTCTTTATCCATTCATCTGTTTTCAGACACTTGGGTTGTTCCCAGATTCTGACTATTATAAATGGTACTGTGATAGAGGAATGCAGAGGGCTTTTCTGCGTGGTATTTTTTGGTTCGTATGGTATATCCCTAAGAGTGCTATAGCTGGATCATATATGATGTTCCATTTCTAGTCTTTTGAGAAATATCCATATTGTTTCCTCAAAAGGCATTTCCACTGGCAGTGAATGAAATCATTTTCTCCTTGCTTCTACGCTAGCATTGGTTTTTCTGTTCTTTATGATATGTACCAGTCTCAGTGGTATGAGATATTTCATTGTTTTAATTGGCATCTCTCTGGTGATTAGCGATGAAGAAAATTTTTCATGTGTCTTTTTGTTAATCTGTATTTCTTCTTGAGGAATGTGTGTTCATTTCTTCTCTCCATTTTGGATGGGGTTAGATGTTTTATCTTGTTAAGTTCTATGAGTACCTGGTATTTTAAATGAAGGCTTCCAAAGCAGCAACAAAAGTGTTTTCATTAAGACACCCAGATCACTATGTGAATGTAAGAGGAGATGTAACTTTAATTGAAGTCTATTAATAAATAGTCACACAAAGATACAAACATGAGTGTTGTGTTAAATAATTAGCGATGGGGCTGGATGGCGATGGATGGAGGCCTTTGTGCTTAGGCCCCAGCCATGTGGCTTCATCCCCATCCAGCTGGCGGATTTCAGGCCCAGGTAATCGGCGTAATCAAGACTCACTCACAGGCAGGCTTCAGGAAGAATCATTTTTATTCAAGCCCTAGCCACCACGTGTGCGTGGCCTATTCATAACCTTTCAAGCACTAGTTATTCTTGGCCCTGCATCTAAACTCCTTTCAGCCATCTTCCTCAGAGCGCCCAGCAGCGCAGAAAGGGCAAAGCGCCAAAAGGGCCGAATTCCCTTGGTTCATGCCTTATTTACCTTTTTCCAGACCCCTCCCAGGAATGGGAGGGGCTCGCAGGTAAGGTTACGCCTACTATCCGGTCCCCAAGCCCCTCCCAGAAATGGGTGGGTTTGGGCACACTACACATGAGAATCATTATGTCATATTTATCATGTCTAATGCCCAAGGATCAGCAGTTCTTTTATTCATCATTGAATTTATAAGTGTATATAGCATTGATATTTATATATATAATAATTATTTATATTTAAAAGTCTGCAGGGAACTATCTTGCGAAGTTTCTCTTCTCAAGAACCAATAACCAAAAGTCAGATTGTGAGGGCGTTAAGACGTAATATGCCTTAGATGTGCCCAACTTTGGTTTGGTTCCTTGAAGATATCTGGGTGCATTCCTGGAGCCACAGCCCAAGCATCATTGGGTGTATCTCCTGAGAGGTAATCCAGAGCTCCTTTATGACTTTCTGGCAGGACCCCACAAAGAACCAGTAGACAAAATTCTCTCTTTTTAATCTGTGCTAGAAGGTAATCTGGATCATTGAACTGGATGCTTCCAGAATTAGTTAAGTACAGGTTAGTACTTTTGAGAAATTTATTGAATGTAAGATAAACTTATATTGTGCCAGGTAAACAATGTTAATTTGCCTTTCTAGAAAAACTTGTTTTAGTGTTAAAAGTTAAATAATGCTAAAATAAACAAAAATTAGAAGTGCTAGTGGTGGCGTTTTTACTTAGGCATTTTATGTAGAGTGAAAACAAGGAAAACATTGTTAAAAGGTAAATTGTTGGAAACTAATGATATTAATTTTTGTGTTTACTAAAAACCCTAAAAGTATGCATAAACTTTAGGTCAATAATAAGTATGCATAAACTTTAGGTCAATAATAAGTTTACAAAGGTTTAAATATCAGGGTATCAACACAATGTCATTTCTACTAGTTGCAAATTAGAAACTAATTAGAAATTAATATTCACAACAACTTGAATATAAAAATACCATGTACCTAGTCAGTAGATGTAGAACACATGTAAAGTATGTGCCATTCCTGTTTATATATTTTAATGTATAAAAACAAATACATTTATAGGATATAGTTAGATGCTATGATACATGTAGTTTTCAGTAAGAAGGGTTTACTATGCTTTCCATTTATCAAAGGCATTTATGAAGTCAAATATCTACATATCTGTATATGTATGTATTGTACATTCAGAGATACACTGATTGTGTATTTACAAAAGAATTATATTATTTTATATGAAAGTATGCATACCAAGATTCTATAAATAATCACTTTTTGTAAGCATGAGCACATCCTTCAGTTCTTAGGAACAAGTCCTACCTCTGGGCTCAGGGTTGCTTGCAGTGGCATGCAAAAAACTATGAAGTATATACCAAGAAATATACAAAGAAACTATGGTACTTAAAGACCAAAACCAGACCCATAAATTCAGGTAGCTGTGTGGTCTCTCCAGTCTTACATAGCAAGATTTTAACAACATTTATCTTAAAAAGAGGACTTGGGCATTTCGGGAAAAGTTTTGTATTTCTCTTCTGCTTATTTCATTTCCTCATTTTTCTCCAATGAGTATACACATGAAATCTATTTTTACAGAAATGTTTCAAGAAAGTAAAAGAAAAAGGCTACGCCAAATATTTAATTCAAGCTAATTACTACTTACAAAAGTACTATTTTTTGGCAGTCAGAGATTTTGCACAGCTAGTAATTACTTGCCTTCCCCATGACCTACCTGGACTCAATTCCTGACAGCTATTCTACACAAAGGCCCTGAGTGCCGACCAGGAGTGATCTGATCCGTAAATGCAAAACCAAGAGTCAATCCTAAACAGCATCAAGTATGACCCCAAAATCATATTTGGTTTGGAGGCTTAAAAAATGTTGTTTTCCTGATTTTTAAAGAAACAAATTGTGTTGACTAACGGAAATAGTTGAAATGGTTCTCTTTGTATACTCTGTAAAGATTACTATGATAAAGATAAGGAAATATCTTGATTTTTAGCATTAGTCATTTTAAAAAGGTTGCACTAAAAGAAAAATTTCAAATAGAGTCTGAGTAAAATACAAGTATGAGTCATATTTCTTCCGTTTGGAGTCAAATCATTCTAAAATATTATTAAAACTTGCTTTTATATGAACATCCAGCTTCTTGTTCCTGGGAGAGGCTCATTTGGGAGAAACTTTATTTTCTGTTCCAGAGAACAGAATCATTATTTGAAAATACTTTAACTTCTTAAAATTAACAGTAAAATTACTTACAATAATTTTATTATAAAATGAATATAGTAAATTAGAGAGGCCAGTAAGTACTGTAGAATGAGTCCTTGCCTTGACCCAGGCTTAATTCTCAGCACCAGACATGGTCCTGTGAGCGCCACAAGGAGTGATTCCTGAGTGCAGAGCCAGGTGTAAGCCCTGAGCTTTACCAGGTGTGGCCCCAAAACCAAATTAATAGCAATTATAATACAAGAGGAAATTTAGAAATTTAATACTCTTTTAGAGCAAAGCTCTATTATAATTATCGGTTCATCTGGGAGGATGGTAATCCTATATTTAAAATCAGAGTGCTCATATTTAGATTTTTATATGCTTTGTCAGCGTGTGAAGTTCATGTAAATATTGTTTATTTCTACTTTGGGTGGCATTTAGAGATCACTATAGTGTAATATCCTGATCCTGGATCACTGCTTGTTCACATTAAAATCCAACTATGAGGCCAAGTCCAGAGAAAGAGCACAGGGCTAAGGTTTGAGCATTGTGGAGTTTGAGCATTGCCAGGTGTGCCCTCCTCCAATAAAATAGAATAAAACCTAAGTTTGGCTACTGCCTTCCACCATGCTTTTATTTGAGGGAAGGGGTGTTTGTGGGAATTGAAGCAAGATCACCTCAGCATCCCTCTAAAATTATGCATTCTCAGTCTTCTTAATTCTTTCCCTACAGGACAAATATCAGTAGATGGGTTTATGCGCTATCTCAGTGGAGAAGAAAATGGAGTTGTTGCACCTGAGAAACTGGATTTGAATGAAGATATGTCTCAGCCCCTTTCTCACTATTTCATTAATTCCTCACACAACACCTACCTCACAGGTAAGGATTTCTAGAATCATTGGCAATTACTTCATCCAGTCTCTAGTCTCACCAATCAGTACTCCTTGTTGTTCTGAAGTGATATTCAGACCATTTTTCCCATGAAATGCCTCCAAAAAATTAAGTTCTACCACCAGAGGTTTTAGTCATCAGAAGACAAGTTTTTATGACATGAAATAATTTCTTCACCGTTCATATCAGATTTTTTAGTCTACCAAAATAAATTCGTATCTGCCATTTTCAGACCAACTAACTTTTTGTGTAACTGAATTTTATTCTTTAAGAAACTTCCATCCATTTACAGTTGAATACTGGCCTTCTTTGATTTACAAGGAAGTTTTAAGAACTTCATAACTTCTTAACAAGGCTAACTGATGTTTTTTCTGAACCTAAAATAGAACTATAGCTTCAAAATATTGCATCTGGCCATTCATTCCACAGGTTATACAATAAAGGAAGAAAAGCTACTTTGTGTTTTTCTAATTTAATACTAAATTGAGCTTTTCCAGGCTTTTACTAGATAATTGTATAAAAAATATTAATATGTGTGTATATAAGTTCATATATTTTACCTCATCAAGTTTTAACATTAAAACTTTAATCATCTCATATTACAATGCTCTGGAAGTTATCTTATGATCAAAATAATTTCTTTAGATTCCTAATTATCAACTTTGAAAAAAAGTTTTATAAAATAAACTTATTAAGCAAATAATTGCTTGGGGCCAGAGAGAAAGTACAGCAGTTTAGGAGCTTACTTGACACAGAGTTTATGCCAGCACCCATGTCACCACCAAGAACAATTCCTAAACATAGAGTTTGGAGTAAGTTTTCTGCACATCCAGATGTGACTCCAAATTTAATAAATAAATACATGAATAAGTATTTCTTAAAAATCTTGTTACTCTGCTGCTTCACAAAATCCATCTCAAAATAAGAATCTAACTTAAGACTCACAGTGCTTGAGGGATAGAGAGAAGTTAAGCTATTTTCCTTTCTTGTAACTCCCAAGCAGTGGGCAAACAAAAATACCCCATAGTGAAAGACATATTTGAGGACTAATGTGGTATCAGAGATGTAGATATTCACCATGACTAGGGCTAGGCATTGAAGCATTTCTGTACTCATTGGCTTGAAGTATATGGTTTGTGTTTTAGCAAAACCAAAGATACTACTCACATAATCACAAAGGAAATCTAAGAACAAATATTTATGGGAGTGTCCAAGAGAATTCACAAGATTCAAACATCTGTTCCTTGTTCCAAATTCTTCTACAAATCTTTGACCAAGCATAAATGAGTTTTGTGTGATATCAAATCTAGTTTTGGCCTGAAATCAAATACTTATGGTGAAAGCAGAAAAATGTAAAAATGAGTCCTGGACAGAGAAAATAATGTCTGGACAGAGAAAATAATGTCATTTCCCAATGACTGGACTAGATGAATCTATACTATGTAAGACCATCTACAATCATAGTTAAACTGCCACTTGCTTGTTCTTCATGATAAATGAATAACTCTGGTTGTGGTTTATTTTTATTTAAGCCGACATTATCTACAGAGACAAACCCATGCCATAAAATTATTTAGATTAGTGTTGCATAAAAACAATCACTTCAAAACTTATGGAATAAGGCAACCATCATTTTATTTTGACTCATATTCAGTAGATGAAGAATTAAAGTGCTCAGGGTGGATAGTTTATCTCTCTCTCTGATGTCTTGGGCTTTCTTTTAGTAGTAAATGGCTGAAGGTGATATATACTGCTTGCTAATAAAATCATCTGGCACCTTTTCTGAAAGTTTTCAGGTTCCAACACCAGAACACTGGAGAGACACAGGTCTGTAATCATATGGCAGTCTGGAAAATAATTCACAGACAAGCATGTAGAGGGAAAAGGCCTTTGAGGAGTTTCCCACATTACCCTTAGCTCCTAGCCAGCCACAGCTCCAAGCCACTGGTTTCCAGGAGATCCAAAAAACTTAAGGACCCACTTCCTTTTTTTGTTTGTTTGTTTGATTTTTGCTTTGGGGGCCACACCCGATGCTCAGGGGCTACTCCTAGCTATGCACGCAGAAATCGCTCCTAACTTGGGGGAACCATCCTAGGTTAGTGTATGCAAGGCAAACGCCCTACTGCTTGCACTACTGCTCTGGCCCCTACCTCCTAGTTTTTAATCTGAGGGACTCCTCACACCTGGAGTTGGGATTAACACATCTCAACACCAATTCAAGGTGCTACATTCAGAGAAAACGTCAACCAATGAGTAACAAAACGTATACTGAGTTAGGTAGAAACAGACCAATCCCGTAATCCCACAGTCCCCACTAACATGTCTGACATTTGGCCTGGGATGGTCCAAATCTTGGCTCAAGTGGAACATTGACCTAATTTTCTACAAGATTGACTGTATGTATCCAGCCTTTTCACTGCATAATAGCCCCCATAGTTGTACTTCAGGATAAGCAAAGGGACTGAAGAATAAGAACAAGGAGAAAGCTTAATTATTTTTTGCACATAGATGCCAAAATTCCATATTGTTACTGTCTTGATTACTTCATAAAAAAGTCAAAATCCTATCTATATTCTAAAGGAGAGGACATAGATTACAGATCTTGAGGTTTGAATGTCAAATTGTTTCAGCGTTAGCTCAAAACTACTATACATGTCATCATTTTCAGAATGTATACCTGACCTTCTTACTTAGCTTCTATTTCTTAGAAATGCTAATAAAAAGCTAAAAACACTCACCTAATTTATAAGGCTTTATAAGGCTTTATAAACTACTCTGATTTTTATTATTGGTCTGCTTAGCAATCTGAATATATCTCTTTTGTAAGACTTATAAACTACTCTGAGTTTTATCATTGGTCTGCTTAGCAATCTGAATATATCTCTTTTGTAAAAGACTTATAAACTACTCTGAGTTTTATCACTGGGATACCGGGAATCGAATAGTGTCCCTGCTGGGACAGCCACATGCAAGGCTATCTCGCTGTGCTATCTCGCCGGCCCCATGTCTGAGCATTTCTAAGATACTATTAATGAATAAGACCAATGTATATATGCTTTAAAAGGAAAAAATTCCATTGAAATGCTCTTTATCAAATATTAAAAATCAAACTCATGATAAATAATATCTATAATTAACATTTTGAAGAAACATAAATAATAGGCCATGGCATTTATAGCAGTTATATATAACATAATATAAATATAATATAATATTAAAATATAATATATAATATAATAATACATTATTATAATATAATAAATATAATGTAATAATATTTTTGACTTATTCTGGTGACAAAGTCACAGATCCTTCTAGTGCCACCGTGAATCATGACCTACATTTATTATCAAAGCAAATATTAATTTCACATGGAGGGGGCCAGAGAGATAGCATGGTGGTGAGGCGTTTATCTTGCATGCAGAAGGACAGTGGTTTGAATCCCGGCATCCCAGATGGTCCCCTGAGCCTGCCAGGAGCAATTTCTGAGCATAGAGCCAGGAGTGACTCCTGGGCACTGCTGGGTGTGACTCAAAAACCGAAAAAACAAAAAAAAAATCAAATTTCACATGGAGATTAATGTCATAAATATAAACTTTGATCTTCATTCAAACTTGAGGGGGTTAACCTTAAATTAAAGAATTTAGACAGAACCATGGCAAATATTACTATACAGTAATATATTTGTATACAATACATATGTGGCGACATACATATGGAATCTTTTGTAGTTGTTATTTATGGAGGGCCACAAGACCCTTAAATATGTGTCTTAAATATGTTTCCAGTTGGATTTTGGACATGAATCTCGATAAATATAAATCTTCAGTAGTTTTTGTAAGTCTAATTATTCCATCCATTTTATATTCAAATTTGTACATTATTTATTATATAATACATGAATCAGCACTACCTAAACAATTGTGCGTCAAAACTAGTTATTCAGTTCTCTTTTCTAAATTTGTTAATTTTTCTTTTCAATGTAATTATAGACTAAATAAGTTTGGAATTTTTTTCAACCATAGTCACTATTCCCCTTTTACTACTCAATTTGTCTCAGTATTGGTTGCTTGAAACAATTTAGGTTGGCTATTATGTCTTCTTGGCATAAACCTTGATCTAAAAAATACTATGGCTTTTTCGTGTATAAAGGCCCTCAGGCATACCTTGTTCCTATTTGAACTACACATGGAAAATGGATTTTCCCCAGCGAACACTTGTACCTTTTAGTGGGAAAAAAGTTAAATGAGTAATAAGATTTTGCACCCTGTGATATGGAGCATTGTTCCCAGATCATTGAATGAGCAAAGTAAGAAAAAATATTTTGTCTTGTTGTTATGACTTTACATAAATACTTCATTCATATCTTTAATATATCATTCATATAATACCTATGATTCTTAGCTGTGTTTTCTTTTTTAATTTGATAGTTTAAAAGTTTGATATGAAATTTTTCTATACATGGATGTACATGGAATCTGTTATGCTGAGTGAAATAAGTCAGGAGAAAGACAGTGACAGAGAATGGTCTCACTCATCTATGGGTTTTAAGAAAAATGAAAGACATGTCTCAACAATTTTCAGAGACAAAAGAGGAGAGGGCTGGATGTTACAGCTGACCTCATGAACTTCACCACAAAGAGTGATGAGTTTAGTTAGAGAAACAACTACATTGCTAACTATCCTAACAATGAGAATATATGAGGGAAACAGAAAGCCTGTCTAGAGTACAGGTGGGGGCGGGGTGGGGAGGAGGGATATTTGGGTCATTGGTGATGGGAATGTTACACTGGTGACGGGGGTTGTCATCTTATACGACTGAAACCCAACCACAATCATGTTTGTAACTAATGTGTTTAAATAAAAAATATTATAAAAAAAGTTTGATATGTTTATTTGCTTTACTGAAAACAAAGTAATTCTAAAAAATTCAATACTAATATCCATAATGAAATTAGAAAACATTATTCAATTTTTCTCTGTCAATTTTATTTTTGGAAGAATTTTCCATTGTTTATTCATTCTAAAATGATTCACCCCATCCTAACTACCAACTGTAAACGATTTAGCATACATATACAACAAAATATTTGGCTCCATTGTGTCAGTTTTGATTAAGGCAGTAGTTCTCAGAAGACAGAAGTTTCAGCTACTAAAAAATAGTAAGATTCTTCTGGTTTGTGAGTGTTTTTTGTTTGCTTTTAATGAAGAATTCAAATAGCTGTTTTCAAGTTTCTATGCAGTGAATGGTCATATGATTCTCACTACCATGATTCCTGACCCTTAGAAAGTTAATTTTTTCTCCAATCACCTAGATTCTTATAGTATTCTAATTGCCATATTTTCAAATATATTTTAAATAAGCAACTTTCATTGCTTATGTTAAATCATGTTCTGATCATAAGACATATTTAATATCTTATTCACTTTTCTGAGCAATTATTTATGCCAAAGCTTGCATTAAATAATCTATATTTTGTATATATACTTGGATAATTCATCTATTATCCACATTAATATGATATTGCTTTACCCCACTATCAAAGCTTTTATTTTCCAGCAGAAGACTTAGAGAAAAATTGCATACAAATCCCCCACCTCTGAAAATAAAACCATGTACTCTTTTGAATAAATACTACAATAGTTTGGAAGTGTTTCCTGAAATCACCTTTGATAAGTAAAATTTGGTTTTACTCCATATGTTATCAGTATCGTTATTTTAATGATGAAGACCCTACTGTAGCACTCATATCTCAGAGAATTTTGGGTAAATATAAGCATTAACGATACAGAAGTTCAAATTTTCCAAACCAATTTAAATTTCATTAAAATAAAACCAAATATATAGCCCAATGTAATCCAATTAAATGTCAAACCAATATCTAGAACATTTATTTTATACTTAACAGTCAATACTAGAAAAAAAGAAAATCTTTTTAAAGTATTATTGTAGAGATATTTTTATAGAAAACATAATTTCACTATTCAAGTTAGGTTTTTAATGTTAGTTCCAAATAGATTAGTATCTACATACAATGTGCTTTGAATATATTTTTAAAGGATTCTATATTCAAGATCATTAAATTTATGATCTACTGTTCATTTATCCTTCCTCCACATCACCATCTAAATGCTTTTTTTAGAGAAATTTTAGAAGTATCTGAGAAAACAGATAAATCCAGATTAAATTCAAGGCTTTAATGCTGTACTTCATATTCCTTTTAATATTATGATTGTAAATGTTACAGTATTAAAACCAATCAATTTAACAATATTAATGTCTCCTTTCTGTTCATTATTGCCCTTTTGTTATCTAAAAGCAACTAAAAATGAACTCAACCATTGAAATAAATGCATGAATAAAATGAGTTATTTTTAGTTATGATAACTATTTTGGGGGTAAGATACTCTGGCAGTGCATCAAGTAGTAGTTATGTTTTAAATTATTATTTTTTCTTGAGGTATTTACCTTTATGATTCAAACAAAATTCTCTCAGGTCAAAATGGTACACAAAGCTAGACGTTTTAATTCTACATAAATCTCATATCTGGGACTTTTATCCAAACCATTTGAGAAAGAATGGCTTCATATACACTGACAAAGTAAAGTGAAACAACTCTGACTAACAAACACCCATAGTTAGCACAAACAAAATATTGTTGCACTTGAGGATTTAGCTATTTCTCCTGTAATTGAAATATCTTATAAATGTATTTAATATTTATTCACCCCAAATATCCAGACATATATGTGTGGTGTGCTATAGAAAAGCTCCAAAAATGTTGCCAGGTCAAAGTTTTATCATAATAATTCACTAAAAACTAGATTGTCTCTCTTTCACTCTCTCAATTTAATTAGCTTTTATGATACTTATATCATTTATTTCTGATTTAAAGCACCAAAAGAAAAATACATGTAGAATTAAGGAATGGACAGACCAAGTGCAAATTGCACTCAAATTAAAGTAAGCCTTAGCTTTTTCATTTGTAAAAATAAAACTAAATGGAAACTGTCACTGTTTTTCACTATAAGTACTGTACTATCCTTTGACAACTCTGTCAGTTTGTTATCAGATGTCTCAAAGATCCTATTAAATCACTCATATTTTTAAGTTGTGGTTCTTTACCAGCAGACACCAAAAGGAGAATTGGGTTGCATGTGATTTACTGAGTATCTCTTGAGGTAAGGTGAGAGAGGTTCAGGAGATAAGACGATGCAAGGAACTGAGCAAAAATGTAGTCTCAGCTGTGGTGTGGCCGAAGCCATGATCCCCAGGAGAAGTCCTGGAAGGTAAATTGTACTGTAGAATCCAACTAACCTTGAGGGCAGGACAGTGTTTTATATTTTGGAAAGGAAGTGAAGGTTAGCATGATCTCCATTAAAGGGAGCTTCCATTTGACAAAAAATTGTTTTTCTTTTCCCTTTTCTTTTGTGTATCTGTGGATATTGGGGTCAAGCTGCGTGAATTGAACCACAGGTATCTGTGCTTAGGGCTTATTCCTGCCTCTGCATTCAGGAACCACTCCGGGTGGGACTCAGGAGATCAGATGAGGTGTAGAGGATGGAACTTAGGTGGGCTGTCTGCAAGGCCGTCTCCCTACCCGTTTTCAAGTTTCTGGACTTTTTTTTAGTCTTCTTAGATATATTGCAGCGACACATCACATAGAAATGCCCACATTAATTATTAATATAAGCCACAGTACTACTGTGACTAGCTTCAAATCATTTCTCTCAGTTCTGGATAATGGAACCTGAAAGATATCAGGGACTCAATATAATGTTCTATTGGCAACAGAAAAGAAAATGATGGGAAAGAGCAACCTGAATTTTAAGATGAGGGTAATTTTAACTTCCTAGCTTATAGAAGTCTTCTAATTTAAACCATTTTTATTTTTTAATTATAGAGTAGATAACATGGCCACAGAGTGTTGATGTTTATGGTATTGATTGACAAAGTTATCGTAGCCTTGGACTTCCCATCCAGTTAAGAATAACAAATAGGCCTTTGCCATTCTTGTCTAATCAGCCACCAGTAGTTTACCTCCTATTGTGAATGTATTTAGGAATATGTGAGATCTTCTGCTAAGATTTTTATAGGCATTAAAACATATGTTTAAACTCGTTCTCCCACCTTACCTAATCCATCTCATGGCAACTGGATCTGTCTTCAGGGGATCCTCCTTGCTTACTATGGCATTGTATTTGCCAAAATAAATGGAAAAGACATTTGTCTTTCATTTTACTGACTCCTGTGGCACCACATATGCTCCTCTGAGCAATGTCAGATCACTCAAGCACACAGACAGCAACAGTCCTGAATCAGTGCCAGATGTGACCCAAACTCTCTCCCCCAAATGAAGTTGAAGAAAAGATAAATGATGATACATATTAACATTAATTGTCAACTTCTCAAGATTAGAGTTCCTTTAGAAGTCTGTCTTAATAGAATGTTATTTTAGAAGTTCTGTTTTCTTCCAACCAGAAATGAATGCCATGGATAATCTTGGTAGTTCCCTTGGGGAAAAAAAAAAAAACTCAGGTAAATATAGCTAGCTGCCCCCAAATGAATTCAGTCAAGTGAGATGTTGCAAAGCTATGACTCAAGGCAGCTCCCAAATTCAGTCATGAGCTTGGATTGTGCTCCATTGGGTGTGTTCATGCAGACAGAAGTGTTGCCAGATGGCAGTTTCAAAAACAAAAAGGATAAGTGACACATCAATAATCCCGATCTCCGGTAATTCCTCAGCCCCAGAAGCTATATTCGTTGTTTTTAAACAAATGGAAATATAATGGGTAGGTGGAATAGAATAACAAAAAAAAATAGAAATTGTAGGGGGATAAATTGACCAGCTTTGATGTATAAGCAGACAAAGAAAGAATAACAAAAACTATTAGTATTTATGTTTTGAAGATATCTCTATAAATGAAGGCAAACATACAAAAAAAATCTAAAATACATTTTAAGCAAGGGTAGACCTTGCTTAAAGGATATACTGATGTTTTCCATAAATACAATTTTGGGTCGCCATTTATGACAGATAGAATTTAAGAATAAACAAGTTTTAGTCGAAGAAATTCAGATGTGTATAGATGAAGAACCACACAGAATTACACACATATAAATACATATGCAAACTAACACTCTGCTAGTTTCTTTTCTTTTTTTTCAGGTGCCTTTGCATGTCACAAACCCACACCATAAATACTCCTGTCTTTCAAATAATTAACTAAGAAGCATTCATAAAGTACATGATATTCCTCTTATTTATTCTTTAAATTATCAAAAATGCAAGAAAATTGAAGTAAATGTTGTTATTAAATAATAAATATGGCTTAGGTATTTATGTACATAGATGTGCCATTAGCTTTACAAAATTATGAATACTTTCCCATTGGCTTTAATAGCTCTTAGCAAAGTATTAATGAAAACTGATAAATGGTTTGTAAAGCCATTATATACCTATATGTATATACTTACACAATTTTTTAGATGTTACACAAGAAAATATGCTCTACACTTTAATACCATATAATTTTCTTTAGAGACTAGCATTTTAAATAAAGTAATCTGATAGTTATCTGAATTTCCTGTAGTTAATATAGCCTTTTCTTTAGGATAACATATAAATGACTTTGCGGGGAGTGGGGCTTGCCACATCTAGTGGTGATTAGGAGTTACTCCTGACTCTTTGCTAAAGCGTCAACTCTTTGCTAAAGTCAACCACTGCTAGTGGTTGGTGCTCAGGAGCCCCTGGCATGCCAAGGATTGAATCCAAGCTTCCCACATGCAAAGCATGCACTTGGCCTACTGAACTATTTTTCCTTTCATTCCCACTTTCCCCTTTCCCTTTGCACAGCAAAGATCACTATTGCCACAAACTTTGAGTCAATTATAAATAGAAAATTGATTATCTAGCACCAGGAACTTTCAAGATTACTTTGTTAGCATCTTTGTTCCTACAAGTACCTTTGTGTATTTATTTAAAGTACTAAAGTACCCGATTTTTTAGTAGAAAAAAATGACTGTAAATTGATTTAAGAAGCCTTGTAGAGCATTTTCTAATTTTTTGTAATTCAACAGCATATTTTTGTTAGACTTAGGTTTAGATGTTGCAACATGCACTTGCCTTGACCGTGTGTTCAGTCACTGGTACTCCATCTTGTCACCCAAGCCCCAGCAGAAGTAATCCCGAAGCACAAAACCAGGAGTAAGACCTGAGCAGTGCTTATTGTGGCTCAAAAGTAATAAAAAATATGAAGCAAATTAGGAAAGTTTGGCTTCCTTTTTCAACCCTTGGACTCTAGGATACATCTGCAATTACAGTTCTCATCATTTCACTGGAGAATATTCATTCTAGTCACAATTTTAAAAATATTTTATGAAGTTTATTTTTTACTTCATAGTTTGTGCTTTTGGTGTAATGTCGACAAATCCATGACCTAATTAAATTCACAATTATCTGCTGTAGATTTTATTAGGATTTCTAGTTCTCATTATTTACAAATTTAATCTATTTTTAGTGAAATATTTGTATATGATGTAAAAGAAGAATCTAACTTCACTACTTTGCATTTGACAATGAGGTTATCCTAGAACCATTTTACTGAAAGGAAAAGCAATTTTTTCTGTAGTGAATCATTCTGAAATTTTTGTATGTCAATTAATCATAAATATAAGGATTTCTTTCTGGAATCTCAATTCTGTTCCATCAAGTTTTATTTTTTCTTATGCTCATATCACAATAACTTGATTACTATAGTTTGGTGATTCCTTTTTATAATTGGAGTGTGAATTCTTCAACTTTTATATTTTTCTAATTTGTTTTAGTTATTACAGATCCTTTACATTATCTTAGGCATTTGGGGATCATTTTTGTCAGTCATACAAATACAAAAAATAGCCATCTGGTTTAATAGGAATTGTTGCAGTATATCTACTGGGAGAGTAGTGACAAGATTGAATATTTCATTTCATTGGACAGAGGGAGTTGACATGCTGATGAAGTAGCTGGCAACAAAATTCCCTAACTAGTAGACATTCAGAACAATAGATGATGTTTATATGTTTATTAAAGGGGCGCACACCCAGTAGTGCACAGGGCTTACTCCTGGTATTGAATTTCTGGCTTACTCCTGGCTCTGAGCTCAGAAATCACTCCTGGCAGGGCTTAGGAGACCATATGAGGTACCAGGGATCAAACATGGGCTGGCTAAATGCAAACCCACTTTACTATCACTATGGCCCAGAAACTTGAAGAGATACTGTTGAATGTTCTGCTTACTAAATTTGTCAACTTGGGCAAATGAATACCCTTGCCATTTTTTATTTCATTTTTTAAAAGCTGTACCAGAGATTATTGAAGATTAAATATCATAGTCCAAAGACAAATAATTGGCACATAGTATTGCAATTAATAAATAGAAATTATTGTATTACTGCAATGTTATCATCTTGTTCTGTGTTTTCCCAAAATAGAGCTTGGAATCCATGTGGAATTTTACAGCTACCTTGTATTATGTTGAGCCATAAGAAAGACTGAAAATAAAAGTTCTTCAAGTCTGTACTCCTTTTATAAAAGCGTTTTTCCCATAAATGCCTTTCTTCTGTCATGAGATTCTAGAAGATTTGCTTTTTGGTGTATTACAGCTGGCCAGTTGGCTGGAAACTCCTCTGTTGAAATGTATCGCCAAGTGCTCCTATCTGGCTGTCGCTGTGTCGAATTGGACTGCTGGAAGGGACGGACTGCAGAAGAGGAACCAGTCATTACTCACGGGTTCACCATGACAACTGAAATATCCTTCAAGGTACATTGAGTGAATATTTCTAATTGATATTTTTAGGAAAAATCTGATCTATATAGGGTAAAGCCTCTTAAGCTAGAAAGTTCCAGTGACTACAGTGAAGCCCATACATAAACTGTATTTTAAATACTAATACTAAGCAGTTTATTCATGGATAATTTATATCAGATTTGTTGATTCATTGAACAAACTTAAAGAAAATTCTTGGACCATAACATAGTAATTTAATTATCTATTTAGCACTTGTTCATTTTCATTGTGAATTATTGCATACCTAAAATATATGCAATCTCTTTTAATTTAACAAGAGGACATAAAATCTACACACATGTAACTAGCTCCAAAATTAAGAAATAAGTATCAACCAAAAAAAGACCCAAAGTACCCATTCCAATCTGAATTAATCTTTTATCCCGAAATATGACCACCTTTCTAATCTGTAGTGATCACTGCTTTGATCTTTTTTAGTTTTAGTATTTTATGTGCAGTACATTAAACAATGTACATGCATCAGTTTTTAACTATATAAATGGATTCATGCCACTGTTTATGTTGTTTATGTTAATTTATACCTTGTTTTTTATCTCACATTTTTTGAAAAGTGCATCAGTATTATTCAATCTGTAGCTAGCCAGTTTACTTTCTTCACAAACATAATGACAATGAAGAATTAAATATTACCATTTATTTCTTCTACTATATTCAATTCCATGAAGCCTTAATGGAATATTGGCTGTTACAGTCCAATGTTTAGCACACAGCTATCAATCACAAACTCCTGCAAATAAACAAGGAGTCTGAGTTTGGTTAAGTGGCTATGTAACAAATATCATGGAAAACCTTTACATTTTCAGTGAAAATGTTAGAGAACACATAATGGATTTGTATTTCTATTTAGTGATTACAATAAGGGTTCAAAGAAGTAAGATTATGTACTGTGTACATCTATTGGTAAAATGAAATACCTATGATTAGGTATCTTAATAAATTTTTTCTAAAACTTATAAGGAAGCATCAACTGTTTATATAAGTTAAGAATTGAGGGAATGTTATGTTACTGCTTTCTATCAATGACTTCATCCTGTAACAAATGGATTTCTTGTTCAGGCTTAGAAACATTTACATTTACATTATAGACATCTACCCAGATATCCTAGACGAAGTCCTCAGTACCCAGAGAGTTATCTAGAAAAGAAATGGGTGGGCTTTCGAGTACTTGACTGACTAAAACTTCTCAGTTCTTTGAAGGAAATCAAAGAATGGCCAGAGGATAATGCACTGACAGTAATCGGCAACCTCTGGCTCGCGAGCCACATGTGGCTCTTTCCACTTTTAATTTGGTTCTTCTGTGAGCTGGGTGGCTGCTCCAGGAGTCAGGACTCTGCTCCTAGCCTCTGTCACTGTGTGCCCTGTGTGGCTCTCAAAATAAATGTCAATTGTGGTTTTGGCGAGATTTGGCTCAGTTGAAAAAAAAGGTTGCTGATCACTACACTAGAACATAGATATTAGGGCATGAGAACCTTACCTGGGAATTAGAAGGTTACTAGCTCTGGGCACTGAATCCTAACTAAGCAACAAAGGAAACTCAGTGTGAGTAGATGAGTAGATGAAGAGGGGGTGGACTAAGATCCTGGGAAATGAAGTTTGAGCGAGGAAAGCCCAGAATGTTGGATTAATTATGGCTAACTTCACAGTTATTGATGACAGCACTTTGGATGAAGAAGATAGTTACTTGTCAAGAGTTCTGAATAAAGGGAAGGGGGTCTTGGTTGATAACAGAATCAAGGAAGTGATGAAATCTCACTTGGCTGCCTCAAGAGATCTGGGTTGGGTTTGGTTTTTAAATAAGATAATGAAGAAGTAATGTTTCAGAAGCAGCATTAAGTGATGAAAAATACAATATATCTATTAGCCTTGGGACACTTGAAATGTCAGAAATAAACAGATCATTTGGGAGAGCAGCAGAAGAGAAGCACGGCTTTTATGGAAATATGAAACATCTCAGTTTCTGTTTAGATAAGTGGATTTTCTGATCAAGTACACTATATTTGACACTGGTAAAATGTATTCAGAAATAATATCATTAGCATCATGACATATTTTTATGTGCTGCGTCTAGGGAATTTGGCTTTTCATGATTCCTTCACAATTTGGCAATGATATAATGATGAAACAGATTCGTGAAATTCTGCAGCAGAGTTGAATAAGGATTAACCTTAATTCTCATTTTGCAAACAGACTTTAACAGTAGCATCTGATCCCCAGATTAAATGCTCTTAAAAGCTTTTGTCTTTGATATAAGATTATTTGACTTTTGCTTAGTTTTTAGTTCCTCTCAGCTATTTGAAGGTCCTTTGTTAGCTAAGAGACCACCCTAACCGAGTTGGGCTCTTTTTGAAAAGTGGGGGATCAATGAGCCAGTTATGGGTGAGTGCAACTGAACTCATCTGTCTGTGATGGATGGAAGTGATTTTATAAAAGCAGGCAGCACATCTTGATGGAGTCATTTCAGACCTAAAGTACTATTGACCTTGTGCACTGACCCTCTGTCAGAAAGGCCATCTAGTCTTACCCATCATCAGAGTCTGTGTGGGGAACAGTTATATTTTTTTCAAATGTATAAATTCTCAAGAATGTTTGAGTTCCTTAGGAAGAGGATGGAAAGCAGTGAGGACCAAATTAACACTCAGTATATTCAAAGGCATAGCCATTGATGGGGAGCATTGGCTTCTTGGCCTTAGCAACTGAGGTACTTGGGCTCTTCCTATGCACTGGATTACATACATGGTTCTTAGTAACATCTGTGCTCTAAAGGCACAGAAAGTTGGAAGTGCTTTTTCTAGGCTCCTCCCAAAACCATGTTCTCAACAAAATTTCCACACCTGCTGGCAAATTTAGAGACTATAAAATTCAATATAGCCAGATTGCTACTTCCACCATCTGCCTGTAAGATTGGGGATAGAATATGGGAGTGAGAAGAACAGGGAGCTTAGTACACTAGTAATTTCTTGGTGATGCTTTCTGAATATATGTGCTTTCAGGAAAGATAATTCTAGAAAAAATGGGAGAAGAGAGATGGATCTAGGGATGTAAATCCCAACCTATTTTGTAACAAGTAGACAGGCTGGAATGATTACCATACAGTGGTCCAGGACTCAGATGAGAATCTTAAGTGGAAACACCAAGGGTGCATCACTCTCAGCTTTAAGTGCAGAGTTGGCACGGGAGATGGAGTAGCCCTTGAAATATGGCACTTAGATATCTCACCTTCCTCACATTTAGTCTCAGCCCAGTTCTACGCTCTTCTCAGAGGAGGGAGTGCTTTTTCAGAAGCCAGTCTATGCAGAATTTTGTAAGAAAAGAGAGAAAGGGAAATGGGAGACAAAAGGCAAGGACCTACTTGATCTACCAGCGCCATGACCTAATTTCTAAGATCTCCTTTACTCACTTGGCTGCTTGTTGAGAACACAAGGCAAGATCTCACCTCAGAGCCTTTGCACAAGCTGCCTCTTGATATGAATGCTATTTTTCTGAAGACCTGCCTAGCGCATCCCTTAGTTTTCTTGATGAGGCTTTCTGGGCCTGTGGTATTTGATACTGTTGGGGTTTTTGTTACCCATATGTTATGTTCTGAAAATGGGATGTGCTATAATTCAACCTCTTAACTCCCTTCTGGATTTATTTATCAATATCCCATTTATTAGCTTTTCTGACCATTTTCCTCATCATCTTAGTCTTCCTGATGGTTCTAGAACAGTGATTTGTCACTGATTTTCAGTCTCTCTGCTCTCACTCAAGCTTCTTCCTCCTGATATGGAGCATTCACCATTCACACCATCTCCAAACTACCCTCTAGCATTTCAGGTAGCTTCTTTGTAACCAGCAATGGTACAAGATGGAAAATTTGTCAATATAATTAAATAGATGATGAAAGTATATGAAATGAGCGTATTGTTAAATTGAACATGTATACCATAAAACTTCATTCTTGGAGAAAAATAATTATCTTGGATACAGTTTCACTACTGCATAAATGCTCACATAAAATGGATATGCAAACACCCCCTGCTGTTGTCTGTCACGGATAAAAAATTTCAAGGGCAGTTTCTCCCACTAGAGATTAGTAATTGAGCCATATGGTTTATAGATTATTGAACCCGGTGTTAGAACTCTATGAAAAGCAGTTTTGCTTAATAAGAAATCATGAAGCAGCAAGGGATTTTCACATCCAATGTCTACTAATGATGCCTTATGTGTTAGAATGACACTTAAAACCTATAAGTGCTTTTCTAAATCTGAAATATTCTGTACACCATGCAAAATAACCCAAAAGCATAAAATACCTAAATTTTTACAATGACACTTATATAGTTTTCAGGTGTTTCCAGCTAAAATTACTGGAAGAAATGCAGAAAATGTTCTTTCATTTGAAAGATTAAGAATGATTATGTTACTGTGAGACTGGTAGAACTTTTATTTTTATTCTTTTATATCCTACCTTTAAAAAAAAAAGACTTCAATTTTATTTCATTAAAACTAAAGACTTTTTTTAAACTGGCAAACAGTTTATTTTGCAAATTTCTCTCCATTGGTTTTATTTTTTTTTAATAAAATGAAGTATAATCTAATAGTAATCCATTTATTTTTACAAGATATATATTTATATACATATAAGTATTTAAGCACCATGATTACAAGCATGTTTGTAGTTGGGTTTCAGTCATAAATAGAATACTCCCCTTCATCGCATGACAATGTGAAAAGAATGAGAGAAGTAGAATGCCTGTTGTGATACAGGCAGGGGCAGGGGGGAAGAGGCAGCATTGGTGGTGGTAGAGCTTTGGTGGGTCTTGAGTCATTGATATGAAATTAGAAGTCAAAACTATAGGTGTTTCTGTAGACACAATTTTTTCCTAGTTTGAAGAAGGTGGTTTTGGATTCCCTAGTGTTCTATATTTAGGCTTCATTTTGATTACTCTCAGGTTCCCACATACCCACCTTTGGTCCATAATGATTTTTCAATGGTTCTGTTTCCTGCTGTCACAGCAGTCTAGATATCCACCTAGTCTGTTGCTTATAGTTTACGATCTATTTCCAGCTAGTTCTGGCTGCTTTGTTTTCCCTCTGGCTTTCCTTGGATCTCCAGTTATTGGAT
This sequence comes from Suncus etruscus, assembly GCF_024139225.1. Lineage (NCBI taxonomy): Eukaryota > Metazoa > Chordata > Mammalia > Eulipotyphla > Soricidae > Suncus > Suncus etruscus. Next base: position 2,750,879 of record NC_064856.1, on the reverse strand, counting down.
GCCTTATCTGATCTCCCCCTGTGCCTTGCTGTTAGTCCAGGTATGAATGTATGGTACAAGAGAAACTTCCATCCATTCATTTCAGAGAGGGTTCAAGAGGAAAAAAACGAAGGACTAGAGACATATTACTGGGGTTATGGTGTTTATCTTGAAGTTTCACTCCCTTGTACCACATATGTCCCCCTCCTCTCTAGTAACTGCCAAAGAGTAACCCTTGAGCAGAGAGCCAGGAATAAGCCCTGAGTACCACTGGGTATGGCCCATCCACCTCCCCTCAAAAGAGGTAGTTACTTGTCTGTGTTACTTCTTTTATAGTCTATCATTTCTTTTATGCATCTGTCTGATCATCCTCATGTTGGCAAGATTGCAAAAGACCAATTAAACTAAATTATCTGGTGCCACTTTATTTTCCTTCCCTGTCTACTTCCATCAAAATAATTCCTAAGCTGATGACTAAAGTTATTAGATATTGATTGGTGTGGCAGAGATTGGCTGAAACATAAGTGGGTGGGGATGGGGGACACAGATTAAAAGGAGAATGAATATATAAGAAATATTGAAGGTATTACTCTGGGGTTAGCTATGAAGGTTTTGTTCCTATGTTCTGGCTTCCAAACCTTGCTTTTTTATCACCAGTTCAAGCCTCTTTCTTTTGAGTAAAATGACGAAGATAACAGTACCAACTTTATGAAATGGTCATAAACATTCAGTGACCCTATTTAATACAGACTTCACAATTGAGTGCTCAGTAAATGTTATTCACTGGTTTTATAAATGAACTTTTAAAAGCCATCCTTTAGCATACATTTAAAAGTACAATGCTTGAATAAGTTTATATCTATATGACTTATTATGTCATAATGAGAATAAGAATTCATTTATTTCTAAAACTGCCTGTTAGAAGCTGTGGGGAGTGCCTGCACATACAATCTCCATTACCCATTTCACTTGTAAGAAGAGGACAGAAGGCCAAACTCTAAATTAAAGTACTTGATCCAGTAAGAGGTTAGAGGGAAAATTACTAGTCAACTGAAAGGGGCTACCTACCAGCTGGTCAAAACTATAAATGCATAACCCACAGGTGAGGGAAAACCTCACAGGTAGGAACCCATGGCTGTGACTCCATTTAGGCTATACCAGCATCCCTGATGGTCTAGGAAAGAGAATTGCTAATCAAAATAAAAATGAATGCACTGACATATCAATAGCCCAAGATTGGCCTCTTTCTTAGGGTTGATCATCACTATCTAAAGGAGAGAAGGTGAGGTTCCCCTCTACTTCAGCCTCTCGGTGGCTCCTGTGTTAATGGAGGCAGTTAGAGTCAACATCAATTATTAAAGGCATTGGACGACTTCTCAAATAACCGAAGAAACAGCCAGTCTCGGAAAAGCTATTAATGACTGCTTGTGTATATATTTGCATTCAAAGATTTTTAAAAGTCCTAAGTCATCCTCAAGATAACTCAAAGACCTTGAATCATACATTAGATATTGGAAATTCAAAACAGAATGTTTTCTTCTGAGCTCCACAGAAAGCAACCCCAAAGCACTGAATCAGAGAAAACTTTGGGTACCTTGGGTGAAAATATATATGAAAATATAAAAATTAAGTTAAATTAACTTAACCTTGGTTGAAAATGATAAGCAGGCATGTATTTACTTGACATGAAAGTGAAAAGGGGCTCCAAGTTCCAGCTTCACTGCATTTACCTGTAATCATAGACGGATCTTAAAGTTTTCTTACACTAATGGTCAGACAAGAACCAGAAGTAATCAACTAGATTCTGTGGGCTACAGTAAGCCTGGCACTTGCTTCTGCAAATTTTGTTCCATTGGAACACAGCCACAACACTTGTTTACATATTATCGATGGCTGCTCTCTGTCCTCAAAAGGCAAAGCTGAACACTTGCTGCAGAAACACTATGCTCTGGACAGCCTTGAATACTTAATTATCTGACCATTATGGGCAAAGAATAAGGCTGACCTCTAAGTCAACAGAGAAATAAATGGAAAAACAACAGATAAATATATGGGTTTCTTTTTATTAATAACTTTGAGACTTCCTTATGCTTTGAAAATACTTAAAAAGCATTTTAGCATTTTCTGGACTCTAGGAAATGGCAAAGAGAATACAGAGTGCATATACCCTCAAAATTTATCCTATTTCTCAAAATAGAGGGCAGGGAACTGAAAATGCTACTTTACTGTAAATAAATATAGGCCTTATTGAAGAAAGAGCCAGACATTTGCTGTTTCCAGGTAGGAAGCGGGGAGTAGAATTTGTTCATATGGAGTTTGTGCTGAGATAGTCCCTTTCCCATTTCTACACTCCAACAATATGCAAGTAAGCCTTGATTTCAGATAAGAACATTATTGACAGTAGTTGTAAAGATGCAGGAAGAAATGAACACAGGTGAAAACCATGCATGATATAGTCAAAGAAAAGCAAGGATAATAGAGTGAGCCAAGAAGATGAAATTAAAGAGGTTGCAGGTGTCAGATCTGATAAAGAAGATTTCTTCTTACTTCAAACATGAGTTCTTTGAAAGGTTTATTCCAAAGAAGTGAAACCATCTGACTCATGTTTAGGAGCAATCACTCTAGTTGTAGTACATAATACAGGGGGCAAATAGCTAAAATGTTAAACAGTGGGGAAGCATTTAAAAGGCTCATCAGTCAGCCTGTTAGCTTTTGATGCATTAAAAAGAACCCCTAAAATCTGTGTGGTGTAGAACCAAGCAGATTTATTTCTCATTCAGGTTAGATGTTGACTTTTCCTTTGATCCATAGTGTCCGTAATCCATTATGAAACTACTCTAATCTGTGACACAGGGAAAAGAAAAATGGCAGGACCACTCCATAGCTCTTGACGCCTGTCCATAAACAGCACAGCATTTTGACTGAAAAACTTCAGCAACATGGCCCACAGACCTAAGTCTCTTTCAATAGCTCTTAGAAACAGGAGTAGTGAATATATGAGAGTGGATTAGGCTAAGGATAGCAGTACATAGCTGGAGTGTTTTTAGCACCCCAGTGATGGTTGGGATAAAGTAACATTAGCACTGCTCTAAACCATATTACTCAATAATTATACTTTAAATAGTGTTTGGACCAGAATTATATCACTGGGGTTACTGGGATGTGATTATATTTTCCAGATATTTTGAATAGATTTGCTGATTAATTGTAGGGTATAAGGAACATATAGGAATGGCTCTGGGACCAAGACAATAATAATACAATGCTTAAGGCCTTTGCCTTGGTATCCCACAGCTAGGTGTGGCCCCAAAACTACAACAATGAAATACTCTACCACGTTTTGCCTTTAGTAATATAATAGAGCACTTTTTGTTTCATTGGGGGCCACACACAGCAATGTTCATGGGTTACACCTGGCTATGCACTCTGGAATGACTCCTAGTGGTGCTCTGGGGATCCTATGGGATGCCAGGGATCTCTCCATCCCAAAGAGCCACTTTTATTAAATGAAATAATATCCAGTGAATATATGTCTATCTCTTTTTGTCTCACTCTCTCTTGATATTTCCTTATTTTTCCATCTCTTTAAACAAAAATATAGGGTAGATCCCAGTGTTTATTGTGGGGGAATGCTGTCCAGTGATATGCAGGGGTTACTTCTGGCTGTGTTCAGGGATCACTCTTGACCATGTTCAGGGGCCTGTATATGGTCCTGAGGATTGAACTCGGGTCAGCCATATACAAAGCAAACACTGAACCTGTGTTTGGGGTGTTTTTTTTGGGGGGGGAGCACAGCCGTTTGATGCTCAGGGGTTACTTCTGGCTAAGCGCTCAGAAATTGACCCTGGCTTGGGGGAACCATAATGGGCGCCGGGGGATCGAACCGCGGTCCTAATCCTCGGCTAGCACTTGCAAGGCAGACACCTTATCTCTAGCGCCACCGCGCCGGCCCCGAATGTTTTAATGTTAAAGTGAGGCTGTACTGGGGTCCAAAAGTACTGAGTGCTTCCACTTCTACTCCAGATCAACTCTAGAGTCCTTGCAGTACTAAAAATAAAACTATGTGCCACTAACCTCTGATCTTGCTCTTTAGTCTGTTTTCTCATTTCTGTTGAGTACTATGTTAGGTGTTTGATGTTATTAGTTGCATAGCAATTCCAGCACTAATTAAGACCATTAACACTAGTCAGACAAACATTTCATCCTAGGTTTTTTTTTTTAGAATCTCTTCACTGTGTCCTCAGGGAGGGAAATATTACTGTAGAGTAGCATGTTATATTTTCCTTATGGAAGAGGGATAGGATACATGGCTGGAATACAATACATCTCATTGAATTATTGCTATTATTTCTAACAATAAGAGGAGATAAGAAACAGGAGTGAATTGCAGGCGTCATCACCAAGGTAAGTTGATTTGAGAATATCTACCCAGCATGAGCTGGGACCTTTACCTTCCTCACTGCATTCTCATAACTGGCCTGTGGGATAAGATTTATTGCCCCTACTTTATAGGTCAACAAGACAAAGCACAGAAGCAGTTAATGATTTCTTCAAGGTCACATAGCTTGTATCTCTTAGAAGGATTCAAAGGATAGCCTATTTAAATCCACAGTCTGTGCTCAAATAAATCAAATCAAGAATATAAAATTTGGGTGTTGCTTGCTATTTATAGTGCACTTATTTTTGATAGCATCAACTATCATAAAAGTTAGACTGATAATGTATGAAAGGCAATCTGTGAATTCACTTTTAAGAAACAGTGAGATTGATTCCTTTTGCTCAATGCAGGCAAATCCTTCTTAGAGGACATATGCAAATGCAGTACAGAATTAGAGAGCTTTATTTATACTCTGAGACCAGGGAAATGGCTTTCTGGCTTGGATATTCAGAAGGCTATGCAGTGTTTGTAAAGGTAAAAGATAGTGGAAAGGATGATGACATAAGAAATGGAAGTGGAAATTCCTGGTTTATGAGAAATGTGGAAGCATAAAGGTAATTAATAAAACAAAGTATGAGCATGTAAAACCACAGTAGTATTGACATTTATGTGTTAAAATTAATGACACTGGGCTGGATAGCTTACACAGCTGCCTTGCATGCAGCTGACCCTTATTCAGTCCTTGGAGTAACATATAATCCCCTAAGTACTAGCAGGAATAATCCTTAGCAGAGAGTTATAAAGACTACCAGGCATGGTCATAAAACTTTCCCTTTGCCCAATAAATAGGCAAAGGACACCATATTTTAATACCAGTTCACTAAAAAACAAACAAACAAACAAACAAAAAACCAGCATTTGGTGGCCAGGGAGACAGGGAGAAAGCTCAGTGGACCGAATGCATGCTTTATATACTGGAATCCCAGGTTCTATTTTCAGCAGCACATTATACCCCAAACAACAGTAGGATTGACCCCTCCCCAAAATAAGCATTATTTTTTAATTTGAGGGCCACACTGGACTGTGCTCAAGGCTTACTCTTGGCTCTGTACTCAGTGATCTCTCCTACTGGTGCTCAGGGAGGGAACCTTATAGGATTGAATCCAGATCAGCCGCATGCAAGACTAGCACGGAAACTACTGTCCTGTTTCTTCAGTCCCCAGAATTGTTTTCTTAAATTATGCCACAACTGGTGGATATGCATTGAAGTCTGGCCCTCCAGAAATTATGCTAGGCATTCTATGATGGAAGGTATCTTAGAGAGTTACAGAAAAATATATGAAAGTGTCATTTTTTTAATTGCATGATTCTCTTTCTAAGAATTCACAAAAAGAAATAATTTGAAATATGTGGAAAGGGAGGAATAAAGAAGTTATTTCGAAATTTATTTTCTTTGTAGCCTTTAAATACATTGTGTTGTCTAGTCCTATGAATTTCCCACAGATATTAAACTTTTAATATATATTTTAAATATAAATTAAAGAATGGGGTGCTACTGAGTGTTACAATGTGGTTGAACCTTGAAAGCATGTTCTGAGAGAGATCCTAGATGTAACATAGAGTATGATTCCTAAAATATGAAATGTTTCAAACAAGCAAGTCTATGGAATGAGAAATTTGCTGTGTAGTTATCTAGGGTTATGTATATCGAGTGGGAGTTAGGTATGAGAAATGACTGCTTATGGGTAAAAAGTATTCTGAAATGATAGAAATAATATTAGATTCTGAAAATGGTGACTATGTAACTTAAAAAAATGTGTTCTGTGTTTGAAAAAAATTTCTATCTCAGCAACCTTAACTCTGATGGCAGGAAAAATTTCTCAGTGGTCATTGGCTCTTGTCTTATAGGAACCCAAGTTTGAACCCTGGCATCAGGGTACTGCTAAGTACTGCCAGGTGTAGCTTGATACTCAACACAGCTGAGTCTACAACACTATCTAGAGACATTTGGCCAAGTACTACAAGACATGGCCCTTTAGCCTCCTAAGCATTGTTTGGAAGCTCCTCCCACCCCTCCAAAATATGCTCTAGATCTCTATCATGATGAAACTTGGAGGAGTATTCACTAGATACACATTTAAATAATCATTAATTCACTTTAACAAGGATAAATTTATAGAAATACAAAGAGAAAAAACTAGAAGTAACTATTCCCAAACTTTAATAGTCATTTGTTCAGGAGATAAATTTATCAGTGAAAACACAACCTTTTTTTTAAGAAGTTGCTGGTCTCTTTTTGTTTGTTTGTTTGTTTTTCTCTTTTCTTGTGTTTGCTCTCATTTTTTTTTCTGGTTTGTTTCTTCGTAGTAGATGGTTTTGGTTTTTGGTTTTTGTTTTACTCTTCTTTTTTTTCTAAATCTTTTTTTGTATTTTTTGTTACTCCCTTATTGGTTTGTTGTTGTTGTTGTTGTTTTGGTTTGGTTTGGTTTTGTCCTGTCTTATTTTATTTTGTTTTGTTACTTTCTTTTTCTTTTTTTTCTTTTTTCTTTTTTCCCCTTTCTTTTTCCAAAGGGATACTTACAGCACTTAGACAGACTCCTCATACATCCCTTCTTATATCTCAAATAGAGCCACATTACTGGAAGCACTTTGATCAGCATCATATTTGGAGGGAGAAAAATGGATGGTACCAAGACCAGACAGTCGTATGTTCATTTGGTGGAAATAAAAAATGACCAGACTTGAACACAAAATCCAAAATCAACAACAACAGAAATGATACCCAAACTAGCATTACGGGGCGGGGGAGGGTACAGGAGGGGCAGTGGGGTGCATGCTGGGAACAGGGGTGGAGGGAGGATAATACTGGTGGTGCGAATGCCCCTCATTCATTACTATTATGTGCCTTAAATTTTACTGTGAAAGATCTGTAATTCACTTTGCCCACAATAAGAGAAAGTTTTTAATGTGACTAGATTTCTTTCAACTTAAGGAAGTAGATACACCTAGCAAATAGGAGAACCATGCTCCTTCATTCTCCTCAGAGCTTCCTTTCCACCAAAATCCTATCTTCTTCTTCACTAAACAAGATAGAAATGTATAGGGAACTCCAAGAACTTTCACGGTCCTATTTTTTTGAATATTTAAGAACATTTGATACAATTCTAAAAATGAAAAGGCAAGCATATATAGGTAGGTGTAATCCCAAAACTATGTACATTAAAGTTCTAGCATATTGACTATACAATTGTTCTCATTTTTAGGAAGTGATAGAAGCAATTGCTGAGTGTGCATTTAAGACTTCACCTTTTCCAATTCTTCTTTCATTTGAAAACCATGTGGATTCGTAAGTATTCAACACATTGACGTAGGGAGTCTCTTTTCCAAATAGGGTACATTTAATAACTTAATTCAATTTAAGATTACTTGACAGCAGTAATAGTATTCTTTAGTTGTAGTCGATTTGTTTTCGTTCTTGTATGACTTATTCAATTTATTTAAATATACTTTACATTTCAATACTTCATTAAACTTATAGGTAACGCAACGCATTCAGGCAATAGTAGATCTAATTATTTATTTATTTTGGTTTAGGATCCACTCTCAGCAGTGATCTTGGCCTTACATTGAGAGATCACTTCTGAGGGAGCTTGCGGGACCATTTGTGGTGTCAGGAAACAAAACCAGTGTGGGCACCTGAATGCAAGCTCTTTATCCACTCTATTATCTCTCTAGCTCCATAATAAGATACTGTCAAATTTTTACTCATCATGAAACAATAATATCTATACAGGATTTTCTACATACAACAATTCAACTCCAGGACCACCATCAGACTGAAGCATTTCCCTCTACCACTCTGTCCCCATCTCATTGCCGTTCTAAGCTCATTTTTGTAATGGAGCTCTCAAATTCTCTTGCTTTGGGCTGTTATTCCCTTACAATGCTTCCTTAACCCTAAATATGAGCGAGTATCATTCTGCAGGTGCCCCACTCTTTCTGTCTGACATTGATTCAGCCAGTTCTATTCACATAACAAGAAAGTTCTGATGCATTTTTAAACTTACAACTATTTTGATTTGTCTTTTATTTGTTCTATACCAGATGTACTCAGAGATCACTTCTGCTGGTGTTTGGGGACCATATGGAGCCTTACATGTTGCATCATCTCTCCAGCCACATTAGTTTTAAAAAATAATTAATTTGGGGCCGGAGCGTTGGTGCAAGAGGTAAGGCATCTGCCTTACCTGCGTTAGATTAGGATGGTCTGTTCAATTCCCCAGCATCCCAGATGGTCCCCCAAACTACGAGTGATTTCTGAGCACAGAGCCAGAAGTATCACAGCCTGAGCATCGCCGGGTGTGACCCAGAAACCAAAAAACGAAAAAGAAAAGAAAAGAATTATTTAAGCATTGTGGTTACAGAGTATTTGTAATTCACTTTTGTTCACACAATGTTCATACATTTGTTCCTAAAATGTACACTATCCTTCACCAGTGCACATCTTTCCCACATTAATGTCCCCAGATTCTCTCTCACCCTTCCCCCTTCCTTTCTCTGGGCAGACTTCTTACTTCTTTCTCTTTTTCTTTCTCCCCCATTTTTTTACCTTTTGACACTGTGGTTTACACTACTGTTAATGAAGGGGAACCATATCCCCTTTCAGTACTATTCCTTAAAATACCATAATGTAAAGGGAGAACTTTAATTCTGTCTTTTCACTCTGTGCTTACACAGAATTAAGATAATCAAATTCTCTCTTCTATCTCTTAATAAAGTTCATTTATCCCCTTTCAGTACTATTCCTTAAAATACCATAATGTAAAGGGAGAACTTTAATTCTATCTTTTCACTCTGTGCTTGCACAGAATTAAGATAATCAAATTCTCTCTTCTATCTCTTAATAAAGTTCACATCCCTGTTTGTTAGTATTTGTCAACATTTTTCTCTTTCAAAATAGTATGGGTATGAGCTATTCATATGGTTCTTTAAGTCAAAGAGCTTAATTTGAAAGATTCTTTACATATTGGAACAAAATTCAAGAAACCTAGAATCTTTATTATTCTAGGTCTTGTAATTAACATCTGAAAGAATGTTTGTACCTCAATCGTACAATTTCTTCAAACAAACTCACTGCACTTTATGGTTTTTCATTACAACTGTTAAAAGTCACCACTACCGGGGCCAGTGAGGTGGTGCTAGAGGTAAGGTGTCTGCCTTGCTAGTGCTAGCCAAAGAAAGACCATGGTTCAATCCTCTGGCGTCCCATATGGTCCCCCCAAGCCAGGGGCAATTTCTGAGCACTTAGCCAGGAGTAACCCCTGAACATCTAACGGGTGTGGCCAGAAAAAAAATCACCACTACCTGCTATTAGTGTATCCTTTTCTACATACCATACCTGAGTCACACAACACCTACATTATAAGCCACACTGGAATTTGAATTTTGAGAAATGAAATTTTAGAATTTTTTAAATAAATATCAATTCTTCTTTAAGTTTAGTGTTCCACCTGATCTGTGAAATAACATATTCATTAAAAGAATTATGAATGCTAGACAGAAAGGTAGATGTGTAAAATATCATTCAGTGATGTCCAGTGCTTGTCCTGGGCAAGCACAGGTCACAATTTCAAACCCAGTGCTTCCAACTCTAACTGTTCTGTTCCAACTCTGGCTGTTCTTCTGTCTTTCTGCCTTAAATTGAAGCCTGTCATAAATGCACTTAGGCTCACAGCAAAGCCAGGTTTACAATTAAGTTTTAGACCAAACTCTGGTTTCTAGTAGGTACCTTGTTCTGGTTTCTCTGTCTTGGTTGAATTTTGAGAAAACTATTCAAAAGACTTAGACCTTATCTCTTTAAAGAGTGTGTGAACAAGGAACAACATGGAACAATAACAATTGCATCATTAGGAAACATGCGAGAATTGCAGTTTCAGACCCCACTGCTGACTCTGCCTTAACATTTTCATTTTTTTAAGACTGTGAATGAGGCCCTGGGAAGTACTGTAGAACTTAAGACACTTGCCATCATCAAGTGACAGTCTACTTCTACCCCTAACATCCAACAATACTGAGGAGTTCTCTAAAGCATGCCTTCTTTAAAAAAAAAAAAAAAGGGGGGCAAGAGTGTAACTGATTTACTGTCGTATTAGAACACCATAATCATCTATTTTCTACCTGGATTGGAATCCACAGACTTATTATAAATGCCTGTTTGTGGCTCCACTTCCAATCAGGATCAGGAAACTGAGAACTAAACCCACTGGTTGCATTGACAACTGTGATCATACAACAATATTATAAATGTTTTGTTTCCACAAATTCTTCTTGAGGTTTGATGTGAGAACTTTATGATAGAGGGCAAAGGATTCTGCATGTTACCTTCGAAATATCCCAAGTCTTTTCTTAAAACCCTTTCATTCTTGAGAATATGCTTCCCCAAGAAACCCCCAAAGCATCAGAGCATTAAGACAAAACCCTTCCATTCCACGGTGGTCAAAGGAAATTGCTAGATGCAGGTCCAAATTCCCAAGAAAACTATTTTAGCACCTGTTGATCAATTTAATATATATCAACAGTTTTCAAAGTTGAGTTTGAATAAAAATGTATCTGGGGTCCGTTAATAAAATGCTAAAACTTAAAACTCTGGCCGTGACTGTCTTAGGAATTCTGATTCAGAATCAGCCCAGTCAGTCTATAAATAAAATGTGCTGCATTTTATCCTCTTTGTTGTGAGTGACTGTGAACTGTGGGCCACATTTCAAGTAATCAACCCTTAGTTGAGTCATCTTGTTGAAAAGGAAGTGGAGACTTGAGACTATTGCTTTCGTGTAAGCAGACCCTATGAGCTCAGAACAAATGACTTATCTCAGCCTCAGCTCTATAGTCCTCTGACTGAGCTGAGCACTTCCATGAGTTTTCTTCTCAGGAAGGCTGTAGGAACCGAGAATGAGGGCTGCTCTCTGCTCACTTGCCTGCTTGCTTCCTAGCTTGCAGCAATTGTCCTCAGATAACTACCTACAAGGCTTTTCAGGATCTATTCTTTTTTAGCATTTCCTTTTCTCCCAAGAATTCTAGAATGCCTTATTTAATCCCAGAGCTGCATATTTGTACAAGACAGTAAAATTCCCTACAGGTGAAGAAAGTCATGATGAAAAAACGGGAGGTGGATCTGTATGGTGTACAGAAACTCTTATTTTCCTCTCCTCACATTTCCAAGAAGACCAAAGATGTGGTACATATTTGAAACACAGAGAACCGAAATGGTCCCCCTTAATACAGTCCAGAGTTTTTTGCAAAGGAGTATAAAGTACTTTTATTCACTGTGGGCTATTCTAATATGCTTGAACCCCCAAAGCACTACCAATGAGGGGAAGGGGAAAAGAGTCCACAACGGAGGCTTAACATTCATGGAAGAGCAATTGAAGAAAAAAATATAATCAATTTAAATGATGTAAAGAAGGTCCTTTATTACTTACATATTCTTACTGCACTCCTACTTCTGCTAAAATACATTAACACTGCAGCATATAGAGGCAACGATTGGAAATCGAGTTCAACAGCCTGTGATCAGAATCACAGTCCATAAAACCCAGAGGAATCAGTTGCCTTTATAATGATATATAACATTTTACAGAATGTGAAAAAAGAATTGCTTTTCAAAAGGTCAAGGGAAGCAGGGATATTGGAAGATAAGAATGCGCCTTCATATCGGCTGCATTTATCTGTTAGCAAGCAAATTGTCTAGTCTGCCTGGGAGATGCTACCTTCTATGCCTGAGATCTGCTTGCAATTGCTACACTCTTTTAACCTTTCAAAGGTATTTGCATCCATTACTTGACTGCATCAAATTCTCTGTCTCTGTTTTGTTTTGTTTTGTTTTTTAAATAAGGCAGTGCAATTCTTCTTATTTTATAAATCCAGAGTAGTTGGGAGCCTGGAACTCATATTCTACTTTTTCCATCAAAATGGCTTGAGGTTTTGTTGTTGTTGTTGTTGTTTTACCAACTTACCTTCCCTATTATTATTAAGATTTGTAAATATCTTTTCCCTGGATACCTGGTTCTTTTGTCTTTTCTCCAGAAATCTTCCTCCAATTCTTCCTGTATGCCTTTTTCTTCTCTATTTTGGGATTTTTATAGTGCCATTCTCCCTTTTCCATTCTTCTCTCTTGTTTGCCCTTTCCACTCCTCCCTTTACTGTCTTTTGACACTCCAACAAGAACAGACATGGAAGTACAAATGAGTTCCACCTCAAGCATCTGTCTTTAACATAGAAACACTAAACTAGATTAAAGGAACTTAGTCTAGCTGAGACCTTCATGAATTCAATGGTACTTAGATGATTAGCCTTCCCTGTATTTTTGTTTGTGGAACTCAGTCAGCCTTAAAAATAGCTCCCAATATCCACCTGTGTGTGATATTCATAGATACCAGGTCTGGCTAGTAAATAAGAAATTTAGAAGAATTAAAAACTGAAAATTTGCATAAGGGAATTCTTTCATTCTGTAGTATAGAACACAAAGATAAACCTCCCTGGGTGTTTTGACTATGCCATCTTGCTTTTAATTTTGTTTTCATTCCTTCTCTTAGCCCCAAACAACAAGCCAAGATGGCAGAGTACTGCCGACTGATCTTTGGGGATGCTCTTCTCATGGAACCACTGGAAAAATACCCCGTAAGCAATCATATTGTTTATTATTGAATGTAGACTTTCTTGCATTCTTTCCTTGTGTAGCATTATGCTATATTTTCTTTGCCCTTAGTCTTCCTCTCTTTGGTGAAAGACCTGAACAAATGAATACTATAAAATTCCAACAATAACAACCTAGAGAGACCGTCTAAGGAGAGAGAGCTCTGTTACTTCCCAGGGAACCTCATCTCACTCCTTTTAGGGTGATGGGGCAGGAAGATGAAACATTGCAGGTGGCATTGTTAGCCCATCTGTACTTGCTAGCCACTGACCACTTCTTTGCCAAAATTCAGGCCTCCTATTTTCCTGTTTTAGGTAAGGAAAGCAATAGAAATATGTTAAAGTAGTGTCTTACTTATTTGACCCTTTCTCTTAATCTCCTCATACCCTTAAAGTGGCTTTAAACCAATCTCCAGACTCATTGCTAGCACGAGGCGGAATACCAATATCTTGGAGTTCAGCAGACTTTCTAAAAATAAACCATTTGAGGACTAGCACATACAATGCTATCTGATACAATATCTAATAGCCATCTTCTGGGAAATTGAAATTCCATTAGATAGACAAGCTTGAAATGCTAGAAATATGGCTTATAAATAATGATAGCTTGTGTCACAATGTTAGAAGAAATATGAAGTCTACCTAGACAACTCCTGATATATGAAGTATAATATAAGCTAAATAACCTTTATTTATAAAGGTCAAACTTCTACAGGCTTTCCCAACTCTTTCTGAAAAATTCCACAGTATGACCTATTTCCCTTCCTTGAGCATAAGACTATGGATGTCTCTTTTCCAAATCTACCTGAATCTATATGTGTGGCTCATCTGAAAACTAAGGATTAGTAAGATTAGTCCACTAAATATATCAATACAATTTACTGGCTTATTCATGTAGATTTCACTGTGGAGAAAAGAATACAATAATTAAACTATACATGTATGCATGCCTATATGTAAATATACATATGAATACTATTTAATATTATTTACTTCCATATTATTTCATATAAATAAGCAATAATAAACATATAAATAAAGAGCTATGAGCCAGCCTCCACACTGGACACACTTAGAATAATAAGCTGTGTTGAAAAATAAAGAATAATGTAGAATAGCATATCTGAAGCTGTCCTGGGGCTTGGGAAGGAGGTATTTAGGTAAGGACTTTTCTGTCAGAAAGAGTATTTTTTACACAATATGTTTTTATTTTCCTTTAGCTGGAATCAGGAGTTCCTCTTCCAAGCCCTATGGATTTAATGTATAAAATTTTGGTGAAAAATAAAAAGAAATCCCATAAGTCCTCTGAAGGAAGTGGCAAGAAGAAACTCTCAGAACAAGCTTCCAATACATACAGCGATTCCTCCAGTGTGTTCGAACCCTCATCTCCAGGAGCTGGTAAGGGGCTGAAAGACACTTTCTCCTGTTTTGTGTAAAGGTTAAACATTGCTGTTATTTTGAAGTTGTTTAGAAAAACATTTAATGTTCCCAGCTAGGTCCAACTTTACTTATTTGGAAGTCAGGGTTTGAGCCATACCCACCGGTACTCAGGGACTATTTCTTGACCTTTGCTTAGGAGTGACTTCTGGCAATGCTCAGATCCAATGCTGAGAATTGAAATGGTCTCATGTGCCTACGAGGCAAGTACTTTTCCAGCACTATCTTCCAGTACCACACAATTTTAAACTATATTGGTGTGGTATTGGTTCTATCTTGTTGGCTTGTTGCTGATCATTATAGTATATTCACTTTGGATAGGCATAAAAATCATACCCCTGAAATATACAATCATGTCAACTGTTATCTCAATAAAAATAAATTAGTTTATGGGGACCAGATAGATAGCATGGAGGTAAAGTGTTTGCCTTGCATGCAGAAGATAGTGGTTTGAATCCCGGCATCCCATATGGTCCCCCAAGCCTGCCAGGAGCGATTTCTGAGTGCAGAGCCAGGAATAACCCCTGAGTGCTGCCGGGTGTGACCAAAAAATAAATAAATAAATAAAATAAATTAGTTTAAATATTTTAAGTCTTAAATACCATTTTAAAACCACAATACATGTATTCCCCCCCTGTTTTGTGGGTGGGAAGACACAATGGTTGGGAAGATTATGGGCTGATATCTAGGTGGCTTCAGGGCTATATTCCTCTCCCATTCCTCTAGGGGATATTTCTCTATTGTTTTTACCAGCTTCGAGAGGCCACTCACATCTGCTGGTTTCTTCTCCCTGTCCTCCAGATTCAAAACTAGCAAAGTTGTTTGTTACATACCCACCCTTCTGTTGTCTCTCTTGCTCCGATCACAGCCAACAAAGGTTCTCCACATATAAGAAATGTCAATAAACTGGACTGATCTGGATAATCCAATATAGCATCCCCCCTTTAGAACTTATTCAGTTATTCTCATTTGCAAAGTCCCTCCCCTTCGGTCATACAATGTAGCATCTCATCAGAAATGGATATGGAGTGGAGACCATGTTTCTGACGATCTCTCGATCTCTCGAACCAAAAAATCTTTGGAGGAGCCATACAATTTAAAACTTGCCAAGCTCAGCAATTTCATGACATTAATACAGGATTGGACACAAATTGTATAGTTTAGTGACAGCAATTTGTGATCAGGTGATAAGGGGTCATTCCATTCACTTTATCTGCAGAGCTTTTGTAACATAAAAAATAGTAGCTACTTACACTTATCAGTATTAGTAGATGATGCTTAACTTCCTTTTTTTCTTTTGTTTAAATTTTTTTAATCTTTATTTAAGCACCATGATTGCAAGCATGATTGTAGTTGGGTTTCAGTCATAAACAGAACATCCCCCTTCACCACTGGAACCTTCCCCCCACCATTGTCCTCCATCTCCTTCCTCCCTCATCTCTTGTCTGTCTTCAAGTCAAGCATTCTATTTCTCTCACTCACTACCATTGTCATAATAGTTGTGAGTGTGGTTATTTCCCTAACTGCACTCACCACTCTTTGTGGTGAGCTTCATTTTGTGAGCTGGTTGGTAAAATCAAATTTGGTGGTTACTAAATTTTCAAAGTGGTTACCCAAGTCTTTTGATTCAGTTCTAGGTTAGTCTAATTTATTTCCCAGGTATAATCAGAAACTTGGCAATCAGAAAAGTGCATTATGAAGATGTGATTGAAATATGGAGAACACCTTAGAAACTTCAAAAGTTCTCTAAGGAAACATGGAAAATTTTATCTACAAAAACTGAACAAGTGCATTTTTGTTCCTCTAGATTTTATTTTCAGAAACAAGCAAATGTTCACCAAGAGACAACTTTCCTAGAGAAAGCCAGGTGGCTATGATAGTCCTCAAACTCATCTCTTTATTTACAGTTCACTTTGAAGACCAGAGAAATAGCGGACAGGGCATTTGCAATGTCTACATCTAATCCAGATTCTAATTTTAGGCACAACATACCATTCCTTGAGCACCACCAAAGATGATGAGCATAGAACCAGAAGTAAGCGTTGATCAGGTGTGGCCCAAATCTCTCACCTCTTCAAATAAAATAATTTTTTAAGCATCACTATTCAGTATAGTCAAACTGGAAACCAAACAAATACCTGTCAGGGGATACATTTTTATACCACGTAATAATAAAAAGCAATAATTATTTACAACTATCCACAACAATTTGGATGAACTGTAAAAGCATACTGTTAAGTAAAAAAAAAGTCAAATAAATAAATATAGTAGGATTCCTTCTAAATAAGGCTCAAAAACAAGCAGAACTAGGGCCAGAGTGATATTACAAGGGGTAGGACATTTGCCTTACACATGGCCAACCAGGGTTCAATCCCTAGCATCCCATAGGTTTCCCGAGCACCACCAGGAGTAATCCTGGAGTGCAGAGTCTGGAGTAACACTTGAGCACCGGGTATGGCCCAAAAGCAAAATCTTTTTTTTTTCTTTAAAAAAAAAAAAAAAACTAGAACTATGACTTCTGCTATTGGAAGTTATCAAATGGTTATCCTTGGAAATCGAGAGAACTTGGGGGTTGTACTGGACACTGGTATTTTGTTCCTTTGATTGGCAAAAGCTAATTGTGCTGTACACACATGACATTTTCTACATACATATCCTATGTCAGTAAGATACTTAAAATTAAAAATACTAAATATATGCTATAGGGTAAAAGGGGGAATTAGGGAAAGGTTTGCCCATAATATGGTTTTCTCCTATTTTCTTATATCCAGAATCAGTTATTTATATTGTTTAGATTAAAATTTTTATTCTTAAATGCTTCCAAGTCTTTGAAAAGCTGGCTGCTTTTAAGTGTCTATTTCAAATTTTATTATACAAATATCATTTTCTTTTAAAAAAAATCACTTTTATCCTCAGGAAGAATGTTCCTTTTGAGGTTTAAAAGAAACATCATTAGCAAGGAACCTAATTCCTAGCACAGAATTGCCCCTAGAGTGCTACCAAGTGAACTTGTCTTCCTCTGCATGTGGGGACTGGTAGTTATTACCATCTGCCTTTTCCACTACTGGTTCTCTCCCTTTTATTAACTGGATGCATAATACAAATAATTTTTACAGGCAGAGAACATTATTGCTTAATACAGAGAAAGAGCAGCAATCTGTTAGTAATTTGGTAGATTTCCTAAACTGGTCTCAATGCATTGTGCAATCCTTATTTATTTCAGTGGAAAATTTTGGGTGAGTTTATATGTAGGTAGGAACATGCTAACTTATCGTTTTATTTGTAGAAAAAGTTTCTAATTGAATCTTACCTTAATTCTATGAGCCCCAATGGCCAACACCTCTACCTCGAATCCCTTCGTTCTTTGCCTTTGCACTTATCTTAAAGAACTTAAAGTCGTTGTTGTTTCTTAAATCGTTTCCTGAAGATTTTTCCGCAGTCCCTCCACAGGCTTCTGAGGGAACAAACAAGTCTCCGCTTACAGAGGAAAGAGAAGGTATTTGTCACATAAACTAAAGATGATCTAATAGAGTATTTGATAAAACGAGTACATTATTGTGTCTCATCCAGTATTATTTGGATCTGTTCTGCCAAACTTTCTTTTCAGTTATGCAATAAAAAAAATCTCTTTTCTAATTTAAAATTAAAACCTCTTTGCCAGTATTTGGAGCAACAAATTTTATCATAAAACACACCTAAATGCCAACCTTCTAAAAAGGTTGTGTCTCCAATAGATTTAGAAGTGTTTTCTATAACATATTTACAAACATGCCAGCATCCTAAAGTGAGTGGCTAAGGGTGGCTTTCTTTCATAAATATGTCATAAGTAAAGCCTTGTGGGTCCCAGAAATCTTTTCTCTCTAAAGCTATTTTATGAATACTTTGATCATTGCTATCTTTCAGTAATTGAACTTTGACAGCCCAGTGGAAACATTTATGAGCTTCTTGGAACACTGCGCTCTGGGCAATGTCATTTATATAGATTGAGCAGGGCAGCTTTCAGAAAGCAGGGAGGGCTGAATAGGCCTCATTTTTATGCCAATATTGCCATCTACTGGGTAGTAAATGCCACCACACTAAATTATCCTTAGGCCTTACAACTTGAAAATGTTTTTGTAATTTTACTGACTTTTAAAAAAAAATAACCTTCACTTAGCACCATGATTACAACCATGTTTTTAGTTGGGTTTTAGTTATAAAAAGGAACACCCCTCTTCATCAGTGCAATATTCCCACCACCAGTGCCCCCATCTTTCTCCTTCCCCATCCTTGACTGTATTGGAGACATGCATTCTATTTTTCTCACTCACACACTGTCATTGTCAAAATAGTTGATAGTGTAGTTATTTTTTTTTATCTACACTCACCACTCTTTGTAGTAAGCTTCATATCATGGACCGGTCCTTCCAGCCCTCATCTCTATTGTCTCTGGGCATTATTACAATAATGTATTTTATTTTTCTTAAATCCCACAGATGGGTGATCAATGAGACTATTCTCTCTCTCTCTCTCTCTCTCTCTCTGTCTGACTCATATCACGCAGCATAGTAGTTTCCATGTCCTTCCATGACTTCATGACTTCATTTCATGACTTCATTTTTCCTGACAGCTGCATATTATTCCATTGTGCATATCATTCCATATATGTACCACAGTTTCTTTATTCACTCATCTGTTGTCTGACATCTGGGTTGTTTCTAGATTCTGGCTACTGTAAATAGCGTTGCAATGAATATTAGTGTGTAGAAGGTATTTTGTGTTGTGTTTTTGTGTTGCTAAGGTATATCCTTAGAAGTGTTATAGCTGGATCAAATGGAAGCTTAATTTCCAGTTTTTGGAGGAATCTCCATATTGTTTTCCATAAGGGCTGAACTAGACGACATTCCCACCAGCAGTGAATGAGAGTTCCTTTCTCTCCACATTCCTGCCAGCACTGATTGTTCTTGTTCTTTGTGATGTGTACCAATCTCTGTGGCATGAGATGGTACCTTATTGTTGTTTTGGTTTGCATCTCCCTGATGATTAGTGACGTGGAGCATTTTTTCATGTAGCTTTGGCCATTTGTATTTATTCTTTGAGGAAGTGTCTGTTTATTTCTTCTCCTCGTACTATACTGACAGATTGAAGCTTTTAGCCTTGGGAAAAGGCAATATCTCACACATTGCCTTTAACCTCACAGAAGTATTCTCCAAATGTTTAGAAAGAGAACATATTCATTAAAATAGCTATTTGTTGGCTAAAATATTAAGTTGAACTGTACCTGAAGAAACTTGATAGATAGGTATAATTATTTAAACCATTCAGCCAGGGTTCACATTTAAATAGATTATCACAGTTTCTAAATGTGCATTAATGCACCATCAAATAAATCTACATCACAAATCAGATAGTATTTCTGTACCTTTTTGTTTATGTATTGTTATGGATATAATCACAGCCTCACCATTTGGACCCAGACACTTGACTTCCATGAGAACTTCTATGAGATTCAAGTGGCCCCAGAGTCCCTACGAAATGGTCACACATCAAATGAAACCAATAGAAAAGGGGTGATCATTGATCAATTCTAACACTGTAGAGACTAAAAGAGAATAGATTCCAGGATGGGACATATGTACCAGAAAATAACTAAATGCATATAATGTTTCATGTCTTTAAGACAGAGATTACAAATGATGACATAATTTCCTATAAAATTAGTAAATTTCCATTCACAGTATTGACAGTCCAGTAGAAACATAGCAAATAAAAAGGGGAGAAAGTCCCTAAACCCATTATTCTCAGTGAGTGAAAACAATAACTCAGAAGAAAGGCCCAATTGGCACCAAACAGCTCAATAAACTACCAGACAGTCACTTCAGCAACACTCTTTTTTTTTTTTTTTTGGTTTTTGGGCCACACCCAGCGGTGCTCAGGGGTCACTCCTGGCTGTCTGCTCAGAATAGCTCCCGGGAGGCACGGGGGACCATATGGGACACCGGATAAGAACCAACCACCTTAGGTCCTGGATCTGCTGCTTGCAAGGCAAACACCGCTGTGCTATCTCTCCGGCCCCGCCATAAGTGATTTCTGAGCACACAGCCAGGAGTAACCCCTGAGAGTCACTGAGTGTGGCCAACAATTTTTTTTTTTTTTTTTTTGGTGTTTGGGCCACACCCGGCGATGTGCTATCTCTCCGGGCCCTCAGCAACACTCCTGTGAGATAAAACAATTGTCAAAATTTTTTTCTTTTACCAAACCATTCTTTGATCAATTCATTTTGTCTTCATAAACAATATAAAGCAAATTACTATGTGCCCGCTAAGGGTGCACAGGCTGCAGGAGAGGGAATTGGTAAGTGGGGACATTGTGGAGGGAAGGTCACACTGATGATGGCATTGGCGCTAGCACATCCAATGCCTGAAACAACTGTGTTATGAATAATTCTTATTTTGAGTAGCTATCACCAAATTAAAAGGGAAATCATTTATTCTTGATCATCAAAATTCTAACCAGAGGGATTAAACCAGAAATCTGTCCAGCAGGCTCACTCATTCTAACTTGCTGTCGTGTTGTACTTAGCTTGCCTAGTGCTTTAGCAAAGATTGAAGTTTGTAGTGATATTATCCAAGCAGAATATTAAAGAAAAAAATTTGTTCATTTCCATGAGTATTCACAAGTACCAGTTGTAAAAATCAATCTCTTCAGTATGTAAATATATATTCATATGTATTCACTATATGTCCCTCTAATTCATTTAATATCCTAAATAATTGTTTCATAACCATGACAGGTCAATTCTGCAGAAATTGGCAATGCACTTGAATCCTGTGTCCTGAATTGGTATTGCTTGCTTCACCGTGTATTAAACTTCCTTATTTCTTATTAAACTTCTACAGGGGAAGCTGATACGGAGAGTGATGATGATGATGATGACGACGACTGTAAAAAATCTTCTATGGACGAGGTAGGGGGTCTCGGGGGGGGGGGCTTTGTGTGCAGAAAAGCTTTTTATACACTCGCCCATCAGACCCAGTGCCTTCAAACAGTTTCACTGTCATTTTCTGCCATCTAGTGGGCAAAGAGTTACAGACCATTTTAAAACTTTTGTACTTCCCCAAATTGGATCACTGAAAAAAATCATAAAACTTTGAACCAAGTTCTCTGTATAGAATAGTGCTTTTGTGCTTGTCTTTTATCAAAATGGGATGCCTACATGTAAATCCATAATGTTTCACATACTCCTTCTAGCTTCAATTTTTGAGACAGTTAAGTGGATTGCCAAATAATTTAAAATCCAGATTAGATCTAAGGTTTTCAAAAATGCTCAGAAATATATCATTAATTCTATTGTTATAACTATATAGCCACTACAGATACCTGCTGCAAGCACAAACATCCTAAATAATTCCATCAGCTTAAAAGTATTAATTGTACAGAATCTAGAAGTAAATCAATAATAGGTCAATTGGAATTTTAAAACTTTGCATTAGGGAGAACTGGTCAAAAATTGAGGTTGGAGTAGTGGTAAAGAAGGAAAGTTGCTTGTCTTGAACGCGGCCATTCCCGATCTTAGAACTGGGGTAAATTATGAAGTCACTGTGTGTAACCAAAAAATTAACTAAAAATGAACAAAAGAAAATGTCAAATTTCTTTCCATATGTTGAAAATAACCTGTCTCAGGACTTGTTATTTGTAATTTAGTTATAAAACTCTAGGAAAAATAATTAAGTTATATACTTCCTCCTATAGTCATTTTCTGTGACATAGAATGTTAAATTATGTCCCCCCCACTCAAATTTAACTTACTGTCCAAGAGAAGAACTGAACAATGAAAATAGTCTGCCTGAGAATTATTTTAACTGTACATAATTTTATTAGTTATTTTAATCATTGAAAATTTTTCTACTATTTGGTCTATTTGCAAAAGAATTTTTGCCAGTTATCATTTAATCTAAATATCACATGCGTTTTCTAAAGTAATCTAATCTTGTCTTCATAATACCTCTTGTCTAAGCATGGGAGAAATATTTAATCAGTCTCAAAATGTCTGTCCATACCAAATTTTAGTGGCTTTCCTCTTTATTAAAAATCTCTGTGCAATTAATGTAAATTGAGATGTAGAACTGTTAAGTAACTTATCTAATATGGTACTGCTTCTAGTGGCAGATTTAAAAGGCCTGTTAACTCTAGAATCTGAATGAATTAATTAGATATGATACTATATTTCTTATTTAATAGATGCACTGAGACTAAGATAGGAGGGAAGGAATTTATAAAAAAAAAAAAAAGTCATTTATTCAACCAATCTGCTTCTACAGGCATTTTTTTTGAAAAGTATTTTAGTCCCATTGTGGTCATCTTGATTTTTCATTTAGATCTCATTTATGAATTCATACTCCCCTTGATCACAAATTGTTCAGTGCCTCTTAAACCTTATTTTGCATATGAATGCCTATTAACATTTCTGATTCAGATTCAGGAAGCTCAGAATGTGGAGAGAGCTCTCTAACAAATTCTCAGGGGCTGTTGAAGTCCTGGACTATTCTCAATCTTTGTGCATCCCCATGTCCCATATTTTCCTCCCCAACTTGCTTAATAACAGGCATTGCTTCTTTCTTCTGTGCTGAATTATCTCTTGGCAATATATTTCAGGAAAGGAGGGATGATTTTCTGCTCTCTGGGTTCTGTGATATGTCCTACGATAATAGCCCTCGTTCTGGGAATCTTATTTTTATTCTTGCTTCCAGGGGACTGCTGGGAGTGAGGCCATGGCCACAGAAGAGATGTCCAACCTTGTAAACTATATTCAGCCAGTCAAGTTTGAGTCATTTGAAATTTCAAAAAGTAAGTTTTCCCTGGAGGGAAAAAAAGTTGTAGTGTAGATTATAATGAATATATTTTAAACACAGTTCATGAGGCCGCCCTAAGAAAAAGGCAACCTAATAAAACTGATGCTGCTAACATGTTCATTAAGAACATAGGTTAACTAACTTGTTTGTATATGTTCATGTTTTATACATAAATATATATAACTACCCTGTGATAAAGTATTTATTAACTAATCAAGAGTTTTTCTATTGAACTTTTGCCTGCAGAAATACTGATCTCATATTGATTATGTAAAAGACAGTTTTGTAATAAACATCTTCTCATCCTCCAGAAGAGAAGCAGCCATATGCATAGCCCTTATAGCTAGAAATAGAACCAGTCAATTCACCTGCATGTCCATTTGTCTACATTCTGTTTATCTGTTTAATGTATTTAGGAGATCATATAATCATCCTCATCTCACTTTTATTTTCCTTCATCTAACCTGACATTCAAACTACGTGAAAATAAAATTATTATTTCTCTTTTGAGTAAAAAGGGGCCTTATAATGAAACCACCCTTAAAGTTGCATGAAGTGTTAAAAGATTTCTTGGGACATTTTAACTCCTTATAAGTATGTGTTCTTAAAAACTAAATGTTTGCCTAAACTTGGAAATTGCTCAGTAAGAATGGTTTTCACAGGTATACAAAAGTGTAGAACTTCGCATAATATACTTCTGTATAATTTTGCCTAAATAGTCTTAATGGGATGACATATGGTATTTGGAACACCACAACAGAGACTTTTACTCCTTGAATAGCTTAATTATAAATATTTCAACATTTTTCCTATAATTGCCCATGCTTTTCCCCCTTTATACCACAAGTTGTTTTATTTGAAACATTCTGAAGTAGTTATTCTTTTTATTACCATTGCCTACTTTCTTTGGTTATAAAATGAGTTTTCCTAATTCCACAGTAAAAACCTTCTAGACTAGGAGCAAAGTAAAAAGAGCACTAATGATTTAGATTCCTATAAATTCTGATGACAGTAGCATCAACCAAAGATTTATATACAATATTTTTATCCATGTATTTTATATAACTTTTTTTTGTATTTTAAACTTACTGCACAAATGTACAAAGCATCTATTATAATGACTTTGTTTTAATTAACAGTTGGTTTAAATAATTAGTCACAATAATATGTCATTTTGATTTACCCAAAGAAATCTCGCCCTCAGAATTGGGGGAGTTGAGGGAATGGAAAATGCAGTGTGAGAATAATCAGGGAAAAGAAAGGGGCTTTAGAAAGTGGGTGTCCAAAGAAAAGGCCTCAAAGGAAATTAAGTTTATTAAAACTGAGAATTATCTAGCTACCCATATATTAAATTTCCTATTGTTATATGTAACCTTTTCAACTTTAATTTTAAAGAAGATGAAGAATTGTTTGATTGTCCCATTCTAAAATGAGATAACCTTATTTATTTTCCCCTCATACTAATTGGAAGCTTAGATTTCACTTTCAAAACATATTCTTATGTTCTAATACAGTAAGACCTTTGGCACATTCACCTCCCTGGTTCTCTGTTATCTAATCTTAAAAGGAGGCCATCAGATTGGAAAATTTTCCAAGGATACTTCTTCTTTGAAATGACATGGTTCTTATGACACATTAGTTATTTGAACCAAAAGAGTATAAACCAAGGCCAAGGCCATATTAATCTAAAGAAAATCAGGATCTGCAGCAACACTTCTAGGGTCTTTGATAATCCCAAGGAGTGGCTCCCCACCAAAGATTCCTACAGTCTCAGCTCCTGACAAAACAGCTATCATTGTTATAATTAAAGTTCTTTGCCACATCTTAAATCAACCACGCTCTTAACTTGCACAACCAGGCACATAATATCTAAAGAGATGACAAAAAGGCTCAACTTTTGTTGTAAGTAGATGGCTAGAAAAAGAAAATGGGATATCACCATTTTAGGGAGGAACAATGACCCCGATTTTACTGAATATATTAATGTTTAATTTTATATTTTATAAATAATATGTATTATGTTACTATATTTATTATATTACCAATATTTATATATTATGTTCTATTATATATTAATATATGTAGAATTATAATGTTATGTTATATACTATATGTTACACTATAATGTTACATTATGTATTCTAATATATGTTACATCAAAATGTTATGTTATATATTATATTTATGTATTTTGTCACATTTACAATGTCAATTTTTCTCACCTAATTCTGTTGTTAAATCAGAAAGAAATAGAAGCTTTGAAATGTCTTCCTTCGTGGAAACCAAAGGACTTGAACAACTAACGAAGACTCCCGTGGAATTTGTAGAGTATCCTTGATTCGGCGAATGGCTATAGAATCAGTTCAACTAAGATCATATGCTCGTTGATATATTTTTGTTCTTAGTGAAGAGAAATCTATAAAATGGCTTACTTTTGTAACCTAGGCGTAAGAAATAGTTTTGGATGTCACACACAATGTTTTGTGTGAAAGACAGAACTGGCCTCGGAGTAAAGGAAGTCCAGATTTTAAGGTTATTTTTATTCTCTCAAGCAATTTGTTTTTTTTGGTAGTTTGCTTCATTCTGAATTCCCTCATGTTTAAAACATAAACAATGGTACCTGCTTCTGGTGTGTTATTTGTTTGGGGGACAGTGCATTAGACTGCATTGCATACTATGCAGATATAACATTTGTAAAACGAATAAGTGTATGCCTATATTTAGATGAACCTTAAAGTTCCATATTTTTCCTTGTAGTGTTTGTCCAGGCAAAAAATTTGAGAGGGAGATGGTGATAAAAAGAATATAAATATGTATTGCTGGTAATGACTTTGTTAATACTTTTTTGTTGATACTTTTTATAACAAACTTTCTTATTATCATCTAGAACAAAAATAAAATAAAAAATATCTTCTATTTTTTCATAAAGCCAAAGCTTAAAATACTAGATCCAAAGAGTTCTAAACAATGAAACAAGTTCCAGAATTCATAATTTATCTTTAAAGCTCATCATCAGGAACCATGAGTTTCTGGTTTCATGCTATAATGCATCTTTAACATGTGGAAGGCTTTGGATTAATCCATGTTTTTATCCTCACAATAGTCATTTGAGGTATATTGGTCCATCTATTGCACAGATAAAGAAAGGGAGACTAAGAAAATGAAATAATTTGTCCTATATTTCACTAGAAAGAAAGAATGAAATTTCTTTTCTATTTGACCTAACTACCACCACCACCATCAACTCACCCTACCATGCCCAGATTAACTCAGAACCTTAGCTAAACTCTTCCTAACAGCAATAAGACCAGTCAGTAATGTTTACATGACATGTTGTTTCCAATAGCTTGACGGTTCACAGATTGAAAAACTAGTGATGGTAGAAATCAAAATTCAAACCAAGGTCAAAACCTTTTGTGTTATATATATAATCATAAAGAGCACTACAATCTTGGCAAATACAATTCCCAGAGAAGGTTAAGAAAATTGAACAGAGTGCATTTAAAAAATAGCCATATAACTCTCTTTAACTATTTCTGCCAAACATAATATCACCCTCACAGGATTTAAAACACTTGAACTTCCTTGTATGTCTTTTAGCCTGTTCTTATTAATTGCCACAAAATCACATTAAATTCGACTCTAATCATTTACCTCCTTCCTTAAATTTCCACCTACCAGGATCTAACAAAGTTGATGCTGCATTTGTACTATAAAAGCATGTGTGTCCTGTTTGTTTAGAATGTTTTTATTTATTATTTACCTCCCTCATCCACTAGCCCAATGAGATCAGCGCTATTTCCTTTATTTTCCAGTGAAAAAAAATTGTAAAATTAATTAACAAATTATAATTATACTTGTATTCACTACTTAACATGATGGTCCAGATATAACAAAATGCAGCTTAGTAGGATATATCCAAAAGGAACACGTGTCGATTCATCCAACTACATGCCTCAGCTCTTCTGGAATGCAGGTTGTCAAATGGTTGCCCTTAATTTCCAGACAGTAGGTGAGTAGAACTGTTGATTTCTGTTTGTTTTGTTATAATGACTCACGTCCAAGTATCCAAAAACTATGCCCATGCAATTGAGAAAGAAAATTTGCAAGGCTTGATTTAAAAAACAAGTAAAGTAAAATTCAGGAAAAGAAATAGTAGTGCCAGGGCCTGGGAAATAAATACTACAGTATTAGGTCACGCATGCCCAACCCAACCCAGGAAGGTTTAATTTCTGACACTGTGTAATATCCTAAGCATCTACCTGTACTTCTCCAGAGGCCTCAGAGAAGTAGTATTTCTGGTGATTGCCAGCACTGCAGTGTCTGAGCAGCGCCTGATCTTTGGGTCCAAGTATTGAACCAATTAACCAAATATTGAATCATTTAACTAGTTACCCAAGTATCACCAGGACTGATGTCAGATCCCCTGAGAACCTCTTGGGACTTCCACCCCAAAGAAATATTATTGCCCATAACAGTTAATTTTTGGTTTGCCATCAGTTATTTACAAGCAAATATTTATTTCAGCTTCATTCTCAAAATGTTTTCAAGCATAGCTTTTGTGATTTTAAAAATTATGCAATTTAGGAGACCAGAGCCATAGCACAGCAGTAGGGCATTTTCCTTGCACCCAGCCGACCTGGGATGGATACAAGTTCGATTCCTGCTTTATACTTTACCAAAAAATAAAATAAATAAAAATAATAAAAGAGTATGCAATTTATTGAAAAAAATGAGTAAGTTAAGAGAAAGCAAAAATAAAACTGTTAATGTTATCATTCAGATTTAATTAATTGTTGGATTATGATCTGTACTTATTGGCTTTATAAATACATATTTCCATGTATTATTATTTAAATTGAATATATGTATATATCCACATGTTTATATACTGTATAGGATCATGAATTTTAATTGTCATGTGTCAAGAATGTTTTCTAATTCATAAAAATGTATTTCCTATCACTAGAACTTGGGAATTTTTTTCAATATAGGTAATGCCCTGAGAATAACTTTAAATATAGACTACTTAATCTATCTGCTAATATCATTTTTGGAGATGGTCCTAAAACATAATTACTATCTAAAAAGATGTAAACTAATAAAATTAATATAAAAGATTGGAAAATTTAGGGGTAGATGAGATAGTACATGGGCCTCTGCTTGGCCCCTGTTAGACCTTAGCTCCACATAATTTTATGTATTTGGGAAATTAATTTTTAAATATTATCATAAATATCATTAAATATTATGATCCTTTTTCTTCAGAGTTACATTTTGGGGCTGAAGTGTTTGAGTTTCAACTGTTACTGCTCAAGGCTTACTCCTGAATGTACTCAGTCCCTCCTGGTGTTACTTACTGATCAAACCAGGGCAGTTGCATGCAAGTCTTAACCATTATCTCTCAGGCCCATTATTGGGGGTACTTTTTTCTAAAATTGATATTATAGTTATGCATATAAATTATAACTTAATAAAATTATAACTAAAATTTAATTTAAAAAGTAAAATTATAAGGGGCAGAAGCGATAGGACAACGGTAAGACATTTACTTTGGACTTGGCCAACACAGGACAGACCCCAATTTGAATCCCAGAATCTCATATGGCCCCCGAGTTTTCCAGGAACGATTTCTGAGCACAGAGCCAGGAGTAACCCCTGAGCGCTGCCGGGTGTGACCCAATCCCCCACAAATAAAAGTCAAATTATAAATAATTAGTGGAACTTCAAAAAATTTATTACCACCTCTTTATTACTCACACAAAGAGTTAAATTTTGATCAAATAATATGAAAAAATGACTGTTTCCTGATGATTCATGCCTTAAAATTACAACTAACATGGTAATTTATTTCACACATTGACCGAATCTAGGGAAAACTGTTAATCCCAACCTATGTCTCTTAGACATGAGTTGATATATAACTGGATAAAGTTGTAAGTGATCAGAAAAATGCATAATCTGAAAAAGAAATCATTTTCTTATAGCTAAAAAAATCATAGCATCCACTATTGAGATATAAAAAAAATCTTTGCAAAATATAAACGAAAGGAATTTAAAATAGCTTAAGCTTTATGTAAGGCATTTCAATATATTTCAGAAAGGTTTTCCAATATGATTATCGAACTTGATTTTTTACTCCTAAGAAATTAACTAATGATAGTTTAAAAAGCAATCACAGCTCAATATTTTTATCTTAGCTGATATTCCTAAGTTCCTACAATGAATAAATGTCTCTTTAGAAAGATGAAAGCGTACCCAATGGAAATGTTTATACAATCTGACTTTCTTGCTACAAATGTAAATACAATCACAGTAAAGCTTGTGTTTTTGATATTCAGACCTGGCGATGCAAATAAATATGGGCATGTATGAGTATAATGGCAAGAGTGGCTACAGATTAAAGCCGGAGTTCATGAGGAGACCTGATAAGCATTTTGATCCATTTACTGAAGGCATCGTAGATGGCATAGTGGCCAACACATTATCTGTTAAGGTAAGTTCACATATATTACAATATTTTGAAATAAGAAGTAAAGATTTGTCTAAAAAAGAATTTAGTCTTTAAAATGCAACTAAATGGGGGGCTGAAGAGATAGCATGAAGGTAAGTAAGGCGTTTGCATTGCATACAGAAGGAAAGTAGTTTGAGTCCCGGCATCCCATATGGTCCCCCAAGCCTGCCAGGAGTGATTTCTGAGCGTAGAGCCAGGAGTAACCTCTGAGTGCTGCTGGGTGTGACCCAAAAGAAAAAAAAATGCAACTAAGTGCTTTACAGATCCTGGGTTAGGTATGTTTAGGTATGTGGTGAACACATATTTTTCTTTACAAAAAAGACAAAGAACCCCATCAAAATATGGGAAGAAGAACCAAACAGATACATGCTCAGATTAGACTGTCAATAGGGCTATGGAAAAATGCACTTTATCACTTATTATAGGGGAAATGGTAATCAAAACAACAGTGAGATATCACCTCACACTAATGATTTTACTTATTACAAAAGCCAAAATAGCCAGGGATGGCAGAGATGTAGAGAGCAAAGAAACCTTCAGCCGTTTCTGGTCGGGTGGTTATCTGTTTCAGCCACTATGGAAAAAAAGTAGGAAAACTACTTAAAAATTAAATGTCCATTGGA
The DNA here is from genome assembly GCF_024139225.1 of Suncus etruscus. Taxonomy (NCBI): domain Eukaryota; kingdom Metazoa; phylum Chordata; class Mammalia; order Eulipotyphla; family Soricidae; genus Suncus; species Suncus etruscus. Next base: position 2,720,426 of record NC_064856.1, on the reverse strand, counting down.
CCTAGTAATTCCACTTATTAGCATCTGTCCCAAGAGCCCCCAAACAGTATTTAAATTATATATTTGCTTTCCTATATTTATTGCAGTGCTGTTCACTATAGCCCCAAATCTGGAAATATCCCAAGTGCCTAACAAGAGAAGAGTGGATAAAAAAAAAAAAAAAAAAAAAACTGTGAATCATAGCACAATGTAATTGTGCTACTATAAAGAAAAGCAAAATGCTATTATTCACTGCTATGTGGATGGAATGAGAGGGTATCATGTTGAGTAAAGTCAGACAGAAGGGGGACAAATACAGAATGATCTCTTTTATATGTGGATTATACAAAAACACATTGTAAAGGAATTAAGATGACCAAAAGGAACAGTCCCTGAGAATAGGCCCACAGAAATCAGTGAACCATGTCTATTAATAGTATGTATAAAAATAAAATAAAATTATTAGCAAAGTATTCTCATTCTACATATATTTTAAAGAAGAAAATCTACATTAGAAATCTGGGAATAAAGGAATTAATAAAGGAATTAAGCAACACTCTTCATAGGAAAGAACCTAAAACTATCAGTTGGGGATATTTACTGTAACTATGATTTTCTTTTGGAACAAATATTCCATAGTAAGATTACCGTGAAAGTGATCCACAGTGAAAAGATACTAAGGCCTTCTTCCCTCTCATTAATTTTTTGGAAAATATTTACATTAAGAAAAATTAAAGAGGCTTGTTCTTCAAGCCCATATTCTTCCTTGAATATGTATCTCTCTAGCTTGTTTCTTTGCTTGCTTCTTTCCACTTTGGTCAAGAGAAGCCTCTGTTCTCTCTCAAATACGTACTTCTATCTCTATCTCACCTCACATCTTTCTTAGTAAATTTCAATAAAAACTACCTGGCTTCACCAAAATAAGGAAGAAGAAAATTTAGGGAAAAAGGGTATTCTATCAGTAAGTAAATATTAAATAAAATCTCTGTGTATTGCCTAAGTGTGGTTCTAAATAAAGCCAAGACTAACTCATGTCTTCATTTTTTTTTAAATTAACATCTTACGTTTTGATTCTCTTACATAGCTATCTATAATGCCAGAAAGGACTTGAGACTCAGTGGTTGTTCAAACATTCTTTTTTATTCATTATAATAAGGATGGCTAATGTCACTAACCTAATAAAGGGCTTTTACTTGATCAACCATCTTAAGCATACAAAATTTTTGGTGCACCTGATTTACATAGCTTAATATTTTTGAACATAAAAGAAGTACTTTAATCCATTCTCATGTAAAATCTCAAATTAGACAGAGACTGTGGCTTAGAGATTCCTCTGACAAAATAGAGCATTCATGAGAAGTGAATTGTCCCAAGGCAAATTCAGACAAACTTTTCCTCATGGCTCTCTGATTTGTTCAAATTTTTTGTCCAATTCAGCATTTAACGGAGTTAACTTCAGTCAACATCTGACAACATTCTATGACTGCCATTTTCTCTGGTTTTGTCATTTACCTGGACTTGAGTTCAGAAAACTCTTTGCCAATCAGACATCACAAATTCCTCAACACTTCTTTTTGCTGCCACCTTCTGATATTAAGCCAGGCATCTTGTTTGCTTTTATTAAACTTTTGGACCCTTAAGATTCGGTTTACAGAGCTTAAAGCACTAGAATTTTTTAAATGCTGTTAGAAAACCCTGGAAATCATTCTATTTCAATGTGCCTGTAAAGTAACTCCTCAATAGCACTGTACGTTGTTAATGTGTAAGAATGCTAAAACTTTGAATAGCATGCTATTTACCTCTGCTTCTTCAAGTTGAATTTTTTGAGCAAGAATCATTTTTAAATGTAATGCTAGAATTTCTACTACATGGTTAAATTTATTGTCTTTAATCACTTTTTACTTCATTTTAAATAATGCTCAAGTAATGGTTTAACAACATTTTAAAATTTTTAGAAAAAGTTGATTCTAAAATGAATCTTTAATATAGAACTGAAGATCAAAATGGCATCATCTCATTAACTCTTGATGTATTTGTTCATTATTCTCTGCTATAAAACTGTCTTATTAAATCCTAATTTCAAATGTTTCAATGTTTATCTACAAATTTCAAACTAAAACAATTTACATTTTTGTTCATTTCTTTTCCATTTTTGTAATAATTTACTATTAACCATTAGTCTCTCTGCCTCTTTCAGCCATTCCCTTGTTATTATTTATTAAGTTTCATTTTAATTATTTTCTAGATTATTTCAGGTCAATTTCTTTCTGATAAGAAAGTTGGGACTTATGTGGAAGTTGATATGTTCGGTTTGCCTGTGGACACAAGGAGGAAGGCATTTAAGACCAAGACATCACAAGGAAATGCTGTGAATCCTGTTTGGGAAGAAGAACCTATTGTATTCAAAAAGGTTGGTTTGTCTTCTCAATATGAAGTCAAATGCATATCCCAGCCACATTCCAGAACTTTTAAATGGGAATTATGAATTATTCACTGCTTAACTTGGGAATTTATCTATTTATAAGGAAATAGTGTTTTCAAAGCCATCTTGAAAACTAGTGAAGATCTTTGTAAATTATTTGCTTTGATTTTTAGATTGGCATGTTAGATCAATTCATTTTAAAAAGCCTCATTTGGAAAAACAGTATCCTTTCATCTTGTAGGAGATAAATTAACACTTTTAAGGACCCAGTATATGGTTTATAATAGAATGCAATAGTCACATTTCTAAGACTCTAGATTTCATTTCTGGTGCATTGGCATATGCGCACACACACATACACACGTACAAACATACACACACACACTGTACTTTTTCATTGTGTCTCAAATGAAGCAGAGTAGAAAGCAGAAAAAATATGATAGCCAAGGATGTGGGGGAAAAGGTATACATTCTGTAAATAAAGTATCAGGCTAGGGACATGGTAAAGTGAAATTCTTACATACAGGATACTAGATCTCTGTGAAAGTGTGGGTGTGGGAAGGTTAAACTCCTTATAAATTTTAGGTCTGGAAGCTTGTATTCTCTGTCTGGGCTCTTCTTAATAAAAACAGTACCTTTTACATTCTTTCTGCTTTCCTCAAAAAAGCACTTTCTTCACACAAGAGAGTCCAATAAAAGGCAGCGTAGACATTTTTTTAACATATCCTTTTATGTTTTTAGCCAAAATATCTACAAAGACTATTTTATGTGTTGCCTGGTACATGGTGCTTGAGCACATGTTGCCCACATCTTAGCTCTTGATAATCGGACTTTCCTATATTCATTCAGGGTTGTGTACTCATGCTCTTCTGCATTTGGAGAAGCCCATGCTCTCTTGAATGCATTACTCCTTACTCTCTCTTCCTTATCCTCTCTATCCCCTTCCTCAGTACCTACAAATAAAATCTGTTTTTATTTCAAAAAAAGATAGGAAAATAAAATAGAAAAGTAAATTGTCACTATGTGCCTTAAATATTACTGTGAAAGATTTGTAATTCACTTTGACTATGATAAAAATCTAAAAAAATAAAAAAGTAAATGAACAAATAGTGATAGGATAGCCTAGCTTATTGTAGTCAAACATAATATACTTTTTTATTTCAACAGTCAGAATATTTAAGTCAAAAGTCTCTGCATTGAAAAAAGATCTCATTTAGACACGGGTATAACCATGGATAAGGTTTGCTAGCCTTCTTCTCTTATAAGCTCTAAATCATTTATATGCTTAAAGCATTTTTCAACCAGGGCCCCATTTTCTGTAGAACACCAGAATCTTCCAAGAGACATGGGACACAGGTGAAAATCACATAAATGCATCCTCATGGCACAAAATTAGGAAAACTACGGTAGAACACAGGGGTCAAAGGAGGGAAAATAAGGGCAGAAGAGGCCCCAGTTGGAATACTTTTGACAGCCATCTTAATTATAGAGCAACAATGTAAATCTGATCAGTTAGGCTACTAGAGAATTTTAGAATTTGGTAAATCTTTCTAATTCTTTATTAATGTTTCTAATTATTATAATAACATGAGTTTTAATGTCCCTGCAGGTAGTTCTTCCTTCTTTGGCTTGTTTGAGAATAGCAGTTTATGAAGAAGGAGGTAAATTTATTGGCCACCGGATCCTACCAGTACAAGCAATTCGGCCAGGTAAAAATAGTGTGATGAGAATAATTTTTATTAAATTTGTAATAACCAACCCTGTTATACATGATTGCTATAACATGTTTGAGGAAGCAACATGGTACATTGTGATTTTGTTGTGTAACACTACATGATTACTTAAATTTGATTATTCTGTGGAATTCTGTTGTTTTGTTTTGTTTTTGGTGAGATACCATGTCAAATCAGTTACCTCTTTGTCATGATAATTATGTGCAATGAAATATTTGAGAATTCAGTGAAGTATTCCAAGTATTTATCTTCATGCCCAGTCTAGGTTAGTCTGGTTTGACTGTGCTCAGCTCATAGTGTCATGCTCTGGGCTAAGTAGAAGCTAGTTATGTGTTTGTTTAGGGACTTTGGCTCAAGGGCTTGTGATCTCCACCATGTGAATTTCTCAGGACACTTCATTGGAGGACATAAAAACAAATTTATCCCTGCAAGGGCATTTTAATGTTATGTGTGAACCACATCATTTGTGTCTCATTGACCAAAGCAAAACTAAGCTACAAGTCAAGAATTTATGGACCAGGGAAAAAGTTTAAACAACATTCTAATATGTGCCATTCTTACTTCTCTTTTGTGGGGAAAAAATAACACTGGAAAGGAAAAAAATATCTGAGTCGACATTTTTTTCTTGTCTTACAAGAAAAACACTTAATCCTTCAAACCCATGGGTTCAAGTAAGAAAGCAGTGAGCTATTTCTCACCCAAAATTATGCACAATAAACACACTAAATGTTCTTTATTCTAACTAACACTGTGAAAGAAATGTGTGATATGCAGTATCATTGTCACTCTCCAGGCTATCACTATGTCTCTCTGAGGAATGAAAGGAACCAGCCTTTGATGCTGCCAGCTGTCTTTGTCTACATAGAGGTGAAAGACTATGTCCCAGATACCTATGCAGGTAAACAACTTAATGCAAAGAGGTATTTACAGCAGAAATATAGCCACATTTTTGTGGCTAGAGGAAAGAAAGTTGGACTAAACCTTATTTTTCATATGCATGTTTGGATGGAAATTTCTCAAGAATTTGTGAATAAATTTTTGTTATTTGTACCCCCATATGCATCATTAGTATCTAGCATTGTTCTTTTATGCAAAGGCCCATTAAAATTAAAGAAATCTTACATATAATAAGAAGTTCTTATCTCATAGGGATATGAACTCCTAAATTTTATACTGAGCCTTACACCTGAACATAATGACTTGACTTAGGCCTCAGTTGATTGGACATCAACTGTGCACCTCCCTGAACCTTGGATGTCATCTTTTGATCTTAACCAGTTTTCTGTAACAGTACTAGGAATCAAACTACTACCAGAGTAGGCACTAATACTGCCCTGGCACCAACTTGCTCCAGAGTTCTTAGGACACCCTGATGACTTAGAAACAGCAACAAATTGCTTTCAGGGCAGGTTTCACTGCTTGCCACCTAATGGTGAGATGAAAACTGAAGACCACTCTGACTTCGACAAAAAAATCTATGCAAAAACCAAGATCTCTAGTTACAGAGACCTGACTGCAACAACCATGCATGATTGAGGAGAATGTTTTCTGGGACCGTGCAGAAAGACTTTGGGCTTAGACATCTCAATATACTTGGAGCCTATAGTTGGTCTTATGGCAGGATGTTTCATGGGTAGGGACACCCTGATTTTAGGACAAAAGTTTTTCCTTTCTATTTTCCCCAACTTTTGCTGCACCTATGCAAAATACTGCCACCCCTTTTTTATCTTTTAGAAAGGGCTTCCACCTTTTTCATAGAACGTTGGGACACAAATTACTTTATTTTACTTCATATTTATGTATTTTTCTATTAAATTAAAAAGGGAAAAATATAAAAGATGGGGCACAGAGGCCAAATGGTCTTGGATACATTGGTGGAAATAAAAAAGGAAAGAACAAAATATCCTAGCCAAAGTCAACAACAAATCAAGAGATCCAAACTATAGCAATCCAAACTTATAATGGGCCTGTTGTACTGGCAGGCCAGAGGGCAAAAGATGATAGTTAAAGATACACTCTGGAAATATTGGTGGAGAAGTTTGACATTGGTGGTGGAACTGCCCGATTTACTGTATGTCTTAAAATCAACTATAAAGGACTTTGTAAAATCACAATAGTTTCAACAAAATAAAATTTAAGAAAAGAATTTGATTTAAAACAAAGACACATATTTTAGTTTATTTCCCCAGAAAGTTTTGAGAAGATTGTGTACTTTACTCTTACAGCCTCAGAACTTGATTGATGTTGTCTAGTCCTATAGCCAAGACTGCAATGAATTTGTTTTCAAGCATCCTTTTTATGAGTGGAATACTCATAAATACTCATGGAATAAGTTTAGAGAAGTTGACTTATGAAGATATCAAAAAATACTTATACACTTAAATGCCTGTGGTATTAATAACTTGAGCATATGAGACTAAGTGGCAAAAGCTATCTGGAAACTTAGAGTACTTATCCCATTCAATAATGCATCATGTGTTCAACATCTCTCCAGACTCTCTTCAGACAAGAAATGTTACATGTACTTAGACTCAGACAACCAAATTTAGGTTGTTTCAGCAGTCTGGAGAGCATTCTCTTTTGAGAAATGTCTCCTGTTATGATGTACTCCTTAAGACTTATCGCATAGGTATAACGGCATTTCTGGAACTAATTTCTGGTATTTCTAAGAGGAGGAATAAGTCATTTTACTCTCAGAGATGACCTCCTTATAAGTACTTCTAAGATTTCATCAAGATTTCCCAAACTTGATAGAGTGATTCATGAATTGATAAGTGAAAAAATAGACAATATGTGATGGATTATGAATAGATGGTTGATGAGTAAATGCATGGAGAGATAAATGGATGAAAAATTTTTTTTTTTTTTGGTTTTTGGGCCACACCCAGTAACGCTCAGGGGTTACTCCTGGCTATGTGCTCAGAAGTTGCTCCTGGCTTGGGGGACCATATGGGACACCGGGGGATCGAACCGCGGTCTGTCCAAGGTTAGCGCAGGCAAGGCAGGCACCTTACCTTTAGCGCCACCGCCCGGCCCCAAATGGATGAAAATTTAGTCAAATGGAATTGATTTCCATTCCAGAACCATTTCTAAAAATGTCTCTTCTCTGTTTAGATGTGATTGAAGCTTTGTCAAACCCTATTCGATATGTGAATTTGATGGAGCAGAGAGCTAAGCAACTGGCTGCTTTGACGTTAGAAGATGAAGAAGAAGTAAAGAAAGAGGTAAGATGGTATTATAACCATATACATGGCATTAGACATGATTTCCACAACTACATAGTGAGTGTAATTGACACTCAAGAAATAAAAATTTATATTTGGATAACTAATTTTAGATTCAGCATAATTTCATAAAACACTGACTTTGGCTTTTGAGCTATAGCTGGCAGGCTCCTATCAAGAATCACTCCTGATAGAGCTCAAGGAACCACATAGAGAGCTGGAGATTGAACTAAGTTTGACCACCAGCAAAACAATCCCCTGCCCGTTGAACTATTTCTCCAGCTTCTGGCTGAATTATTTTTTCATTACATCCTGAAATTATGTGCATATCATTAATACAAACATATTAAATAGTATACATTTTTTGTTTTATATAAAAGCTTCTGATGATTTCATATTGATTTAAGGCAATTAAGGCAGTTTGAAGATGTTGTCTTTAGTGCAAAATATACTTTGGGCATATCTTACAATTCATTAAATAAAGTGTCTGGTCTGAGGATATGCCATAATTATTTATTAGTAAATTATTTCTGCTGCAGGCATCTTGCGTCTTAGCATCTCTAGTGGGGAGCAATCCTTCACAAGAGGAAAAACAGGTAACATGAGTGGCCAAATATGAAATATGAAATAATGAAACCACACAGAGTATATGGGGTCAACAGATCTTCTGGCAGAGTGCGACAGGTTTAATTTTTTGAGCAAGGGAATTTATAGGGGTAAAATTAGCCAGAGGTAAAGAATAATTATAATCACAAAGCACAGTACAACAGTAACAATACCTAAACTATGGGCGTGACTGTAAAATTTCTAGGTTACAAAAGAGAAGGTCACAACTCAAGGCAACACTTTGCAAGCTTACTTCAAATGCAAAATCAGGATTAGGAGGAAGTAGGAAATATCTAGAAACTTGATTTTCCTGGGCTGGACTCTATTATTTTAGAGGTAAAATAAATGGAGGAGCCAAATCCCCCAAAATGAGTTTCCCTATTTCTAAGGGAGGGTCAATAGTCAATAGCCAGGATCTGCATTCTGGTTAAGCCCTTGATTACCAGAAAATGCAGCTGCAAGGACATATTTGAAAAAGAGAGAGAAAGTATCATCTTTGCTTTTAGGGCTGGCTATTATCCAGAAAAAGGGTTCTCAAATAAACTTTGGTGCTGGAATTTTTAAGCCTTTGATAGAGGCCATCATTTTGCCTGATATTTACAAAGGAGAGTAGCCAAATACTGACTGAAAATGTAATGCCAAGCATCTCTTTGGAAATTCCTCAACCATCCACGCAGGGGAAAAAGGCTTCCACAGTGGGCCTTTTGAGGAACCCCATGGAGGTTAAATTAGTTCTCCCCACCAGGAAAATCTGAGAATACATCTGGTGGGCTGAGCCCCCCTAAAAGTTTAGGTATGCCCTGGCAATTTCTTATATAACATGAGTAGTACTCAAATAATAAAACTGCTACTCTAGATTTAATTTCACAATACAAAAAATTTAATAAAGTCTAGTAATATTAGAAGTAAAACTTTAAAATATGAGTACTGTGTGTGTCCAGTATGTAAATCTTTGGTACATTTTACTTTATATTTTTGGGTTTTGGCCATGCCCAGTGACACTCAGTGGTTACTCTGCGCTCAAAAATTGCCTTTGGCTTGGGGGATCATATGGACGCCAAAGTATTGGAGCATGGTCCATCCTAGGTTAGCTGTGTGCAAGGCAGATGCCCTACTGCTTGTGCCACCGCTGTGGCCCCTCTTTGGTACATTTTAAATGAAATGCTTTAATTATTGCTGGATTTGTCATTGATATTAAAACGGTTATAGAAACAAAAAATTTCAAATTTAATTATTTAGAAGTTGGAGAATGATAAAAGGCTGTTAGCATGGAAAATTTTTTGAAAAGACAGTATAATAATAATAAATTCATTACAGGTAATATTTATTAAGAGCCATTTTTATTGAAAAATAAAATTGTTCATTAAAAAAAGTTTTTACATAAAAATGAAAAAATGATACTCAGAGGAGGACTGAAGCAATAGTACAGCAGGGAGGGTGTTTGACTTGCAGACAGCCAACTCGTGCTTGATTCCTAGCACCTCATATGGTCCCCCAAGATTTATTAGGAGTGATCCCTGAGTGCAAAGTCAAAGGACATGAGTATTGTAGGTGTGATACTTCAAAAAGTGCCTTGAGATATCTTTTGTAATTCAAATACCTAAAATATTCAGCAAAGATACTATATTATGATGTGTGTATATATACATATATAGATCGAGATAGATAGATAGATAGATGATAGATAGATAGATGATAGAGAAAATAGATATGATTGACAGATGATAGATAGATAGATAGATAGATAGATAGATAGAGAGAGAGAGAGATAGAGAGATAGAGAGATAGAGATAAATAGATGATAGATAGATAGATGATAGATAGATAGATAGATGATAGATAAATAGATAGATAGATAGATAGATAGATAGATAGATAGATAGATAGATAGATAGATAGATAGATAGATAGATAGATAGATACCATAGATCTACTCTTTTTACTTTTATTTGTTAGTTTTGGGCCCACACCTAATGGCACACAGGTTACTCCTGGCTCTGCACTTAGAATCACTTCTGTAGCTCAAATGTTTTTCATTCCATCCTGCAGCATAAATTTTAATTATTTAGTAGCCTATGTTGATATAAGTTTCACCATAACTTATTTGATTTTTCCCCTTCAGCAATTGTGGCATGTTTACAGAGGCATCACTATTTTTGTGATCTGGGGTTTTTATTTTGGGAGACACACTAGGAATCTAACCAGAAACTGTGTCCAAAGCAACTGCCTGTAAGGCAAGTGCTTTCCCTGATGTACTGTCTCTCGGCCTTTGAAATGATACCACAAAATAAACTAATTCCTCAATGACATCCTGTTTCAGGTAGTGTGTGTTGTAGAGATCCTTCTTAAAGAGTTTATAAAATAAATACCAGTGGTATCAAGGTATACACAGTGAATTTTCTAAGCTGGGGATTGAGTCCAGGACCTCATAAAGCATGTAGTTTGCCACTGGACCACATCCCCAGCCAGGCTTCACAATTTTAAACAGATTGTCATGGAACATTATGGAAATATAATTTAAACACATCAATGATTATTTCTTTGTGTTTTCTATAGCATGTTAGAAATTATTGATCTAAGATGTTGAATTATTTGCATGATAATAAATGTAAACGAAAGAAATGAAATGAAGTACATTAGCAAAAGGCATTTATCCTAAGAACAAACTTTTTCTAGGCTCTTATTTAAACTGCAGGCATTATATTCCAAAAGATGAAGAAATAGATCACCCTAAGTGATTAATTTAGATGGGAAATTGTCATACATAATGCCTTTCAGGGTATATAGTTTATGAGGTTCTGAGGAAAACTTGACCATTGAAAACTATCTAAAGTAAACATAAATAAAGTTAAAATAGTTTCTGTCTCTTGCATTCATGCTTAGCATCTGCAGAGGAAATACAATAAACAATTATTTTATATGAAATAATGAATATTATATAAGCAATTTAAACAATTAAGCAATTTTAAGAATTATTTAGGTTCCTTGCTTAAATTAAGTCTAAACAATAATTTCTGGATAAACCCAATGTGTCTTTACATGCTCAAAGCAAATGCTTTGTTGCCCTGCCCAGTCCTACCTGCCCTCCTTTTTTGAATTTCTGTGCCTCCTATGCCAACTGATTCAGCAAAGGGCTCACATTCTACAGACTCCTCCATATTCATGGCCTGAGCAGATCACCTCTTCTGAGTGTGAAAGTGACTAATGCCCAGTACTGAAAGATACAAAAGATACAGAAGTAGAGAAGTCCAATTCCTCTAGTAGAGAAGACCATGCTGGTTCCATAGATGGAGTCCAAGGTTCAGGAGTAAATGGCCAATGTCTGATCTTCTGAAGCCTATGACAAGTGTTTAGGGTGCTAGACCCAACAGCAATAAAAAATTTAGGAGTTCTTATCACTATTAGATAAGAACTTGTTTCCACAAGTAAGATTTTTCCCATTTTAATGTGCCTCTGCAAAAGGGAACAATGCCCATGGTATTACAGGTGCGTATGGGGATAAAAATAACAAAATAAAAATAATCCCTATAAACTGGGTCTAACATGAATTCAGAAACCAAGAGAAACTTATCTACTAGAATTTCCTACTAAATAGGTGCAAAAAAATGGAATGGGTAAAACTGTGACTACATCAGAAGGTAGATGATAAAAATTATACCTATTAATGAAATACATCTAACAAAATATTTGAAGGAGATATACATGTCCTCTTTAAATCTTTTGAATTAGTCTGTGGGGTGGATAAAATCTGGAGCACAGATTCAGCCTGCAACATGGTCTTGTGGAACCTGAAAAAATGGCTTTAAGCAGTTACATTTAAGGAAATGTCCTCAACCTGGGGAATTTCTCAGAAATTTTGTAGCAAGCAATAGTCCACAGAGAAGGGAGGTAGGGGAAAGGGGGCCTCCAAAAGCATATTAGCAGCAGCACTGGTGGAAGCTTCTTCTCCAGCTGAGGCAAGGCAGGCTAGGAATTTGTCTTTTTACTTTGGGAACTGGTTGGCATCTGGGTGGGAGTGGGAGAACATTCCAGTTCCTGAGGAGGTAAGAACTGAGGGTAAAGAGGGTTCAATGGGGGGATAACAGATTGAGGTGAGATACTGTAGGCTAGAAAAGGATTTGTAAAGTGGTACATGGATGGGGGAAAGGGTTACATATAATGGGTATAGACAATATACAACATAGACAAACATTATGCATATAACATATGTAAATTAGACAGACATTGAGACGGAAAACACATACATTCATACACACACATAGACAAACATGGGTTACAGTTGAAATTCTGACCCAGGTAGAATGGGTCAGAAAGCTTAAGTAAATATAAAGCTAGCAAATCATATGTAAAGGTTTTCCATTTTCTAGCCCAATCATTATTGGTGAAGGTAAACTACTGAAGAAACGCTTCCTGGGTTAGCATGTGTATAGATCATTTTTAAAAACAATCAAAATTTTCAAGTCTAGAAAACTTAGTGATGTGGTAATGAGCACTGTAAGAAGAGTCTACACCATGAAAAATAGTCAGGTTTTGAGTATCCATATTCCTTTCCTAAAAGCAAACTAGGTAAACTACCTAAAATTGAAAAGAAATTACAATAACATACTCAATGAATGACTTCTATAGCAGGAATTTATGGTATGAAGTTGGATATTCTATTGTTATCTTTAGACATAGAAAATAGATTTTATTAGCAGATATAATCTTAATTATGTTTTCTGCAGGCAGAAGATGTCTGGGTTTTGTTTCCTGATCCAACCCACTTCTCTGTGCCTTTTGATAGATCAATTTAGTTCATTGACATTTAAGGAACTATTGACAGAAAGAGCTGTTGTGCCATTATATTATGTATGGTGGTTGTTGTTAAAATTAGGGATTTAGTTTGTGTAATTGCTGTTTGAGCAGTTCATTTAGGGTCCATTTGGTTAGTGCAAATACTGAGAGTTCTTTTTTGCCTGAGAATTTTTTTAACCCTCCCTCCCATATAAATGATACATTTGCTGGGTAGTGGACTCTAGGTTTCAGTCAGTAGTTTGAATGTGTCATTCTACTCTTTTCTTTCCTGGATTGTTTTAAATGGAATATCTGGTTTTATTCTTATGTTGTTTACTTTATACTTAAGGTTTTTCTTCTCCCTTACTGCTTTAAAGAATCCATCTCTTTGTTTATTGCCATTTGGATTACTATATGTCTTCGTGTTCTGCAATGACCTATTTTGTTTGCCAGTCTTTTTGCCCTTTGAATTTGCAAAAAAACTTCTTTCTCAAAGGTGTGGAAGTTCTCTGCTTGTATCTCCCTCACTACTTGTTCTTCCCCTTCTGGTATTCCTATAGTTTTGGAAATTATTTCTCTTGTCTTTGTTAAGTACTTTATATTTTATTCCAGTGTTTTGTATCTCCTTTCCTTTTTGACTTCTTTTTCACTTTATCTTCAAGTTTGTTTATGCGATTCTCCAACTGTGTCATTCTACTAGTATGACTTTCTAACATGCTTTTTAGTTCCTTCAGTTCTATTTGTATGGATTCTCTCATATTCTTAAAGAGTTGGTTGAATTGTTCATCTATAGATTTCTTAATTTCAGAGGCTTGTGACTCCTTGATTTCCATTGCTAAACCATTAAGTGTTGATTTAGGTTCTCATCTATAAGGTTCAAGCATTTGGGTGGACTTGGAAATTTGCCAGGATTTCTCTCTCTATCCCCCACAGTATGTGTCTTCCTTATCTTTGCATTTAGTAGTTTGGAATGCTAGAGTATCAGGGTGTTCAAGAAAGTGATCTATTGAATTGTTTGTATGAAAGGTGGCTCTAGGTATATGGTCTTCAGAAGTTATTTTTCGGGGCCGGGCGGTGGCGCTCGAGGTAAGGTGCCTGCCTTACCTGCGCTAGCCTAGGAGACGGACCGCGGTTCGATCCCCCGGCGTCCCATATGGTCCCCCAAGCCAGGAGCGACTTCTGAGCGCATAGCCAGGAGTAACCCCTGAGCGTCACCGGGTGTGGCCCAAAAACCAAAAAAAAAAAAGAAGTTATTTTTCTAAACTTGAAAGGTTCTCTAAGTATGATAAAAAGATTGCATACTAGTTCATTGGTTTGTTCAGCTTGGTTTTGAGTTATATATTTTCTAAGGAAAAGAAGTTCTAGATCCAATCTGTCAGAAACTCCATAATATATTTTTGAAATGAAAGGAAAGCTTATGGAAAGGGGTTTAATTTTAGTAATGGCACTAGAACCCAGAAGGAGGCAGAGGGTAGACTGAAAAGAAGGCCCCATTAGCTCTGGGTGGAGGGGATTAGTATGGGATTTTCCCTGTTTCAGCCCAGACACAGACCTGACTGTCCCCAGAGGGCAAATGATCAGCAATGACCAATTAGTTTTTTTTAATTTGTGACAATTTTGATACTTTAAAAAATTAATGATATATCATTAAAATTAATGATATATAATTAATAAAAATAATTATATTAATGATAGAGTTCATGCAGTCTTCCAACCCCATACCCACAGCCTGAGAAACTGCTTCCTTACACTACTATCTCATAGTAAGTGCCTGACATCTCTTTCCTCACCCCAGTTGTCTCCCTGCATAGAAAACTCACTACTACAATAAATATAAGTGTAAGGAAGGGATTTTTGTATTGTATTTTTGTGATCCTAGGATATATTCCTAGGAGTGGTATAACTGGATTTTATGGGAGCTCAATTTCCAGTTTTTGGAAGAATCTCCATATTGCTTTCCATAAAGGTTGAAATAGGCGGCATTCCCACCAGCAGTGGATAAGAGTTCCTTTCTCTCCACATCCCCGCCAACACTGTTTATTCTCATTCTTTGTGATGTGTGCCATTCTCTGTGGTGTGAGGTGGTATCTCATCGTTGTTTTGATTTGCATCTCCCTGATGATTAGTGATGTGGAGCACTTTTTCATGTGTCTTTTGGCCATTTGTATTTCTTCTTTGTCAAAGTGTCTGTTCATTTCTTCTCCCCATTTTTTGATGGGATTAGATTTTTTTTTTGTAAAGTTCTGTCAGTGCCTTGTATATTTTGAAGATTAGCCCCTTATCTGATGGGTATTGGGTGAATAGTTTCTCCCACTCAGTGGGTGGCTCTTGTACCATAGCAAGACTCTGGAGAAAACTGAAATACCATTCAACAGATGAATAGCTAAAGAAACTATGGTACATATACACAATGGAATATTATGCAGCTGTCAGGAGAGATGAAGTCATGAAATTTTCCTATACATGAACGTACATGGAATCTATTATGCTGAGTGAAATATGTCAGAGAGAGAAAGAGAGATGCAGGACGGTCTCACTCATCTATGTGTTTTAAGAAAGATGAAAGACATTCTTGCAATAATAATTTTCAGACACAAAAGAGAGAAGGGCTGGAAGTTACAGCTCACCTCATGAAGCTCACCGCAAACAGGGATGAGTTTAGTTAGAGAAATAACTATGTTTTGAACTATCCTAATAATGAGAATGTATGAGGGAAATAGAAAGCCTGTCTAAAGTACAGGCGGGAGTTGGGTGGGGAGGAGGGAGATTTGGGACATTGGTGATGGGAATGTTACATGACTGAAACCCAAACACAATCATGTATGTAATCAAGGTGTTTAAATAATATATATATACATATATATGTGTGTGTGTATATATATATATATATATAAGGAAAACTCACTACTATTGACTTGATAAGTGTTAAGTAATATTCCTTCTATGGTTTGATACTATATTTTCATTGCTAGTCATCATAATATCCAATATTAATAAAATCAGGGATTCATACAGAAACTTTTCAACCCCACATCCTTGATTAGAATACCAGCTTCCGGGCCCAGAGAGATAGCACAGCAGCGTTTGCCTTGCAAGCAGCCGATCCAGGACCAAAGGTGGTTGGTTCGAATACCAGTGTCCCATATGGTCCCCCGTGCCTGCCAGGAGCTATTTCTGAGCAGACAGCTAGGAGTAAGCCCTGAGCACCGCTGGGTGTGGCCCAAAAACCAAAAAAAAAAAAAAAAAAAGAATACCAGCTTCCTTTGCCATGTCCAGAGTCCCCACCCTCCATTCCAGTATCCAGAAACCGTCTCCATACTCATGTGCTTCCTCTAAAGACTGGCTGTCAGTTGCTGTTGTCTTTGAGTAATTGCTGTTTCCTTACTATGTTTCTTTATAAACTACATGGGGGAGATCATTTGAAGCTATATGTAAATGTTTGATTATTTAGTGCTAGTTTTTTATTTTAACAGTCTTTTTTTCATTTCCTAAAGACATTAAAAAGTTTAAGGAAAATTAAATTATTTAATGTATTTCTCATTTTGCTCTCATCAACACCTATATTGCACCAAAGCTTCTTCTTAAAATAAGTCATTGGTACTCTAAAATTATTTATGCTTTAGCTTTATAATAGATTTAATTAAATATAACTCAAGGCTAAGATTATTTATGTAACTAATTAATAGCATTATTCACTATTTAGGAGCAAGAATTTAGAATACCTTAAGAATTAACTATTTAATGTAAAATTGCATTAATTTTTGTGAGACTAAATTAATTAAATTAAATTAACTTGATTGCATTCATTTTTGCATTAAAATTGTGAGCACTGAGTATCTGGATTCTGTGGGTTTGGGTTGGTTTAATAAGCCCTGGGGCCGGGCGGTGGCGCTAAAGGTAAGGTGCCTGCCTTGCCAGCGCTAGCCTTGGACGGACCGCGGTTCGATCCCCCGGTGTCCCATATGGTCCCCCAAGCCAGGAGCAACTTCTGAGCACATAGCCAGGAGTAACCCCTGAGCGTTACCGGGTGTGGCCCAAAAGCCAAAAAAAAAAAAAAATAAGCCCTGGGGCAGAGGAGACTGTTTCTCTAAGAAAACTCACTTTTGAGGAAAGAGGTTCCCCCATACCACACATCTTATTGGCAAAAATTAATTATCCTGTGCCTATTAGCGAGGATTAGTCTTTCATTATTTTCTGTCCTCTATAGCAGAGTATAGGGATGATGGCTAAGCACAAAATGTATACTTAATCTTCATATTCTTTCAAATTAATTTTTGTTTTGTTTTGTTTGGAGAACACAACTGGCTGTACTCAGGCCTTACTCTGCACACAGAGATGGAACCTGGCAACTTGGGGACCATATGTGATTCTAATATTGAACCCTGGTCAGCTGTATGTAAGGCAAATTTGCCAGGCCCTCAAATTAATTTTTAAATGTTTCTTTTGTTTGGGTTTTACTTTGTTTGTTTGTTTTTTTGAAGATGCACCTGTAGTGCTCAATGTTAACTCCTGGTTCTATGCTCCAGGATCACTCCTTGTGAGCCTGGGTGACCATATGTAGTGCCAAGGTTTGAACCCAAGTTGGCACATGAAAATCAAGTTTCTTACTACTGTAGATCTCTGACAATAAATTATTGTCAGATCTCTGAAATAAATCTATATAGATCTCTGAAATAAATTATTATTTGAATGAATAATACTAGAAAATGCTTTTCAGTAGGTTAGGTTTAAATGGGTAGGTTTTCTTTTATTAGTTTTTATTTTATTTGTTTTCTGTATATGCAGGGCTTACTTCTAGATCTGTACCTAGGAATAAACTCTTAACAATAATGGCTTCTTCTTTTACATGTCAAGACCCACCTGGTGGGAAGAACTTCTAGATATGTTCTTTGCCTTAATCCCTCACTCATGGTGGTGGGATCTATCTTCCCAATAAATACTGAGGTCCCAGACAACCTATCTCTTGCTCCACTTAGTGAAAGGAGCTGGGTTCCTTGTTTCATCTCCCTTCAGCCTGGTTTTGATTATTTCTGTGGAGCTTAACCCTTCCCCATGTCATCATGGTGTGTGGATATATTCACTCATAGAAGAAATACAGATGTCCAAAGGCATATAAAAAAACTGCTCTATGATTTATCAAAGGTGTTGTTGGAGGAGGAGTTGTCAATTCAATCTCCAGAATCCTATATCTGCCCCAAACACCACCAGTAGTGATCCCTGAGCAGTGCTGGGTGTGACCCAAAAGCAACAACAAAAAAAGATGATTATGAATTCTGTGAAACTATTTAGTTCATTATTACTGAGCTTTTGGGTTATGTTGTCAAAATATTGCTAATAAATTAGAGTTAGTAGTAACAAATAATGCACATATAGAATTACGCATTCAATTTGAGATAAAGTTGAGCTTAGTGTTTTGCCCTTTTATCTCTTTGTAAATAATGTGTTGGCATTTTGAGTAAATGCAAATCCTGTATTTAGAGTCAGCAGGAAGAAAAATATTATTATTCTTTTTTATTTATTAATTAATAATTAGAATATTTTCCTTATTCTAGCAACACATATAGGTACTTCATAGCTTTAGGAATTCATAATAATATACATTGATAGAAATGAGCAGGAAAATATTCATTCATATTCTTTCTGAAAAAAAAAAAAACAACAACTCTGGCATCAATGCCAGACATTGTAATAGAAGTCTCATTACCCCACCCTACCACCCTCATCAATGCTGGATTTGGGGAATGCGGAGATAGAAAAGGTTCAGGAAAACTTTCACCATGAGTTATCTACCAGCATGCAAAGATACTGGCAAGCAGACAGACTAGCTGTGGAACTGAAACCACAAACAGTTTCTCTGACCTGAGGTAAAGAGAAAGATCTGGGAAGAGAAAGATCACCCCATGGTAGGGGTAAGGGTGAAGGACCAATCCAGAGGTACTTCAAGTCCATGAATGATAAGCACAAGTAAAGAAGAATTAGCCAGAATAGGATGAAAACCAATTACTCCAACAAGACATTATATATTAAATATATTATTTATATTATATTATTTATTATATTATATATTATATTATTTATACATTAAATATTATAGGTTTGTTTAATATATATAGCAGATCACATTTATATGTGTAAATTTTTATTAAAGTTCAGAAATCTCATAGGCTTTTCATCCTGGACTGAGAGACCAACATTATTTACAAAATTAGATATATCCATAAAGCCTGCAGCTTTTGTTAATATTTCAACAGAGTAAATATTGATAATTTTTTATATGATGGCATGGCCTTGCTATGTCAAAAATTAATTGAAGCTCTGTTCCAAGTACTGTTTGACTTTACTTGCTAGGCATTAATTGCAACAGTTGCCAAAATAATTTATTTTATTAAAGCATTATTTATGTCAACTGATTAGTTCATTCAAATCCATAAGGTTACCTCTCACTTTTAACACATTCTGGTAGAGTTTTTAAAATAGAATCTTGCAATTTTTTTCTTATGAAAAACTTTAAGCCTTCAGACTAACTGTATAGTGACAACAAATGACTCTGGTTCCAATATTAAAATGTTGATTCATTTTCCTGATCACGTGCATATACATATTTGCATTTATTTCACCACACTTTTGTACATCTCAAAGTAGGTTGCAAATGTATATAAAAGCCTCATTCCTAAACACTTTAGAACTCTTAGATAAGATGCTGAGTTTTGGGACATTGGTGATGGGAATGTTGCACTGGTGATGGGTGGTGTTCTTTACATGACTGAAACCCAAACACATCATGTATGTAATCAAGGTGTTTTAATAAAATATTAAAAATTTTTTTCATGATAAATTTTATATTGTTTTGTATAACAGGCAACTATTATCAGTTGTTCATTTAAATTTTGACTGATTCGTTAGTATTGTTAAAAAAAAGATGCTAAGTTTTGGTGTTTGTTTGTTTGTTTGGTTGGTTGGTTGGTTGGTTGTTAGGACACACCAGTTTGTGTGCTCAGGGATTACTTTTGGCTCTCTGCTCACAGATCACTTTTGGGAGGATCAGGGACCATATGGAGCGCTGAAAATCAAACTCAGGTGAATGACATACCACACAAGAGACTTAATCACTATACTATCTTTCTGGCTTATTATATTATATCTTTCTTAGATATAATATAATATATTATAGAATATTATTTCTTAGAATATTATTTCTAGGGGGCCGGGTAGGTGGCGCTGGAGGTAAGGTGTCTGCCTTGCAAGCGCTAGCCAAGGAAGGACCGCGGTTCGATCCCCCGGCGTCCCATATGGTCCCCCCAAGCCAGGGGCGATTTCTGAGCACATAGCCAGGAGTAACCCCTGAGCGTCAAACGGGTGTGGCCCAAAAACCAAAAAAAAAAAAAAAAAAGAATATTATTTCTAGAAATGATCCTGAATTAGAATTACTTTGAAATGTGTGACAGGTACATTATCTTATGTCATTTAACACATAAAACCTAAATGTCTAATTTGTACAGATTTGAAGATGGAATGGTTAGCTTTAAAGCCACATCCATTGTTGACTGCTTTCCTGATGGACTAAATGTTTATTTCCTCAATTGTAAGATGACACCCAGCTATTAACCTAAAACAAAAACATTCCTCCAACTTACTGTTTTCTTAAACCTCTTTCTTTAATTTTTTTGGGGGGGGCAAACTCAGTGACGCTCATGGGTTACACCTGGCTATGTGCTCAGAAATCGCTCCTGGTTTGGGGGATCATATGGAACCCCGGGGGATCGAACTGCCGTCCATCCTAAGGTAGCACAGACAAGGCAGATGCCTTACTGCTTGCACCATCACTATGGCCCCTCTTCCTTTAATATTTAAAAAATCTACCTAGGTACTTTTGACTTTCTTTTGACCTCCCTTCTCCTAGTGAATTAGAACAGGTAAAATAAAGAGAGTTTTGGCTAGGCACGCAGAGATACCATGAGAAGTCAATGACTCCATGATTCCTTCCTGACTGGCTTGGTTTATTAATTCTCCGTGGATATTCTGTTTCTTCAGACCCATCTCTCTGGGGTAGGAATAGGCTTTTGAGGTGATTTCACAACTCATGGTTTTTATTTTACATTCAATGTTCAGAAAACATGAGGACTTTGCTTCTTATGATATCTGCATCAAAATGCTAGTATTAGAGAACAAGTTATTGGTTGCACTCAGGCAAGAACAGCTTAACCTAACATCTTCAATAATGTATTTACATCTCCAGTCATGACCAGAAGCAAGACAAATAGCATCTCACCTAAAAATGTAAAAATAATATTTTCTGTAACTGGTCCACTTCCATTATGTTTAAAGGAATTTCTGTTTTTTAAATAGGAATCATACATAGTGTGTGTATGTATGTATATGTATATATATTCATGTTATGTATTTCTAAAATCTTGGCTCAGGGCCAAAGAGGTTTATAGATTATATGGTACTTACTTCTCACATCAACTCTAGTTTGATACCCAGCACTATCTATGGTTCCCCACAAAGACATACACACCGAATTTTTTCATGGTAACTACTGAGTGCAGAGAAAAGAATAACCCCTGGACACCATTGGGTCTGATTCAAAACTGTAATAAAAATAAAAAATTAAATTGTACTTTAAAATGCCCACTATTATATAGTCTCTTGAAAGTAAATATTGCAATGCTTGCATTTGAACACTAGAGGACAGTAATGTACTTCTGCTATGGTTTTCTCCACCACCTCCTTGTCCTGCCCTTTTTTTCCCTCCCAGCTCTACTTAGGTACTAAGATACTACATTATCTTTTGGACCTTCCTAAGACCTTCTTAGTAAATTAGGAAATTTGATCTAATAGGGTTTTTTTTTTTGCTTTTAATTGCAATTAGAAGTATTTTATTCAAACTCATTTTAAAAAAAATAACTAGGAAAAGGATGAGTAGAAATGAAGCCACATGTGTCATTAAGTGGGACAGGAAATTGCTTTTGTGTTTGTAACTAGGAATCATTTGCTCTTTCTATAATAACATCAAACTATTGCATTTTATGGAAATTTTGTTTTGTTTTTCAAGTTATATATATATATATATATATATATATATATATATATATATATATATTATATATATTTTTACCTTTGGGGCCACAGAGGGGACCGTACATTGTCCTGTGCATTGTTCATTGTCCATAGAAGCCCTCTGAGGACACCTGTCTCCTGTTACATAGAATGGAGAAAGTCAGGTACCCATAGAACTGGAAATCCCCTCCTTTAGTTGCAAAGCAGCTAATTTCAAATACACCTCTATGATTATAGAGAGCCTCGGTGGACCATGCTTGGCCAACTGGGCTTGCTGATAGGGGGCTGCTTTAGCTATCTGGTGAAACAAACCACACCTTTCAATGCTCAAGAGCTTCCCAGGGGTGCTGTGGGAGTGGAAGGTGGCATGCAGTACCAGGATCAATGAAGTATCTGAGCATGCAAAGAATGTACACCTGTCTCCTGCGACATCTTTTTAGTTTTCTTTTAACTACATTTTAACTCATTTGTTATTTCATTTGGGATGCCATTTTTGGTGTAACTAATAAAGTTTTTTTAAAGAGGTTGTCTACATTTATATTAAAATTCTTTCTTGGTAGAAAATTGCATTTCTAGGGCCAGAGAGATAGCACAACAGTAGGGCGTTTGCCTTGTACATAGATGATTCAGGACAGACAGTGGTTCGAATCCCGGCATCCCATAAGGTCCCCTGTGCCTGCCAGGAGTGAGCTCAGAGCCAGGAGTAACTCCTGAGAGCTGCTGGGTGTGGATCCCCCCCCCAAAACAAAAGAAAATGCACATTTCTATTCCAGTGCTATCAATTTCTACTATCATAGAAGGCAGAGTCTGCTAGTCCAGTAGGAAAATGCAGACTGTAGATTTGTAATCATATTCAAATGCCAGTCCTGCTGCTAAGTGTATATCTTTAAGTATGTTACAGGACTTTCAGACAACATCTTTAGTAAAGACATTTAATAATGGCTTCCATTTCTTGTTAGTGCTGCCTACATTTACTGGTATATATAATAGAGTCCATTACACAGAGTCTCCAAATGCTTCCATTAGTGATCTCCATGAGGGAAATTTGTTCATAAAAGCTTGTATGTGTTTGTATATGCCCTCAGAAAAAATCTTAAGTATCATATAAATTTACTATTACAAACTCTCACTAAAAACACAAAAACATATAAATGCATTTTTTTTCCTGAAAAATTGTGATAACCCAGAAAGGTGTCAAATATGCCAGGAGCCATTATACCTTTCCATTACCTTTCTTACCAGCTCTCTTCATAGTTGTTCATCACTGGGACAGCTAGTGGGATCTGGTGGCTCAGACAAATGGCCTCTGGTCTTCTATGTTCTCAGCACACCTTTCTCCTTTTAGCCTCTCTGTGGCTGCATTGTTTGTGCTGACAAAGCCTGAATGTACAGGCATATCCACCTTTTCCAAGCAGAAAGAATAGACGGGCAACTTCTGAACCAAGTATGGTATAAAGATATGCTTTGGGAGGGGTGTCTTTTGCCAACTTAAAACTGGGAAATTTTAGATGATAATTTCATTTTCAAGGTTTTCTCACCAGTTAAACAATAGGAAATTGAAACTGGATGTCAACCACACCTTTATACAAGAACTACCCTCCCGGCTCCAGCTCTGGGTGTGCTGAAGAGACAGACAATTTTGTCAATCTTGTAAAACAGGAAAAACTGAGAGTTTGTAATCCTAGTTCGCTCCCCTCTTTCTGTTAACTCCTTTTTAATGAGCCCTGTGTGAATGGCTCTCCCTTGAGTTGGGAGGTCAGCAGCAGGCATTTCCCCCACACCAAATACACCAAAGCTGAGCTCAACAGGTAGCACCAGACCTTTGTGATCTTTTATACACAAAATATAACATAAAATGCTTGCCTGAATGTTGTCTCACCATTTATCTGCTGTTTAGGAGACTTTTAAGTGCACACATTATGATTTATTTTTAAACATAGCGACTGTGTCTTTGAAAAATAAAGATGGATCTTTTCCTTCATCTTCAATCAAATTGGCAACCTGCCTTATATCCCCCAGAGGCATAGAGATACTTGAAATATCTGAAAGCCTGATACAAGGCCAAGAAAAAAAAAAAAAGCAGGCTTCTGGATTTATTTTGAATACACCTGATTACCCACAAGACATTAGGTTTCATTTCCACAAAGAAGATGCGCACAGTTGCCTCATGAAAGCTATTTTTCCATCACCTCTACCTATACTTTCCTCCAATGGGTTATTTTCTCTGTCTCCAAGGAGCAGATGTCAACTTTGACATCTTGGACCTGGAGCCTCCCCAAACCAATTAGGGGAGTGGTCTGCACAACACATCCATCTTGGATATGGCACCTCCCCAAGCTAGTCTGAGGCTATAAGGGAGTAAAAAGAGCTTGGGATTCTGGAGAGTTATGCCCCACAACCATTTATATTTCCTTTTTTTATTTTATTTTGTTGGGGTTTTATTTTGTAGTTGAAGAAACACAAGTATGATACTGTTATTGTTTATGCTCTTGACATAGAAGGTTTCTACACCTTCATTACCTCTAAAATGCTCAAGACCCTGCACCACTGGCTTTATGACAATTCCAGCATGCCTCTGCCTTCCTCCCTTCCCACCATCACTTGGTAAACTCAGTTCTGCCGAAAGTTAAAAGGTTCATTATCTTAGATGCTGTCTGTTCCCATTAGATTACCACAGCGGAGTGAGTGAGCTCACAAAAAAGAAAGGAAAGGAAAGAAGGAAAGGAAAGGGAAGGGAGGGGAGAGGAGGAGAAGGGATGAGGGGAAGGGGGAGGAAAGGAAGAGGAGGGGAGAGAAGGGAAGGGAAGGGAAGAAAAGGAAAAAGGAAAGGAAGGAAAAAGGAAAGGAAAGGAATGGGAAAAGGAAAGGAAAGGAGAAAGAAAAGGAAAGAAGAGAAAGAAAAGAACAGTTGGTTAATTTTCACATGGTTTCAGAAATATGCCTAGCAGGTAATAGGGAAATTCAGGCACTCATAGAACTAGAAATCTCTTCCTTTAGTGTCAAAGCAGCTAGGTTGGGAGACCATAACAATATCCTGTAACTGGGGTCTGAGAATATTTATCTTGACTATATTTAAGCCAGAGAAGATGCCCAGTGTATGATTTGCTTATGAACCTACATCATTTTTTAGCATACTTTGTACTACAGTCCCTCCTATGTGATGTAATTGTATTTCTAATAGCATTTTGTGGCCTATGATTGATTCTCCAAGTCTTCTCAAGTTTTTTCCACAAACCAAAATGTCTACAAAAAAGAAATAGTTAAAAACTAAAAGAACAGAGAGGCCAGAAATACTAGGCACTAAAACTACTCTACACAAATAATTGGGGTTGGAGCTCAGCATTGCCAAGTCTGATTCTCAAGAAATTTCAGGGGAAAAAAGCAGATGAAGGGTCAAGAGAACCAACCTTTCAGATAAATAAGAACTAAATTATAGTGGTGCTGGAGAGATAGTTGAGAGATTGCAGCACATGTCTTGCATTCTTACAACTCTGATTATATAACTGGCATTGCTTGACCTCCTGCACATCACCAGATATAGCTCTGAGGCCCCCAAACTCCACTGGGGCACCCCTTGCAATTGTCTTCACCATAAACATTAGAATCTTTCTGCAGATACTCTTAATTTGAAAACTCTTAAACATTCTTACACCGAGCACTGTAATAGAGGTCTAGAACGTTTGAGTTCCTTTTCCATAAACTTCCCTAAAAAAATTACAAAAACATTTCAAACATTTCTGCAGATATATATACAGTTTGAAAATATGTTTGCTGAACATTCTTCTAATGAGCACTATAACAAGAGTCTATAGTATCCAAGTTCCTTTTCCATCGACGTCTGTGGACAAAGACATTAAAACATTTTTGCAGACATAATTTGAGAATAAGTTGCCACATAATATACACAATCAAACATCACAGCAATTGAGAAACATTTGTTAATTAGCTGAGAACTATTGCAAATCTAACAACATTATGGATTTTCCTGAAACTGTGCAAACTAAAATTACACCACTAAGATTGGATACAAAATTATCTGTTTTCAGTGGGGCATAGAACCAAAGGGTAGTATTAAGATCTATAGGTAGAACAATATCATATCTAATGCAAATAGGATCGAGAGATTTACTGAGAAGAAAGTTACAGAAGGTTCTGAAAGCAGCTTCTCTCAGTTGGGGTTTGGCTGGGCTTGGATCCTCCATCTTCTCCATCTTCTTTTGTGTTAGGCTGCTAAGATCATCTGGAATGGAAAGGCCTTGGTTCCTGGGATGGAATCTGAATTGGGTGACCCTCATCTCTCTGCTGTTGGACTCCCTCAAATGGGACTTTCTCTTTCGCTTCTACTCCATCAGTGACTTCAATGAGATGCTGCAGGTTGAGGGGCCAAAGTCTTT
Organism: Suncus etruscus; assembly: GCF_024139225.1. Classification (NCBI taxonomy): domain Eukaryota; kingdom Metazoa; phylum Chordata; class Mammalia; order Eulipotyphla; family Soricidae; genus Suncus; species Suncus etruscus. The sequence continues at coordinate 2,694,235 of NC_064856.1, read as the reverse complement.
GCACAAAAACCTTTAGTAGAAGAAATGCAATGGGTGTCAGCCTCTAAGACACTGCTCAGAGTCTTCCGCTCTTTCCTCTCCCCTGCCTGTTTCTGTCAGGATAGAAACTAGTTACTCAACAATAGTTATATAATAGACCAATTAGAAACAGCCGGTGCCAATATGCCTAACCTTGTTTTATTGTACTTCTTTATAGTGCTATATAGATGATAATTTGTTTTACAAGGCATGCCACCAAACAAAAGATGTCCTAAGTAAATAGCAATTTTTCAATAAAGAATTTTTATCAATATATGTACACTTTTAAAGAAATAATGTTGTCTTATTCTAAATACCTTATAGCAATAGTGTAGACTTAGCGTTTATATGTCCTGGAAAAACATGTCATTTGTGTGACTTTCCTCATTGAAATACTTTATTGAGATAGTGTAGAACATACCTACATTATTATTGAGGTGTGACTGAGAGAAACAGCACAGTGCGTAAGACCTTTGCCTTGCATGCAGCCAGCAACCAAGATTCAATCTGGCACCCCATAAGGTACACCGAGCCTATAAGGAGTGATCCCTAAACCCAACGCCAGGAGTAAACCCTGAGTACAGCCCAGTGAAACCCCAAACCAACAAATAAATCACAGGGTTAGATCCAGATCCGTGTTCGAGGCATTGCCAAAGGACATGGGCATAGAACGCTACTAAGTGAAGACCTTGAATACATTTCACTATCGGGTAAGATCCATAGCACCATATTGTTTTTTCATCTAGCTTTCCCAACAGTTTCAAATTCCAATGTGTTTTGGAAATGCTTTCAAAGACTTGCTGGTTTAGGACGGTTAATAAAAACCCAGTGAGAAAGGCCGAAAATGAAATGTTTATTATGGTTTTTAGGTTGAGCCTGGGGAAACGCCATCGGAAGCTCCGAGTGAAGCGAGAACAGCTCCCGCAGAAAACGGAGTGAACCACACCACGTCGCTGACACCCAAACCCGCCTCGCAGGCTCTCCACAGCCAGCCCACTCCGGGTAAACACAGAAACGAAAACTCTATGGCTTGGCTAAACTGCGAGTCCTTGGGGCTACTGAGGGGTAGAGGATTGATTTGTTGAGCTAAAACATTGCATCAGCGGACAGGCATAGCCTTAGGAGGAGATCCCACAAGAATGATGAGAAATGAATGAATGCATGCATAAATGCATGATAAACAAACAAATATTCTCACAATGAATTATGAAAAAAATGAATGAATGAATGCCTGAATAAACAAACAAATGAAAGAATTAATGAATGAGTCAGCGAACAAATAATCAAATATTTGGGGGAATTTACAAGTGCTCATCTGCTCTTGGTAGTTTATGATCACACACACACACACACACACACACACACACACAATTGCCCTCGTGTGTAGTAATGAATTCTGATCTTTCTACAATGAAAGTTTGTTAAGGGTTGTTCAATAGCCGGAGAGACAGCACAGCGGCGTTTGCCTTGCAAGCAGCCGACCCAGGACCTAAGGTGGTTGGTTGGAATCCCGGCGTCCCATCTGGTCCCCCGTGCCTGCCAGGAGCTATTTCTGAGCAGATAGCTAGGAGTAACCCCTGAGTACCGCCGGGTGTGGCCCCAAAACAAAACAAAACAAAACAAGAAAACAAAAATAAAAAAAGTTGTTCAATAAACTCATAAACAGCTGTTTTAAAGCATGTTTATAGTTCGACCTCACTAAGTTACTGCAAAGAACATTGCTTCACTTTTCTCTAATTGACATTTCAATAAATTTGAATGTCTACACTGTGCTTCATTTGAAAAAAAAAAACTTACCTTAACTTCATACCAGACCTAGAAGGATCATTTCTCTTCCTGTCCCCATTGTACAGATTAATTATCTGTAGTTTAGAGACTGCAAAGTACTTCTTGAAGGTCACATTCGCAATGAAGAAGGGAGCCAGGACAGCTACTCTGTCTAATCCTAAAATTCTTGCTTCTGCTGTGATTCTATGGAATGTCTACTCAAACCATATGTCTGAGAAAGATCCTTTTATTCTTATGCAACTCTATTATTTAATCTAAAACTACTTTAAGGGTTTTATCACATGTGTTTCCTCACAATATATTGCTTCCCAGGATAGGCTTCAGTTTGAGGCTTCTTTTACAAGGAATTGGGGACTTCCATGCACACTTGATAACTTGTTGAACCACTAATAAAACCAATGAAAAATAAAAGAATGTCTTCCCATCCAAGTTCCTATCTCTTAAATAAAAGAATGTCTTCCCATCCAAGTTCCTATCTCTTCCCTTCCTGGTCATATTCATAACTGCAAAGAAATAAAGTAGATCTTTTATTTGGATAGAAGGGCTGTTTCTCTTGGGAAAAATTGAGTCTTCGAATTTTCACTTAGTTTGTATAATATATGCATGCAATAAGATATGATATTTTAACAATGTCGTTGAGATCAGTAAAAATAAGAACTGGGTTTGATATCCACATCAATAAGGATATGGCTTGATCATAAACAAGAAGATTTTTAAATGAAGACTTTTATATAACAAATACAAACATTGCAAGTGTTTCTACATTACAAATAAGTCATTAAAAACAAGTTAGTAAGTATAGTTTTGAACTTAAAAGCATTTGTGTTTTAGTATCTTTTAATTTTTGATATTTTTAATTATTTAATTTGTAGAATCACTTTTTTAATGGGACAGACTATTTTGAAAGCACATTCTTCTCTCCCTTAATTTGGACAGCATTAAGAACCATGATGCAACTAAAATCATGCTGATAATCATGGTTCTTAAATAAAGATTTTATAGAAAATAAAATTAAATAAATAAAAAGATACCATTCCAATTGAAAAAAGAAAAAACACGGTGTAAGTATCAGGCCATGAAATTTCATTGACATAACACTCAGAACTTAACTACAGTCTTTTTGAACTTCCCCTGCTTTGCCTAAATATCATTTTATTGTTCAGTGATCCTACTCATTATTCCATATTGTATTTAATTCTCAGGTTCTCTTAACCTCCACTGATGAAATCAGTCTGTCTATCCTAACTTTCTGAACCTTAATACATTTGAAGGATACTGGTGCTTCGAGATTTTGCAGAATATCACCTAATTTGGTCTGGCTTGATGCTTACTCATAATTGGCTTTAATTGATACATTTTTAGCAAGAACATTAAAAAAAACCTGTGCTTTTCTAAATACATCATATCAGAATATGAGATATGTGCCATCATTGGGGATCTTTTGGTTAAGGTAATCTCTGTCACATATTTTTTAGTTAAAAATAATTTCCACTTCTTTCAGAATAGACTCTAGAACTGCAAATATCCTGTTTCTCCTTAAACTATTTTCCATTGAATGGGCAGGGAGGTCACCAGTGGTTCTTGCCAGCAACCAACCATTACTGTCCACTGGTCCTCATTGGATTTGTTTTAAAAGACAATCTGCCATTTCTGATTTTACCAGAGGGTGGCAGTACCATTTCTTAAGCTGAATTTGTTTTGATACAGTGATACCTTCTCTCCATAATTAGAGCAAATCATTTCACGTTTTTATCAGGTTTTCCTGAGTGTTACAAAATGAAGACATTTCTCATAGCATATTATAAATAATCTTCTCTGAAAATTTCTCATTTCTCCATCAAGAGATTTTAGCCTGCGAGCTAAATGTTCTTTTTACAGGAGAAAATGAAATGTTTTCTATTAAAGGAGGCTATTCTTTTTATGTTTTTATTTTAGGCTCTGTAAAAGCACCTGCCAAAACAGAAGATCTTATTCAGAGTGTTTTAACAGGTAAATACTCCATCCATTCCTCTGTGAAATTAGACAGCAGAGTATTATACAGTATAAGCATTCAGAGAGAAGAGATTTTATTCATCTAAATAACATCATTAGTTTCTTCTCTAAAATATCTATATATAATAACAGTTCTAATCAAAGCCATGTTACAGACTGTAATTACAGAAATGTAATCCTATATAACAAGTAGAAACCTACTGCAATAGAAATAATATAATCTCATAAGATATATATTTTAAAATTGAACGGTTTCATACTGGAAATATCACCAAGGAGCAGAAATGCTATCTTCTGAAAGCATAAAAACATATTTGATAAATGCAGAATATGATCCATTTGTGCCAGTAGGATATACAAGAAAGAATATACAGTGTTTGAGAATACAGTTTGTAAAAAAATTGTTATTTGGCTAGTTCTTAAACCTAGTGGAACTAAAGTTGGTAGGAACTTTCTTTAATATAATAAGAACTATGTAGAAGTGTTTAAAAAATTACAAATGCTTGGCCCAATGGAAATATACATATTTTATTCATATATATACCTGAATTAGGTCTTTTGGTAGGAACTGTAAAAAACACAAATCCTCATAACCAATGGTATACAATAAAATTGTGGTATAGTTACAGAAAAAAGTAGGATACAGCTGTAAAAATAAATCAACACAGATAAAATTCATTACATAATGTTGAAGAAAATGGCCAGACAGAAAAGAGTACATTTGGTAAGATTTTTATCTATATCAAATTTTTATCTATATCAAATTCAAAGACAATAGAGATAGCATGGAGATAGGGTGTTTGCCTTGCATGCAGAAGGACGGTGGTTCGAATCCCGGCATCCCAGATGGTCCCCCAGGCCTGCCAGGAGCGATTTCTGAGCATAGAGCCAGGAGTAACCCCTGAGAGTTGCCGGGTATGACCCAAAAACAAACAAACAAACAAACAAAAAAAACAAAGACAAGCAAAGTGAATTCAGTTGGTTTAGAAGCTCAGATTTGGATTATTTTGGGTTGGCAGCATAAACTCAAAAGAGGGTCTCTGTGTAGTGGCAATATTCTGATTTTGATCTAGTGATGGTTATTAAATAGTTTTTACTTTGTGAACATTTATAGAGCTGTATATTTATGATTAATGTACTTTTATGCATGAACTTGTATGTTGCCAAAGTAATCCATTAAAATGCATAGAAAAGTTATTGAAAAATGTATTAAAAGAAAGCCAAACAGTTTTTTGTTTTGTTTTGTTTTGGGGCCACACCAATTGACGCTCAAGGATTACTCCTGGCTATATGCTCAGAAATCGCTCCTGGTTTGGGGTGACCATATGGGATGCCGGGAAATCAAACTACGGTTTGTCCCAAGCTAGCACTTGCCTTACCTCCAGCGCCACCGCCGGCCCCTAGAAAGTCAAATATTTTTAAAGATTTTATTTTTAAAAAGCAAACTGAAAGACAAAAAATGTTATTTTAATATATGCATATTTAATTATCAAAAGCAATGGGGTTAGCACAATACCTTAGCATACATAATTTTTGCTTAAAGGCATATTTAAAAACAAACAAACAAACAAACACACACCAACTTTCTTCCACAGACTTTAGAAAGCTTGTACTCTATAGAAAACCTTTTATCCTGGGTTAGAACATTGTGAAAATGTGTCCTATAGCTGATGTGCGATGCCACCAGTTTTAAGAAATTAAACTGAATCTACCATCTAAAATGGAGCAACTTCTTCAGATTATAAATTATTAATATGATAAAGTGTTATGCAACCACAATGAGTCAGTTTAGCCTGAAGGAAACTATTTTAAATATGTACCTGATTCACTTTGTGGTCTATCTACAATATCCAAATATCCTGAAAACCAGCACATTAAAAAAAATAGAGGAAGTATATTTCAATTGCTTAAAGACTTTCTATTTAGGAATATAAATTATTATTCATATTTCAGTATGTATCCAGACAATATCTCATTTCTTATTCAGGTCAGTTATTCATGGCATCTATTATTTCTGAATATCTTGACACTTCTGAATATTTACAACAACTTATTTTTGTTTCAAATCAAAAGAAGGAAATGAGAATTGTGACTTAATTTAAGATCAAATTAATGGCAACCAATTGAAGTCAAGATGCTATCAATTTTAAGGCATCCTGCTGTTCATGGAATGCTAAGAAACAAAAACAGAGACAAATTGCGATACTCCATTAACTTTGTTCTGTATCCCAATTTCAGAAATGTTATAATAGTTTTAAATCTAGAATTGATAAGAACCTGCCAATAAAATGCAGAATATTTTAAGACCAAGCTCTGTCACCTTGAAATTTTTCTCAAAGCTGAATGAAAATACCTTTATGGTACATTTAGACAAATCATAGAAAGGGACCTTCCCTTACTACTACTTTGTAGACTAACACTGTTACAATATGCCACAAAATGTATGTGGCAAATATTCATACAACTTACAGTATGTAAACTGTGATAAAGCCCCTTAGAGACAATGCACGGTGCAATAGAATCTATATATATATATATATATATATATATATATATATATATATATATGCTGAGAGAAATTATGGCAAACACTTTGCAAAGATACTTTAATTATCCTATAACATTTAGAAAATAATGGAAGTGTTAGTAACCTAAAAGTGCATTTTGTTGGTGAACCCTGAACCCCTGTACTATATAGAGCACCCAACTATCAGTAATGATTAGTGTTTACTACAAGGAGAATAGAGTTTCTTATTATTTTTAGAATATCTTTATTTAAGCACCATGATTACAAACATAATGTAGTTGGTTTTCAGTTATAAAAAGAACACCTCCCATTCACCAGTGCACCACCACCAATGCCCCCCATCTCCCATCTACCCCACTTCCTGCCTGTATTCAAGACAGGCATTATATTTCTCTCACTCACTACCATTGTCATGATAGTTGTTAGTGTAGTTATTTCTCTAACTGTACTAACCACTCTTTGTGGTAAGCTTCATATCATGAGCCAGTCCTTCCAGCCCTCATCTTTATTGTCTCTGGGTATTATTTATTATCATTATTATTATTTATTATTATTATGTCTTTTATTTTTCTTAAACCCCAGAGATGAGTGAGACTATTCTATGTCTGTCTGTCTGTCTGTCTTTCTGTCTGTCTGTCTGTCTGTCTGTCTGTCTGTCTCTCTCTCTCTCTCTCTCTCTCTCTCTCTCTCTCTCTCTCTCTCTCCCCACACTCTGACTTATTGCACTCAGCATGTCCAATCATGAGTAGGAAAATTTTATGACTTCATTTGCTTTGTATCTGCATCGTATTCCATTGTGTAGATGTACCACAGTTTCATTAGCCACTCATCTGTTGTTGGGTATCTGGGTTGTTTCCAGATTCTGGGTGTTGTAGAGAGTTCCCTATTCTTAAAATTTTCTTGTTGGGACAAAAAGGCAGTACAAGTGTTAAAGCACTTGCTCGCATGTGGCTGACCCTGGTTTGTTTTCTGGTACCTAAGGACATCCAAGAATGATCCCTAAGCCAAGAGTAAGCCCCGTGCAAAACCATGTATGGCCCATCTTCTCTTACACCCCCCAAAAGAAAGAGAATTGCTTTTAAATAAAAGGGAGCTCTCTCTTGAAAATTATGTCTTGCCTCCACTTCCTTTCCCAAATATGCAACAATGACTATATCTCAAGGCTAGATGCATACAATCTTTATGGTAGAGTTTACCCTCCAGAACTCTTCCTGGGATTAGGGCTGGCTAACCAGGCATTACATCACAGCTGAGGCCACACCTTTTGCCCAGATTCTTTCATTGCTTTCCGTGCTGCCCTCACTCACCGTTCCTGAAAATTTCTTCAGTAAATCACATGCAACTAAATCCTCCTTTTGAGATCTGTTTGTAAAGAACCAAAACTTAAAATATGAGTTAACTCAACATATATATATATATACACATGTGTATATATATATATAAGTTCAGAAATCAGAATCTTGAGAAATTTGATATCATAGTGGCAGATCTAGAAAGTGATAGAGCCATACTGGAACTCAAACCCCATAAACACATTGCTGCTCCTGTTTGTCTCTGTATTTTTGTCTTGCTCTTGTAGCTCTTTTAACTCTTTTTGCTCATTTATTGCAGAAGTGGAAGCTCAGACTATTGAAGAGCTAAAGCAACAGAAATCATTTGTGAAGCTTCAAAAAAAGCACTACAAAGAAATGAAAGACCTGGTTAAGAGACATCATAAGAAAACCACTGACCTTATCAAAGAACACACTTCAAAATACAATGAAATTCAGAATGACTACTTGAGAAGGAGAGCAGCTTTGGAAAAGACAGCCAAAAAGGATAGTAAGAAAAAGTAAGTTCCACATATATTGTTTGGTTGTCTGTTTGCTTTGTAATATGAAAACGAATCACTTTTTTAGGGTTTTGCTGTTGTCTACCATATTTATAGCACAACATAAAGCTATCCAAGTTCCTTCCTTTTCTCCTCTTTTTGTGACATCTTAACTTGTGGGTTGATTTTATTTGACTAGTTCTGAGTTCTTTATTACAAACTCTGTACCAGTTGGCTGACTGTTCATATTATAACTGCTGACATGGCTGGTATAGAATTTTTTCCAGTGCCTCAAACTTAGTTAAGAAGACATTTTGTATTGTAGAAAGGAGTAGTCTCAATTGTCCTTCATTGCCCCATGAAAAAAATCAAGAATATAGTTAATCCAGTACAGATAACCTGGTGTTTTGACTAAGGTGTTTCCCAAACCCTTTTTACCTAGATCTTTTTGATAAAAACATCTTTCACACTAACTTTTTTGCTATTGACAGCAAGTGCAAAGCTTTGAGGAAGCACAAATTAAACAAAATTAAAAGTTTCAGCAACAAAAGAGTTGGAAAAGTAGGTGAGGAATCATAAACCAAGAGTAAAATGAGGTCAAAGAAGTCAAAGTAGATGGAGGACTTGAACCCAAGAATTCTTAGATTTGGAGTAAAGGAAAAACAGTACAGATTTTAATTACTGCAGCATCCGTGGAAGACTAAAAAGGAGTAAGTGGAACTAGCATTGTCTTATTAGTATTCTCACAAAATGTCTCTAGCTGCCTAGAGGAAAATATACCTTGAATTGATAAAATTTCATAGACTCACCAAGGATCTCATTAGGCTATTTCTCTCTCTCTCTCTCTCTCTCTCTCTCTCTCTCTCTCTCTCTCTCTCTCCCTCCTCCTCCTCCTACCTCTTTTGCGAAGGGATTTGTGCCATATTCATCTTTGCTCAGGGCTTACTCTCAACTCTGCACTTAGTAATAATTCCTAGCAGGGTTAGTGTGAACCATATTTAGTTTGATATCCTTACTTGAGGGATAAGTTCTATACCTTGAAGAGAAATTAGGTTGCTGTTAGAGAAAATAAGAACAATCGATAATGTAAAATTTGAAATCTCATTCATCTAACGACTTTGAAGCAGAATTATAGGTAATGTTATTACCTTCTCTTGGTTTAATAATCTCTCTTCCTCTGTCTCTTTCTCTCTTTCTCTCTCTCTCTCTCTCTCTCTCTCTCTCTCTCTCTCTCTCTCTCTCTCTCTCTCAGCTTTGGCTAGCCTTAAGCTCAACTCATGAGGTAGGTTTTGGGATGAGGATTGGTTGTAACAGATTATATGCAAACTGCTAATTATGACCACCACTGTTAGTGGGAAGGACATAGCAACTAGAGGCAAAGTAGAAAAACTGGATATTTTTTTTTTATCAAATCTAGTTGAATGATTGTTTTTGCTGGGTCTAAGATGATAAAGTATAGCTGAAAAGAAGAGGATGTGCTCTTGACTTATATTCAAGATTCATTCTAATAGAAAGAGAGAGAAAAAGAGAAAGAGAAAATCTAATAAAAAAGAGAAAAGAACCCCTTTGATGGCATTCTGAGAATAACACTAATGCTGTCACTCCAGGCTGAAGCGGTGTATGAGACAACATTGTCTAGACTTGATCAATGCTTCTCAAACTTTTTTTTCTGGTTTTGGGGTCACACCCAGCAGCACTCAGGGACTACTCCTGCTCTGCACTCAGAAGTTGCTCCTGGCAGGCTCAGGGGATCATATGGGATGCTGGGATGAGAACCACCGTCCCTCCTGGGTCGGCTGTGTGCAAGGCAAACGCCCTGCTGCTGTGCTATCTTTCTGGCCCCATACTTCTCAAACTTTAATATTTAGATAACTCTTGGATAGCTGCTTAAAAAAACAGAGCATACCGGTGGACTGTCTGACAACTTGAAGATATATACTGTGGGACCAGAGACTCATTTTTAATAAGTTCCCAAGGAAGGCTGATACCCACTGGTATCAATATTGGTCCCAAATATTTCAGAGGTTTCCCAGAAAGCTGTTAGTAACATCAAGATCTTCTTGATTCCAAATCTTATAGGCCTTTGCAGTCTCATCTCCAAGTCCCCCTCATAAAAGTCCGCATGCTATGCTCAGTTTGAATCTCACACTAAAGGGGCACATCAGTGAGAATTCTCTGGGACGTCACATACTTGCTCAGTTGCAGCTTTTCTTATTGAAAATGCAGGCCCTGTTTCTATCCTCAACAAAGCCTGCTGTCAAAATGTCAGAACCTTCACTTTCTGTTTACTGAATCCTATGGGAATTTAAGAATAACATCTTGCTTCAGAATATTAAATGTGGCTTGCTAGCTAGATCTTATCCCTGAACTTGATGGACATGAGGTCTCCCTGACTACTGGGTTTCCTCCTCTCTCCCCAAATGAGGGGTTGTTCCTAGTTCTAAAATAGCCAACTTACCCAGAATAGATATTGTGTAGGTTTTCTAGGCTAGCATACAAAATTCAGCAAATTGGAAAGCTTAAAACTGTTAAGATTATTTTCTCACATCTAGAGACTAAAATCTTAAATGCTAGCAAGTCTTACTCTCTCAGAGAGGAAGAATAGAGGGATTATGCTTTTTTTTTCTTGCTTCTGGGGAGGATGCTCACAATTCTTAAATAGTTTTAGCCTTTAGACACATATTTACAGGCTCTGTCTCCCTTCTCTTTGTTCTTCTTTTAAGGAGACCAATTATTTATGTCCCACTTGAATTCATTATGACTTTATCTCAAATAATTTTGTTTTAAGCCTCTCTAATGGCAAATAAAGTCACAGATTGAGGGTCCAGAAAGGACTTTGGAAGATGCCATTCAATTCTGTACATGTGCAAGGCATATAACATATATATGTACATGTACAGAATATGTTTGTGATTTTTTTTCTAAAACAATGCTATAAAGTCGGTACAATCAACACCTATACTGGACAAGTGTCAGTGAGCTTGTGGGTGCCGGCCAGGAGTATATGACACAAGAGCTACCATCACAATGGAGTCAAGGAGTTATCTCAAGAGATTCCAGCCACATACTGGGACTTTGCCAGATGAGAATCCTAATCACTACCAATCTGCCTTGTCTTCTCAGAAATGTTCTTAATATGGGACCAAAGTGACTGACCCAGGGATTTGGGTTCGATCCCCAATGTCCCATATGGTCCCCCAAGCCAGGAGCGATTTCTGAGCTCATAGCTAGTAGTAACCCCTGAGTGTCACCGGGTGTGGCCCAAAAACAACAACAACAAAATGTTCCTAATAGTACCACAAAGGTCTTAGAGTTTTATATCCTTTTGTAGTATTTCTCTGCTCATGATAGAACAGATGCCAATAAAGCCTGAATGTATTTCTCATCACTTGTATAAGTTTAGATTCTGTAGTTTTTTCAAATGTTTTTTGCAAGTTTATAGTATTGAACTATCAACATTGGATATTCTATAACATGAAGTTCTGTAATCATTAGCGTCTTACAAAAAGGTATATGTAAAAATCTCATCTTCATTCTGAATAAGAAATGTAAGTAAATTGCAGTAACTTTTAGGTGTTTTTTGTTAATACTTCAGTGCGCAAACAATTTTTATCTTCCTCAAGCTTCATTTAACTAATAATTAAAGTTATTTACACTAACAACGCATTTTGTGAGCATATTCTAAAATATTACATTGATTATCATTTTTTTGTTTTCTGTTTTGTTGTTTTTGTGCTGTTGATGCTCAGGGGTTACTCTTGGCTATGCACTCAGAAATCACTCTTGGCTTGTGGGGGACCATATGGGATGCCAGGGGATGGAACCACGGTCTGTCCTAGGCTAGCGCTTGCAAGGCAGATGCTTCACCTGTAGCATCAGTGCTCTAGCTCCAACACTGACTGTCATTTTTAAATAAAATATTTTAGTATTGGGGCCAGAGTGTGCACAGTAGTAGGACGTTTGCCTTGTATGCAGCCAACTGGGAATGAACCCGGGTTCAATTCCTAGCATCCCATATGGTCCCCTGAGCCTGCCAGGAGCGATTTCTGAGCAAAGAGCAAAAAGTAATTCCTGAGCAGCTCTGGGTGTGGCTCAAAAAAAACAACAAAATAATCATATATATTTATATATAGATGTTTATATATATTATATATTTATATATATGAAAACATATATATAGTTTAGTAGTTTAAAAGCTTATAGTTTAGTATATTTTTAATCTGTAAAAACATTATTTGTTTCCATGAGTACTTAATACTTTAATGAATTATTCTATCTCAGACCTGTGAACACTGCCAGAAGTTATCCCAAGAGGGGTGGAAATGTACAATATTATATTTTAGAGATAAGAAAAGTCATGTTAAATTATCACTTTTTATGATTTTCTAGAACTACAGTGACTTATGCCACATCAGACACTCTTTTTATACTATATTAACACCATGATTTACTAAGTTGTTCCTAATACAGTTGTTTCGGGCATTAAATATTCAAACCCAATCCCACCACTAGTGTGTCCTTCCCACCACCCGAGTTTGCCCTCTTGCGAGCACAACTAGATTTACTTCATATTGTTTGTTACTACACACAGGCAAAAGGAATTATCAAAATCAGGATTAATGAGGCTCATTTTTTGTTTTGTTTTGTTTTGGGGTCACACCCAGCAGTGCTCAGGGGTTCCTCCTGGCTTTACACTCAGAAATCGCTCCTGGCAGGCTCAGGGGACCATATGGGAAGCCGGGATTTGAACCACTGACCTTCTGCATGCAAGGCAAATGCCTTACCTCCATGCTACCTCTCCGGCCCCGAGGGTCAATTTCTAATAATTGTATATCTCTCAATAGTGCTACTATGGATTAACTGGGCTGCAGTTAATGCTAGTTATGCCTTTTGTTTTTTTTTAATTTTTTTAAATATCTTTATACAATTTGATTACAAACATGATGGTAGTTGGGTTTCAGTCATATAAAGAACAACCCCCTTCATCAGTGCAACATTCCATCATCAATGCCCCAAATCTCCCACCATCTTACTCCTCCCCCCAGCCTGTATTTGAGACAGAGTTGTACCATTTTGTTTGTTTGTTTTTTGGGGTCTCACCAGGCAGTGCTAAGGGGTTCCTCCTGGCTCTATGCTCAGAAACCGCTCCTGGCAGGCTCGGGGGACCATATGGGATGCCGGGATTTAAACCACTGTCCTTCTGCATGCAAGGCAAATACCCTACCTCCATGCTATCTCTCCAGCCCCAAGATTTGTGCCTAATGTAATACTGTTTGGGCTCACTGAGCTTGGTAATATTCTGTGCAACTCTCCCATGAGAAGTGCTGCAATCCTACTAGGTTGACACTACTATAAAAATTTTGAGGTATCCCACGGGCCACTTGCATCCACATGGTCCAGGATCTACAGATCTGGAACAAATGTGGCGGTTTGGCTACATTGTGAGTCTTTTCTGGAGGAGGATGTCAGGTGTGGCTATGGGCTGCTCTGACCTCAGGCAGAAAAAGGAATCAGCCCCCATTCCAAGAAGGCTCCCAAATTTTCAGCCCAAACCAGACTGCCTTCCAAAACAGCCATCTTTCTTTTTCTTCTGGAGCTTAATAAATGAATTAAACCATTTTTCTGCTGAGAAGATGAAAGGTGTCAATATCAGACATCTTACTTCTTATGCTACCTGTGAAATGGGCAATCTGCAAAAATCCAGGGATATTCTCAGTTCTAAAGAATCATATGTAGAGTTAACTGTGCAAGTTATCCAAAACTGTATTAGAACCTTAATAATCAGCTTTCTCCTGTAAGAGTTCCTGGAAGGTATGACATATAATAATTAACAGTGAGAAATAAAGTTTAATTTTTTAATTTAATCTTAAAAATTGAAATGTTTACAAATCACCTACAAGCTATGTGAGCATGTAAACTTCCTGCCAGGAGCAAGGAATCAGAGAGGATCTATAGCATAGCATTTTTTTCTTTCTTTTTTTTCTTTTTGCTTTCTTAACCAATCACCTAATTTTGGGGCCAGATTTATTGAGGTAAGATGCTTTTGTTCATGATCTATATTATGAAATTGATGTAGCCGGTGTTTAAATCAAAATGAACCCTTATCTCTTGACTTTTTAGAAGAAACAAAATTATTTTGTCTTAGACGTGCAGCAGCTTTAACAAGCATCTTGCTAAACTTTTGACAGGTTTTCATTGAAGAAGCTAAAATGTGAAGTCAATAATATTTACCCACAGCTACAAACATGGCGTACAAATTTTTTTTTCTTGATGATTTGCATGTTTTCTCATTTATTCGATTTGAATTTGTTTGAGGACTACACTCAGTGGTGTTCAAGGTTTGCCCCTGGCTCTGTGCTCACGAATCACTTCTGTGATACTGGAGAATAAAGTTGGCCTGGGAGCATACAAAGCTAGGGCCTCAGGGCCGCAGCAGTGGTGCAGCGATAGGGCGTTGCCTTGCACAGGGCTGAACCAGGACGGACAGGGGTTCCATCCCTGGCGGCCCATATGGTCCCGCAAATCTGGAGCAATTTCTGAGTGTAGAGCCAGGAGTAATCCCGGAGTGTTACCGGGTGTGGCCCAAAAACAAACAAACAAACAAAAAATCATACAAACTTGAAAAATATTGAGGCTGCCAGTTATTCTAAACATTTTATTTCAAAGAGCAGACCTGGCCACACAGAGCTAGAAGGGCTTGTCAGATGTGAAATACATTGTAAATATCAAATACACACCAAATTTATCCAACTTCATTTTTAAAATGAAAGGGCTGTAAAGTAGCATATATTTTGAATAGGGCTTATTTTGATTTAATATTAGTTGTATATTGAAATGAAATAAATACTTTCTAAGGGCTTGAAAATGCATTGTTAATATTTATTTTATTAACTTACTTTTTTTTTGTTTTGGTTTTTCGGCCACACCCATTCGATGCTCAGGGGTTCCTCCTGGCTAAGCGCTCAGAAATTGCCCCTGGCTTGGGGGGACCATACGGGACACCGGGGGATGGAACCGCAGTCCTTCCTTGGCTAGCTCTTGCAAGGCAGACACCTTACCTCTAGCACCACCTCTCCAGCCCCTTTTTAATTTTTTTTTTTTTTGGTATTAACTTACTTTTACTTCTTATGTTAGCTGCTAAAATGTTAGCTCAGATTTGTAGAGAAAAAAATCAAGCATGTGGCTTGCATAATATTTGTATTGAACACCAATAATCATCTAATGTAATTTCTGTTCTAGAACACTGAATTCCCCCCCTCTGATTCTGAGAAAAGGGATGTGGCTCAGATAATTCCCCTTATCTGATTAAAGGAAACTTGTTTGCTTTTCCAAGAGAGACAAACATGTTCCTAGTATTAAATTACAAAAACGTAGCTCCTGGTACTTATATAGGCAGCATTAGACAGCAGGGAATAATGTCTTCCACCCTCTTTTTTAGAAAAGATGCAGAAAGATTATTCCCTTGCTTATACTTTTTTATGTTTTTGCCCAACAAATACAATTTAAAATACCAAAGCACTGAAAGATATACCAGAATAAATCTTTCTTCAAGAGACATGACCCAGGAGATCTCTTATTATAACCAAGCATCTACTCATTCCACTTTATATACATTGAAATCTTGAGGTAACATGGGTGTGATAAATGGACGTTAAGTCCCTTACTATGTTACTCATGATGTTCAGCTCCCAATATAATGTGAAAACAGTTTATTCAGAGATGGGTTCTGGTGAACTCTAGAGATCAGTGATTTTGCGCTGCTTGAAAGAGCAGACTTTGGG
Source organism: Suncus etruscus (assembly GCF_024139225.1). NCBI lineage: Eukaryota > Metazoa > Chordata > Mammalia > Eulipotyphla > Soricidae > Suncus > Suncus etruscus. The sequence continues at coordinate 2,678,319 of NC_064856.1, read as the reverse complement.
ACCCGCTGCTTGAAAGAGCAGACTTTGGGACCCAGAGAGATAGCACAGCGGTGTTTGCCTTGCAAGCAGCCGATCCAGGACCAAAGGTGGTTGGTTCAAATCCCGGTGTCCCATATGGTCCCCCGTGCTTGCCAGGAGCTATTTCTGAGCAGACAGCCAGGAGTAACCCCTGAGCACTGCCGGGTGTGGCCCAAAAACCAAAAAAAAAAAAAAAAAAAAAAAAAAAGAAAGAAAGAAAGAGCAGACTTTGCACTTTTACCCTCTTTACAAGCCTGCTCTTGGATAAGTGATTTAAGTCTCTTAAACCATACCCTTCAGCAAAATGTCTAACTGTATCTCACTTTCCCCTATATTTACTGGAGATGGCCTTCACTACTTTCTGATTTGTGAAAGCTAGATGTAAATTGTGCTGGTACTTTCTGAATGATTCACAAAAACTCATCTGTACCTCTACCTTGGTGTGTATGGTCGATTAAAGAAACGTTGGTGCTGGAATTGTGTATATCAAATACTCACTTATGAATAATTTGGTAAATCATGCAGCTTTAATAAAAATTAATTAAAATTAATTTAATATAAAATTTTTAAAAGAAACAACTTTTATGTCTTGGCTCTGCTGTTGTCTTGCTTTAAAAAAAAAAGGAAAATATAACTTTTGTTCAAGCCAAAATGGAAATCACTCACCTTCATGGCTCTATTATGATTTTGATGAATAATCACGCCATCATTCCAGAATGTAGGATCATCTCAGTCCTGCCATGCCATTCTGATATCTTAAAATCAAGCCCTATTGTAGACTAGATTATTCTTATTTTGCAGTGCATAAAATGCAACATTTAACAGAATTCTGCTTCCCTTATTTGTTCTTAATATCAGCTTTAACCTAAACTGTCCATTTGCAAATCTAATTTAAAGACAAAGTAATGGGATTAGTGGTAGTAGATCTAAGAAAAATCCCTACCTGATTCACCTGACATAAATTGAGAAACACAGAAAAAGAATGTTAGCTGGTTTACTCTTTTTTATGCAGATAAATAAGAAAAGCAGACCATCTTTTGTTACACCCCCCACACTGACTTACAATTTTTCAGACACTGTAAATATGAAAATATTATTTGCTTCTTTGAGTGTTGAGATAATTTTGGACTCACAATATGTTGCATGATATTCTTTCCTGGGACTGGAAAGTGACATCAAGAGCCAATCTCATCAAACCATGTTCTCTTAAGGAAACATATCTTCTACAGACGTTTTCACTGTCAGTGCAAATTTAAACAAATTGTTCAAGACATTCAACATATACATATGCAGTACGCTTTGTGTCTGATGATTTTTGCCTGTTCTGTGCAAATTTAAGGCTGATTAGTCTAAACTATGATGTTTTACAGATTATATAGTCAATATATTTCTAACTTATGATTATTTTTAACTTATAATGGATTTATTGAGACATCCCCTTGGAAAGATGAGGGAGATCTGTATTGGTAACATACCCTTCCTATCAAAAGACACTAAGAAATGGAAAGTGTCACCTAACAGGCTGCCTTTATGTGCCACTGGACTAGTGTTCTATTTTCAGTTCCCAGCATCTCAAATGAAATATGCCATTCTCTGTCTTTTCTCCTGGTAGAATGAATTCAGAGTTAAGATTTCTGAAGCCCTTATAAATATCTAGGAATTATTTATACATACCTAATTAAAATAGATAGATATAGGCATTTAAAAAAGTTTTAGGGCCCAGAGAAACAGTTCAAATTGTTAATACAAGTATAATATGTGGGAGTCCCAGGTTTGATCCTTGGCACCACATGGCCGCCTGAGTACTACACTAAAAGAAGCTTATGAACACCACTTGTGGTAGCCAAAAAAATTAACAAAATCTTGCATTATATATGAAGATGATTTTTTGTCACCACCATCTTTCCTTTCTTCCTCAACCTCTGAGCAATGCAGTGGTATTTTCTATTTTGTATGTTTGGAGATTTTCCTACAGCATCAACCTCTCCCTCAAGTGGTTCATTAGGAGGTTTCTTTCCAAAACCAACGCTCTTTCTGAGATAAGCTATGCTGAACAACTTTCTGTCCTGAACAACTTGCTGTGACCTACATGTTTTATGAATTGAGCTCTGTATATCTGCAGATCAGAACCCAGCAGTCCTGACCATGGTTCATCAACAATTGAGCAAGATCTCGCTGCTTTGGATGCTGAAATGACCCAAAAGTTAATAGATTTGAAGGACAAACAACAGCAGCAGCTGCTTAATCTTCGGCAAGAGCAATATTATAGTGAAAAATATCAGAAGCGAGAACATATTAAACTGGTAAGACAAAAATACATAATTTATGTTTGTACAGTTGAAACTCTTTTTTTAGAGTTTTAGAAATTTAGAATTTAAAATTTAGAACTTTAGGATAGAATTTTAAAAATTTAGAATTTAGAATTTTAGAATAGAATTTAGAATTTTAGAAATTTAGAATTTTAGAATAGAATTTAGAATTTTAGAAATTTAGAATTTTAGAATAGAATTTAGAATTTTAGAATACAATTTGGAATTTTAGAATTTAGAATTTTAGAATAGAATTTAGAATTTTAGAAATTTAGAATTTTAGAATAGAATTTAGAATTTTAGAATTTTAGAATTTTAGCATAGAATTTAGAATTTTAAAATTTTACAAATTTAGAATTTAAAAATTAGAATTTCATAATAGAATTTAGAATTTTAAAAATTTAGAATTTAGAATTTTAGCATAAAATTTAGACTTCTAAAATTTTACAAATTTAGAATTTAAAAGTAGAATTTTAGAATGGAATTTTATTTTATTTTATTTTATTTAAACACCATGATTACAAACATGATTGTAGTTGGGTTTCAGTCATACAAAGAACACCCTCCTTCACCAGTGCAACATTCCCACCACCAACGCACCTGATCTTCCTCCTCCCCATTCTACTTCTCTCACTCATTAACATTGTCATGGTAGTTGTTTGTGTAGTTATTTCCCTAATTGTACTCACCACTCTTTGTGGTGAGCTTCATATTTGAGCCGGTCCTTCCGGCCCTCATCTCTGGGCATTATAACAATAATGTCTTTTAGTTTTCTTAAAACCCATAAATGAGTGAGATTATTTTGTGTGTGTCTCTCTCCCTCTAGCTTATTTCACTCAGCATTCATGTATAAGAAAATTTCATGACTTCATCTCTCCTGATGGCTGCGTAACATTACATTGTGTATGTATCACAGTTTCTTTAGCCATTCGTCTGTTGAAGGGCATCTCGTTTGTTTTCAGAGTCTGGCTATTGTAAATAGCGCTACAATGAATATAGGTGTGAGGAAGGGATTTTTGTGGTATTTTTTGTGTTCTTAGGGTATATCCCTAGGAGTGATTTAGCTGGGAGATAGATTTCCAGTTTTTTGAGGAATCTCCATATTGTTTTTTATAAAGGCTGGACTACATGGCATTCCCACCAGCAGTGAATGAGAGTTTCTTTCTTCCCACATCCCTGCCATCACCAATTGTTCTTGTTCTTTGTGATGTGTGCCAGTCTCTGCGGCATGAGACGGTACCTCTTTTTTTTAATTAATAACTTTTATTTTGACCAAAGTGGATTACAAATCATTCACAGTAGTATTTCAGGTACATAGTGACGTTGAATCAGGGGCATTCCCACCACCAATGTTGTCTTCCCTCCATCCCTGTTCCCAGCATGCATCCCATATTGCCCTTTCTTTGCCCCCTGGGCTACTAGTATAAGTGGTCCCTTCTGTGTCTAGCCTGTTGTAGATTGAGTATCGTTTCTGTTGTAGTTGGCTTTGGATTTGGTGTTCAAGTCTGATCCTTTTTTATTTCTACTCAATGTTCATACGACTGTTTGCTCTTGGTGCCCTCTATTATTTTCTCCTCAATTTTGTGAGACAGAACAAGATGATTCAAGTTATGTTTTGATTTGCATCTCCCTGATGATTAGTGATGTGGAACATTTTTTCATGTGCCTTTTGGCCATTTGTATTTATTTCTTTTGACAAAGTGTCTGTTCACATCTTCTCCCTATTTTTGATGGGGGTAGTGTTTTTTTCTTGTTAACTTCTAACATTACTTTGTTTATCTTAGGTATTAGCCACTTGTCTGATGGGTATTTGGTAAATAGTGAAACTCTTTTCTAATAGAAAACTTTTTGATAATATTAGATAATTTAAAGGGAGACAGACTGGGTCAGAGTAATAGCACAGTGCCTAAGGTAGAGTTTTTGCCTTTCTTGGGGCCAACCAGGGTTTGCTCCTGGGTACCCCATATGGCCCTGAAGCCTGCCAGAAGTGATTCCTGAGTGCAGAGCCAGGAGTAAGCAATAAGGACCAGGTGGAGCCAAAAACAAAAACAAAAGGGTTGGGGTGGAGGCAGAGGCAGCTCTGGCCAGTACTTTTCTTGCTCGATAGTGGTAAGGTTTTTACTAAACTTTGCATGGTTCCTATCAAAGTAGTATGAAGGAGTGAGGGAGGGGGGTAGTGTAAGGGGTGGGAATAATTAAGTATGAGAGCACTGCTGATAGGAATTGAAACTGGTGATGAGATTGTTTTTAAAATATTATATGCCTAAAACTCAACTACCAATAATTTTGTAAAACACAGTTTTTAACTAAATAAGAAAAAACTTAAAAATAAAATAAGATTTAAAATATTGGGAAGGTTTTTAAGGACATCTACTAATCTACTAATCAAGGAAACTTTCAATGATGTTGAATAACTTAAAGGGAGAGGGAGGCAGCTCTGGCTGGTACCTTCTTTCCTCAATCATTATTCTGAGGCAGTGTTGCAAAGAGATGTCAGATGCATATTTTCATATCTGTATTCTGATGTTGAGTTACTAGGTGCTGAATTTAAAGCAGAAATAAGAATGAGTACTTGGGTTTTAAAAAGAAACAAAAATAATTATTTCTTATATTGAGAATTAAATGGGTCACATGTTCTCTGTCATAGCATTATTTTATAAGTCCCATTATTATTCCAGCTTTTTTAGAGATATCTTATTCTTTAATTTTTTATTTTTCATCATAGCTTTCTTTAGTAACATGTTTACAAGCATATGAACATTTATGATTTTGTAGTGTATGAACGTTTATGATTTTGTTGTACAGTTATCTCACCTCTCTACCACTAAAGTGTCCAAGACCCTCCACTCCTATAACTTCCAATTCGCCTCACTTTTCCCACCACCTGTCTTCCCTGTTGTTATTCTCAATTCTATAGTCTGGGACCAAGGGTTTTTCTATCATTCACTACCCTCCAGTCCCCCTCTCTTGGTTTTCTATGTACTACAGATGAAACAAAGTATCTGGAATTTATTACTCAGCTTCTTTACCAAGCAATCTATGTGTTTCATTGCTTTTATTCACTCTAACTTGGTTTTGCACTAAAACTATTTTTGAGGGTCCTGAGCAACATGAGGCCAACCCAGTTTTGATCCCCAACATCCCATATGGCCCCCTGAACCTGCCAGGAGTGATTCCTGAGTGCAGAGCCAGGAGTAAGCACTGAGCACTCCAAGGGTAGCCCCCAAAAAAACAAAACAAAAAATAAACAAGACTATTTTTTGAGATGTTTGAACTTGCTGGGTAATTAATTATGTGCTCGCTTCAGCAGCACATATACTAAAATTGAAATTGCTGGGTAATTAAAAAATAACAAGCTGCAAATAAATTTGTACTTTTTATATATCCCAGGGATTTGCAAGAATTCAAAAATAAAAACATGCACTTAATGATTTCACATTTTTAAAAGTCAAGGTCTAATGGTCAATGTGGAATTTTCAACCCAATTCCTGAGGATCCCTTTGAAAGAATGTGCCATCATCTCTGTTAATATCAGCTTTGCCCTCTCGATGCCTTCCAATTTGTGATGTTCTCTCCATTGATATTTCTACCTAGACACATCATAGAATCATAGTAGCTATTGACAGGTTAAATGTTTCTATAGTAATGAAGCCATAAACATAAGTTTATGCAAAAAAAGCCAAATGAGTAAACTTAATAGAAGTTAAGTCTACATATTCTAAGAGGAAATAGGTTGTAGGAGGAATAATATAACCTTTCTATTTTCTTACTGAGCTGACAATTCTTTTTTTTTATTATTGTATTTTATTGAAATCACTGTGATTTACAAAGTCCGTAATAGTTGGATTTCAGACATACAGTGAATCAGGGCCAATCACCACCAGTGTCTACCTCCCTCCACCAAAGTCCCTATACCACCACACTTTGCCCCCTGGCCTCCCAATAGAACAATCCCATTTTAAGTTTAGACTGTTATAGTTTGGGTCTCTTAAATGTTGACTTTGGCTTGGATATTTAGTTCTGTCCTTTTTTAATCCCCACCAATGGATTTGAAACCACTTGGCCCCAACCCCCTGTTCTATTTTTTCCTTCTTAATTTTATAGAAAAATTCAAAAATATGAGGTAAAACAAAGTAATTCATGTCCCAAGTTTCTTTAAAAAAGGCTGGAAACGCTATCTACAGATTATTAAAAAAAAAAAAAAAAAAAAAAAAAAGAGGTGACCTTTTTTGCATAGGAACAGCAAAAGTTGGAGAAAACAGAAAGGAAAAAAATTTGGCCTAAAAACAAGGAAACCCTCCTCCGGAAACATCCTGCTATATATAGACCAACTACAGGCTCCAGGCATACTAAGTTGTCTAACCCAAAGTCTTTCTTCAAGGTCCCAACCATGGTTGTCATAGTCAGGCTTATGTAATTACAAATCTTGGTTTTTGCACAGATCCTATATCAAAGTTAGGGTGTCATGGAACATCTTCTGGGTTTGTGTTATTGTTTGTTTTTGTTTTGCTTTTCAGCCACACCTGGTGACACTCAGGGGTTACTCCTGGCTATGCACTCTGAGATTGCTCTTGGCTTGGGGGACCATATGAGACACTGGGGGATTGAATCGCGTCCATCCTAGGCTAGCCTGCACAAGGCAGACGCCTTACGACTTGTGCCACCACTCCAGCCCACATCTTCTGGTTTTATCTCACCATTAGGTGACAAGGCAGGGAAACCTGCCCAGAAAGCAAGTTGCTGCTGTTTCCAAATCATCAGGGTATCTTATCATCAGGGCAGCATTAGGGCCTTCCCTGTTAGAAGTTTAATTCCTGCTGCTGGTGCAGATAATCATGCCAGTTCCAAAGATGGGATCCAAGTTTCGGGGTGGACAATGGATGTTGAGGAGACAATTCTTTTTTTTTTTTTTTGGTTTTTGGGTCACACCTGGCAGCATTCAGGGATCATTCCTGGCTCTATGCTCAGAAATCGCCCCTGGCAGGTTCGGGGGACCATATGGAATGCCGGGATTCAAAACACCATCCTTCCGCGTCTAAGGCAAATGCCTTACCGCTGTGCTATCTCTCCTTACCCGAGGAGACGATTCTTTTTTTTTCTTTTCTTTTTTTTTGTGATTTTTGGGTCACACCCGGCAGTGCTCAGGGGTTATTCCTGGCTCCATGCTATCTCTCCTGCCCCGAGGAGACGATTCTTATAAGAGAATTCTAAAACTGATTCTGCTTGCATATTGGCAATTAGTGAATAGTTTTGGAATAACTATGTAATGGATAATTCTGTGATAGAATGTTCTTCTGGTATTGGTTTCTCAATGACAAAGTCCTAACAAGCAGTTAGATCATATAAGGAGCTTATAAAAATCAGATTCCACTGAGTTAGTTATTCTCAACTTGAAGCACACAACAGAATCACCTGTATAGAGAGCTTAATAAAACAAGGAAAATTGGGTCCTATCCATATTTTGATTTATAGTCTCTAGTGGGGCTGGAAATGCTGAGGATTCTGACCTAAGGAGACACATACTGCTCCATCCCTATATGTGATGAATAATGATTTATTTTTGCAAAGCTCCACCTGACTTTGATCTTCTGCCTTGCATAGAAGCTGCTGAAATAAACTTTGGCAGGGATAGGCATGAGTGGCTTTATTCAGCAATACTCCTGTCATACTCCTGGCTCTGTACTCGGGAGGCTTTGCCTGTGATACTCAGAGGACCATGGGGGGCTGAAGACTGAACTGAGATAAGCCACATGTAAGGCAAGTCCTGGGAAACACCCTGGGCACGGACCAGTGTAATGCAAAAGTTTAATGTAGACTTCCTCAACAGATCCCCAGAAACTCAAAGTTTAAAATTGTTATGGGTTTTGAATTACACCTAATTCATTCAGGGCTTACACTAAGCTCTGTGCTCAGGGATCACTTCTTGAGTGCTCGGGGGGGGGGGGGCATCCACAGTATTATAAATTAAATAAGGCCAGCTGCAAGCAAGCAAGCAAGCACTCTACCTTCTGTACAATCTCTCCAGCCCTCAAAGTGAATTGTAAAGAAAGAGATAGGTTTGGGGACATGGCTGTAGCTGCAGCCGCTGCTATCTGACTTGCCCTAGGAGTCCTAGAAATAAGGTTAAAATAAATACAGTGCTCAGCAGGGAGTCAGACCCTCCTTTGAAACACTTTTGGGAATGATGCCATCTAATCCCCATGCCAAGTCCTCATGGCATTGGAACTTCTGTCAGTCAATGTTCAAATTTAAAAAATAGATTTACAGAGAGACTCAATGACACTCCCACAGTCCCAGAACCAGAAAGTGGGTGTTGTTGATGCACTGTCTGGAGAATTCCTGCTTTATAACTGGTGTGAAGATGCGTTCATTAGTTCTCATCTCAAGCCCTGGTTATCAGAACAACTTCATGGCAAGTCACAAAAAAGCAGGCACAGGCAAATCCTGCATTTCACTGGCTAGGATGTTCTGTTCCTCTCCTAAACAATTTGAGTTTACATCTATGCAGTAAACACATTTTAAATTCCAGTTTTAATCACATAGCTTTCCAGTTCTGTGAATCTGACTTTCATATTAAGATTCAATGCCTTTAAAAATATCTTTGCTGATAAGGTTAAGGCCCAAGTACCTTGGATTTAGAACCAACGGCAATTAAATGTAGGACAGTTTGGGAGTATCTCCGATTTATACTACATACACACAGCTGGTGTGTTTCTGTTCATTTTTATGACCTCTACTTTTAAGAACCAAAAGTTGTTCTGCCAAGATATATTTTGATGAAAAGACCCCCAGAAATATTATCCCTATCTTCGGTGTGATTTTGAATTATGAGCATGCCTCTTAGGAGAAATTAGACAAATGGACGCATAATTAAAAAGCAAGAATGCCCAAGGTAAAAGAAAAGTATTTGGATGAAAAGGAACATTAAGCAGGAGATATTTCATCTCAAAGATGATTTGGGAATTAAAAACACCCATGTTTTTATTAACAGTTATGCATTTCACTTGAATTCACCTAGAATTCAAGATGTTTAAAGGGTCAAAGATCAGTAGTACCAATGATCTCTTTGCCAATTTTTCCTTTAAAACTTAACATTTGCAGAATGCTCTGTGAGGTCCTGGAGAAAATGATGAATAAAATCTGGTCATGGCGCATCCTCAAAGAGTATATTTTGAAGCAGTTTTCGTGCCATGTGATAAATGAATAATAATGAGACTAGAAAATCAGTATGCAGATGTAGGCATGGGCACAACTTTTCTAATTCTTTTTTTTTTTTCCGGGCCACACCCATTTTGATGCTCAGGGGTTACTCCTGGCTAAGCGCTCAAAAATCGCCCCTGGCTTGGGGGGGCCATATTGGACCCTGGGGGATCGAACCGTGGTCCTTCCTTGGCTAGCACTTGCAAGGCAGAGACCTTACCTCTAGCGCCACCTCGCCGGCCCCAACAACTTTTCTAATTCTATTAACTGGCAATGCCTAGAGAATATATGTGAGGTAACTGCTCATGCTATCATGAGGCAGATAAAATCTATACTACATTTCATATACTCTGTAGCCTCAAATAATCTTTTCCACCTCTTTAAATAAGGGTCTTTTTTCTTTTACTGTTTCACTTTCTTCTTTGAAACTGTAGAAAGATTGAATTGATATTTTCTATGGTTTAGGAATAGGAATATATTACCACACCATGTTCAACACAAAAGGAGCATCCTGTTAATATTCGGCATCTTAGACCCTCTTAATTACAATTTTATATTCATAAGAGTACCAAATGACTTTCTTTACTTTCAAGAGAAATGATTAAACATTGATACTTATATTTATTCAAAATGAATCTGAACTAAAGCTGACTTTCATTTCAGTTACCATGGGCAATTTAGGGTGTTTCACACTATTGAAGATTAAATATGTTGAATAGCTATTGGCAAAGAATCACATCCTGTGGAAAGCCTTCCTGTGATTTCCAGTCTCAATGCCAAGTGGAATTTTGTCAAAAATCATAGGGGAGAAAAGGTTACTTTCAGGTGGAAATGAATATATATATATATACATATATATACATATATATGAAATTTTCCAATCCAATTCATGTTTCTGTGCAGTCCCTGAAGTTTTTCCATGGATATCTTATAGTACTGTAGACCCCAGGTATGGACTCCTGTTTCAGGGAAAACTATACTGTTTATTTGGTTTTTTTTTTTTTTTTTGGCAATTATATTAGAGTATACTGAGTTTTGTCTACACCATTACAGTAAGGTTTTAATTTTGAAATGACTTTGATGGATGATATTGTGGTACCCCTGAAGGTTCCTAATCAATATTAGTCTAGGCAATTTATTAAAGACCCAGACATAATAAGGGACTTTGAATGATACCTCAGAGTCCCTACTCTGAGGCTATAGGGGGCCAGCCATTTTATCTGCTCTCTTCTTTCTCATTTTCAGTGACTTCAAGAAAAACATTTACCTTTTTCATAGTATGAGTACCATTTTCTTTATTCTAGGTAGAGAGTACTTTGCTATGCTTTCTATGTTTTCTTCCCTTTTATCATATTTTAAGTCTCCCACATGTCCAATCCTAATGGCTTTATTCTTATTACATAACATTCTGGCTTCCCTACCAAGTAATCATATTTGGGTTCCAAATTAATGTTTGTATCCATCAACCTGACTTGATCAATTCATTACCAATGGCAAGGGATATTTCAACAAAGTGCTGTCTATGCTAAAAGCTCTGGGTAGCTGATTAATTATAAATGGAATGGTTTATCAGGATATAATAGTGATGAACTATTATATATACTATTAAATAAACTCTCTTGTCAAGAGAGACAGCTAGTACAATAGGCAAGCACTGGCCTTCTTATCCCTGCCACCAAAATGATCCCCAGATCTCTGCTATCAGGGATCCCTGTGTGACCCAAAATAAAACGACAAAAGAATCAAAAGCTCTCCTTTTTGTTATTCTCCTACTGAGTAATTGTGACCACTCTAAGCTTCATTTTTCCCATCTATTCGATGTAAATAATCCTTATCTCATTGAATAGGAAATTATAAAATATGTGTGCAAATTGTTTAGTAAAACCCATTTCTAAGTTATCACAATAAATGAAATCCTGGGTTGTATATATGTTTATTTTATGTATGTATGTTATAGTTGTGTTATAGTTTTGGACATCCTGCTATGGCCAATGAGAGCTCTTATGATTCCTCTGACCCAGCTGCCTGGTATCGAGCCTTAAATTTTCTCTCTTTTTTGGATACCCTGATGAGATCTATGTATAAGAAGCTATTATTGTCATAATATGTAAGAATGATGTGATAATCTGCTGTAGTAGCAATGGTGTTACTTATATTTCCCCCCCCCCAAAGAAACCTAACAATCTATTTCTTAAGCAATATTTTTAAAAAAGACTTTGATAACAAAATAAGGAAAGAAATAATTGTAAAAATATTCTTTATTGACAGAGATTATTGGATAATCCAACAGACTTTATCTGTTTTCTATAGAAATATATATGATAAAAAAAAAAGGGCCCAGAGAGATAGCACAGCGGCATTTGCCTTGCAAGCAGCCGATCCAGGACCAAAGGTGGTTGGTTCAAATCCTGGTGTCCCATATGGTCCCCCGTGCCTGCCAGGAGCTCTTTCTGAGCAGACAGCCAGGAGTAACCCCTGAGCACCACTGGGTGTGACCCAAAAACCAAAAAAAAAAAATATATATATATATATATATATATATGATAAAAATTATTTATCTCAGAATCTATAGTTTTGATCCTAAATAGATGAGCATATTTTTATGTGTATTCGTTATGTATATATCTTTTCATGCAAACTATCTATGGCCTATTTTTTCTGTTTGGATTGACCTGTTCTTTTGACTCAGAATTTATACTATATATTCCTATTTATTTTCTTAAGAAGTTGAGAACCCTGCCAGGAATGATCTCTATGTGCAGAGCAAGAATTAAACCCTAAGGTGTTCCCCCTTCCTCAAAAAAGTTAAAAAAATATATATGTAAACAAATAAATACACATTTTAAAAAGAAATAAAAATTTCAGTCCAAAAGCAGTAAACTTTTTAACTTCGGTTTCAAAGCAAACAGTTTTCATCTCAATATATTTTACATGATAATTAATTGGTAGCTATTTAGATAAGAAATAAGGGGGGAATGTCAGTAAACAGAACTATCCCCAAAGGCAAGGAAAATAATAGTTTTGAATTTAACAACTTGGGGAGCAGAAGAGATTCTGCTGAAAGGGAATTCCAAAATAGAATCCAGAAGTCTGATAATTTAGTTTGTGCCCCCTGGAATTACAAGATTCATTGAGTTTGTCTGGCATTGAAGGATGCATTAGTTGGGGGGGGAAAAGTGTAGCTGATATGCACATGCTATGGTATTTATCTTCATGAGCAGCAACTCTAGGTTTAACTTCCAAATGGACTGTTGAAATATTAAGCCTGTGATTTATAACTCTATTTTAATAATGAACCACAGGACAAATCATGTCTCTACTAGTCAAATTTATATGCTAATTTCTTGAAAACCTCTACTTAGAACTCTCTTACTACTTATCTCACCTCTCCTCAGGGTAAGCAATACTATATTTTTTGTAAGCAATACTTTTAAATTCTCATTTATTCTAAGTTAAATGGCCTTGACATCTTTTCTAATTTCAGTCATTTGGTTTTGTTTTGATTTCCAATTTACCTAATCAGATATAACAATCTCCTTTTATTTGCTCATCTATAATAATATCTTGTTTTCATTTTAACAAAGGAATAATATTTCATTTGTGAAATTACATCAACTTTATAATTACCTACAAGTACTTTATTAGCGTTTATAATCATAAATGAAATTATTTGAGCTATTATTAATTTTACCTTAGAGATATGAATAAATCATTTATGTGAAATTTATTTTTAATACACATATAGAACTCTTATCATTAAAATGAATATTTCCTTAAGACAGTTATAATTATAATTTACAGAAGATTTGGGGGATATTTTGGGCCACACCCGGTGGCACTCAGGATTTGTGCTCAGAAGTCATTCCAGATGGGCTCGGGGGAACATATAGGATCCTGGGGATTGAACCTAGGTAGTCTGGCAAACAAACACTGTGCTATCACCCTGACCCCATATTTTCAGAAGATTTTAAAACTATTATTGAACTTGCAAAGCACATGTTAACCACAAAAATAAAATTATAATCTGTAAAATAATTTGTAATTACAATAATTTGTAAATATATAATTTATTTATAAAGCAAAATAATTTGTAATAAATAATTTACAATTTGTAAAATAAAAAGTACAGAATTTAGAAGCTATTTTTTTTTAATTTTATGAGACCATTGCGAATTACAAGTCTTTCACAGTTGTATTTCAGACATAAAGTGACAGCGAATCAGGGCCATTCCCACCAGTGTTGATCTCCCTCCACTGTAGTTCCCAGCAAGCATCCCATATCTCCACCCCTAGTCCCCTGGACTACCAGTATAGCAGGTTCATTTTGCGTTTAAGTTGTTATAGTTTGGGTCTCTTCACTCCATTGCCACATTGCCATTGACTTAGGCGTTGGCATTTATATCTGATCCCCGCCCCCACCTTTTTTTACTCGGTGCTCCTAAGACCACTTGGCCCCTGGGTCCCATCCACTTTTTTTCTTTTCCAATTTGTAGAAAGATATAGAAATATGAAGCTGAACAAAATTATTAGAGTTATAAGATTCTATGTAAAAGGCCAGAGCCCCTATCTAGAAGATATTAAAAAAGACGGGCAGGTGTGGCAAGATTTTTTTTTTTGGCATAGGTACAGTAAACGTTGGGAAATTAGAAAGGAAATTCTATTGGCATAAGAGATACAGAGTGTCTCCACCCATGAAGCATACTAACACAGACCAACAACAGGTTCCAGGCATTTTGGTTGTCCAACCCCAAGATCTTTCTTTTCTTTTTTTTTAATAAAATCATTGACTCATCATCAGTTCACAACACATATTGAAGAAAATGTAAATTAACAAAACAAAGTTGAAAACGAATTGGAGAAAACAAAACAAATCAAGTATTATCATATTTTAGTTAATATAAATACATGTCTGTGATTATACTTACATTATTAAAAGATTTGGAAGGAATGAACACTCTGTAATTTTTCAATTAGGGAGGTTTCTTAAGAGGTTTTTACTAAGAAGACATTTTTTGTTACTTTTCTTCCAAGTTATGACTCTGATATATGTAAAACAAAGTCCTCCTGTGATTCTATTTCTACATCAGATGAAAAAATTAATTCAGGTGCTGTTATACAAGTCTTCTGTTTTTCCCCTTTTTATTATCTTTATTTAAACACCTGATTACAAACATGATTGTAGTTGAGTTTCAGTCATATAAAGAGCACCCCCTTCACCAGTGCAACATTCCCATCACCAGTGTCCCAAATCTCACTCCTCCTCACCCAACCCCACCTGTACTCTAGATAGGCTTTCTACATCCCTCATTCATTCACATTGTTATGACAGCTGTCAGTATAGTTATTTCTCTAAAACACTCACCACTCTTCGTGGTGAGCTTCATATCATGAGCTGGACCTTCCAGCCCTCATCTCTATTGTCTCTGAGAATTATTACAAAAATGTTTTATTTTTCTTAAAACCCATAAATGAGTGAGACTATTCTGTGTCTATCTCTCTCCCTCTGACTTTTTTCACTCAGCATAATAGATTCCACATACATCCATGTATAGGAAAATTTCATGACTTAATCTCTCCTGACGGCTGCATAATATTCCATTGTGTATATGTACCACGGTTTCTTTAGCCATTCATTTGTTGAAGGGCATCTTGGCTGTTTCCAAAGTCTGGCTATTGTAAATAGTGCTGCAATAAATATAGGTGTGAAGAAGGGATTTTTGAATTGTATTTTTGTGATCCTAGGGTATATCCCTAGGAGTGGTATAGCTGGATCATATGGGAGTTCTATTTCCAGTTTTTTGAGGAATCTCCATATTGTTTTCCATAAAGGTTGGACTAGACAGCATTCCCACCAGCAGTAAATAATAGTTTCTTTCTCTCCACATCCGCCACATGATTGTTCTTGTTCTTTGTGATGTGTGCCAGACTCTGTGGTGTGAGATGGCACCTCAGTGTAGTTTTGATTTGCATCATCATGATTATTAGTGATGTGGAGCATTTTTTCATGTGTCTTTTAGCAATTTATATTCCTTATTTTTTCTTTTTATTTCTAGAAGAGATGAAATATTTATTCTTTAACCTATGTTTAGCAAACTCTTCTGTGACATATGATCCCTGTACCATCAAAATTGGGAGAGAGGAATTGTATTAAATTGTGGGTCAGGTGGGTGAGAAGAAGGTCCGAAATGGGGACTGGTGGGTCTGTTGATGTGGAAAAGATTGGGATGTGAGCCTTGGAATTGGTGCTGGTGAAACGAGGGTTTGAGGCCGGGAGGTTGGTGCAGACATGGGAGCACAGAGATGAGTCAGGAACTCGAAGCAAGCACTTCAAACAGGGTACACAAGAGGACAGAATGGAGCATCTTCTTCAGACTTTCTCCTCTTTGCTCTCCATGATCCGGGTTCAATCCCCACAGTAGTACAGAGACAGAAGTAAGACCTGAGCATGCCGCTTGCACGTGGTTGACCCAGGATAGACCCAGGTTCAATCCCCAGCATCCCATATGGTTCCCTGAGCCAGGAGCAATTTCTGAGTGCAGAGTCCCGAGTAACCCCTAAGTGCATCCAGGTGTGGTCCCCAAACCACCAAAAAATAAAAAGGAGTATAGAATTGGGAGGAATGGAGTGAGTAGGGTGTTTGCCTGGCATGTGGCTGGCTCAGGTTTGATCCCTGACTCCCATATAATTCCCCAAGACCACTAGGAGTAGTCCCTGAGTGCAGAGCCAGGTGCTGGTTGTGCCCCAAAAGTCAAAAAAGTAAAGGAGAGAGAGAATTGTATTCCTTCTTTGAGGAAATGTCTGTTCATTTCTTTTCCCCATTTGTTGATGGAGCTATATGGTTTCTTCTTATTAAGTACTGTCATTACTTTGTATATTTTGGAGATTAGCCCCTTGTCTGGTGGGTATTAGGTGAATAGTTTCTCCCATTCTGTGGGTAGCTTTTATATCTTAGGCACTATTTCCTTTTAGGTGCAAAGAAATATGGGAGACATTACTTTCCCCAATTTTAAAAAGTATGACAAAGCAATAGTTAACAAAACAGCATGGTACTGTAATAAATACAGATCCTCAGATGAGAAGAATAGACTTGAGTATTCAGAGAATGTTCCCCAGGCATACAATCAACTAATCTTTGATAAAGGAGCAATAAATCGAAAATGGAGCAAGGAAAGCCTCTTCAACAAGTGGTGTTGGCACAGCTGGTTAGCCACTGGCAAAAAGGCGAACTCAGACCCTCAGCTAACACAAAGATCAAATCCAACTGAATTAAAGACCTTCATATTAGTCCTAAAACCATAAGGTATATAGAACAATATGTGGGTAAAACACTTTGACATAAACGTATCTTCAAGGAATAAATAGCACTTTCCAAACAGTGGAAGCAGGGGTAAACAGATAGGACTATATTAAGCTGAGAGGCTTCTGCAACCCAAGATCTTTATGGTCCCAGAAGTTCTGTTCAGTTGCAGTTGTCAAAGTCAGTCTTCTTGTAATTAAAGATCTTGGTTTTTGCACAGCTCTTGGTACTGAGCATGGTTTTGGCCTGAGCTCATACCCAAACAAAACTTTTCTAGTGTGGCTGTGAGGAGGAGAGATATTTGGGACATTGGTGGTGGGAATGTTGCACTGGTGAAGGGGGGTGTTCTTTACATGACTAAAATCATACGACTACAATCATATTTGTAATCATGATATTTAAATAAAGATAATTTAAAAAAAGCTTTTCTACTAGAATTTTCCATTAATCAGATAAAAAGAAAGGGATGGGAGAGGCTACCTCTACATATGGAGGTAAACACTAAGAGTTATAAGTATTAACAAAATATATCTATGGAAATATACAAAAATGTATAGATATCCTCTTTAAGTAGTTTGAGATAGTCTGAGGGGGCGGTAAAATCTATGGCACATTTTCATCCTGCTCTGGGGTCTTAGAGTCTGAGAAATGACTTGTAGCAGTCAGAGATCAGTAAGTGTTCTCGAACTGGGGGTCCATCTGGAGCTGAATCTGGTAGCAAGCAACAGGCCACATTGAAGGGAAGTGGGAGAAAAAGGGTCACAAAGAATGCACCAGCAGGGGCTATAGCTGCAGATTCTTTCCAGGGTGAAAGATGGGGTGCTGAGAAGTTGTCCTTTTGGTTTGGGAGCCAGGTGGCAGATTGATGCGGGAGGAGAAATATCCCTGTTCTTAAGAGTTAACAACTAAGGGTAAAGAGGGTTAAATATGGAGAGATAACAGATCAGGGTTGAAGTGGTGAGAGGATAAGGAGGGGTTTTGTAAGGTGGTGAATGGGGTTGGGGGGATAATATATAATAGGGACTATATACAATATAGGGAGGGATTATGTACAATACAGATTAGATAAACAGAGGAGTCCACCATATATACCCTCACATACCACTGTAGACAGATATTGGAAATATATTCATAGGTTGTAGTTGGAAAATTAATCCTTATGGGTTGGGTTAGAGAACTTTAAAAATTGGGGTCAGCACATCAGGGGGAAAGGTTTTCCAATTTCTGGACACTGTGTCAATGATGAGGTAAACTTTGCTACATATAGCCTTCGGGGTTAGGTTATGCATGAAGCATTTTAGGATAGACAATTTTCACATCTAGAGTATTAAGCAATATGGTAGTGAGCCCTATAAGAGGAGTCCATACCATGTCTACTGTGTCTTGTACATCCAGGTTCCTTACCTGTCTGCAAACTGACAGCGTGGGCATTATGATAAAGTAGTAATATCTTTTTCATCAAAAGAAAAGAGATAAAGAGAAGAGAAAGAAAAATGAAGGAAAAAACTTTGCAAAAACATACTCAATGAACGGAGCCTGTAACAGAAGTGTACGGTGTGCAGTTGACTCTTTCAGTGGTCACTGTGGACATAAGCATTAGATCATAATAACTGATGTAATAAAAAAGAAATGGATCAATTGGAGTATTTTGTCAAGCCATTGTCATATGGAGCACTGTATTTGGAGTCTAATATGATAGAGCACTGAAATGCAAAATTAGGGCAACCAACCTATATCTCCAAGAACAAAGAAGTTTGAGTTACTTTAAACATAATAAAATTAAGGCACTAAAATATACTGCTAGTGAGCACTGCAATGGGAGTCTCTGGCTTCCAATTGCATCTGCACCTGTTTCTGTGGAAAAAATATTAGAACATTATTACAGGCCTCTGTAGTGAGAGGTTGGTTGAACAGCTGTTTGATCTTAACGGCTGATTCCATTGCTGCAGGTTTCTTTGTAGTAAAAAGGAGGGAAAAGGCTTTGTGTTTCTCTTCTCCACTTGATTTTTTTCCTTCTTCTCGCTATACCCTGGCACCAACAGTGTTCAGAGCTTCTATCCTTTAGCCCATTGTGTTAGAAGCTACATTTTTCTGGTGAAGAAACAAGATGAAGAAAATTAAGATAAAAAAAAAAAAACCTAGGCATTATTCATGCCAGTATTTCTCATTCTTTTTCTGACATGATCCCTTACAATCATGCTGCCTTTTGGGGTTGACCCCTGAGTCTTCTACTTTGCCCCCCACTTTATATGATTTCACTTGTAAGTCTCCTAGAGGTAAATTGGGTTTCTGCAGTTGTGCCATGTCAACAAATAAGCAAATTGAGAAACTTTGCTCTTGGTTGATAAAAACAAAAACAAAACAAAACAAAACAAACAAACAAACAAAAAACGAATGATCTTTTATCAAGTTTCTTGATATTTTAAAGTTTGAGTGTATTTTTTATTTTTAGCCCAACAAATAACTATCATAAATAATATTCCAAGAACTTTTTACTCTACTCCGTTTTTATTTCTCAGAAAGCTACAGAACTTAAAAATAAAAGCAAAAGAGGATCCTGAGTTTGGGGGATAAGGCACGTGTCTTCAATGCAGTTGGCCAGGTTCCATCCCCAGCACCTCATATAGTCCCTTCAGAAGTGATTCCTGAGTGCAGAGCCAAGATAACCCCTAAACATTGCTGGGGATGGCACAAACACCACCAACAACAAAAAAGTGGGAAAAAATCTTAAATATTGTAGATTCAGTAAATCAAATGTATTGCCATTGAGTCATAGTTCTGTAGTGATTCTTTTTTTACCTATTTATCCTTTTCTTTTTACCTATTTATCCTTCCTCCACACAAATTTCCAAGGACCCTTTAGACATGTAGATTTAAATAAGGATCAATAAGTTCTCTTTTGCTATATAAAACAAATTTAAATATGCCATAGATTTGGAAAAATCTCTCAGATGTAATGGTGGCTGTCATTTTATTCCAAAACTTTCTCCTTTAAAGCTAAGACAGCTAGCAGAAAATGTTCCCTCAGGTAGACAGGGCAGTCTGCCAGACCATTAGTACTAGCACTGCGTCCAGCTATCCCAGAGCAGTCAATAATGAAGGTTTTGTTGAATGAAAGAATGTTTATTTCTTTGGTTTATAGCCAGGATAGACTTTTACAAATATCTTTTGTTAAAAAATAATTTTATCTATAGAACATGACTTATTTTAGAAGCATAATAAACTAATTTCTGTTTGTAGAAGAAAAACAAATAATTTATGGTGAAACTCAAAATGATGCTTTGACTACAAGTGATAAAAAGAGCAATGCCTTCCCTGGACACAAGTGGAAGGAGAAGAAAAATGAGTTATGCCTCACTTATGTACATTCTATGCTTGGATTTGGGCCCATTTTCTAAAACGGTCCTTCTTAGAAAAGACTCCAAATGTGCCAATTTCTACTAACTTTTTTTTATTCCTTTTGAGTTAGAGTCATATAATTAGTCTGTTCCATGGAAACCATTCTATTACCCTCAAATGACTAAACCAAGTGAAATTTTTCATGGAGTTGAGGACAAGCATGAAATTATATTCCCCAGAGCTTTTCTTTTCACTCCTTAAAAGGATTGGAACATTAACTAGGAGAGTTGTCGTGACTACTAAACAACTAAGCAAAATTATTGAAATGTATCTATTCCTTTGGGGTGAAAAGTCACCCTAAAAGTTAAAATCAAATGTTGTTTACTGCAATTCGAGTTTACTGTGTGCTCTCTTGGCTTAATGTGTTGGAACTCTAAGCTTTTCTTCTCTCACTTTTTTTCAGTGAGTTTGTGGCAAATACATGATTAGGTGGGTTCTCTGTTAATAAATACTTCAGAATCAAGTATGTTTTAGGTTTGTTACATAGTACCCTGGTTATTTTGTGAAAATACACCATCTGGGTTTTACTTTGATATCTCAAATAATAGAAACCCTGGCCCCCAAACTTAGCGGTTCCTCTATCTTACTTTAGACTGGTGGGTATAAGGGATGACAAAGCAATCTAATTATCAATAAATTAACTTAAGTGTTAAGTTATTATTCAGAAAAATAAAAGGATATTTGTGAGCAAAAATAAATTATATATTCATATATAACATACGTATGATAAATATTTCTTTGTGATCTTATAGAAAAAGAAAGTTAAGAAATCGAGACCTAAAATTGTCTAGGAAAATAAAGGGAATTCCAAACACTGATTTAGAAATAAAGAGAAATAATAAGGCGGTGAGGGGGTGGGAGGCCTTGCGTGTGCCTGCTCCCAAGAAGAAGTTGAAATAACCCAGTCCAATGTAACTATCTTCAGTTCTAAATAAATTTATGTCCGTGCTATCTACCATTCAAATTTGGAAGACTAACTCCAAGATAGATGTTTAACTCAAGAAAAATTATGCAAACAGGTTTATGCCTATATAGTTTGGAAAGGAAAATATTGTTTTGTTTATTGGATGATGAAAAATGCTAATAAAGATATGACATTAAGGACTACGGAGATGTTCAAGTAACTGGAACACTTGACTTGGATGAGGGAGCCCCAGATTCAATCTCCAGGACTCATGGGCCCTGCGCATTATTGGATGTACCCCCTCAACTCCTGCAAAAAAAAATAAGAACTAGAAGATAATATTTTGGGGACTAGCTAATTAAGACTTTAGGACATGCAAGAAAAGAAGAATATTTGTACAGGAGTAAGGAGAGTCTGAAGTAGGAAGAGAAGCCTTGCTCTGTAAAGTGGTTTAAAGGAAATGTGCACCAGAGTGAAGAGCAGACAAAGCCACGAGATAGGCACATGGTGACCGAGGCTTTGGAAAATCTCATATCTTTGGACAGAAGCCAAAGATGATTTCTATTTTCATTTGTTTGTTTAATTTGCAGACCACACCTAGGAGTGCTTAGGGCTTACTCCTGACTCCTGGCTCTGTCTGTGCTCATGATCTCTTCTGGTAGTATTTGGATGATATTTTGCACAGCTGGAAATTGGCCTGGGGTTGGTCACATGCAAGACAAGTGTCTTACTGCCTGTACTATCTCTCACTGGTAATATCTATTTCAAATCAAGAGGAAGTGTTTAGTGGGAAAATACAATTAGTTTTCTTTGATGCTCAAAGTATAAACTTAATTGTAAAAATATTTAAATGCTGATAAAGCATCTTTAGTGAGAGTTGCTTAAAGTCATTTGATGATACTAATGATATTAATTCAAGGCCTTAGAAGAGTGATTTTAAAAAAGGAGCAAATTTCCTTAATTGCTAACAAAAACATAATTTTAGGACCAAAAGTAGGAGTCTAATGACCCTGTACAAAGGGTAAAATCATGATTCGCAAACTCTGCCAAAATTTCTTGAGGCATTGCATCAAACTTGTTACAGCATTGTGGAATATTTTACTTTTTTCAAGGAGTCTTAACAACATCTACTGCAAGTGCTGCAACAAAGTACTGCTAAAATGTGGAGAAATCAATCAAGTTAATATAACTTGTTATATGTTTTAGTAGGACTTGTAACCTGCTTTCTTTTCAGCTTTTACAAGTTCCTCCAGGAGGAAATAAAATCCTAGTTTTAGAGGAAAGGAAGCTGAGTTTGGACTAAGAAAGACTGAATAACGTTTTGAAGATCATTTGAGATTGATGAAACTTGAGAACTAACCGTTTGGACTGATATATCAAATGACCATAGACTGTGCACTGAAACAAATGCTTATTTCTTAAGGTTCTGAAGACCGAGAAGTCTAAGAAACCCATAACTTAGTGTCTAGGGAAAGTCTTTCCAATGACATATATATGCATATATATTATGTTATATATGTTACATATTGTTATATATGTTAGATATGATATATATGTCATAAAATGACTATTTTCAGAGACCAGAGAAATAGTATAGTAGGCAGAATGTTTGCATTAAGTGCAGTGGACCTGGTATAATTCTCAGCATCCCATGAACTCCCAAACACCACCAGGAGAAATTTCTGAGTGCAGAGCCAGTAGTTACCCCTGAGCACCACTGGTGTAATCAAAACAAAAATAAGTCTTTTATTTTTAACCTATATTTTAATGTAAAAGACGAGAGAAAACTTTGTGGAGTCTCTTCTGTATTGGAACTCATTCCATTCCTAAGAGCTGAACTTTCATGGCTAATCATTCACAAAGGCCTCTTTCAATACCATCACGCTAGAAGCTTAAGATTTCAGCATAGGAATGTTGAGGGAACACACACATTTTGTCCTGTCAAAGAGCCTCTTCTAAATAGTTTGTCTTCCTCAATATTTTTATTTTCCTTTTATTTAAACATTGTGATTACAAAGTTGTTCATGATTGAGTTTGAGTCTGAGAGTATATGTCACCCTTCACCCATGAACATTTCCCATTACCAATATCCCCAGTTTCCCTCCCACTTCCCCCGGCCTGCCTCTGGGATAGGCATTTTACTCCTCTCTCTGTGTCTCTGTGTCTCTGTCTCTGTCTCTCTCTTTCTCACTGTGGTTTTCACTATTATTAATGAAGGAGTATTGTGCATATCACTTTATCTCTATCCGTACTTAGTTCTTGCCCAAAGTGATCAATTTCAACTGTCATTGTCATAGTGATCCCTTCTGTACCCTAATTGCACTGCTTCACTATTTGTGGCAAGTTTCATACTATGGATTGGTCCACCTGTCCCTCACCTTTATCGTCTCTGGTATTACCATGCTTTTTTATTTTCTTACTTCCCACAAGTGATTGAGATCATTCTATGTTTATCCCTCTTCCTCTAACTAATTTCACTCAACATAATACTCTCCATATATATCCATGTATAAGCACATTTAATTATTTTATTTTTCCTAACAGCTGCATAGATTTCCACCTATGCACCATCTTTTCTTTTTTCATTCATCTGTTCTCAGACACTTGTTTTTTTCCGGATTCTGTCTATTTACAAGAGAACATAATAATGCAGAGGGCATTTCTGCATGGTGATTTCGGGTTCCTAGGAATGGTATTGCTAGATCATATGGAAGCTCAAATTTCTAGTTTCTTTAAGAATATCTGTATTATTTTTTCCAAAAGAGGCTGAATAACCATGATACTTTTCAAAGAAGTGGATCAAATGCTCCTAAAATTCATATGGAACAATAAGTATCCACAAATAGCTAATGCAATCCTTGAGGAAAAGAAAATAGCAGGACTCACTTTCCCTAGCTTTAAACTGTACTATAAAACAGTCACTAAAATAGCATGGTACAGGAACTGAAGACAGACCCTCAGATTAATGGAATTGACAAATATTCTGAGACAGACCTTCAGATAAATGACCAATTAGTCTTTGATAAAGGGGCAAGAACCACAGTGGAGCAGAGAAAGCCTCTTCAATAAGTAGTGTTGGGAAAACTGGTCAGCTACATGTGAAAAAGCAAACACAGATTTGACAAAGGTCAAATCAAAATGGATTGAAGACCTGAGATCATAAGGTACATAATTCCTTATATGTAGGCAGAACACACTCTCATGACATTGAAGCTGAAGATATCTTTCTTCATGAAAGAAACATTACTGGCCAAACAAGTGGAAGTAAAGATAAACAAATGGGACTATATGAAACTGAAAAGCTTCTGCATCTCAAAGAAAACAGTGGCTAGAATACAAAGGCTACCCACGGGAAAGGAGAAATTACTTACACGATAGCCATTTAATAAGAGGTTAATATGTAACATATGTAAGGCCCTGGGGGAACTCAGCAAGAAAAAAAAATTTCGGGGCCTGAACGATAAGGAGTTTGCCTTGCTGGTGCTAGCCTAGCTTCCCATAGGGTCCCCCAAGCCAGGAGCAATTTCTGAGCACATAGCCAGGAGTAACCCCTGAGTGTCACCGGGTGTGGGCCACGCAAAAAAAAGTGGGGGAGAGAAAAAAAAACATGGAACCCCATCCAAAAATGAGGAGAAGATATGAACGGACATTTCCTCAAAGAAATACAGATGACCAAAAGGCACGTGATAAAATGTTCCACATCTTTAAGGTTCAGGAAGATGCAAATCAGGTCAACAATGAGATATCATCTCACACCACAGAAGCTGGCTCACATCATAAAAACAACAAATACAACCAGTGCTGGCACGAATGCAAGTAGAAAGGGACTCTCGTTTGCTGATGATGAGAATGGCGATTAGTCTTCATCAATATTTTGACCAGTGGTTTTCAACCCTTTTATACTTGCAGAACAGCAGTTGAAAACTACTGAATTAGAAAATATTTCTCAAATGTTGGTGTGCATATGAACTTCCTGGGCCTTGTTTAAATGTAGCACTTTTATTTAATTTATCTTGGTGAAAGCATAAGAATTTGCCTCTTCCTTTCTTCTTTCCTCCCTTCTTTCCATCCTTTCTTTCTTTTCTTTCTTTTTTCTTTCTTCTTTCCTTTTTTCCTTCCTTCCTTTCTTTTTCTTTCTTCCTTTCTTTTTCTTCCTCCCTTTCTTCTTTTTCTTTCATTCTTCTTTCTTTCTTTCTTTCTTTCTTCCTTTATTTTTCTTTCTTTTCTTTCTTTCTTTCCTCCAATTCTTTCTTCTTTCTTCCTTTCTCTCCCTCTCTTTTTTTCTTTGTTTCTCAGTCTTACTCTGTTTTTCTATTTTCATTTTTGCTTGTTTGTTTAGACACCAGTGATTTAGAAAGCTGTTAAAAATAGTTTTAGGCACGTGATTTTCCAACTTCAATCCCAGCACCAGTGTTGCCAGATTTCCCCCCACCCCAGATTCAGACTACCTCTTTGCTAGACACATTTTTAGGTTTAATTATTACAGTTGTATTGATTTTGGGTAATATAGAAACCTTGCCTCCATACTATTGTCCTCATGTTACCCCCAAACCTATCCTACTTACTTTTATCCTCCTATTTTCTCCTTCATTGCATTTTTAGTTCTTTAATCAAGAGCCAAGAGCTTGGCCATCTTTAATACTCCTGAGCCCTGTCCTGTTACTCCATATACAGCATATTCATGGGAACATACACTATTTTTCCTTCTACTGGCTTCATCTCATACCGATGACAATAGGATATATCAAAAACACTAGAAAACCTGTTGTTGACAGGAATGTGGTTAAAAAAAAACTCTTAATCTCTGCTGGTGGAGAATATTGTCTGTTTCAGCCTCTATTGAGAATTATTTCCATTTCTATAAAAATGTTGGTACTATTGGCCCGCAGGCCACAGATGGAGTCAAAGTTCTAGAAATCTAGGACATCAGACAAGAGTTTCTAGAATACCCTGAGGCATTTATCTATGTATTGTCATATTTTTCCAAATGGAATATTTATTTAAATATGTAGATTCTGATTACAAAAGAAGGTAGGAGCTAGTTCAATGTAAAACCATTCTAACAGGTGGTTTGATGGAGAGGCAAAAAGTAAGTCAGAAAACACATCCAAGGCCAGGTCAGAGCTGAGTGATTAGAAGGAACTTGTCTTTGCTGACTGGGTAACTGTGTGGCAGAAGATGTTGCAGGAGGTGGAAGAAAAGCAGTGTCTGTGAACAGGTGCTAGCTAGTACATGCACAAAAACAAGCAACTATTCCACTTAGGTGAATGATAGACATGAGAATATGAAAACAGATGTATGAATGGCACTGAATTTAACATTTTGCTAGAAGAAGTAGAAGTGGCATTTAGAATGAGGGAAGACTCTAAAACCTCAAATTACCGAAAGCATCAAGAGAGGATTTTGAAAATCGCCAAATGTGTCTAGGTCGAGGAACCGGACTGTGAAAGCATTTCCCCACAAGTGAACCAGATATTTCAGCAATATTGGGGGCTACAGGGTAGTCATCTGTAATTCTTTGGGAGAGGATAAAAGACTTCTGGGGAACTGGGGCAGCTGAAGTATCTGTCTGAAAATACATCCTCAGCTAGACTACTGCGTTCCAGGAATTCTCGAGGAAATTCTGTCTTTGCACACAGAACTTGGGCATTTAGACAGCTTGATAAATAACACCACGAAGCTGTAATATTTCATAATGTCTTTAATGGTGATGGTTATGATTAAGCAATCTCTTTTAAACAGATCTAATTGATTTTCTGCTGGCCCAAGATCCTGTTATTATGTATTCATATCTATTTCACTTCCTGGATAAATATATCAAATTTCATGCTAATTTTTAGTTTACGTAAATTGTTATTATAATTCTGTAAGAGAATTTCTCAATGTTTATTGTTTTAGATAGAAGGATTTTCTAAAACAAACAAACAACATTTGAAATCATTCTAAAAGGGAGCGTGAAAGTAGAGCCTTTTGAATCTGGCTCTGCTACTGACTGCCTCTTTGAACTGAAACTGTTTTACATATGTAGACAAGTGACTCATTTGCAAAAAAGTAAACAAAAGAAATAGTACCAACTTTATAGGGCGAGTCTTAGAATGAAATAAATGAGTTATCCTTGAGGCCAAAGAGTTGTTACAGAGGATAATGCATTTCCCTTGCACACAACCAACCTTGGTTCACACCCTTGCATCCTATAGGTTCACTTGTCAGGAATAATCCCTGAGCAGGTAAAGTGAAGGTGGGTTTCTGTGTTGGTTCAAGAATGAAAATATTGAGTAATACAGATGTTCAGACTCAGAGTTAGAAATGGAAGGTTTATGTGAAAGTAAGTAGAAGAGAAACTCCTCTTGTATACTAAGAGAAATTTAGTATATAACTAAGGGAAATATGGCTCATTTTTTGGTGTTTCATGTGTGTTTATTTGTTTAGGGAAATTTTTTTTCCTGATCAAGATGGTTTTACTTACAAAGAACTCAAGGACTTCTCTCTCTTACAGAATAGTCTGGGCTTTTCTGCTGCTTAAAATAAGACTCAGGCCTGATTTATATTACTATTTAGGATGTAGGAGAATTTTATTTCATTGACTATTCCCCTGTCCATTTATTTAGAGCCTTTTGTATCATCCATTGGAAAATGTGCCTGAGTGTTGTCCTTCTTCTTCAGGTCTCCAGTGAACTCAAGAGCTGGGACAACTTTCTGGTCCTAGGAGACTGTAAACTACTCATTCTCAGTGAGAGTAAAGAAATATGCAAAAATGTCTTAAGATGCAGGCTTAATTCAGCTAAACTGAATCTGCAAATAGCTATGAGCAAAGAGAATCTGATGCCTCCTTTTCACATCAGTAATGAGCCCTGAACATTGCCAGGTGTGGACCCTCAAAACCGAGAACAATAACAAGAACAGCAACAGCAAAATATTGGTGAAACTTAGCTGATAATATAATTATATTACTTCATCACTGTTGTTGCTACTTTTTAATATAAAATTGATGAACTTTAGACCAAAGCAATAGTGTTGCAGGTAGGGCTCTTGCCTTGTTCATGGTAATGCAGGTTCAATTCTTGGCACTCATATAGCTTCCTGAGCCCATTAGGAGTGAGCCCTGAGCAAAGAGCCAGGAGTAAGCCTTAAGCATCAAGGATATAACCAAAACAACAAAAACAACAACAACAACAAAGGTGAATTCATCCTGCTGTACTGGAGATTCTGCTTTCATCATTCAACAGTGGCAATGAAGGCAATTCATAGAAAGGTGGCACCATCTCTTTGGTACTTCTGTAAAAGTTTGTTAGTTGGTTTTTTTGGTTTGGTTTTGACAGCTCTCAGGGATTACTCTTGGCAGGCTTGGGGGAGGGCAGATGGGATGCTGGGCTTGCAAAGCAAATGACTTACCTGCAGTGCTATCACTCAAGCCCCAGTAGAAAGGTTGTATTCAGAGGTACTGAGGATGAGGAGAGAGGAAAAGAAAAAATGGAGAGCTCAGGCTTTTCCAAGTGCGGAGAGAAGTCTACTACGTTTCTCAGAGTATGGCAATTAAGAAAGTGCACATCTGGGAGGGAAGATGGCAGCGATATGTGTTCAGTCACCACCTGGTGGGCTGGCAGCACCAACACAGGGGTCCAGAGAGCACCTACAAGCGTCTCCTTTGTTCCTAGCTGACTTATATTTAGGTTTCTCACAACCTGCTTCACCCTGGGCTTTCTAAGGAAGTGTCTGTTGCTAAGGTGGTTGCCAACAGGAAGGATGGAATTCCTTGATCTTTTCTGACCTTCATTTCCAGGCTTTTGCTTGCTCCTGCTGAAGCTTCTCTTTTCAAGTCTTAGTTGCAATATCCACAATATGTGTTTCTGGTAGTTTTAGGGCTAATGACAAGAGTAATTTCTTCGAATTCCTTTCCTTGGATTTATTTACATCCCAAGAAATCATTGGAGGCCTTGCCTGTTTCTATACCATACTCATTTTTATCTTAAGCTCTTCCTTCTTCTTTATTTTTTCTTACTCTATTTATTTATTTATTGGGGGGGGATGGGCCACACCTGGCTCTGCATTCAGAAATAGCTCCTCGCAGGCTCACGACCATATGGGATACTGGGAATTGAACCCGGTCCTTCCTGGGTTGGCCACTTGCAAGGCAAACGCCCTATTGCTGTGCTATCTCTCAGGCCCCAATCTTAAATTCTTTCAAGAAATCATTTTATTTGCTAACTTCTACTAATGCTTTATTTTTTTTACAAAGAAATGTAAATTCAGAAAATGTAGACTGTTTGAGAGTAGGGGTTGGTATATGTGTCTACCTTGTTTTCTTTACTGAGCCAAGTTACAGTCACCAGCACAATACTAGAAGGACTCCAGTAAGAAATTATTAAAATTTCATGCAATAACCTATACAAGGTGAAAGCATAAATTATATCCTCTTTACATTGTGCCCGTAGTCTGATAACTTTTGTCATTGTTTAATCTCAGTTATGATTTTTCTAGCTGCAGATTTATGCTCAGAATGCTTTGTCTGTGATGATACAAAACAGCAAACATTTTCTCTTCTCAGCTTGTTCAGAAACTGACCGACGTGGCGGAGGAGTGCCAGAACAGTCAGTTGAAGAAGCTGAAAGAAATCTGTGAGAAGTGAGCCTCCCATCTCATTACAATAAACTTATTTCTATAAATAAATTAAAACAAACTGGCATTTAACTTGCTTTGTGTCCCCTCTGTTTTCATTTTGACTACAGAGAGAAGAAAGAATTAAAGAAGAAAATGGATAAAAAGAGGCAGGAGAAGATTACTGAAGCTAAATCCAAAGACAAAAGCCAGATGGAAGAGTAAGGGGGAAAGAATCCTTCCCCTGCCTTACCCGCCAGCATACACAGGGTCTTGTCCTGTATCAAAATGATAGATTTCTCCACTCCACAAAGATTTATCTGGGAAATCTCTCCTCTTTTGTAAGGTTTGCAACACCGAATTCAGAAAGTAGCTCAGTCAAGAACAGATGTAAAGATGGATTCTAGAGCTTCCCTTAGAGAATGGTTTATTTAATCCCTACTTCCCAGATTGTCAGGGATTTTCCCCAGCACTTCATGCTAACAGAAATAGCCCTTGGGTAGAATCTGGCCTTTGTCCAGAGCAGCTCATGGTTCAGTCCTTCCTTATAGCAGTCATCAGGAGTTGTGAGTCCTGTACATTTTCATCCCAGAGTGTGAGCTTCCTGTATTTGTAGATATCAGATGTGTGGGTAAAATGATCTGCTTGTCATTTACTTTTAGGGAAAAGACAGAGATGATCCGGTCATACATTCAGGAGGTGGTGCAGTACATCAAAAGGGTGAGTCTCTCGGGAAACACAGAACCTCCTAACATACGTTACCAGTGCCAAACAGAGCTGCTCATCAGAGAAGTCACACCATAATTTCACAGTTAAATGTAAACTTTTGTCTGGAAAAAGAAACAAGATATAACTGGACACTTCCCCCAAAGAACCTTTAGCTGAGGCCTGAGAGATAGCACAGTGGTAGGGTGTTTGCCTTGAATGTGCCCAACCCAGGACAGACCTGGGTTCAATTCCCTGCATCCCATATGGTCCCCTGAGCCTGCCAGGAGCCATTTCTGAGTGCAGAGCTAGGAATAAGCCCTGAGTGCTGCCAGATGTGACCAAAAAAAAAAAAAATCCAAACCAAACAAAACAGAAAAACAGTGACCCTTTAGTTGCTGTTGATAGAGAAAATGAAAATCTTCATGCATAATTTTTTCTTACCATATATTACGGAGATTTTCAAAAATTAACATAAATGTAAGAATCAATCCTTTGCTCATCCTCCACCTCAAATTACAATACTTATCAAAAGATATCAGGGACCAGGACTCATCCTGACAACGTTCCTGGCATCCTATATGGACCCTGTAGAACAACCAGGAGTAATTCCTGAGTGCAGAGTCAGAAGCAACTCTCGAGCATTGCTGGGTGTGATCCAAAACTAAAACCCCCAAACTATAGCATGATCTTTCTATTTTTCCTGATCTGATTTGGGGTCCACACCCTGTAGTGTTTAAGAGAGAATGGGGTCACTCAGAGGAGAGCAAGATAGTTGGGATAAATCTACTGCAAACAGTATTTACAGAGCTTGAGGCATTCAGAGAGCAATTGCCCTCAGCCAGCCAGTTCTAAACTAGGTGGTGATACTCGGCCAGCTTGTGCTCCACCCCTTAAGCTATATCCTTACCCATGATAGCTTGCATTAAAAAAATAAATAAATAAATAAAAACTATTGGGGCCGGTGAGGTGGCACTAATGGTAAGGTGTCTGCCTTGCAAGTGCTAGCCAAGGAAGGACCTCGGTTCGATCCCCCGGCGTCCCATATGGTCCCCCCAAGCCAGGGGCAATTTCTGAGCGCTTAGCCAGGAGTAACCCCTGAGCATCAAATGGGTATGGCCCAAAAAACTGAAAGAAAAAAAAAAACTATTATAACGATGATTTACCTAGTTGCTTAGAATACAGTTGTTTCAGGTATAAATATTCACCAATATTGATATTCACCAATATTTGCCAATATTCACACCAATCAATATGACCAATATTCACATCAATCCCATCACCATTGTGGCATTGCCTTCATCACCCAACACCCACAGTCTGCCTCCATGCCGGCACAAACAAAATTATGTCATAGTTTGTTATGACACAAATGGAATCATCAAAACTTACATCAATAAGGGTGAGTTTGAAATAATTGTTTTATCTCTCATAGTTTTACTAAAGTCGGCTGTGATTGGTGATGGTTGGGCCTTCTCTATTAGGCCCACTGAGCTTGGTAGATTTCTATGTAACTTTCCCATCAGATTTCCTGTGACACTGCTGGGTTGACACTAAATAGGATTTTGAGGTACCATGCAGTTCAGGATCTGAAAAGTTTGGTCACTTGGCAGTTTGATATTGCTAAGTTGTGGAACTGGGTCATTTCTGTAGGAGAGTGTAGGAAGTGGTAGTTCACTACTGTGATTTATGCAGAAAGGGGAATCTTTCCCCAGCCCTTCTGAGAGTGTCAATATTCTTTTTTTTATTCTTAAGGACTTTTCTTTTTTTTTTTTTTTTTTTTTGGTTTTTGGGTCACACCCGGCGGTGCTCAGGGGCTACTCCTGGCTGCCTGCTCAGAAATAGCTCCTGGCAGACACGGGGGACCATGTGGGACACCGGGATTCGAACCAATCACCTTTGGTCCTGGATCGGCTGCTTGCAAGGCAAACACCGCTGTGCTATCTCTCCGGCCCTTCTTAAGGACATTTTAAAAGACATTCTTAACCACAGTATCAAATAATAAAATATAATTATTTTTGATAGCACTGATAAAATGATGACTATCTAATCATACCCAATTATTTAATCACATGATTATTATAATAGTTCTAGTAAATTTTTATTTTTCTGAAAATTTTTACTTAAATGTAAACGACTTTCCTCATAATTTTCTTACAGTTAGAAGAGGCACAAAGTAAACGCCAAGAAAAACTCGTAGAGAAACATAAGGAGATACGACAGCAGATCCTGGATGAAAAACCCAAGGTAAACTAAGTCAAATAACAATACACAGAACTTTCCTTTTTTTTTTTCCCCTGTTTCTTTCAAATAATAGCTCCTATTTTCTAGCTGCCCAAAGACTTAAGTTCTTAGTCTCCTGTGGAATTGTATTCTCTTCAATGATGGCAAAAAATAAATAAATTTGTCTGTACAGTAGGAGTCAGTAAGTGTGTGTGTCATCAACTAGTGAATTATAAAACTCTAAAATTCAGGGTCTAGAGTGCTTGAGATGGGTCTGGGTTTGGTTCTCAGGATCCCATAAGGACCCTTAGCAAGGAAAACCAGTGATTACTTCTAGGTGTGACCCTAAAACAGCAACTGTAAAATTCACAGAACCCCCCTCTAAAGATTGGTTTGAACTGGCTTGGCTCAGACAGGTATTTTTTTTTTTTTTTTTTTTGGTTTTTGGGCCACACCCGTTTGACGCTCAGGGGTTACTCCTGGCTATGTGCTCAGAAATCGCCCCTGGCTTGGGGGGACCATATGGGACGCCGGGGGATCGAACCGCAGTCCTTCCTTGGCTAGCGCTTGCAAGGCAGACACCTTACCTCCAGCGCCACCTACCCGGCCCCTCAGACAGGTATTTTGAGGCATCTCCTCCCTACCACCCCTTAGTTATAGCTGCACTTACACTAAGAGAACATCAACTCTACTACTAGCTAAGGTAATGATGTAATGTAAGACTCTTTCCAGCAGAGGGTGCACTGCAACAAATTTACTTAAAATCTTTTTAATGCATTTATTGGAACGCCACTTAAAATTGCCTTGTGTTTCCGTTTGGTCAAAATCAATAGTTTCATAACTATTAAAGGTAAATAAACTACCATAGCCAAGTATTTCATAACTAACATCTTGACTTCCTTGAATTTCTTCTCTTAATAGCTGGAAATTTTTGTTTATGAAAATCATACTTTTTCTATTTTCTGTCCTTCAGTCTTCAGTTTAGGCTATCTGTTCTAAAAAGTAGGTCATTCCATAAACAAATTTATAAAGCTTAAGATATTACTCTTGTTTCCTTATATAGTAGATCTACTTATTTACTTACATGTCTGGTAGCTAATTCTCAATAAATGTTTGCGATCATTTCTGTGCTTCTACCTTTACATTAATTATACAGGAAATTTAATATTTTGATTCCTAAAATGTTTAGATTTTCAATAAGATTTTCAGGTTGTATTAAAAATCAAGAATACCTAGGTATTATCTAGATATACTAATTTTTGTTTTTCATCAAACATAATTTAAGGATTTTTATCCAGCCTCTTATTGATAATGTAATAGTAAAGTTAAATAAATGTTAATAATTTCAGAAAATTGTGTACTTCCTAATCTAAAATTATACTTTGGGGGGAGGGTGTTGGTGGGGAGGAAATCTAGCAATGCTTGGAACTTACTCCTGGCTCTGTGCTCAGGAATCACATTTGTGGTGCTGGGAATCAAACTCGGGTTGGCTGCATGCAAGGCAAGCACTGTTTATGATATACTTGTCTCTCGTCCTAAAATTATCTTTTTCAAAAGTTTTTCTCGGGGCCGGGCGGTGGCGCTAGAGGTAAGGTGCCTGCCTTGCCAGCGCTAGCCTAGGACGGACCACGGTTCGATCCCCGGTGTCCCATATGGTCCCCCAAGCCAGGAGCGACTTCTGAGCACATAGCCAGGAATAACCCCTGAGCGTCACCGGGTGTGGCCCAAAAACCAAAAAAAAAAAAAAAAAAAAGTTTTTCTCTAGGAAATAGTTATTTTCAACATTGTAAGTTTTGTGTTTGTTTTGTTTTGGGTTCAACAATGCCAACTAATTTATACATAAATAAATGCATCACGTGTGTATTTAAATATTATAAATGTCATAAACATTTTATATTTTGCACTAGGTTATGATTATTAAAATAAACTTTCTTGTCGATATCCATTTATCTTCCTGACTGGGTATAACCAAATATGAGCTGAAGTAATAACTCATGGGCAGCAGGAATTTTAAAGAAAACTCAATTGAAACTGCCTTAAATAATAACAGAATTTAGTAGGTCAGATTCCTGGAATATCAAAGTATTGTAGTTCTGAGAAAGATTAATTTAGTGACTCGGCACTCTAATCACAGATGCATATTTTCCAATATTCCATCATGCCGTCTCATTTTATTGCTTTTCATCTTCCACCTATAAGCTCAGTCACAAGAAGACTTTAGTTTCATGAAACCAGACCAGAACCTTACATATGAAGCCATTCAAAGGCATAAAAGGAGTATTTTTTTAATCTTGTTAACTTTTTACAGGATCTGAGCCTCCCTACAGATGTACCTTTGTATATACAGATGTGCCCAATTCATAGGAGAGTATAATTTTCAGGATTAACTTAGAATAATCAATGTTCTATTTTTTGTGGTGCTCAGGGATTACTTCCAGCTCAGGGATCATTCCTGGCAAAGCTCTGGAATCACGTGGGGTCCCTGTGATTGAACCCAGGTCTGACATGTGCAAGGCAATTGCCCTACTCACCATATTATCTTCCTAGCCCTGAATAAATTAGAACTCTAATCACAAAAGTAAAGAAAGAACATCTCCTCCATTTTTATAGACTTTGTGTTCATAGGAAAAATGGATACTTTCTCATCAAAGAAACGAAGAGGGGCCAGAGTTATAGTATAGTGGGTAGGACATTTGCTTTGCTTTGGGCCAACCTAGTTTCAATCCCCACCATCCCACATTGTCTCTCAAATGCTCCCAGGATTATTTTTTGAGTGCAGAGCCAGGAATAACCACTGAAGCACTGGCAAATGAGGCCCAAAAGTCAAACAAACAAACAAATCAATAAAAGGGAAGTAGCAGTTGGGTGATAGTGAGTGTCTTATTTAGAGCGGTGTTCCATTTCTCCTTTCAGGCCTCCTGAAAAGAAACAATCTTTTCCCAAGAATGAGGGTAGTTTCATTGCCTTTCTTTTTATTATCGGCCACACAATGATCATCCTTTTCCTGTGTGAGTTTGCCTTTATGGTCATCTTTATGATCACCTGGAGATTAAGGCTGCTTTTGAAGATAATAGATTTGATATCAAGCTAAAGTCACTTATACATGTGAACTGCATTTCAGTGCTTAAAAATAAATGTACTGCAAGATGGCCCAGGAGAACATCTCTTAAAGGGATAGAAAGCTTGGCTCCTTTTTTCCAGGCTCTGAGTTCAACTCTAGCAGTCTGTACTTCTCCCATTTTAGTAATCCGATGATAGCCCTGATGGTCCCTGGCTCTGAAGGCTAAGCAGCACTATTCTGATGGCCAGAACACCAAATCATCAGAGTGTGTCCCCGGGGTGAAGTACGAGGGATTAAAGAACTGGAATGGCCTTACAAATTTATTAAAACTTAAGGGAAATGATCCAAAGAATGAACAAACTAATAAAGGCTTTAGTCTTTCACTTCCAAAACTATACCATCCATGGTTTTATACTTCTTTTTATATTTTCCCTCTATTATTTAATAATAGTATTTACTTTTACTTCAATTATTCTTAGCTTTTATGTTTAACTTTGTTCTGAAGAGGGAAAGAGCTCTTTCCATAAGTCTTATGATTCTATGGTTGCAGGGGAGTGGGATACCCCCAGAAGTGCTCAGGGATAACTACTCTGCTCTCAGAAATTACTCTGGTAATGCACTGCCAGAGTACCCTATGGTATGTCAGGGATCAACCTGGATGGGCCACATGCAAGGTAAATGTACTACTTGCAAGACTATGTCTTTCTAGCCCCCCAATTTGTGATTTTTAATTGTTCTGAAATACAGTCACTGTCTCCATCATGTTCCAAATCTCTGGTACCAAAATTTTATTTAAACATTAACAAGATACTTAAAATAGTTTAACAAACAAAATTTTAAAAATCCAATTGTTAGAAGATAAAAACTCTCATTGGCAAGAAGGTATTTTGACTAGAATTAAAAGGAATTGCATTTGAAAATTAATTCAGAGTATAGCTTTGCTTATCTTGTAACCAACCATGTGTTTATGATCTGGAACGTCAACTCAAGTTCCCAACATTTTTACCATTCTGCAAGAGAACAATCATAGGAGACATTGCTTTAATCAAAACAGGGTTTAAAAATCTCTTTGATTTCCACACATAGACCAAGAATTTCAGTCCTGCTGATGCATATTTAGTAGGGCACCAAATTTGGCCAACTACAACGTGAAAGTTTATTTTAGAATGTCCCACTTTGAGATATGCACCAGGCCTTTTTCAAATAGAAAGTCATTTCTTCTATTAAAAATGAGATTCCTTAAGTGTATTCTTTATTTTGAAAAATTTAAGGGCAGCTTGAGAAAATGGAAATAAGGATAATTCTAGAGACAGCTTATATTATGTATAAATATTTTGGTTCTCAGTTTCACATACAGTTATGTTTTACATTCCTATCCATAAGCCACACCAAAAATCATTATTCTTAAATACAGTTGACGTTCTTCAGTTGCATTTTTTTTTTTTTTTGGTTTTTGGGCCACACCCGGCAGTGCTCAGGGGTTACTCCTGGCTGTCTGCTCAGAAATAGCTCCTGGCAGGCACGGGGGACCATATGGGACACCGGGATTCGAACCAACCACCTTTGGTCCTGGATCGGCTGCTTGCAAGGCAAACACCGCTGTGCTATCTCTCCGGGCCCCTTCAGTTGCATTTTAAAATTCTAACAAAATGTTTGGTTGGATGTTTCTTAGTTATATAAGTCAGTATCTGAGTGAATACTGTTTCGGCTTTGTGCAAGGCATGTCTTTCTTACGAACTCTATAGTGATAGAGTTCTTAAAATAGGTGCTATAAAACCTAATTCATCCTTCACATCAGTGACATAATTGGTTTCTTTGGGATTTCAATACCTGAGTTTGCCAAAACCAATAGAAAAGGGTTTAATGTGTGAAAAGGTGTTGGAAACAACTCAACAATCGCAGCTGCCAGTGCAAAGAAATCATGCCTTTTATGATCTTTCTTCACTCTGGCTTCATTATTAAAAGGACCTTTTGACTCTATCTTGGACAATACAGACATTCATTTTAACGTGTTGAAAACGTCATTAATCGCGATTTGCTCTGAATCTGCTGCAAATATTACAGTGTGTATTGATCACTTTGCCACAGCTACTGGCTCTCCTTATAAAAAAAAAAGAAATCATTTTTAAGGGAACTTCATAATGAACTCATAAACCGATAAGTATGCAATTTGCTTTATTTTCCTCTGACACTTAATTTGTCTTTGATGCTTCTTAGAACACAGGTTTTCTGGTTTAATTTAGTTCCTCGGTGAGAGAAAATTCCAGGAAGCTTTAGAGCATTTTAATTTTACCCCCACAAAAATCATTTCATCACGTAACTACTGCCTTTTTTCCACCACCAGGGGACTATAAACTGATTTTCCTCACCTCCCCTCTGACAGCTTTGTAGCAGGGTGAGTGAGTCATCTTTCTGGATGAAGTTAGTCTTCTCAGACCTACCACTGAGCCCTGAGACAGAACCTTAAAAGTAGCTATTTCAGGACAGCCTTCCCAACATTCAAGGTGAAAGGAAACAACTTGGGGATTTAAAGTAAAACCTTCATTATGTTATCATAAAATGTAATTATGCCTCTTCTAATTTTTTGCTACTTGGTGACCAAAGTCGATTCCCTGCCAGCACCCATTGGAACTTCTCATACAAGCCAGACCCCAAAAAGCATACAGACTGCCTTCCTCCTGTCAATGACCCACACAGAGGTTTTGGGTTTTTTTTGTTTGTTCTTCCTGTAAAAGATTTTGTTTTTGATTTTTATCAATCATATTAATTACTATTTAAATTTTCCTTTATTGAAAATTGTTTGATTTATAAATTTGGCTTACTCTTGGCTCTGCGTTCAGGGAATTATATAGGAAGCAAAACCAGGATTGGCACATGCAAACCAAGTGTCCTACCCACTGTACATCTCTCTGGTCCCCACAGTAGAGCACTATAATTCCATTTTTTCTTCTCTGAGTTCAATTTTTAAAGATATTTCAATTCTTTATATATATATGTATATATAAAATAAATGTAGTCAACCCCAAATTCTAGATATATATTATTGTATATGTTATTTATTTTATATGCACATATATAATTTGAGGTCACCTACATGATCCAAAATTTTGCCAAATATTTTTGCAGCCAGTGTATCAGATCATTTGTATGTTGTATATACCTTAGAAATTTATTTTCTGTTCTGTAAAGTTTTCATTTTTCTTTGAAAGTTTATCTAAAAATGAGCTTAGTTCATCTTCAGTCTGGAATGATATATTTACTCAGTGTCCTATCCTAAGTTGACTGTATTTTCTTTTCACTACTTGAAGGTAAAAGTTTACTTGTTCTCTGGCTTTTCTTATTGTTGATAAATTAATTGCTAGCTATGAATCCTTATTTTGGACATAACTTGTGTTTTTCTGCTTTTGCAGCATTGGGATTTTTGTTTACTGTTGCAATTTTCAATTTTTGCCTTTTAGGGGACTATCCAGAATGCTTAAAGGCCATAGTCACTTAATATATGGTCTGGGGTCCATTAGGGCAGCTATGGCAACCCTAGTGATATTAAAGGACAGTACAGTGCCAAAAATCAAGCTTAGGCTCCTGCCCATGCACAACTCTTTGAGTTAGCGCCTTAGTCCATATTTTTCAGTTAAAATATAATAATCATGTATCTACATATATGTTTTAATAACTGATAGCTACATTTCATTAGGTCTATAAAGCTTATCTCTCCTGTTACTAAAATGTGGCTTTTCATATATTTTTATTTCCCTTCTATGATTCTAAATAATTGCATATAAATTAAAATTGCCTTATTCTTTCGTATTTGTCTCTTAACACTTTTCAGTATTTGAAATCTTTTCAGTCTATATAGTGTTCACCATAACAACCCTTTTTCTAATTCACTGATATGCTATATATTCTACGAATTTTTATTTAGCATTTTTATTTTAGTTTATTCCAAAAAGCTTTGTTTGGTGTATTTTTTAAAATCTACATACTGAAGATGTTACTTGTTGTAGGAAACATTTCTTGTACAATTTCTTCTTATGGACAGGAATCAAGTTTTAAGTTTCAGCTTCACTCTACTAGGTTGTTAAAGGATGAATTCAAATATTTCACCACCTGTGGAAGAAGCCCATTAGGAAAAAGGTTTCCTTGCTTATTAACCGCCTTTATTTGATATCACATTAGTTTTGTAATTCTTAGAGTCTATAAAGTAGTTTATTTTAATAATATTTTAAGTGGTTTCCATAGGTATATCTAAAATATTACTATTACATAAAAATCTCAAATAGAAGTTCCCACAAAGTATTTTATAAAAAGAAATTGTAAATAGTAAATATTTGCATCAGTTGGCACCTATAAAGGACAGATGTAGGAGATTGGGATTTGTTATTAGTATTTGTTTTATGCAACTCTCCCCTATCTCAAGAGAACCAAATAGGCAGCAGGAAGGAAAAGTAATAGTAGGTGTAGTAGTAAGATAACTTGCACAATATTTATCATACATAAACATCTGTTCCTGGAAATCAAAACAGCTAAAGAAGAAATTGAGAAGAAAAGTGGTTGTAGGTTCTATTGCTACTCCCAACAGGACAAGTCAACATGCTAACAATAATGTTGATGTAACACAAATCTGGCATCCCTCCCAGTCTTCCATTTGAA
Source organism: Suncus etruscus (assembly GCF_024139225.1). Lineage (NCBI taxonomy): Eukaryota > Metazoa > Chordata > Mammalia > Eulipotyphla > Soricidae > Suncus > Suncus etruscus. The sequence goes on along the minus strand of NC_064856.1, from coordinate 2,637,958 downwards.
AATTTTCTCAAATTTGTTTACAGCAAATAGGAATATACAGGAACAGGAATTGGAAATGTACTTCAGCCTGTTCAGGTTAGCAGATGAGAAGACTATCACATTGTCATATTCAAAACAAGAAATTTATATTTTCTTATTAAAAAAAGAGTCAAGGGTCTGGGGCTATAGAACAAAGGGTAGGGTATTTGCCTTGCATATGGCTGACCAGGTTTGATCTTCAGCATCCCATATGGTCCCCTGAGCCTGCCAGGAGCTGTATCTGAGCACAGAACCAGGAATACCCCCTTGGTGCCACTAGGTGTGGCCCAAAAACCTAAATATATGAATATATGAATAAATAAATAATATATGAATAAATAAATAATGCATTTGCAAAGTCAAATTTATTTTTGAAATATTAGCTTATGTAATAACAGAGATCCAATTTGAAAATAAATTTCTAGAGCTAAAAAACATCTCTAGAGAATCTAGAATTACATGGAATTTTCCTAGAGTTTTACTTACATGGTACTCATAGATTTCTGCTATTGGTTGGCCCTAATAACACAACTGATTTGGTATTTAAACAGAACTGGGGCTGAGATTCACAGGGATGCCATTGATTTATTCCTTTGTATTTACTGCTTTCTCATTCTTTTGTTCTTATATTTCTTTACTAAAGATACAGAACTGTAGGAAATGTCTAAAATGATGGGTATACTAAATGGACGGGGGTCCCAACGGGAATATTCACCACATAGCAGAGGATGTTTGTGTTTCTAGGGTTTAGAGTGTCCACAGAAAACACCAGGCACATCTTCAGTAATAGGACAAAATAGACTTATTCCATAAACTTATACATGTTTGCTGTGTGCTCCACATAACCACAAATGGATCATGAATCCTCTTCAGATTTTTACTTCTTGTAATTATGTATGCTTGTCATTATGGGGAGTTTGTATAAATTTTTCCAAAACTAATTAGATATTTCATTCACAGTAACTCTCTAGTTCGCTTTAAAAGTCCGCTTTGGTGCAACTAAGGATAATAAAAAATATACAGGCATACCCTAAATACTCTTTAAAAAAGAATGTTAAAATTGAATTATTCTCAAGAAACCATTATCTTATTTTAATATGTCCTTCAATATTTTAGGGTTAGGATTGCCAACCTCAAACTAAGAGTTATATTTAACTCTAAATATTGAAGAGTATATCCATTAGGTTCTTTGAAAGAATTTATGAAGCAATTTATGGAGACTAAATAAAAAGCAATGGGACAAATGCCGAACCCCTAAACTACAAAAATGCTCAAGTAAGTTGTTTAAAACAATACAATTAAGAGCAGAATTTATTTATTTATTTTTCTTTTTTCCCATTGATTATGCCTAAAGAGAAAGTATTTTAACAAATCTACCCCTTGGAGTCATGCTTATACATTTTCCATCAACGAAATTAATGAAGATAGGTTTTCATCTATTATAATCTTTTGCCGATTATAACATTTGAGTTTAGCAAGGACGTCTTTGACTTTATAACTGAAACCAAAGTTCAAATTATATTTTCATGTGTCAAAGAATCCTATAAAGAAAAGTGGTTTTAATTAGAATTAGTGACTTATGATAGTGGCAAACAGTCATAACACTTTCAATAGTTTTGAAACTTGGGAGGGTTCTCCAGTATATGACTTCTGTAATCATCACACACTCACACATACACACATATATAAACACATGGACACATGTATATACATACATGCCTACCTGCCCACATAAATTTGAACAATAGACAGAAACCTATTATTTTTCACCACATTGATTTTAAAATGGATTTTACCCTAACTCGTGTTAGAATGCATCTAAAAGAGTAGGAAGCAGCATGTACCTGTTTGTGGTAACCTATAGAAAATACAATGTCATCTTGTATTTGTTTCATCTACACATTCTTTTTCTTCAAACCTACCATTTTCTTTTATGTAAACTTTTAAAGTCATTTTCCATTTAAATAAATGCATAATAAGCTTATGTGATTCTTAAATTTATTTGGAGGAATCTCTATTTTAAAAGGACTCAGAATTCAGAGGGAATGAATAAAAGCATCCTATAAATTAGTAGTGATATCTTTATAATTGAAGTTATCTATTTTTGTACCCAGGTATAGCCAATTTCCTCCCCCAGCTGAGGCTCTCAGTGACCTTCACAGTTTGCCTGCTTTCATATTTGCCCACATACAATATGTTTCTACCAAATAAATTAAACAATTAGCAAGTATTGAATCAGACCATTCCACTTCAGAACTATTTAATAACTCATGACCTCTGTGAGAACTAAGTTTTTCAAGAGATGACCTACTCCACTTCATTGCACCCCCTTTTTATTTCCTCATTGACTTAATCTCTGCTCAGACAGACCTATACTCCTGCTAAATTGCAAGACCAGCAGTGTTACTGGTTGTTTGCTATGCCCAGAATGTTCTCTCAAGTATCAGCAGCACCCTCCCATTTCTAAGTCTTGGCTCAAACTTCGTTCTCAAAGAGACTGAGACCACTTCATTTAGTATTGCAAGCTCCTTCATCACTCTCCATTGCTGGTGTTTTTAGTACACTCTATTTTCTTCTTGTCATAGCCTTTGCCACCCTTCTCCCTTTTAGTCATTTTCATCTTTAAGTGTATTGTTCCTTATTGCTCCGTCACCATTGGAATGTAAATACCACTAAGTTAGAGGCATCAATGATTTCATTGAGCGATGCTCTTGAATTCCATACACCCACAACAGCAGCCAGCATATGGTTTTTACAATGTGTCATTTTGAATGAGGAACTCATGAAGATGGATTAAAAAAATATTAGCTTTGTGTATTTTAAAGAAAAAGAAAAAAAAGAAACCTCTCTTTGAGAGGAAAAATATAAACTGTCAAGCCTAGACTGCATGGTCAAACAGAACAATTTTCTCTCAATCGTTCCACACCAACTTTTCTCAGGTCTCTTGAGAGTAATAAGGTGTTGGCCAAGAACTCACAAGTGATAGCGGCAATCGTATTTAATATCTAATCCCTAGAGTTTAGGAAAGAACCTGGGACGTTTCGTTCATATTTTCCCTTAGCATGTGACACGCCACAGTCGAATTGTTGGAGTAGACAGCTGGAGGTTGCAGGTTGTCCTTTGCAAAGCCACTGTCTCCAGAGGATGCCCCAATGACGCGAAACATCTAGCGAGTGACATAGCAATCAATTTCAATGCCACATAAAATGACAGCCTCCCTTTCTTTCCACACAGGGGGAAGGTTCCTCCTCATTCTTGTCGGAAACTTGCCATGAGGATCCCTCTGTTCCCCCCAACATTACTCCCCCCAACCCTCCAGCTCTCAAGTTGTGACCACCGTCCTTCCGGCCAGGTAGGACTGGATGGGAGGGGTCGCTTTTGAGAGAAAAATTGGCATGTAGCCGCCTGGATGACAGGCACCATTGGAATTGCTCTTTCCTGCTTCCTGCTCTTTTGCTCTACATTCTCATTTTTTTCCCCACTAGAGATCTCACACACCGGGCTATCATGGTTTCCCTGTCTTTCTCTGGTATTTAATTCATCATCATTGTCCTCTTTTTGATGTTAATTCTTTACTTCCATATTGTTGCCTTCCTCTTTATTCTTGTTGTTTCTTTTTTAGTAAATTTGTTTTCTTTTAATGTGTAGTGTTTCTATCATTACATTCAATTCAGAAGCTTTTTTGTTTGTTTTTTGGGGCACACCCTGTGACACTCAGTGGTTTCTCCTGGCTATGTTCTCAGAAATCACTCCTTGCTTGAAGGATCATTCAGGATGGTGGGGATCGAACCCAGGTTCGTCCTGGATCAGTTGCATGCAAGGCAAATGCACTACCACTGCGCCATCACTCTGGCCCCTTTCGAAACATATTTTTAAGTGCCTATTTCTTACTACATTGGCTTGCTGCAGTTTTATGTTCTTAAAAGTCAATGAGATCTAGAGCCGAGAATGTGCAAGTGGTAGAGCACTTGCCTTGTATGTGTGAGAGCTGGGTTTGATCCCTGGCAAAACACGCAAACACATGTGTGTGCGCACACACATACACACACAGATTAATTTTAGTCTTAGGGGATCTTCTCAACTCCATTTAATTTGCCATACTCTCATTTTAAAATCTGCCTACCAAAACTCACTGGATTTACTCATGGTGTTGTATAGCTCAGGGGTCTAGATTCTCAAGGATCAAGAGTACTGGAAATTTTGGCCAATAGGAATAGTTTGACCAGGACTGTTTGAATGGAACTGAAACTTGAAAATTAAAGAGGATGTTTATGCGCAATGTGGATGCATATTAGGGAGATAGGAAAATTTCTTTTCACTTTAATGAAATAACATCTGTTCTGATGTATTAAAAATAGTTCCTCAAGGGAGCTTATGTTTCTGTCTTCAAGCATTTGTTGATCTATTATGTAGTAATATAACTAAGAACTACTGAAAACCACAAGTTTTCTAAAAGTTCTCTTTCTTTATTTCATTTGCCACATAAAATCATTATCCTACCCAATGATTTTCAAATTTTAATGAATATGTGAATTACTTAGCAATCCCCCCAAAATGAGATTCTGATACTAGATGCCTGGAAAGGACATTAGAGGCAGCAAACTTCCAAGGGCCACTGGAACTGTTCTATTTCTGAGGACCACATGTCAATCATGAGGATCAAGTACATTCTGACGTCTAAGCTTTGGTGTTTGGAAAAGTATTTAAGTTGCAGTCATGGTATTTGTTGGCATTTTAATTTTGGGGCCTCCTCACAAGTCTGGCTCTTTTGTATCATCGAGTGAGGGAGACAAGTCTTTCAGATCAAAGACATTTTTTTGGCAAAAAAAAAAATCTGGTCTATGTCCTCTTGATTGTAGTGGCCTTATTCTCATGATTACTTTGAGAAAGGGAAAGCTGACAGGAGGAGTCAGTAGAGGAAAGGTAAGAAATAGCAGTTTCTTCAGAAAGGCATAGGATGACCATGTATAAAATGTTTTCTTATTTGGCTCTACACATTTATTGTATCTAAAAATCAATTGGATTTTTGTTGTTGGGGGTAGGGGGAGCAGAGATATTACCGGGTGCTCAGAGCTTACTCCTGGCTCAGTACTCAAGTACTCCAAGCTGTGCTTGGAGGACCATATGTCCTCCTAGGAATTTCACTTGAATTGGCTATGTGCAAGGGAAGTGTTTTACCTCCTGTATTTCTCTAGCACCCAGATATTTGTTGTGTGCATTACTATCTTGGACTTAAGACTTACTGAAACATTAATCACTACATGTATATTAGGGAATTCATTCAAAGGAGGTTCTTGACTGTGGAGTTCAGAATAAATGATCTGGGTTTTCTTTTACTAAATCAAAGCAATAGAGCTAACAATGTTACATTTTTTGCCACTGGCTCTAATAGGCTCAACTCCTTTCTGTGATAGTCACTTCACAATATATATTCCCTTCAGAATGACAGCTGAGTTTCCTGCTTACCACAAATATTTAGCTTCAAGAGAGATAGATATTTCTACAATACCTGGACTTTTTTTAAGCTTTTTTTGGGGGGGAGGGGAGGTTGGCCACACCTGGCAGCACTCAGGGGTTACTCCTGGCCCTATGCTCAGAAATCGCGCCTAGAAGGCTCATGGGGCCATATGGGATGCCAGGAATCAAACCCGAGTCAGCCAGGTGCTAGGCAAAAGCCCTATCCACTGTGCTATTTCCTTTTTTCACATCTTAAAATCATGTATTTCTGTAGTCTTTAGCTTTCAACATCTAAAAGTTGACAAAACAATAAACCATTTTTATACTTTCTATAGATCTAAGATCTCATTGGTAAGACAAACAAAAAATACATCATTTTCTATTTGAAAAACAATGAATATGTTTTATGGCAATAAATAGAAAGTACATTTGTACACCAAGTTTAATATTTTTTCAAGTGTTTCACACTTGCTTTTACTCACCATCAACAACTGAAACAAAGTGAATGAATATAATATCAAGGTACTTGGAGGCATCACAAATCTCTCAAGAAATAATATATTTTTAAATAACTGGGATAAAAGATTGATTCCAAGAACACTTATAAATACTTGAAATTTCACAATTTAAAATTTGTAAATGCAAATGAATGAAAAGGTAAAAAATAGCTGAAGAGGAACATGCTTGTCATACTTTGACCTCAAGAAACTTATATTTTAAAATAGCCATAATTCAGTGTAGCACAAGATTAAAAACTAACAAAAGGAGATTTGCTCATTTTGTATGTGTATGAACTTCTATGTAAAGAGTTCCATAATGATAAGTTTCTAAAATAATTACAACTAGTGATACAGCATGGGGGATTACACATTTATGCTAGTATATATTTGCTGGATTTATGCTAAGGATGTGTGCTTCAATGCAGAACCCAAAAGAACAAAAATTAGCATAAAAATTATCATCCCATGGTCAAAGAAGAGCATTAACATTTTTCTCTAATGCTTGACATAATAAAAACCATAACTAGCCGGTATAAGTATTTGTTGTGCAACACATTCTAAATATAACACTTTGGCTATGCATTATATTACATTAATTATATATTATTAATTTTTGTGTTATATTTTATTATTATATTATGCTATATTATCTTACTAAAGTTAATGTAGTTTTAACATGTCATAGAAGAAATACTAAATCTTGGAAACTCTGTCTATTGGCATTGTGTCCATAAGCTTTTGTTTTAGCAATTATTTGAAGCCTTGCCAACATGTTCAATATGTCAGGGGTATTATATCTCTTTCTCACATTTCAAGTACAAGTAAATAACTAAAGACGCACTGCATCAGAGCCTTTGTGTACTCATCTGTACAATGGAGAAAATTTTTATTTCTTCATTGAAGAAAAACTATTTTTTTGTGACAACCAATCCAGAATCACAGCCACATCAAGTCAGGGAGTTAGCCTCCAAGGTAACTTCTTGCAATAGCAAGAAGTATTGGATAGCAGAGACAAATAGGTTTTTCAAAAAGTCTCATTTATAATAAATAGAGAAGAATATTCTTCTTTTTTTTTTTTTTTTTGGTTTTTGGGCCACACCCGTTTGACGCTCAGGGGTTACTCCTGGCTATGTGCTCAGAAATCGCCCCTGGCTTGGGGGGACCATATGGGACACCTGGGGATCGAACCGCGGTCCTTCCTTGGCTAGCGCTTGCAAAGCAGACACCTTACCTCCAGCGCCACCTACCCGGCCCCGAGAAGAATATTCTTTAGGACTAGCCCAAGGCTCACAGTCTTGTGACCCAAGACAAAACTCATCTCCAGGAGGCCACTGTTGAGCTGTGACTTCTGTATTTGACAGGCAAGCAATTGGGATTTTTGTTTAGCACATACATCCAACAGGGAAGTATTACCAGGCAGAAAGTATGTGGGATACCTATGGCATGGTGTGTCCTAAAGAATAGAGGCAAAAATACTTGTCTGCTGTGGCTGTGTGTTCTTAGCTCTGCTATATAGCAGAGACTTGCCCAACTCTCTTCCTTCATCCTGACTTTCCTCTTTTCTATCTTCTTCCTATCACCTGCTAGGTACTTTGCACTTGGCATGCTAGTGCTGAGTTCATATCAGAGACTAAACAAATTATCTCACATTGCAATAATTTTTCCATACTCTTCCCTTATATTCTGTTCTTCTTTCAACTCTAGAATATTCTTGGGTATTCATGTCTACCCCTTCCACTTTAAAATGTATATTCTGATACCTTGGTTTATTTTTGGGTGGAGGAAAAACTATATAATACTCAGGGCTTACTCCTATTTCTGTGCTCAATGATCACTATTAGTGGTGAAACATGTGGTACCAAGAATTTAACCAGGGTCAGTCATGTGCAAGGTAAGTGCCTTACCCACTATATTAGCTACATGAAAGTTATGCATGGATTTCTATGAGGAAATATTAGAATAAACATTCATTGAGCCTTGCATGTGATCATATATTTATATGGTAAATAATTTAAATGGCCTTATTAGTTCACTTGCATAATATTAATTTGGCTCCAGTGTTTTACTCTCAAGGTTAACAAGAAATCTAAAGGAACATCAGAAGATAAATATCTCATTTTAGATTATCTTTGTCTTACTCATATCACAGAATGGGGCATCTCTATGGCTTATGACAAAAGACCTTGTATTCCTTTTGCTCTAGTAAAGGGGCAAGGGAACGTCTTGGATGAAAAAAATGTCATCAGAAAGCAAAAGTTTGATTTTTGTTTTGGGGCCACTTCTGGCAATGCTCAGGAGTTACTCCTGGCTCTGCACTCAGGAATCACTCCTATTATTGCTCAGGGGATCACATGGGAGGGATGCCTGGGCATCACATTCACTTTGGGTTCCTATTAGACAAATACCCAACCTATCAAGCATGCTACCTAAACAGTTTTCAGACAGTTAATCTATGTCTCTTTGAAGGTCTGTAAATGGGGTGACAATGAAGCTGTGTGCAAGAGAGGTGTGAACAGTTATATGACCTTTTATGATCTCCTCTGAGTCCATGAAGAATACAATTAATTAAAGTCAGAAGTTCACCACTAAAATAATAGATCTGAGGTCCAGAGAATTGAAGGTGTTGGAAGACTCATTAAATAGTGTTGCATAAATATCATGCTGAAAGATTTAATGAGTCCATAGGGTCACTTCCAGAACAATGAAACAGAGATGACCTAGAAAAAATAAATTAAAATCGATATCATGGTTCTGAATTAACAGCTATAGATTGCTATCTTAACACCTGAGAGATTAATTCTATAATTATATCTTAATTATATATGTGGGTATTCTCATCCCAGAGAAAATAAAAAGTACTAGTTTGGATTTTTTTTACTCATAACTAATAAAAAAATAAAATACATTCATATATATGTATTTTTTTAGAAATGATGAATGCTTTGAGACAGCTAAAAATAGTAGGGGGATTTTTTTTTATTAGTGCTACTAGTTTTTATTAATACTCCTTGTAGAAACTATTCTTAGGCTAGATGCTGGGAAAATAAAACTATGCTAAAAGACGTGACCTTGTTTCATGTCAAATTGCTAACCTGACTCTACCCAATAGACCTTTCTGCAGTGATAGAAATGTTCTATCTCTATGTATAATGTAATATAGTAGCTACAGACTAAAGGTGATTATTAATTGGCTAACGTTATTGTGGATGAAACTACTTTTTTTTTTCCAAAATATAGACAGTTGTCTGAATCTAGTGCCAGACTTACAGATAACACAGGTAAATAGCACGTTGGATCTTAATTTCTATATGTATACTGAAACCCCCCTACTTAGGTTCAATCTACAACACTCCATATGGTCCATAAGTACAAAGACAGGAGTAAGCCTTGAGTACCATTGTTTGGCCCCAGAAAATAAATAAAAGAAAATTATGTAAACATACATTGAAATAAATTATATTGGAATTGTGGCCCAAATGGTGTAATCATATGCCTTATACGAGGCCTTCCTTAGCCTTCCTTAGGTGTGATTCCCAGCACAACATGGGCTCCAAGCACTCCTGATGGATATGCCACTGTGAGCACTTGAGTACTTCTTACCCCTAAATAAAACAAAACACAGGTAATATCACAAAGTCACCTCATGTTAATTATTTGAAACACCCTACTATTTTCTGGCCTCTGGAGATAGTGTACGTATGTTACATCTGTGTGATGGCTACTTTTTTAAGACAGGGAAAGGATGCTACTGGGGCTCCCTTCTTCCTATTTTCAAGCCAAAATCATCACTTTGTGGAACTAGAGTGATAGCACAGTGTATTGAGTGTTTGCCTTGCATGCAGCCAATTCATGTTTGATCCCTGGCATCCCATATGAGCCTACCAGGAGTGGTTTATGAGCGCAGAGACAGGAATAAAATCTGAGCACCAGAAGATGTGGCCCAAAAATAAACACACACACAAAAAATTTATCACTTTGGTAGCTTGAAATTGACACCAGAAGAAATTTTTACATTATAGACATACTACAAATTAAGGTCTTTTTTTTATTAACAAAGAAAGTCCATATATTAAAATTTGGAAGGACAGCCCTGTTGTTCATGACATTATTCAAAAGTACATTTCACCAAAATTTTTACAAAATTCCCATTGCAACTTTCCAGATTTGAAAATGTGAATTAACCAAAAATATATGCCAAAATAATATAATATTCTTTATGTTACTTCACTAAAAAGGGGGCTGCCTGCCATTCTGACTTATGACCTGTCAGACTCTGGGTTTCATGTCATCTGCAACAATAATGTACTGAGGTAAAGGGGCAAGATAAAGGTTCCCTAAGCATATGCACTGACAACCTTTTTAATTTTAAGTATTCAGCAATGTCTTCTACCTAAGAGGTGCTCAGATGTGACATAATATCCCCCTACTAAGCTAACATTTACCTTCTTTGTTTTACACATTCACTGATCTTCCTTCTGTTTAAAGTTCTAAGGAATTATAAATGAAATAGAATAAAATAGGAGGTAAATAACAGTTTGGGGATTAAGTTTTATCTTCTCAACAAAGTTGCCCTTTTATTCATTTTCAAACAAGGAGTTGCTGAGATTTTGAAAATAAAAATGGCACTTGGCAGCCTTTTATTCAAATGACAACAACTAAGTCACATCTGTGTCCTCCAAACTCTGAAACCGAAGAAGTTCAAAATACTTAGTTGGTCAAGCTGATATAACAAATAAGGGACAGGGAGACATGATTTAAATCCCTGCCCAGATCCTTCACTTCACTTCAAATCTATGCCATCATGTTTTCTGACTAAAACACTTATGATTTCTTCATGCACCATCATATTTTATGTAGGTGTTTAGAGAGTGATTACAGAAGGAATGAAGCAGGAAAAAAATCAAATAAGTTAAAGTTGTTGCCCTTGCCTCTAGATGAAACATGACGTTATCACAAAATATGGAGAATCATGACTCTGGATTGAATTTAAAAAATGTGTGTATATATATATATACACATATCTATATAAAAGCTATGTTCTTCAACCTTTTGACACTTGAGAACTGGAACATGTTTCTATACTGGTCCATGAACTATTATTAAAGCCACTGTGGTAGCCCAGGAGTGGGCCGGCCTGTGGGCCAACACTTGTCTATGAAACAGAGTTTGAAAAACTCTGATACAGAGGCCAGAGAGAAGGGCATAGTTCTAAAACACTCTAATTTTTATAAATCAGAAATTAATTCTAAAGCACTCTATTTTAAAAAATGTTGCAGAGAGGAGAACTCTAAAGGAGAGATGGTACAATCTGTCAATAACCAAGAAAGTCAGAGAAACCAGAAAGGAAAAAAGGAAGGAATAACTCATGTATGTAAAGTAACTGAGTGAACACTCAGTTCCTGAGTATGTAAAGTATGAGTGTATAAAGTAACTGAGTAAACCTGAAGTAATAACCCACATATGTAAAGTAATTGAGTGATATAGAACTGGGTCTGTGGTGCCCCCCAAGGTCTTGGATACCGCTGGTATTAGTGATCTGGTGAAAAAAAAAAAAGGGGTCTGGGAGAATAAGAGAAGGATAAACAAAAACAGGTAGGCTGAGTCACACAATTGGAGAGCATTTGTTTAGCATTTCTCCAAGGAGTAGCCCTGGAGTAAATGGAGGGAGAAGAGGAAAATGCAGTCAGATGAGATTAATGACAAGTTCTTTGTGGTTCTGTCTAGTCCAACGAAAGATTGCTAATGAAATGATCATGTGGAAAGAAACAGCAATAGAGTTTTCCTACTGAACAATTAGGACTGCTTTTCCTGCAATGAATGAACTTTAAATGGAAAAAATAGCATAAGGAATATACAGCACAAACCTTATCAAGGACAATTAAAGCTTGCCTTTTATTGTTTCTGTTAAGATTTTACATTGGCTTCTCTTACTATTTATTTAGTGTAATATCACAAATATAACTTAGATCATTGCTTCAGAATTGGACCAGAATGTCACCAAGTGCATGGCTGTTATCTTCAGTGTCTACAGATCAAAATACTTGCATATTTGTCACGCTGAACTTTGAATTCAATCTGTCTTGTGTAGCAGGAAAAATAGTTTGCCCATAATAGACTGATTTTTTTTCCCCTAAAGTGGTCTCTGCCCTCCCCCAATCTAAGACTGAGTCAGGGCTCCGGGAAAGAAAAGGATGAAACTCCCTAAGGGAGAAGATTCTCATTAACAAGGCAAAAACCTTGGCAAAACAAATTTTGCATAATAGAAAGGGATTTCTCCAAGTTGTTTTGTGGAGTTTTTGTTTGTTTGTTTGTTTGTTTGGTTGCTTTGGTTTGGTTTTTTTGCTTCTTTAAACATACCACCAAGCTCGAGAGCCTAGAGTATTCAATTGACTCAACAGTGACAACTATTGGAGAAAGAGAAAAGTGCTATGCCACACCCTGTGAATGATAAGAATAAGAGAGGAGAATAATAGAGAGAATGAATAGAATAGAGAGAATGAATAGAGTAGGTGAGAGGTATATGCATCTTTATGGTTTCTGGGCTCACATCTAGAAAATTACTCACTCTTCTGATGTGTGTCTTGGAAACATCAAGAAGTTCCTTTATGGCAAAGAATCAGAAATGGTAGTATTTAGGACATCCCTGGAAGTTTCAGAACTAGTTGTCCCGAACTATAAACTCAAACATAGGCTATCAGACACTCCAGATGGCCGGTAGTAAGGCTATGGAAAGAGCCAAGCAGATCACTTCATAGGAAATGTAAAAATTGTAGGCTCCGGGAAAGCCCAGGGCCCAAGGGAAGCCCCAGGGTCCGGGGAAAGCCCACCACCTCAAATAAAGACCACGAATCTTCAGAGATGCAATCAGCAACACGAGTTTTTTTGGGGTTTTGTTGGTTTGGTTGGTTGGTTGGTTTTGGTTTGGGGGCAACACCCAGCGGCACTCAGGGGTTACTGCTGGCTCTCTGCTCAGAAATCGCTCCTGACAAGATCGGGGAACTATATAGGATGCTGGGATTCAAACCATGGTCCTTCTGCATGCAAGGCAAATGCCCTACCTCCATGCTATCTCTCCAGCCCCAAACTCTGGGGTTCACTGTCTTTTGAAGTGGTAGGTTTGCAATGGAACCCTGAGCCTTGGAATTCCCAGATTTTTATGGGAATTCATATGATAATGAGAATACAAACTTTAAACATTTAATTGGTTCACACAACTTTTATAATTCAAAAACATCCTGTGCTCGCGTCGGCAGCACATATACTAAAATTCAAAAACATCCAATAGTGCAAACAGAAAAAGGCACAATTCCTTAACTATTCTAAACTCCCTTTGACATCAGCCACTCTAACCCACTTCCTGATGGTCTGTACCTCCCAGATGGCTCTTGGGAGGTGTCCTGATCTGGCAAGGTGGGCCTTGTTTTCTTGGTGACAAGGTTGCAGGGGTTAACGGGGGAGGGGGGCAAGGGGAGTCTGGTCTCTGGTCTCTCAGGGCAAGACAGTAACAGAAGTGAGAAGTAGCATTGATCTTCATCTCACTATTACTCTATACCTATTGTTCCACTTTATGTGTTTTGGGTTATTAATTCTTACAATACCCATGTTGTTCTCCAATACTTCATTTTAAGTCATGTTTTTCCAACTGGTAGTCATTTCTTCAGTGACTGCATGCAGTCATCCCCTTCCAATCTTCAAGAGCCATCTGCTATATCTCAGTCCCTCCCTCTTGTGACCTTACAGAGGTCTTCAAACTACAGCCCGTGGGCCACATATTGTATTTATTCCCATTTTGTTTCTTCACTTCTAAATAAGATATATGCAGTGTGCATAGAAATTTGTTCATAATTTTTGTTTTTACTATAATCTGGCCCTCCAAAAGTCTGAAGGACAGTGAACTGGCCCCCTGTTTAAAAAGTTTGAGGATCCCTGTAAGATGTCTTGTGCTGATATACTCTTATGGTTATCTTGAGGGTCAGCTAGAGAGGAGACATGGTATGCCTGATATTTTGTCCCTAAGGTCTGGTTCCAGGAATTAACTGCCTCTTCAGCCTTAGTCTTTTTACCTTATAATTACAGCCTGTAATGACAGAGCTTATCTCAACTAAGAATCAACTCAAAAAGTCCTTCAAAGCAAGCAAAAACAGAAGCTAATAGCCTGGTTAATCCTATTTAAATCACACCTATGACCTAATAAACTTATGAAATTACTTTTGTTTAATAAAACTTTAAAACTGCTTAAAAACATTATACAACTACTTAAAACACACTTTAAAAGAGCACACTTTAGAAAACACACTTCAACAAAAAAACATGGAGTCTCAAAAAGAAGCATGGGAATGTCAACACCTTCTCTTCCCTCACTTGGAAGATCACCTATGAGACCTAACCTCAGCTAGGGGATGTGAAACTGGAAAGGTGACCTTGAAAGACTGTTTTACCCAAAGACTGAATCACAGATGAACTTTTGGTAACTAATTTTATGGGGACCAGAGTTCAGAAACAACTCTAAGGAAATGTTCTATTTCCTTTCATCTTTTCTAGAAAGACCTAGATTGCTTTCCTGCCTGCATTGGAAGTGCTGCCTCTCCATCTCCAGGGGGTTTGGGGTAGTTTCCACTGTGCCTTCTATTACCGCCATTTCATGGGCAGCTGCTCTGAGGCTGAAGGGAAATGAATCGCTTGGGAGTTTTCTAACCTGATTGTAGGTTTCCTGGACACCATGTCCTCTCCTGGCACTACACCTGCTGTTACAGAGAGATATTTGTAATGAGATGAATAATAAATGGTTTCCTGATGCTTGATTCACATGAGAACAAAAGGCATGTTCAGCTAGGTAGAACCAGCCTTTTCCTGTTTTCTCTTACCATTTTTCTCTACCTAATCTAAAGACTTTGAGAGTTTTGGCCAGGTGTTTCATTAAAGCCTTTGAGCTCAAATTTTTAAAAGAAATGTTTGCTGTCTCATAGATGAAAATTAGTCTAACTCTACTGGACCATAACTAGGTACTTATATGGTTTATTTTCTTAATGCAATTTGTAGGTAGAAACTCAGAATATCTTTCTAACAAGATCATTCTAAAATATAGAATTCCTATTTAGGGGCCAGAGTAATGGTGCAAGCTGTAAGGCATCTGCCTTGTCAGAACTAGCCTAGGATGGACTCCCCCCCCCCCCCCGGTTTGATTTCCCGGCATCTCATATGGTCTCTCAAGCCAGGAGCAATT
This sequence comes from Suncus etruscus, assembly GCF_024139225.1. Taxonomy (NCBI): domain Eukaryota; kingdom Metazoa; phylum Chordata; class Mammalia; order Eulipotyphla; family Soricidae; genus Suncus; species Suncus etruscus. Next base: position 2,622,760 of record NC_064856.1, on the reverse strand, counting down.
TCTGAGTGCATAGCCAGGAGTAAGCCCTGAGCATCACCTGGTGTGGCCCCCCAAAAACTTAAAAAAAAAGAATTCCTATTAAACTAAGCTGGATATCATATCTATAGTTTGGATGGTATCTCTATAAAAATATCTTGTATTTTATATTTAGGAGATTGCATGCCATGGTGAAGGCAATTTCCAAGTGACACCTACATAGACAGCTTATTTGTTTTGATGTGACTGCCAAGAGAGGGGCTTTGCTTAGGAGGAAAAGGTAGAAATATTTTTTTACTCAAATTCTGTTCCTAAATATATGGTTTTATGCATTAGTCAGAGATTTAAGAGGGATTGTTTATATTTCTATAATTTCTCATAATGTAAGAAGTACCAGAAAATGAATATGTGGTCAAAGATATTCTGCTTTTTTTAATCTAAAGATTAAAGCTACTTATAATTTAGTTGGGAACTACAACTCTCTTCCATCCATTTATCCATTCATCCATCATTTTATCCACCCATTCATTCATCCATCTATTCACCCATCAATCCATTCAACTGATATGTACTTGCAATACATTTATTTATATATGTGCATGCATATTATGGAAAGTCTTCCAAGCAAAGCTGGAAGGTATTGTGAACTACCTGGTGATTTGTAAACAAGCCAGGCCTGCAGTTTAGTACAAAGGCCAAGGATGCAATGGTGTTTGAGCCCTGTGGTATAAGGAGTCAAACTGTATCTAGCTATAAGCAAGGCATGTAACTTATCTCTCTAGCACCTGTTAACACATTGAAAGGGAAAAGTTACATATAGCTTTAGTGTATATCTCCAGAGAAACTACTGCTGACATTTAAAACTATTGTAGGTAAAATTGTAGTGTAATCCAAACAGGGGAGGAATAGGTCCTCCTGAGGAGTTTCATGTCCTTTTTTGATTTTGTACCACATGCATGCATGTTCTCTTGAATTTTAATGAATTAATTTTGTTCAAAAATAATTAATATTAGGATGGCATGATAGTGCAGCAATAGGGGATTGCCTTGCATGCAGCTGACCCAGGATGAACCTGGGTTTGATTCCGGATGTCCCATATGGTCCCCCTAGCCAGAAGAAATTTCTGAGCATATAGCCAGGAGTAACCCCTGAGCATCACCGGATGTGGCCCCAAAACAAAAAAATTAATATTATTATGCAAATATTTTTACAGTTGCCCCCACACCCATGCTCATTATTTTCAAAATCCCAACACATTTGAATTTGATACACATACTTTTCTTCTCTTTTATGCAGTGTAATTGCAAATATAATTTCTGCTTTATTCCATTCTGTCTTTTGTGTTCTACTTTTATTTTATAATTTATATATTATAAATTAAATATAACTATAAATTTTATATTTTATTAATTTATACACCATAAAATGGAGAGAAACATATTGAGAAATGTATTACATAACCATGAGGGCCTTGATATTACTACCTCTATTGTCCAGGAAAATTATTTCCCTAGGTTTCTCCTCCCTTGCTTTTTCCGTTGTACTTTTGGCAGCTTTTGTGTTCAGACAATCATGCCATGCTCTGCTATTTTCACACAAATAAAAGAATGTGTGGATAGGCTCAGTCAAGTTAAATTTATAATCATCAAAATGTGATAAAGGACTATTGCAATTCTGGTGAGCCTAAAGTACATAATTTAAGAAAATGACATCAATAGGGGCCAGAGTGATAGCACAGTGAGTAGGATGTTTGCCTTGCACGCAATCTACCCAGATTCAATCCCCAGCATCCCATATGATCCCCCAAGCCTGTCAGGAGTAACCCCTGGCAGTGGGCCCCCAAAAAAGAAAAGTACATCAACAATTATTATAAAACAAAAAAAAAATTTAAAGGTAGATACTGGTTTAGGGAAGTTGGATCTATAGCATTGGAATGATATATCCATAAAAGTATGAGTAACAGGGGCCGGAGAGAGAGCATGGAGGTAAGGCGTTTGCCTTTCATGCAGGAGGTCATCGGTTCGAATCTTGGTGCCCCATTTGGTCCCCCGTGCCTGCCAGGAGCAATTTCTGAGCCTGGAGCCAGGAATAACCTCTGAGCACTGCTGGGTGTGACCCAAAAACCAAAAAAAAAAAAAAAAAAAAAAAGTTTGAGTAACAGTATTGTAAATTTTGGTACATAAATAAAATTGATTAGAAAATAAAAACCTGCCACTTATTAAAATAATTTTAAAAATTAAAAATGCTGGAGTGATAGCACAGCGAGTAGAGTATTTGCCTTGCACGTGGCCAACTGGGGTTCAGTTCCTGGCGTTCCATATACCGGTAGGTCCTGAGCCTGCCAGGAGTGATACAGTAGAAACCCCTGAGCACCACCAGGTGTGGTTCAAAAAAAAACCCAAAAATCAAAATTAAAAAATAAACTCATTTCTCCATATAATTCTAAGGAAATCATTAGTCACTAAATTTTGACTTATATGAGGTCAATATGAGGAAAAATAATTCTCCCTCATAATTCAATATTATAAAACAACCCTCAAATGATGTTAAAACTGAATTCATACCACCTGAAAACTCAGGATTTCTGTTACATCATAGAGGTCCTCTGGGTCCCTGGCATGCCACATCAGTTTCTATAGAAAGGAGCCCATTATCAAATCAGACCTTAAGGTATTACTGACTTCAAAGTTAAAAATAATGCATAAATTGCCTGTTCCTTAAACCAATTACAGTGAACATAAAAAATGCCTTTTAAAGAATGCCTTTCAGTAAATCCCACTGGAAAGTAAGACTGCAGAATTATGCTATGAGATTTTAATGTTTGGAATTATGAAATCATTAAATGTTTTAAGATTAATAACTATATGCAAAGTTATTAACTAAAATGTCATGGGTCTATCTGAAAATAAATGCATATCCTGTCCCTAAATGTAAATGTACTTAAAATGTTTCTAAATGTAAACAGCCTTGTAAACAATATTAGCTGAATATTTTTAATGGCAAAGAACATGATGATTTGGAATTTTTTACATCAAAATGATTACCATGAATATAGCTAGAAGTTTTGGCCATATTACAAATATTTCATTTTTATACTTTTAAGAACTTAACTTGCTTAGCACCTTTCAGATAAACAATGCAATATTATAAACTGTAGTTAGCATGCTCTACATGACCTCCATATCAGTCATTTTCTAACAGAGTATTTATACTATTGTCCCCTAAAAGGTAACTCATCCCAGTTCTTTACTTCTAGTAACTACACATCTGTTCTTTGTATCTAAGCATTATGTGTCTTCAGGTTCCATATACAAGCAAGATCATAATGTATTTATTTTTTATCTGATCTGCTTATTTTTATATTGTGGACGCTAAGCCCTTATCAGATATGTTATTAATAAAAATTGCCTTATATAATTTTGACAGGCACTATTTTCTTATGTAAGAATCTTTAGCATTTCTCATGTCAAAGTGATTCATATGGTTATATATAGAAAATGGAAACTAAACATCAATCCACTTTCTACAACTGTGTACAAGGAATAGAGCAAAGATCTTCCTTCTCAGAGGTGTCTTATGGGCCTTTTCAATTCTTCAACATACTGCACTCCTAATCTACAGTGTTCTAGCTAGTTTGGCTCTCTCTTTCCTTCTAAATAGCCCCAATCCTTGGCTTTTCTGAATCTAGACTATTCTTTTCAGATTTGTGTGTGGCTCTTTTCTTTTCCCTCACCTTTTAATCAAATGTCCTCTAAAGAGAGAAAGCCTACATTAAGTAGGCATTAAGTAAGGGCATTTGCCTTGCATGTTGCTGATCTGGGACCAATCTGGGTTCGATCCCTGGCTTTCCCATATGGTCCCCTGAAACTGCCGGAAGCAATTTCTGTAGTAACTCCTGAGCAATGCAGGGTGTGCCCTCCTCCAAAAAAAAAAAAAAAAGTAAACTGTCTCTTTTTCATTTTTTTTATTTGTGGTAATACTCTCTCTAAATATTCTATTCATGCAGTTATTTGTTGCTTGCCTCAGCTTCATACAGGAATCAAATTCCTTTATAATTTTACCAAGTACTGAGTATGTTGTTTATAAAATATGAAATGCTGACTATTTTACTAACATATGGACTATAGTAACCATATATATGCACACGCATATGTGAACATTTTGAAGTACTTAAAATCCATCGTCACATATTTGAAAAAAGCATGTGCTCTACCACTGTGTCACATCCCAGGGTCCCCTTCCCACTTCTTGTAATTGAAGAAACAAAAACGTTCAGAAAGCCATTCGCTCTACTTATTCATCCAAGAAATATTTGTTGATTAGTCACCTACTATGTGTCAGATTCTATGCTAGATGATTAGATATAAATGAAAAAGGAAACCTAAAATGTGTATTATTAATGAACAGGCTTTCAATCATTAGGTATAGGGACCTAAGAAAGTCAAATAGATCAATTTATAAATGAAACTGAGGGTGAAATTCTGTGACTGTTTCTGCACTGTTTAGTTCTGTAGTAATACCTAAAGACAACATGATGATGGTAGGGTGAGTTTACCAGAGATAAGTATGCTAGGCTACATAATAAATTATTTGACTATCAGAATTCCCACCAGAAAGAAAATTAAAATATTCGTCATTGGTTCCGTTTCTCAAGGAATGGACCTACAACTCCCTCTGATATGATGTTGAAAACACCATATGTCAAAACTCTGAACTTACAAGACTGATTAAATGATTCTCCTCTTATATGAAAGGATTTCTTTTATTTTTTAGATGTTAAGCCCTTACCAGATATAACATCATAAAATAATTCGATATTTGCAAAATTGCCTTTTATTCACTTCCATAAAATAAAAAAGCTAACTTGGAGAACAGAGGTGTCTCTGATATTTCTTGATAAAGTAATATATTAGCTTTTAATCACTGGAATTGTACTTTATCTTAACTGATAAAGTATAACTGATATATATTTTTATATCAGTGTTTATTGATATTTAAGTTAACACGTTAGAGACCAGCTTTGAAATATATCATTTTGAACCAACTGCGGTTTTATATAGTGCCATATGCCCTAATTATATCTTTATCTTTATCTTCATGAATGTTCTGACTTAGTTCAGATTTATACACTTTCCAATAGGAAACAGGCTCTAGACAAGGAGTCTTTTACATAGGAATTTAGATTCTACTGTCTCTCATAGAGTTCAGAAATCCCTTGAGGAACTTCAAGAGTCTGGCAGACTTCCTCATCACCTTGAAGCATGTCATAAGGTATCACAATTAGCTTCTAGTGATATTTTCCTCAGATGTGCCTAAACGTGCATTCCTGATTCTCAATAACTTTTGTCAGTTTATCAGCACCTCACTGTACGTCTTATCACACAACCTTGGGAAATCCATTTAGGAACGTTTCCCTGTTTGTTTGAACTGATGTTTCTTAAAGACTGTTCACATCACAGGAAAGATAAACAGCAAACCAACCTACAATTTTTTCCTTATATCTGTATTTTGGTGTTTGGGCCACACCCAGCAGTGATCAGGGATCATTAAGGGATTATTACTGGCAGGCTTAAGGGTACCATATGAGTATTCCTGGAATTGAACCTGGTGTTGTTCCTGTGCAAGGCAAGTGCCCTACTCATTGTATGCTTTGGTGGTGGTGGTGGTGGTGGTGAGTGCCAAACCAACTGAGATTTATTCAAATGGTGCTTCACACTGACATTGTTCAGAGTCCATCAGATTTAAGTCTGGCTGTTTATTTGGGAGACATGTATTTCTTGGGATAGAATCCAGGACCTCAAACAGGCAATGCATGTGTTGTATGCATGCATTTTGAACTTCCCTGGCCCTTATTTGTGCATGTCCTTATCTTTATTAAAGTATCATAATTTATGATACTGATAATATTTTCATGTGTACAGACATTATTCCAGCATCATGCCTATTACCAGAGTGCCCACTTCTCTCCCCCAATATCCCTAAGAGCCCCTTCCAATTCAAGCCCTTCTCCCTACCCTGTCAATGCAGTTCTTTGAACCAATTCTCCAGTTGTGTTGCTATTTGTTGACCATTTGTTGATCCCTTGCTGTGATCTTTATGTCCTTCTTGTGAGAGCAATGTATCCCTTTTTACTGACTTTATGCAGAATGATACCCCCTGGTTTCATCCATGTCAGAAAAATTGCATGACTTCATCTTTTCTTAGAGTTATTCTTTCTATTAGTATTCTATTAATACTAATTCTATTAATTAGTATTCTATTAATAGAAAGAGTATTCTTTCTATTCAGTACATACATCACAACTTCTTGATGTATCTGTAGTTGGACATTTGGGTTATTTCCATAGCTTTGCTATGTTACTTTGTTTCCATAGCTTTGCCCATATTACTCAAAATTTCAATACTTCTATTTATTATCAAACCTCACATTGTCAGACCTGAAAGTAGGTCAGACATTGTGTTGAACAGTTCTATTCTTTGGCTCTACCAGCTTGAATTAATGTGAGATGGATGAAATATATATCTGAGGAAGGATCTTAGAAAATAGAGTTGATACACAAAGGTTGATCCCAGTCAATAAATAACATGCTCTCAAATATAAACTTTCAAAGAAATTCAAAGAAATCACAACATATATTTAATTATTGGTCTTATAATTTCACTGTTATTGTCACTGGGTGTTAGAATATAAATAGACCCTATTTCTGCCTCACTTTGAAAATGTTATTACTGCATTTTCCGGTGTATAAGACGACTTTTGAAACAAAAAGAAGTCAACCGAAAATTGGGGGTCGTCTTATATGCCGAGTATATCCCGAAAAATGTTTCAATATGCCGCTAAACGAAAATTGTCTGAATATTGCCACAAAAGGAATTTTCCAACTCGATCCTGCACCAATCACTGCCAGGCTGCTCGGACTGCCTCTCTGACTCAGCCAATCCAAGCAGGCTTTTGATGCATGCAAATGAGACAGTGTTCTGCACCAATCACTGCCAGGCTCGGACCGCCCCTCTAACTCAGCCAATCCAAGCAGGCTTATATGCATGCAAATTAGACAATGTTCTGTACGGAATCTACACTGTCAAAAGCCTGCTCAGATGGGCCAGAGTCAGAGAGGAAGTCTATTACAGTATAACCTTTGGACCTTTGCTTGTTGTGATTGGCTCTCTGTGGTACATACAGTTGCAGCACAGGAACATTTGTCTGATACAGCGAATATAGGCCTAAACCTATGTTTTAACTGTAAAATTAGGGGGTCATCTTATATGCCCGGTCGTCTTATACACCGGAAAATACGGTACATACTCAGAAATAAGTTGCTTAGTAACTATGGAATAGTACAGAGAAGATAAGGAAAAGTGTAGAAAAATGCAAGTGGTCTAGAGGGTAAAAAATGGAATAACTGTGTGTATATGAGCCTTGTCTATCTAATAGATTGTGGTATTGTGCATAGATCCAAAATTGTCTTTTCAATTTCAGTTTCAGACAGTGGTAGAATAAAAAATAGAATTAATAATTATCATAATACTCATTCATTTAAAAATAGCTTGGTGACCAAGAAGATGAAACATAGCAGGGGATCTGAAGCAAGTAAAAAAGTAACTGTTACACAAGAAAGAATGTTAGGTACCAGAGAGATAATACAGCCGGTAGTGTACTTGCCTTGCATGTGGCAGACCTGGATTCTGTCCCCAACACCCCTTATAGTGCCCCAAGCCTTCCAAAAATGATTAAGGACTGCAGAGCCAGGAGCAACTCCTGAGCACTGCTGGCTGTGACACACAAACAGAAACAGAATGTTAGTAGCCCAGAACTGAACATTAGTTGGTGTTGTGCCATAGAATGCATATATCACAAATAATGATAGAAACAGCTATGGTGTAGCTTGAGCTCATAAAGCAGATTAGCATTCTGTACTCTTTCTATGCCCGTGTTTCACCATATACTTCCTCAGATATTCCCCCATGTTTTGATGTTATATTCAATTGCCCATCAAAACCTTTTCTTAATGTTTTTTGTCTGTCAGCTTAATGCCAGGTTACTGGGAAACCTAAATATCTGAAAGTAGACATGCTTCCTTCTCTAGTGGTGCTTTTGGGAAGTGGTAGATAAGCAATAGACCAACGATCATATAAAGAATGTGTAATTGCAAACTGATGTATCCACTGAATGTAAAGAATGCTACCAGAAGGAACTTATTAAAGAATATCTCCAGACGTTTTTGGGTGGGTGGAAAGCCAAGAGTCGAAATCAGTTGGAACTTAGTGCAGGCCACTGAATTGAAAGCAGAAGCTGAGTAAAAATATTAAGTCAGTAATGTGGAGTCCACATTCTGGCGGGCTCAGAAGACCACATGGGATGCCCAGGATCGAACCACTGTCTGTCCTGGGCTAGCCACATGCAAGTCAAAAGCCCTACCACTATGTTATCTCTCCAGCCCCAATATAGGCATGGTTTTTCTTTAAACTTGTGGGTCTGGAGCAGTAGCACAGGAGGTAGGGTGCTTGTCTTGTATGCAACTGACCTGATTTCAATCCTTGGCACCCCTGGTTGCTTGAGCACTTTCAGGATAACTCCTGAGAATAGAACCAGGATAAATCCCTGAGCACTGCCAAATATGCTTCCAAAACCCAAACTAATAAAAAAAAAAACTGTAGTGATTTAATTCCAGTGTAAAATTACATTATGTTTATGTGTGTGCTTTAGATATACACTTGTATCATGTGTATTGCCTATGTTAGCTATGTAGTTAAAACCAACACATCAATTGTGGTCACTGCAAAAGAAGTACAAACTAGAAATCACCAAACAACTTAAGCAGAAAGTAGAAGGATTATATTTTTATTCTGTATAATGTAATATTGACAAGAAATAAAAACATTTTCAAATAAATAGTAAAGATTTGCAAAGAGCTGCACTGTCTAATTTATTAGCTTCTAGCCAAAAATGGACATTCACATTTAAAGTAATTCAAATTAAATTAAAAAAATCAAACTCTTTCATTAAATGAAGTACATTTCTAGAGCCTTGTGTAGCTGCTGTCCACCTCTTAAACAGTGCCAGCAGGCAACTTCTCTACCATCACAGAGAGTTCTAGTCAACAAGAACTTGAACTAGAGCGAAGATCAAAGCCAGCCTGCTGCCAATTTTTGCATGAGCTAAAAATGAAGCTTACATTTGGAAATGACTGAAGAACAATTAAGAATATTAAACAAATTAATACAATTTAAAATATTTGTATTTATAAATAGCTTTTGTTTTTTAAATTTGTTTTGTTTGGAGCCACACCTGATGGTGCTCAGAGCTGCACTTTGCACTCAGTGGTCATTCCTGGTGGGCTTGGAGGACCAGAGGGATATTTAGGACTGAACCTGGCTCAGTCACATGAAGGGCCAGCACCCTACCCGCTGTATTAAACAATGCCCCTGACACTAAATAGTTTTATTGAATAGCTTTTTCCATTCCTTTATATATATTCATATATTTACATATATATGTAAATATATATGTAAATATATATAGTGGGCACTATTTTTTAGCAGCTATTTTTTTTCAAAATGTGTTGAATCATTTCTTCTTTCAAATTCAGTAACTTTGACAAAGATTCTGTGCCCTGCAAAGTCAAAAGTATTTATTCTCGGGCCGGAGAGATAGCAATGAGGTAAGGCGTTTGCCTTTCATACAGAAGGACAGTGGTTCGAATCCCGGCATCCCATATGGTTCCTTGTGCCTGCCAGGAGTGATTTCTAAGCATAGAGCCAGGAGTAACCCCTGAGTGCCGCCGGGTGTGACCCAAAAAAAAAACAAACCAAAACAAAACAAAAATATTTATTCTCTGGCTTTTTACAGAAGTGTTTGCTAATCCTTGAGCTAGAGCAGCATTTTTCAAACTAAGATTATGTGATCACCAGGATATTCCAAGAGGGTGGGGGCTAGGTGAAAATTGGGTAATGGACAGCACAAGAGTACGTCCCAACTGAAAGAAACAAGATGAAAGGGAGCCACAGTTGAGAAATGATATTTTAGAAATATTGAACTAGAGAAAGGAAAGGAGCCATCTCCAAAATTACTTTAATAGATAATGTTCTGTGTGGTTTGAGAAAAGATAATTAAGGGAAGGCAAAATATAATTTAGAGCTCATACTCTAATTTTATTGCCTTAAGATTCCCCACAGTTTAGGATATGATGGTTGACTGTGGTTTTAAGAGTTCCCGAAGTACTTAAGATAGCTTCTACATGAACCCAGAGGGCTTCAACAAATTCTGCTTTCTCGTGTCTTTTGTAACATTTTAAAAGTGCAGCTTAAAGCTACTTTCCTTTGTAATCCATTACTTTCCTATTATCAAAAGGCAAATTAAGTTTTCTCAAAGGTTTGACAATATGAAGCCAAAAGAAAACATCACTTACCCTCTTGACAGCAGTGCCAATTATCTCCTTAACCTTCTCTTAGACAAATATCTGAGACATTGAAAAATTATTTTGCACTGGGACCAGAACCAATTCAAGATCAGTCTGCTCTTATTAGTCTCATTTAAACCCCAGGTCTTGAGAAAGGACTCACTAAAAAAAAGAGTCTGCCATCTTATTCGACCAGATTTAAATACATTTAAAAAAAAAAAAAAAGAACTTCATGAGCCTTCTCTGATAAAAAGTCTGAGAATGTCTGAAAGGCTAAGCTTACATCTTCTCTACCTATAAATTGACAAAGTAACCTTGGAGGCCCAGCCCAACCCTTTTGATAATGCTGAGACACAAGATTGAATCCAATGTGAGAAATCTACAGGAAATTATTTGTTTACTTAAACCTCTAATTCCTCAGGAGTTGCCTTAACTCTAGTTATTTAGGAGTTAATCATCAGGAAAAAAATCTAACCAAACAGCTTTGTTGTCCAGGTTTTCCTGGGCACAATTTAGTCCCCACTCCTCCGTATCTTTCTACCTACTGACCCACCATTGCCTCTCTGCTCATCCATCACTAGTATCCTCAGTTAATGCCATGATACAATATAAAGAACATGAGCCCACATCTCTAATAGCTAAACTTCCTGAACCTGATCCTTACACATCAAGTTTAGTTTGTATGGTCTTTTTACATATTTCCAGGGAAACAGATGCAGAATGCTCCATAGACAGGCCTGAGAACATCTGATTTGATTTGGTGTAGAACGGTGTGTTGATGCATAACCAGGAGGAATCAATTAGATCAATTCTTTGCAGCAAAAGGGAGTGAAAAAAATCAGCCATTCATACGTTAAAATGCTTTACAGTCAGCCATCAAATGTATTTAAATCAATTCTATTTTACAAAATAGCGAGAGGATGGAAGAATAGAAAGGATAAACCCAAAAGTATTTCAGAGTAAAAATTTGTTTTACTGAAAGATACAATTGAAATTAAGATAACTGGAACACACAGAGGCACATATATATTTTTTTCCAGGAAATTTTATAAAGTCAGTCTGTCTTTGATATTGCTTCAAATTACTTGAATACAGTCAAATATATTTTTATAGATACCTTTGGACCAAGAAATGTCCTATTAATAATGAAACTAAGTTTTTGCTTCACTATACATCATTTCCTAACAATAACAGAGTAATGAGGCTGGAATGATAGTGCAACACTATGGCATTTGCCTTGCAAATGCATGACTCAGAACAGACCTGAGTTCAATCCCAGGCATCCTATATGGTTCCCTAAGCCAGGAGCGATTTCTGAGCGCATAGCCAGGAGTAACTCCTGAGTGTCAACAGGTATGGCCCAAATATCAAAATAAAATAAATAAGGATAATGAGTAAGCATGAGAACTCCAGATACTATTTGAGGAGTTTACTATCAGAAGCAACATAGGTATGACTAAAGAAACCAGAGAAGGAAAATTGGGGAATATAAAAAATATCCATAAGAATACAAGAGGTGAGGCTAAGAGAGAAAATAGGACCAGATCAGGCAGGACATTGTATGAAACAATTGTATATAGACATTATATATAAACATTATATGAATTTCTGGATTTGGATGTTTTTCCCATGAATAGTAGCATACATTGATTAAACATGACTGAATGCCTATTTTAGTAGAATTTCTCTAAAGTGATGAGCAAATTTAAGAGATAAATTTGAAGTCCATTCCTATAATTCACAAGATATTGATATTCTGCTTTTATGTCCACAAGAAGAAAGCACAAGTTAGGTTTACTCTATATATGCTAAGTAGAATTTTGTAGACTATTCCCTGCAAGCAGTGATCAAGCGAGACAAAAATAACAATGAGAAACAGTAGTCCATTATCTCCATCTTTCCTTGTATATCAGAACAAAGACTCTTTCTAAATGAAACTAAGCTGTTTCTTTTAGCTGTTTTCAGAAAAGTGTTTGAATCTCTTGGGAATCTACCAAATATAAGAGCCCAGGTATTAATTGTAATTGAATTTGTTTGAAGACTGCCATCAGTATATCTCAACAAGTGAGTACATTTTAGTCCAGATTTTGCATGTTGACCAGGGTTCCAGGCCTTTAGAAGCAATTCTGCTAATTAGTGTGGAGTTCTCTTCTACTGATTTCAGAGTATGTATACATCTTACTTTTCCCTAGCCTCATGACTCAACAGTTATCAAATTTCATTAGAATATTGGCATGCCCTTTCTCTCAATACTTATTTAAAATCCCCTGTTTTATTTCTAATTGCATGATTTGACATTGATTTCATGGCCTTAGGCCATCAATATGGAGATCACGTCTATATAAGAGCAGGATACATCACTCAATGGCCTCAGGAGACATCTTATTATTGGGGATGTTAAATAAGGCCTCGCCATACTTTTTTCTTTTTCTTTCTTTTTATTTATTCAAAAATTATTGAATCAATGTTGGAGATAAAGAGATAAAATGTTAAGTTACATTTCAATAATACAGTGTTCCAACACACATCCTTTCACCAGTGTTCATCCAAGAACAATTTTACCAGTTCCCCTTCCATTCCCATTGGACTCGATGGTAGACTCTCTCTTTCTCTCTCTTTCTCTCTCTCTCTGTCTCTGTCTTTCTGTCTGTCTGTCTGTCTGTCTGTCTCTCTCTCGCTCTCTCTGTCTCTCGCTCTCTCACTCTCACTCCTCTCAGCACTGTGGTTTGCAATACTATTACTAAGAGTATCATGCATATAATTTCATCTCCTTTTAGCACCCAGTTCTTATCCAATGTGATCATTTCCAACTATTATTATCCAAGTGGTCCCTTCTCTGTCCTAACTGCCTAATTGCACTTCTCCCCCCACCATTTCTATTGTAGTATTATTTTCTTTTTTTTTTTTAGTATTATTTTCACTATATGTTTTTTATATACTGCAAATTAATGCGATCATTATGAGTGGCCTTATAATAGAAATTTTATTGACCTAGGGATGTAAGCACTGAAACGTAAATGATTCCTTTCTTACAGCAGGGGGAAAAAAAAGACTATTAACTTACTGTAATAAAATTTAGTGGTCTTAAAATTTAAATGGATCTGTTGTTTATACTTATTCAGAGAAATGGAGAGTTATATGGGATATTTAAGTAAATTGTGGAACACTTGGTCCTTAAAAACTGTACATTATGATAGTTTAAACAAATTAAATTAAAAGTTTGCCTGAATGTCAAGCAAAGGTAAAATGTAGTCACGGGGAATAGAGACCAGCATTAAGAAAAGCAGCCAGAAATTCCCAACTTGGAGCCTTCACATGTCCTTGTGCAGTATCATTACTTTAAAAATGATTTTGATGACCAGTGACATTTTATAAATTTGAGTGCTAAATGCACTGCATTCCCTTCCCATGGATTTAGGCACATGATAGCTCTTGGAGAGCTAATCTTGAAGATTAGAAGAATCCTCATCATGCAATTATGAGCAACAAGAGGAAAGAATTAGGACAGAAAGCCTGACCCACAAATAACTCCCTATTTTAAAACATTTTTTATCTTTTTTTTTTTTTTTTTGATCTAGGGATAGGGTGAGGGTTAGGGTTAGTGATTTGGTGGTTTGTTTTTCTTTTTAATTTAATCACCGTGTTTACAAAATTTTTCATGCTGGGATTTTAGTCATAAAATAGTCACCATCCTTCACCACTGCAATCTTCCCACCACCAATGTTCCCTAATTGTCTTCTGCACCCCAACCCCCAGCTTGTCTCTGAGACAGGCATTATGCCTCTCCCCCTCACTAAATACATTGTATTTAGAGCTCAAGCTGCACTCACCACTCTTGTGGCAAGTTTCATGTCATGAGCTAGCCCTCCCAGTGTTCAGATCTATTGTCTCTTGATATTTTTGATATACTGTCTTTCGTTTTTCTTATATCCCTAAGATGAGTAAGACTATTCTATGTCTATCCCTCTACCTCTGGCTCATTTCACTCAGCATAGCATAATAGTTTCCATGTCCATCCATGTATAGGCAAATTTTATTACTTCATTTTTCTTAATAGCTGCATAGGTCTATTGTGTAAATGTACCACAGTTTCTTTAGCCATTCATCTCTTGTTGGGCACCTGGATTGTTTCCAGATTCTGGCTATTGGAAATAGTGCTGTAATAAACATAGAGGTGCAGAAGGAATTTCTGTATTGTGTTTTTGTGTTCTAGGTTATACCTCTAGTAATGGTATTGCTAGATCACATGGGAGCTCAATTTCCAGCTTTTTGAGGAATATCCATATTGTTTTCCAGAAAGATCGGTCTAGCGAGCATTACCATCAACAATAAATAAGAGTTCCTTTCTTCCCACAACCCTGCCAGCATTGATTGTCCTTGTTCTTTGTGATGTGTGTCAGTCCCTGTGGTGTGAAATGATACCTCACTGATGTTTTGATTTGCATCTCCCTGATGCTTAGTGATATGGAACATTTTTTCATGTGCCTTTGGCCATCTGCATTTTTCCTTTGAAGAAATGTTCATTTTTTGATGGGGTTAGATGGCTTTATTATTTCTTGTTAAGTTCTGTCAGTACTTGTGCAACTTATCAGATAGGTTTTGGGTGAAAATTATCTCCCCTTCTGTGAATGACCTTTGTATTGTAGTCACTCTTTTGAGAGACAAAAGTTTCTCAGCTTAATGTAGTCTCATTTCTTTAATCTCTGCTTCAACTTGTTTGGACAGTGGTGCTTCCTCCTTGAAGATACCTTTAGTTTTGGTATCATAGAGTGTTTGCCCTATATATAGATATAGATATAGATATAGATGATATCGACATAGATATACTAAGCCATTCCCTTCCATTTCTTCCTTCAGAGCTAGAGTATTATTGTTGGGTTTTTATCATAGTGACCTATCAAGGCATGACAGGCAGTGTTAAAGTCTCCTATTATTATTGTAATGATATTGAAGTCTTTTTTCAGATCTGTCAGCAATTGTTTTAAATATTTCCTGGCCCCTAATTGGATGAATATATGATTATGAGCATGATTTCTTCTTGGTGTATATGTCACTTGATTATCAAGAAAGAATATCCATCTCTATCCCTTGTTGCCTTTATATTTTTGGTTTTTGGGTCACACCCGGCAGCCCTCAGGGGTTACTCCTGGCTCTATGCTCAGAAATCGCTCCTGGCAGGCTCAGGGGACCATATGGGATGCCGGGATTTGAACCACCAACCTTCTGCATGCAAGGCAAATGCTTTACCTCCATGCTATCTCTTCGGCCCCCTTGTTGCCCTTTGTTCTTTTTTTTTTTTTTTTTTTTTTGGTTTTTCAGGCCACACCCGTTTGATGCTCAGGAGTTACTCCTGGCTAAGTGCTCAGAAATTGCCCCTGGCTTTGGGGGACCATATGAGACGCCGGCGGATCGAACCGCGGTCGCGATCTTTCCTTGGCTAGCGCTTGCAAGGCAGACACCTTACCTCTAGCGCCACCTCGACGGCCCCAACCCTTGTTGCCTTTTGAAGTCCAAAGTCTGTGTCAGCTGATTTAAGTATGGCCACTCCTGCTTTTTAAAGGAGTGTTTTGCCTGAATGATTGTTCTCCAACCTTTGATTTTTGAATTTATGTTTACTCTGACTATTGAAATGTGTCTATTGGAGGCAGCTAAATGTTGAATTCAATATTTTGATCCATTTTGCCACTCTGTGTCCTTAACTGGTGCATAGTCCATTGATATTGAGAGAATGATTATCGTGGGATTTAAGATCATCGTTTTGTAAGAGTTTGGTGTGTTTCTTGAGTCTGCCTTGCCTTAAAGGAGACCTTTCAGTTCTTCTTTAAAGGTTGGTTTTAAGTCTGTAAAGCCCATCAGCTGTTGTCTATCTGTGAAGCTGTGTATCTTTCCTTAAAACTTGAATGTAAGTCTGGCTGGGTGAAGTATTCTTGGCGAAGCATGCATTTTATTGTTTTTTTGGTCACTATATTTCACTACTGTCTTCGGGCCTTAAGGGCTGCTATAAACTTAAGGATGCTTCTTGTACATAATTTTCCTTTTTAATAGCGCTGCCTTCAAGTATTCTATCCCCAACTGTTAGATTTGTCATTGTGACTAAGATGTACCTTGGGATGTTTTTCTTTGGATCTCTTTTAGCCAGTACTCTTTAGGAATGTAGTGATTGGTTGCATGCACTCTTTAGTTCAGGGAGCTTTTCTGCAATAATGTCCTTGTTGATTTTTTTTACAGATATGTTCCTCCTGGGCCTCTAAAACTCCAATAATTCATATGTTGTTTCTATTGAGTTTATCGTAGGCCTCTATTTTTGTCTGTTCAGATTCTCTGAAGATTTTTTGCATCGTCTGATTATTTGTTTTAAGGCTCTTTTTCAGCCTCTTCTGGTGTATGGAGTTACTATGCATGTGGTTTTCAACTTACCAATTCTGTCTTCAGGAGCTGTCACTCGGTTAATGAGGCTTTCCAGTAAGGTGTTCATTTCGGCTATCAAGTTTTTTAGCCCTGATGTTTTGGTTTGGAGTTTTCTTATTTCTAACTTTATGTCCTCTTGATTCTTATTTGTGGTTTGTTCAGTTTATTCCATGGATTCTTTGAGTTGTGTGAATTTTCTCCAAATTTCCTCTCTAAAGTCTTTCTCAGAGAGGCTCTGTAGGTGGGTGGTACTTGTTGGGCCTAAGATTCATAATCTTCATTCTCTAAGCATGGTGGTGTTATATGATGCTTTCTGATAGTGTCCTTTGCAGTGTGGTATTTTTACTGAACTTCTGTGCTTTTGTGTCTTTGGTCAGGAGAACCTGTTCCCTGAGCGAAAAAGGGATTTTACCTCTCAGCTTAAATTTGTCTTTTGGGGTGAGTGGGCTCTCACCCTCTGTTTCTCAGGGCTTCTGCCAGCCTTGGCCTAAGTTGGGGTTCCTGTTGCTTTTGTGTTTCTGGACAGGAGAAGCCTATGTTCCCTCAGCAGAGGAAGGGCATCATCACTCGGGTTCTTTTTTTAATTTTATTTTTAGTGTGTTTCATCCTGAGAAAGGATCTTGACTATAATAAGAAACTGTGTAAACTTTACCACATGGATTAATCATTGTCAGGCTGGTTTAGCTGTGTTGATGACAGACTCACATTCCTCAGAATTCACCCAAATTTGGCTTCTTGACAATATAGTCAAGGATTATCATTGAAATCAAAGCACAATCCAGTGATTCTTGTTTTTAATGAAAATTAATGGGTTGGGTGGCTGTTCCCCAAGATACTTGTTCCATTTGAGCTTTCTGAATATACGAATGTTCCCTTACTTAGGAAAAGAGCCTCTGAACATATATTTAAGTATAGGTGTTTATGATGAGAAGCTCATCATAAACTTGGATTTTTCAAGTAAAACCTACCTCCTGTTCACGTGCTCTTATGAGTGAGGCAGTGAGAGACTTGACCTACATAGAATTTTGTGACCACACTAAGATTGTAGGGGTTGGAGAGAACTGACCCATATCAGGAAATGCTGGCAGTCACTAGAAGCTGAAGAAGAAACAAAAGTAGATTATCCCCTAATGTAGAAGGAGTGTCATCCTGACTCTGGTCAGCAGAAATAAGAAAAAATACATTTTTGTTGTTTTCAGCTTCCCAACTTGTGATCCTTTTAAACAACATCCACCAAAAACTCATTCCGTGGCTAACAGTGACTTAACACATTAGCAGTTGATTCTGTTGTCTCCCTCTTTAATGTCTGCTTTATCTGAATGAGGTGCTTTAAAGCACATTCCATGCTATTGCAAATTCATCTGAATTATTCACTATTGTATTAGGCAATCATATAGAGATAATTAAATCCATATTTTTATATTTTAGGCATAAAATATGAAGGCCTCAAAATATTTTATCTAAAGCAACTACTGGTCTATTAGATGCTTTTCTCTCAACAAATAGCAATTGAACTTCTACTATGTTCTAGGTGGTAGAATAACACTTTCTTTGCTTTTTGCTATTATTGTGGCTTCCAAACCTCTATATTAGTCATCAGATCTCAAGCATTTCTTTTAAATGGTTGGCAGGATTTCCTCTCCACTCTTTTCATTCATTCCTTCAGGATGAGGTCAGACAACTCAGCCTCTCAAGTAGAAAACTTACATCTTGGTCTAGACCACTCACAATCCTTGCAAATGTAGGGCCATCTCTGTACCACATACCAGAGCCCTCTGATTTCTTAGGAAGTCAAGGGCCACTGTAAGCTTTTTTTTTTTTTTTACCTAGACTCCCTATAACCTTATTTACTGTGAAGGCTTATCTTCACAGGTTAGGCCTGGGTTGTACCAAACTACACAATGAGATTGTGAAAAACCAGAGAAAAGATGTTATTCCACAGAGCAAGCAAAGCTGATGATACTTCATTACCTTCAATGAAACTGTGAAAAACAAAACAGTAAGCATCATCTTAGTGGGGAAAAGATGAAGCACATCACTCTGCTGACAGCTCAAGCTTCCTTACCCAAAGAGTCAGCACCCATTATTTAATGAAGACCAAAATGGGCAAAAATCAGTCACCATGGAGTTCCCATAAGCAAACAGAAAATAAAATAGAAAAGTAAAACATATAGTATGTTGGGTGGAAGTGAAAATTATATTTCAAAAAGTGAATAGGAAGTGGCAGTTAAGTAAGATGATCTGGGAAGGCTTTTACTAAGGTGACTTTAAAGAGATATGTTAGTCAGGGTTCTCAGAGAAACAAAATCAACAGAAGATAAATGTAGATAATGAGATTTATTGTAAGAAATTGATTTGTGTGGCTAGGGAGGCTGACAAGTGCCAGAATCTTCTGTAGAATCAGGAAATTTGATATTTTAGTTCAAAAAACTCGGAAGGATCCAGGAGCTGGCTCAGAAGACTGGAGAACATGCTTGGCATGTGTGAGCTCTGGGTTTGACCTCTGATACCTCACTTGTCCCTGACCCTGCTGGCTAGAGCTGTCCCCTATCTATGCCCTTGGGGATATTGCTTAGCATCACTTGGGAGATCTACGACATTCACACCAAAGACAGAAAAGACAAAACCATGAGATATTATAATGCTTATCAGAGGGATGGAGATCAGCTGTTCTGGGAAGGATGGAAATTAGAAATTAGTTGGCAAGCATAATACACTTGAAACCAATATAATATTGTTAGCCAATGTTACTTCAATTTAAAAGAATTTTCTTACAACCCAAGAGCAATTACTTGGTTAAGTAAGTCTTAAGCTACTTGCATCTTATGTGGGTTCAACCCGTCGAAGAGCATATGAAGCCCTGAGCACCACCAGAAATGATACAGAACCTTAAGCACACTGCTTGGTGTAACTGAAGATTAGAAAAAAGAAAGGTGGGGCCGGGCGGTGGCGCTAAAGGTAAGGTGCCTGCCTTGCCTGCGCTAGCCTTGGACGGACCGCGGTTCGATCCCCCGGTGTCCCATATGGTCCCCCAAGCCAGGAGCAACTTCTGAGCACATAGCCAGGAATAACCCCTGAGCATTACAGGGTGTGGCCCAAAAACCAAAAAAAAAAAAAAGAAAAAAAAAGAAAAAAGAAAGGTCTTATTTGTTTTAATTTTAAAAGGTACATTTGAAACATAGGAGACATCATTTATTGGAGAGAAGTTTGGCTTTCTTTCTTCTGTATAGACCAAGTATCAATTATCAATCAATTAATTATAATTATATTATCAATTATATCATAGGTATTCTATAATTTATATTACACTGTTATATTATATATTAATATTTATATTAATATATAATAGTACTTATATTATATAATATTATATAATGATATAATAATTGATGCTGAAATATTAAAATATTATATGTGAGATGATATATTATATAACTATATCAGTTATAATTATTTATCAATTATCAGGCAAGTATCAAGATGCCAATTATGTATATCTATATCCATTTGCTTTATATACTCAGTTGACAAAATGAGAAAAAAGAAACAGATCTCTGGAAGATACACAATGAAAATGAGTGGTAATTTGAGTGGAAAAGGATATTGTAAGAGTAGGGAAAGCGGGGAGTCAATAAAAGTTTGGCTTGCCCAAACCCCAACTCCCTCTGTAAAGTGTCAGGCATTTGGGTCTTCACCTGGCATTGGCCAGTATGTTTTTATATTCCTTTTAAGGCAATACATTCACAGATGCCCTGAAAGTAAATTTATTATGGAAGTCTCTCTGTTGATTTCATTTACTGTTTAAGTTGATAGTAACCTCTTAGCATAAATTTCATCAAGAATTATCTTACCTGGAGCCAGACAGATAGTAGAAAGGGCAAGGTACTTGTCTTGTACATAACTGACCTGGTCAAGCAGTTTCTGGTACCAAATATAAGGAATTTTTGATCCCTGAATGAGTAGCTAGGAGTATGACCTGAGCTCTTTTGAATGTGTTGCCTGACCCCCAACAAACAAAAATATAAAAGATGTATCTAACCTGTGCCAGAAATTTCTTTTTGGTAATTTAATTTTGAGCCATGCTCCATTATGCTGAGGAGATACATCTGGCTCTGCACTCAGGACTGAATTAAGGTGGGCTCATGGGAACACATGGGATGCTGGGAATTGAACTTGTCGGTCAATTAAAAGGCAAATTCCCACCTGCTCACTATGCCATCACTCCAACGCCATCTTTTTTTTTAAACTTGAAATAAGTTTTATTTTATGTGCAGACACAATAGCCTAAAACAATGAGTTGTTTTTCATGAATGAAGTACTTTACACGGCATTTTTTATTATGATATTCTATATGCAGAAGTACCCTGTGCTATTTTGTAATGCAGTTTCTTTTAACTATGTTAGAAATGGATCAAGGCTTTTTTTTTTTTTTTTTGGTTTTTGGGCCACACCCGGTAACGCTCAGGGGTTACTCCTGGCTATGCGCTCAGAAGTCGCTCCTGGCTTGGGGGACCATATGGGACGCCGGGGGATCGAACCGCGGTCCGTCTCCTAGGCTAGCGCAGGTAAGGCAGGCACCTTACCTCCAGCGCCACCGCCCGGCCCCGAAGGCTTTTTATAGAGACATTTCTAAAACTATATAATTTGTCATGTCACCATAATTACTTTTAACTGCAGCTGTATTTTAAAGAATAAAATCCTTTATCTTGACTGGCAAAAATAAAAATTCTTTTTCCTCTTCTGGGAATCCCACAACTAATGTGTTCTTCTTCTTTTTTTTTTCTAAAATACATCTTTAATCAAAGGAAATTCAGAAGAGAGTAATTGAGATCGGCAATTTTCTAAATTCCTTGTTCAACCGAATACCAAGTTGTTGGGTTTTTTTATTTTCCAGTTTTTCTAGCTCTGTCGTTCCAGCAGGCCAATTCTTTTGCTGCAGGGACTCTATATAAGGTCAGTAGATGTGTGTGTGTGTGTGCAACTCCTGAGTTATAATCTCCATTTTTATGTGTCTGCTATTAAAGCCAATTCACAGTAAGGGCAGTGAAAGTCTGGGGATATAAGGTTCTGCAATTCCAAGTTCAAGGACTCCAGGATCCTGAGTTTATGACCTTAATGTGTGATCCAGACTTGTGATAACATCTTGGAGTTTTTTTTTTTATAGGGATGGTGAATTTTCTTTAAGAGACTTTAACTTGAGATATATATATATATATAAAATCACTGTCTATCATCTCTCATAATTAATATCTTTATAGCTTCTAAATTTTCTTGGCTTATCTGGCCACTGCTGTAAATTGGGATAAAATTGAAATAAAATTGAAAACAATGACATTTGTATGAGATAGAATGAAATCTGACCACTGCAAATCTCAAGTTTACAATATTCTTAGGCTAGAGAAATATTCCAAGAAGTAAACTGCTTACCCTACATAAAACCAAACCCAGTTTGATCCCTAACACCCCATATAGTCTCTTAGGACCTCCAAAACTCACTCCTGTGCACAGAGCCAATGTCAGCTGTGCCCTCAAGAACCCCCAAATAAATACAGTAGTTTGAAAGCATGAAGAGAACTTATTAGGGAAGCTTGCATTTATGCAAAGAAAAGGCCAACTTGTGCACAGAAAGCAGCAAACTACCAATAAAATTGTCTACATAGATATGGAATAATGCTATCAATATCAATTTTAATATTTGGTTAATTTTTGAGCTTTACAAACATACAAATACAACACCAGAGCTGTCTGTGATTTCTTAATTTCTTAATTACTAGTGGAGATGACCATTTGGATATTAAGCACTATGACTTAATCAAAAGTGTAGTTATGAATTACATAATGATTTTTGTGTCCATGAAAATATTGCTGAAGTATTTATATTATTTTATGTTGAACTAAAATATATCATATATTCAGTCTACATAACAGATTTGATTCACAGACTTGGTAGCAAGCTTATAACAGTGAACTGTTGTTTCAAGCAGCAATAGGCCAACATAAAAAAAAGAAAAATATGATAAATTAGAGTACATTTTCCTCAATTGATGCTAGTTTGCACTGTAAAGTATTTTAAATGTCAGAAAACATACAAATTACTAAGATGAAACTCTGACTATTTGAACTGGGAAATTAACAATATTTCATTCTTTGATTTTAAATCAAGCTGTGAATAAATCAGCCCTTATCTAAATAAATTTTGAGGCCCTCCCACACATAAAATTATAAAAATTCTGTAAGACATTATTTGAAAGTTAGAACCTCCTGGTTTGGAAAGTTTCATTTTGATAGAGTATTGTTAAATATGAATAACTCAATGATTTACTTCTAGGGGAAACTGATATAACAAAATTAAATATTAGGTCTATTGGAATTTGGATCTAATATTTTTTTAATTTTTATTCTCCTGAAATATAAATAGTAGCCACCTTAATTGGCATATTCATTTATTCCTTGTATATATTTTGTTGTTTGTGAGGCACACAGCACAGAACTCAGAATTCTGTCCTGATTTTGTGCTCAGACATCACTCCTGGCAAAGCTTAGAGTACCTTTAGAGGTACCAGGGTTCTAACCAATATTAGCCATATGCAAAGAACTCACCTGACCTACTGTCCTCTCACTCATTGTATGACATATGAAAATATTTTTATAGTTATAAGAAAATAAAGTAATAATGAAAAGGGTGAGATAAAGTTTAAATTGCTCTTTGTTCTCAATGTGAAAGCCCATATCTTTAAACATAATTCATTTCCCCCAATATATTGGTACAATATTTTGGATCAGAAATTCAAAGCTCTAGTTCTAAGTTTAACTTTTTTTTAATCAATACTTTGATTTTATTTATTTATTTTGGTTTTTGGATCACACGCAGCAGTGCTCAGGTGTTTCTCCTGGCTTTGTGCTCAGAAATCACCCCTGGAAGGCATGAGGAATAATATGGGATGCCAGGATTTGAACCACCATCTGGCTGCTTGCAAGGCAAATGCCATACCGCTGTGATATCTCTCCAGTCCCAATATTTTGGTTTTAAAGGATGTTATTACAGGGAAATAAAGACTCCTCAGATTTTCAGATTGAAATAAAAAAAGTGCATTTATTATTGCTACTACATCATTATAATATTCTATTCCTATCTGCCAAATGTAATCATGGTACATACTTTTTTAAAACATTTTTTGTTTGGGGTCATACTCAGCGACGCTCAGATGTTATTCTTTGCTCTGCATTCAGAATTACTCCTTGCAGTTCTCAGGGGACCATAAGTATGCCAGGACTCAAACATGAGTCAGTGCACGGCAAGGCAATCTCCAGTCCTACATACTTAACATATTTTCCAGCTTATAATATGACTTTTTAACCCATGAAAAACTTCTTAAAAGTCAGAGATTGTAAATGGCATGCTGAAACTTACTCCAGCTTCAGGGATGAGTGATCCACCCCATCTTACCACTGCATCCCATCCAGCTGCCAGGTGTCATCACTCAGACCTCTGCTTGTCCTGATTCGTCTTTCAGGACACACAGAGGAGCTGAGTTACCGAACGATGCATCCCATCCAGCCACCAGGTGTCATCGCTGGTATGTGGCTTCCCAGTGCTCAGTCCTCTATTCAGCTTTTAGGGGATACAGAGGAGGTGCTCTCTCTCCCTTTAGCTGTCCTATTAATTACTGCACCCCATCCAGCTGCTCTTGGAGGAGTCCCCTCTCCCTGCTTTCAATGTAGATCACAATAAAAAAGTCACAGTCACTCAACAAATGACAAATGTAAAATGATAGTTGGCACTCCAAAGTCTAGCTTTATTAAACATATACTGTTAAACTTTTGGGATTCTACTCTTTTTCTCTTATATTTTTTCATTTTCATTTGGTGTGCGTTAAAAGAGAGGTAGTCTTATATGGCAATATAGCCCAACCCTATATTTTAACAGGAAAAGTAGGGGTCATCTTATATGCCCAGTTATCTTATATGCTGGAAAATATGGTAGTTTGTTTATTTATTTATTTTTGTTTGGGGGCAACACTTGGTGGCACTGCAGGGTTGTTCCTGGCTCTGTGCTCAGAAATTGCTCCTGGCAGGCTCAGAGGACCATATGGGATGCTGGGGATTGAACCCGGCTCCATCCTGGGTTGGCCACATGCAAGGCAAATGCCCTACAGCTATGGCCCACTGCATATTTAATTTTTAAGTGTTCTGCTTATTATGATTGTTTCACCCTTTCATTAATTTAAACTGAAGTTTAATATTAATTATAGGGGATGAAAATCCATATTTCAAAGTGTCCTAGCAATATTTTCAAATATAGTTTATTTTGATGTTTATTTGACATATATTCTCATAATGTAGAGAAGGGATAGATGTCAACTCTGCCTTTTTTTTTTTTTTTCAAATCACTTGTGTTTTTTGCTAGATTGACCCAGCTCCATTGCTTTGCAGGTTAGAGTTTTTCATGAGGACTTTTTTAATTAAAATGGTAAAGTAGCCTAACCCACTTACCTGGATGAACTAAAGGCATTGCAGTAAACTGAAGGGGATTATATAAACAATGGTACCTCTGTTCAGCTCTCAAGGATATGAGACTTTTCTTTCCTCAGAACACCTTCATGTGATCATGTGTCGCTTGTAACCATCTCACAAATAGATATGAAATGGACGTCAAATTTCATGAGAGCTTTGAAGAAAACTAAACTTTCTTGCAAGCTGAAGCTCAAATACTCATATGTCACTGAATTTTCTCTATGCGATCTTCTGTGCATTTATTTGTTGCTTTGTAAACTGCAGGTATTGGGACTCTCCTTTTCTTTCCCATGAACACATTACAAATTGAAAAAAAAAGTGGAAGCCGTGCTCGCTTCGGCAGCACATATACTAAAATTGGGACAATACAGAGAAGATTAGCATGGCCCCTGCACAAGGATGACATGCAAATTCGTGAAGCATTCCAAATTTTTTTAAAATAAAAAAAGAAAGTAAATACTAAAAATGGAAATAGCAATCAGCATCCTGGAAAGTAGGCAATACTAGAGAAAATCCACAAGGCTGGGTGCTTCGTCTAAAATTTGATAAAATTGATCAAGTCCTCTGCAAGACAGACTTCTCACTGATGAATATAATTGCCTGCGTTTCCCTGATAAAAAGACTAACTTTGGAAGTGTAATTCATTACTCTTCCACCATGTCAAGCCTGTGTCTATTGTGCCAGGCTTTTTTAAAAACTTGTTTTTCCTCAGCTAAATTTAATCTTAGTGATAAGAGCATAGTCAGGATTACAAACATGCTGAGGAAAGAATGCTAAGGATAAGCAAGGCTGAGTAAATTTTGAACCCAAGTAATGTGACATTTAAGGTGAATTGCATCAGTGGACACCATATGGAGGTAAGGATATCTTAATATTATCTTTTAAACAGATGAAAAAGAATTACTCCTCCATTCTCCTTTCAAAAAGAACATTAAGGGAAATTGATTAACTATTCTCTCATACTGATTTTAATAGTGGAGTCAAAGAAGTAGGTACACTTGGCTGCTAAATCTCTCTTTGGGGGAATTGATGATTTCTGAAGGCATACTTGAGGGGTATTTGATACTAAAATAATGAGAGTTGCTGAAGCTTTGAGATTCCCACAAAAGAATCACACCAATATTTTGTGTTGTGCAAGCATCATATTAATTTTAATTAATTTAAACTCCTAATTGAGATGTGTGTTCAAATCAACCAAAGATTCTTTGGCGATGGAGACTTGCACTCAGTAGGTTTGGGTGGACCTTATAACAAGTTTTCCAACATTTAGCTTATAAAATGCTTCTAGGCTATTCTGACACTTCTAGTCTATGGACTACAATCTTGGTTGGAAGAGTCTCACTCCTAAGAATAAAGTAGCAACCCTCAAAATCCTCTATAAGTCACCTTTTTACCTGGCTTATGTAGAACACTCCAAAATCTGTAACTAATCCTATAAGTTGCCAACATTTGCTGAACTGTTACATATACACAGGAAATGACCCTTTATCACTGGAAAGAGTCAGACATGGCGGTCTAGACATGACAGTACACATGGCAGCAATTCAGAGAAGAACAGTGCTTAGAGCAAGATTGTGGCATAAGCCCCCAACTCAGTCACCCTGACCATTCACCACTTATTTCACAGCATTCCTAACCTTCTTAGACTAGGGGTGTCAAGCTGGGTAAATTTTTCGGTGGCAGGGTAGGGATTGTAGAGTGCTGTTGACAGTGTATAAATTAAAAGCATCCCAGGTGGCTTTAATGTGAAGCCATGGCTGGGAATTTCTGTTAAATCAGTTTTAAACTTAATCAAGCCACTCAGCTATCATCATTAAGATCATTGGAATCAGAAGCTTAGGAACATCCACTTTCTTAAATTTGCAGAGACAAATAGAAACTCTGAGTTCTTGTCCTCCCGAGGTCAATTTGTTCTTACACCATGAAGGATGATGCATAGAACTAGACACTCTAGAACATACTTCGAAGATTCGTTGTTATTCTCTTCAAACACTAACCCCAAGATGACCTCTTAGACTCAGGTGTATGTACGATGACTACAAGTATAGTCTTCAGAGATGTGAGTGGGGAAATGTTTGTGAGAGCCTAGAAAAAGGAGATTTGGGGTCAGTGGAGGAGAAAATTTTATGTTCTGAAGTGTTTTCTGTCAAATATTGTGACAATGGTTGGATATCCTATAATCCCTTTCTGACACTGAATACCTGGATTTAAACATCTCTACAGATTATGGGTTCTAGCCCACATGTCTGTCCCATTTTTTTGGGGGGGGGAAACACACCAGTAATGTTCAGAGACTATCCTATATCTATGCTCAGGGGTCACTCTTGGCCAGGCTTAGGGGAAATATTTGAGGTGCTGGGGATCAATACCAAGGTAGCTGCATACTACAGCTTATTGACTGTATCTCCAGCTCTTCTGCCCACTTTGGGTGCTAGCCACTAGACAATCCAAATTGTTAAAAATCAGATGTTCCCAGGGCCAGAGTAGTGGCGCAAGTGGTAGGGCATTTGCCCTGCACATGATAACCTAGGAAAGACCCTGGTTTGATCCCCTGGCATCCCATATGGTCCCCCAAGCCAGGAGCAATTTCTGACTGCATAGCCAGGATTAACCCCTGAGCATCATCGGGTTTGGCCCAAAAAACAACAATAACAAAAAAATCAGACGTTCCCACAAAAATTAGATATGCTAATTTGCTATAATGACTCACAGAACTCAGGAAGGAATTTTTCTTATATGTCTTGGCATAGTATAAAGAAGACTCTGAACAAATTGAGGAAGAGGAACATAGGCATATAATCAAATAATCTACTGTTGTCCCTTGGAGTTAAGATGCATTACCCTCTGCTGTATCTGTGCAACCCAAGAACTCTAAAAAAACAACAGTTTTCAACAGTCTTTATAGCTCAATATCTAGCTGTCATGTCCTTCCGTAGAGACTGGTGTTTGGTGA
The DNA here is from genome assembly GCF_024139225.1 of Suncus etruscus. NCBI lineage: Eukaryota > Metazoa > Chordata > Mammalia > Eulipotyphla > Soricidae > Suncus > Suncus etruscus. Next base: position 2,594,510 of record NC_064856.1, on the reverse strand, counting down.
CTGAAATCTCTAACCCTCCCATCACTTAGTGTTTCCATGTCCTTTTGGAGGCATTCTAAGGACACAAATCACGTCAGTAATATAAACTAAGATGTGAGTACAAATTTTAAGGGTTTGGTTATCTCTGTGTCAATAGCCATAACAAAGACCAAATATAATTCTCTTGATACCCACCTAATTACCACTAACTTGAGGAAGCTACATATGCAGATAAACTTATCCCATTAAGAAGTAAGTTTTATAAAGGACCAAAATGTAGCTCAAGGGGTCATCTAGCTCACCTAGATGTATGAATGGTAAGAGGAACTCTGCATGGGTCTGAGTTTCTTATTTATACAGTCTTCCCCCAGATGGTTCTGACTGAGAAAGCTGGTACATAAGCTACATTAGAAAGTACGATTCACTTTGGGCCCAGGTAGCCACATCGGCAGTGTCCAGGTGAAGGTACAGAATCCAAAACAAAGAGCAAGTGGAGTGCAGTGTCTCCACAGCCATGTGTTCCTCCTAGTCAAGGGATGACTACATGGGACATAGAAAACACCACACTACAACTGCAATAATGGAGAAACAATGCAGGCCTCCATCATGCTTAGAAAATGAAGATGGTAAATCTGAAGACCAGAAAACTACCAACTATCTATTTAGCCTCTTAGATAAAGACTTCAGAGAAGAAATATGGAGGATGTTTATAGAACTAAAAGAAAGCTTGACACAAACTGAATGTGCTACAAATAAGAATCAAAAGGATATGAGAGTAGCAATGAGAAAACTTCAAACTGAAATAACGGGGCTGAAAAACTTGGTAGGTGAAATGAAAACAACACTGGAAGGCTTATCTAACAAAATAACAGTGTCTGAGGACAGAATCAGTGAGCTGAAAGATGAAAGTGAGCTGAAGAGGTTGGAAAAGAGAATCAAAACAAATGATCAGATGATGATAAAAGTCCACAAAGAAATTGAACAGAAGAAATAGAAGTCTTTATTAAACTCAGCAGAAACAACATAAAATCATTGGAGTCCCAGAAACCCAGGAAGAAACCCCCCTGGAGTATCAACAATGAAGGACATTACTCCAGAATCTGGAAACAACCCAGATGCCTGACAACAAATGAATGGATAAAGAAACTGTGCTACATATAAATAGTGAAATATAAAGCCATCAGGAAAAATGAAGACATGAAATTTTCCTATATATGGATAGATATGGAGACTACTGTGCTGAGTTAAACAAGTCAAAGGGAGAGAGATAAACACAGAATAGTCTCACTCATCTATGGTATTTAAGAAAAATAAAAGACAGTATAGTAATAATATTCAGAGTCAATAGAGATGAGAGCTGCAAGGACCAGCACAAGAGATGAAGCTTAACATAAAGAATGGTAAGCACACAGAAATAATCTAACCACTACCATGACAATAATAGAGAAATACAGTGCATGTCTCAAAATAGGCAGGGGAAGGGGGAAGGAGAGCAATGGGAGACATTGATGGTGGGAAAGTTGCACTGGTTAAGAGGGGTGTGCATTTATGACTGAAACCCAATTAAGAACATATTTTTAGCCATGGTGCTTAAATAAATTAAAAAAAAAAAAAACCTGAGTGATAGATAACACAGCAGTAGGACATTTACCTTGCATGCAGCCAACCCAGGACAGACCAGGTTTGATCCCCAGTATCCATTATGATCCCTTGATCCTGTCAGGAGCAAGATTTCTGAATGCAGAGCTAGGAGTAACCTCTGAGCACCACCGGATGTGGCCCAGAAACAAAAGAATAATAATAAAATTGCATTTTCAAAAAGGACAGCATGTCTTATGGCAAGTCTGAAATCAGAATGGAGATCTAATTCATTATTAAATGTGAATCATCATATTAAATGTTAATCATAAAGGTTAATAATTACTTTTGAGACGCCATTTTCAGGGAGGGACTTCAGAGCATAAAAACCGGCTATCCTTTGCAAAAGCTGGCTCCCTGTGTGTGACACCAGGCGGGGAAAATCCGCGAAAGTACACCGGCCCAGTGGGGCTCAGCTGTGAAAGACTGTGAGTGTGACCTGTCTATGTCTGTCTACTGTCCTCTTGCGTGAAACTCTTGCGAGTGGGGCAAAAAGAGCCTCCAGAAACCTCGCTCGCCCAGACGCCATTTTCAGGGAGGGACTTCAGAGCATAAAAACCGGCTATCCTTTGCAAAAGCTGGCTCCCTGTGTGTGACACCAGGCGGGGAAAATCCGCGAAAGTACACCGGCCCAGTGGGGCTCAGCTGTGAAAGACTGTGAGTGTGACCTGTCTATGTCTGTCTACTGTCCTCTTGCGTGAAACTCTTGCGAGTGGGGCAAAAAGAGCCTCCAGAAACCTCGCTCGCCCAGACGCCATTTTCAGGGAGGGACTTCAGAGCATAAAAACCGGCTATCCTTTGCAAAAGCTGGCTCCCTGTGTGTGACACCAGGCGGGGAAAATCCGCGAAAGTACACCGGCCCAGTGGGGCTCAGCTGTGAAAGACTGTGAGTGTGACCTGTCTATGTCTGTCTACTGTCCTCTTGCGTGAAACTCTTGCTCCGCTTCGCTACGCGGCCGTGCACTCTTTCTAAGGGAAGAACTCCATTGCAACAAGAAGGAAAAATCACACTAAGAACGGCGCTATATCACAGAAGCAAACATTTCTCTCTGGACTGTCTTCTCTGTTACATGCTCGGGCCTAAGATTTGACCCAGTGTGAGGCTTCATCCACGGAGGACTCCCCTCCCTTAGAGGCAAGTCAGCCCATCCAGAAAGGGAGGAGCCAGAGGAGTGTGCTGCCTACATCATATAGACAATGAATACCACTACAACACGTAGAAAAACCCACAATACAAATGTGACAATGGGGAAACAGCGCAGGCCAGCATCAGACATAGAGAATGAAGATGACAATTCTGAGGACCAGATAATGACTGAACAACTAATCAACCTCTCAGATAAGGACTTTAGACTAGCAATATGGAAGGTGCTCAACAGACTCCAAGAAACCATGGATCGAGTTGAACAGAACACTAATAAGAACCAAGAAAATATGAAGGCAGAAATGACAAAACTCCAAACTGAAATAACATGTCAACTAACAGGCCTGAAAAACTCAGTAAACGAAGTGAATGACAAAATGGATAAGCTCTGGGACAGGGTATCAGAAGCTGAGAATAGACTTGGTGCTGTGGAAGATGAGATACATAACAATTCCATACAGCAGGAGAGATTGGACAAAAAACTTAAAGCAAATGAGCAGACAATGGAAAAATTAGTCAAAGAATGGGAACAGACGAAAATAGAAGTCTATGATAAGATCAACAGAAACAACTTAAGAATCATTGGAGTCCCAGAGACCCAGGAAGAAAATTTCCAGGAAGAATCAATGGTCAAGAACATCATTAAAGAGAAACTTCCAGAGCTAAAGAATATATGTGATCAAATCCTGCATGCCCGAAGAGTACCAACCAAAAGAGACCCCAGAAAAACCACCCCAAGACACATCCTAGTCACAATGACAAATCCCACAGATAGAGACAGAATTCTGAAAACAGCAAGATCAAAAGGGGAAATCATGTTCAAGCAAGCTTCCCTGAGATTTACAGCAGACCTGTCACCAGAAACGCTCAATGCCAGAAAGCAGTGGTGGGATATTGTGACAAGACTGAATGAAATGAATGCTTCACCCAGAATACTATACCCAGCAAAACTCACTTTCCGGTTTGATGGAAGAATACATGGTTTCACAGACAAAAAACAGCTCAGAAACTTCACAGACACAAAACCAGTCTTAAGAGAAAAACTGAAAGACCTAATCTAAGACAAGACTACCCAAAAGACACACCAAATTTTGAAATAAAGATGGCGTTAAATCCCAGGACAATTCTTTCTCTCAACGTCAATGGACTAAATGCACCAGTTAAGAGACACAGAGTGGCTAAATGGATCAAAAAACTCAATCCAACCTTCTGCTGCCTACAAGAAACGCACCTGAATAGTCAGAACAAACATAGACTCAAAATAAAAGGCTGGAGAAAAGTTATCCAAGCAAACAACACCCATAAAAAAGCTGGAGTGGCCATACTAATATCAGATAATGCAAACTTTATACTCAGGAAGGTTGTAAGGGACAAAGACGGACATTTTATATTAATCAAGGGGTACGTAGAGCAGGAAGAATTCACTCTCCTAAACATATATGCACCGAATGAGGGGCCAGCAAAATATTTAATACAACTGCTGACAAATCTGAAAAATAATATCAACAACAACACAATAATTGTGGGGGACCTAAACACGGCTTTGTCAACACTGGACAGGTCAACCAGACTGAAACCCAACAAGAATATACTAGACCTGAGGAGAGAAATGGAAGAAAGAGGCCTAGTGGATATATATAGGACACTCCATCCCCAGAAACCTGGATACACATTCTTCTCCAATGTACATGGGACATTCTCCAGGATAGACTACATGCTGGCACATAAAACATACCTCCATAAGATCAAGAGGATAGAAATTTTGCAGACTACCTTCGCTGACCACAAGGCTCTGAAATTATTTGTGAACTCCAAAGGGACTCAGAAGAAACACTTTAACACCTGGAAGTTAAACAGCCTCATGCTCAATAACCAGTGGGTCCGAGATGAAATCAAGGAGGAAATAAAAAGGTTCCTGGAAACAAATGACAATAAAGACACAAACTCTCAGAACTTATGGGACACAGCAAAAGCAGTACTGAGAGGAAAATTTATAGCTTTGCAAGCACACATCAGGAAGGAAGAAGGAGCTTACCTGAGTAGCTTAATGACACAGCTAATAGAACTAGAAAATGCTCAACAAAAGGACCCAAGAACAGGAAGACAGAAGGAAATAACAAAGCTGAGAGCAGAAATCAACGAAGTGGAAACTCAAAAAACAATCCGAAAGATCAACGAAAGCAGAAGTTGGTTCTTTGAAAAAATAAACAAGATTGATAGACCACTGGCAAACCTAACAAAGAAAGAGAGAGAGAGAAACTTGATAACTCGTATCAGGAATGAAAAAGGAGAGATCACTACTGATATGACAGAGATTCAAAGGGTAATCAGAAACTACTTTGAAAAACTCTACGCCACTAAAAATGAGAACCTGGAAGAAATGGATAAATTCTTGGACTCTTATAATCTTCCACGGTTGAAGGAAGAGGATGTAGCATATCTAAACACCCCCATCACCATTGATGAAATTAAAACAGTAATCAAATGTCTGCCGAAAAACAAAAGCCCAGGTCCAGATGGATTCACTAATGAATTCTATCAAACTTTCCAAGAGGAACTACTGCCAATCTTGGCAAGACTCTTTCATGAAATTGAACAAACAGAAACACTTCCAAATAGCTTTTATGAAGCCAACATCACCTTGATACCTAAACCAGACAGAGACGCTACCAAAAAAGAAAATTACAGACCAATATCACTGATGAATGCAGATGCAAAGATCCTCAACAAAATCCTGGCAAATAGGATTCAATGCCTCATTAAGAAGATCATCCACTACGATCAAGTAGGTTTCATCCCAGGAATGCAAGGCTGGTTTAACATCCGTAAATCTATCAACATAATACACAACATCAATAACAAGAAAAATAAAAACCACATGATCATATCAATAGATGCAGAGAAAGCATTTGATAAGGTCCAACACCCATTCTTGATCAAAACTCTCAGCAAGATGGGAATGGAGGGAACCTTTCTCAATATAGTGAAGGCCATCTACCACAAGCCAGTGGCAAATATTATCCTCAATGGAGAAAAACTGAAAGCCTTCCCTCTAAATTCTGTCACAAGACAAGGCTGTCCTCTCTCACCACTCCTATTCAACATAGCACTGGAAGTACTTGCTATAGCGATTAGGCAAGAAAAGGATATCAAGGGAATCCAGATAGGAAAGGAAGAAGTCAAGCTCTCACTGTTTGCAGATGACATGATACTCTACTTAGAAAACCCTAAAGACTCTATCAAAAAGCTTCTAGAAACAATAGACTCATATAGCAAGGTGGCAGGCTACAAAATTAACACACAAAAATCAATGGCCTTTCTATACACCAACAGTAATAAAGAAGAAATGGACATTAAGAAAACAACCCCATTCACAATAGTACCACACAAACTCAAATATCTTGGAATCAACTTGACTAAATATGTGAAGGACCTATACAAAGAAAACTATAAAACTCTGCTCCAAGAAATAAGAGAGGACACACGGAAATGGAAACACATACCCTGCTCATGGATTGGCAGGATTAACATCATCAAAATGTCAATACTCCCCAAGGCATTATACAGATTTAATGCCATCCCTCTAAAGATACCCATGACATTCTTCAAAGAAGTGGATCAGACACTTTTGAAATTCATTTGGAACAATAAACACCCTCGAATAGCTAAAGCAATCATTGGGAAAAAGAATATGGGAGGAATTACTTTTCCCAACTTTAAACTGTACTACAAAGCAACAGTTATCAAAACAGCATGGTATTGGAATAAGGATAGGTCCTCAGATCAGTGGAATAGGCTTGAATACTCAGAAAATGTTCCCCAGAGATACAACCATCTAATTTTTGATAAAGGAGCAGGAAATCCTAAATGGAGCAGGGAAAGCCTCTTCAACAAGTGGTGTTGGCACAATTGGATAGCCACTTGCAAAAAATTAAACTTAGACCCCCAGCTAACATCATGTACAAAGGTAAAATCCAAATGGATTAAAGACCTCGATATCAGCCCCAAAACCATAAGATATATAGAACAGCACATAGGCAAAACACTACAGGACATTACAGGCATCTTCAAGGAGGAAACTGCACTCTCCAAGCAAGTGAAAGCAGAGATTAACAGATGGGAATATATTAAGCTGAGAAGCTTCTGCACCTCAAAGGAAATAGTGCCCAGGATACAAGAGCCACCCACTGAGTGGGAGAAACTATTCACCCAATACCCATCAGATAAGGGGCTAATCTCCAAAATATACAAGGCACTGACAGAACTTTACAAGAAAAAAACATCTAACCCCATCAAAAAATGGGGAGAAGAAATGAACAGACACTTTGACAAAGAAGAAATACGCATGGCCAAAAGACACATGAAAAAATGTTCCACATCACTAATCATCAGGGAGATGCAAATCAAAACAACGATGAGATACCACCTCACACCCCAGAGAATGGCACACATCACAAAGAATGAGAATAAACAGTGTTGGCGGGGATGTGGAGAGAAAGGAACTCTTATCCACTGCTGGTGGGAATGCTGTCTAGTTCAACCTTTATGGAAAGCGATATGGAGATTCCTCCAAAAACTGGAAATCGAGCTCCCATACGATCCAGCTATACCACTCCTAGGAATATACCCTAGGAACACAAAAATACAATACAAAAACCCCTTCCTTACACCTATATTCATTGCAGCTCTATTTACCATAGCAAGACTCTGGAAACAACCAAGATGCCCTTCAACAGATGAATGGCTAAAGAAACTGTGGTACATATACACAATGGAATATTATGCAGCTGTCAGGAGAGATGAAGTCATGAAATTTTCCTATACATGGATGTACATGGAATCTATTATGCTGAGTGAAATAAGTCAGAGAGAGAGAGAAAAACGCAGAATGGTCTCACTCATCTATGGGTTTTAAGAAAAATGAAAGACACCCTTGTAATAATAATTTTCAGACACAAAAGAGAAAAGAGCTGGAAGTTCCAGCTCACCTCAGGAAGCTCACCACAAAGAGTGATGAGTTTAGTTAGAGAAATAACTACATTTTGAACTGTCCTAATATTGAGAATGTATGAGGGAAATGTAGAGCCTGTTTAGGGTACAGGCGGGGGTTGGGTGGGGAGGAGGGTGATTTGGGACTTGGGTGATGGGAATGTTGCACTGGTGATGGGTGGTGTTCCTTTTATGACTGAAACCCAAACACAATCATGTATGTAATCAAGGTGTTTAAATAAAAAAAAAATTAAAAAAAAAATTACTTTTAAAAAGAAATTAATACTTTGCCAGCAAATCAGAACCAAAAATCAGCTCTCCTCATCCCATTGCCTCTCTTCTATCTAACAGCTATCAATATTATTTAGAAACTGAAAATTGCCTTGGAATATCAAGCCAGATATCTATCATGCTTTTGCAGCTGTATTCTGTTCTAAGGCTTGGCAGCCAGGACACTTAACTTAGCAAGCAGTTTATCCCAGGAAAGGATGGCTCTGAGCTTAGACAAAATTGAATATATAAGCCAGCTGCACTCTGCTCCGGGACCCTTTCTGCTAGAGTGTTATTGTATGTAGTGTTAGAAATATAAGACAAACCAAACACTCAAATGATCACCACATCGTTCTGGCTATTTTCCCAGACCATAAATTCTTTCTTGGCTTCAGGGGTTTGAGGTAATGAGAATTTATTTGACAGAATTCATTCTAAATGATCAAGAACTAAAGCTGTCTGCTGTGTCTGCCTGTAGCTTCTCTGAGGCCAACTCTATCAACGAAAGCCAACTCATGCTATTTGAGGAAAAGCAGAGAAAAAGGTAAAATCAGTTGACACAACTCATCCCTGACACAATTGAAATGTAAAGTGAGATCCTCGTTCTATAAGCCATGCTTTATAGCCATCACAGTACACTGCCTTTCAAAATATACCAGCTTTGGGGCTAGAACAATAAAACAACAAATAGGTAATGACATTTGCTTTGCACATGGCTGAACTGGACTTGATTCCAGCACCTCAGATGGTTCCCTGAACCCACTAAGCATGATCCTGAACAAGAAGCTAAGAATAACCCCCTGAGCACCACTCATTGTGGCTAAAAAGTTAAAAAAAATAAAAATAAAAATAAATAAAATGGGGCCCAGAGAGATAGCACAGTGGCATTTGCCTTGCAAGCGCTGATCCAGGACCAAAGGTGGTTGGTTTGAATCTCGGTGTCCCATAGGGTACCCCATGCCTGCCAGGAGCTATTTCTGAGCAGACAGCCAGGAGTAACCCCTGAGCACCGCCGGGTGTGGCCCAAAAATCAAAATAAATAAATAAATAAATAAATAAATAAATAAATAAATAAATAAATAAATAAAATGATAAAAAAAAAAAACATCAGCATAAAGGTACTTTAGATTTGAAAGGAGACACCCAGCAGATTTTCTGTTCCTTGAATTCACAGGAGATCCCCTCTGAATGTTAATGTTGGTTATCTCCAGAGCAGATTCTGTAAGTTAAGGGCAAGCCAATATGCTCAATCATATTCATGGTTACATTTCCAACTTGTGTTTATAGTAGAGTCAGGAAAAATGTGCAGGCTTTTAAAGGGCTAATTGTGCCAGCAGTATTCATGAATCAAGGATGTGCAAGAACTTCCAGGGAAATTTCCTGAGAAATATGCTCACTTCTCTTGACTTAGTTGGGAAAAGATAAAATATCGCTTCTCGGGCAAGTGCTTGGTGATTAGCATTGCAAATATCTGAAGAGAAGGGAATAAAATGTTCCTCCAGTACTTCAGGCACCTAATGTTGACAATCTTATTCCAATCGTAACCTAGAGGTTTAGACTAGCAAGCACCAGACTCCATTTGTTCACACACATTATTTTTTCTGCAATATGCTTTTATTTTTGAATTGTTTAATCATTAGTCCAGATTTTTAAAATGCACAATTTCTCAGTTACATTATCTCCTAGCTTACTTTGAAATATTAGAAGTAGAATGCCTGGGCCCCGAGAGATAGCACAGCGGTGTTTGTCTTGCAAGCAGCCGATCCAGGACCAAAGGTGGTTGGTTCAAATCCCGGTGTCCCATATGGTCCCCCGGGCCTGCCAGGAGCTATTTCTGAACAGACAACCAGGAGTAACCCCTGAGCACCTCCGGGTGTGGCCCAAAAACAAAAACAAAACAAAACAAAAGAAGTAGAATGCCTGTCTCAAAAACAGGCGGGGGTAGGGTAGAAGGAGGACATTGGTGGTGGGAATGTTGCACTGGTGAAGGGAGATATTCTTTTTATGACTGAAACCCAACTACAAACATGTTTGTAATCATGGTGCTTACATAAAGATATTTTTTTAAAAAATGTCCCAGCTATTTTCTGATGTTCTCACTTGGAAACCATTATGTGGATCTCAGTAGGTTTCCGTCCAGAGGAATTTAACTAATTTTTTTTGTCACCATCACTATCACTCATGGTTGCCTCATGGCATGCAGTACTATCACCTCCACTCGTATTCCTCATAAGTTTACTTCTATTTCTTCTAAAGACTTTTTCATTTAAAAATGACAAACTTCCTCTTATTCAAGGTCCCTGGTAATTTTGAAGTCTTTATTTGCTTAGAAAAAGCTGCTTAAATATGATATACTAGCTAAGACCACAGACATTGTTAGGGGAATCTATAGTAGTCTGCAAATATCTTAGTCTAATATCTAAGTCTAAGTCTAAAAAATATCTAAGTCTAAAAGCTTACCCAGCCTTCATTCCCTAGATTCCTTACCCTGATGATGTGATTGGATTTGTTTTTTAAATACCAATTATGATACTATGTGGTGAAAGAATTCTGAAGCTTTAGGGATTTTAGGTGATTAAGATTCACTTAGAAAGACTTCCATGATTGATTAATGATGTCTGCATAGGTCACTGTAGTCACTGCCATCCATCAGAAGACATCAGCCCTATGCTGCCATCTCTATTTTCTCCTTCATTACTCTGTGCTTCCTTTTCTGTCTTCTCCATTTATTCTGTCACATCAATGATATATACGATTAATAAATGCTATTACTAAGCTACAGCTACTGATGCTAGTAACTATAAGGGGTTTCTCCCATTATTTCTCTCCTATGTATTATTTTCTCATACTATTCACCAACTATTCCTACCTTCTTGGATCTAGATAGTACAGGAAGTAGAGTTATCACATCCAAATTCATCCCTGCAGGACTTCACTGTGATGAAATTTAATGCAATTATGTGGCTGGCCTTGATTGGGTGGCCACATTACAATCTGTGAGGATCAGGGATATAAGGTAAATATCCAATGATGAATGAAAGTAAATTCTTATTTTTTTAATGTCATGGCATTTTTTTATTTTTATTGTGGCCAAAATGAATTACAAATCTTACACAGTGATATTTAAGGTACACAGTGACATCAATGAGGGCCTTTCCACCAGCAGTGTTATCCTCCCTTCATCCCTGTTCTCAAGCATATGTCCCTTATCTCCCTTCTTTATCCCCCAGAATGCTGTGTAACTAAAAGCATATATGTTAACACTAATGTAAACCTTTTTTTTTTCAGTTCCAGATATTTTTACTAGTGGTTTCTTAAAGGTTTGGAGTCAAAGGAGCACTGTAAAAAACAATGTTAGCATGGCAATTATCATTTGCATGGGCCCACCAAATTATGGGGGTCATGAAAAGGAAAACTTTGGCCTAAGTACAAGGAGACCCTACCCCTGAAGTTTCCTGACATAAGACCATTTCTAGGCTCCAGGAAAACTAGTTTGTCCAATCCCGGTCATTGTCTGTAGTGCCCATACAGTTATATTTTTGTCAGTCTCTGTTGTTGATCTCACGTTTCTGTATCGAAGGTCCTGGAATCTGTATATCCTACATTGAAGTCAGGATGGTGCTGAGCAGTGTCTAATTTCAACTCGCAATTAACGGGCAATGCAGAAAGCCCTGTCCAGTACGCAGGTCATTGTTGTTGTTTAAATCTTCTCACAGTTAAGAGAAGACTCTTTTGAGTAAATCAATGTCAGAGCAGCAGTAGGGTCTTCCCTGGTAGAGGATTGCTTTTAGATAATGTCATAAACAACATTGGATGTTTCATAGATGGCTTCCCTGGTTCAGGGGTGACTGGAAAATGCCCAAACCTCTGAGGCCTGTGCCAGGTCATCATGTCAGTGTTCAGGGTTTGTAAGGTTCCATTGCACCACAAGATTTGTGTGTTCCTATCTCTGTTAGATAAGAACTTATTTGTATGTATAGTATTTTCCATTTTAATGTGCCCATGAAAACAAGGAATAATGCCACCTGACGTTATCAGTGCATAAGAGGGCCGCAAGAAAAAGTCCAACAATCCCCGTGACCTGGTTCAAACATAAGCATTAAACTGAGGGACTCTTTCACCAAAATTCCTTATTGAAGTGTTCACAGCGAGATTGGTACATCTGGAGATGTTAGAACAAGTCCAACAATCCAATTGACTTGGTTCTTATATAAACATTAAATGGAGGGACACTTCTACAAACTTCCTTATTTAACAAATAACAAAGGGAAGGAAAGATAGAGAGGGACTCTTTCACCAAAATACCTTATTGAACAGTTCACAAAGAGGAAAAAAAGATAAAAAGTGGGGAAAATAAATAATCTAACTTAAGACAGTGGACTCAATTGTCACCGTTCATGGGAACTAATCAGAAACCTAGTATGGTAGCAACCACAGTTACACAATGAAAGAAGGAAGAGGCCAAGAGGCTGCTGAGAGTAAACAAGTAGGTAAAGAGTACTGACCTCTTCCCAGCCTGAGAGTCCATCCTCTCTTTTATTTTGAAAATATATGGTACCCCCACCCGAACTGGTCTCTTCCCAAACTGAGAGTCAATCCTCCCATTTATATTTTAAATATATAAGGTTCGCGTGGAGGTTCTAGCCCTGACGTGGTTTTTTAAATCGAGACCAATGAGAAAAAAAAATACCAGTGAATGTCACGATGTAATGTCCCGACATACACCAGTGCTGCATCGGCCCGCCATCCACCCCCTGTGTTCCCCACTTAGTGTCTGGAGAGAAAGGGAGAAAGCCTGAGGACCACAATAGAGTCCACCTGGGCCAGCAACCAGGGAAGGCCTGGAGTTGAGGGGGAAATAGGGAAACGGCTAGAGGCCTGCCAAGCCTCCCAGCACCCCTCAAGCTAGGGAGAATGCCATCCGGCATGGGGTGTCCCTTAACCCCATACCTGGGAAGCGCTGGCCTCCAGGATCAAGGGACGGGAAGCCAGCTATCTGCCCAGCCACTCTCTTTAAATTCTTATTTTTAATAATATATTTAATTAGGCACTATGATTACAAACATGTTTGTAATTGGATTTCAGTTATAAAAAAAAAACTACCCCCTTCAACAGAGCAATCTTCCCACCGCCAATGCTTCATATCTCCCTCCTCCCCAACCCATGCCTGTCTTTAAGACAGGCATTCTATTTCTCTCACTCAGTATTATTGTCATGTTAGTAGTTAGTGTACTTATTTCTCTAACTGCACTCACCATTATTTGTGGTAAGCTTCATATTGTGGGCAAGTCCTTCCAGCCCTCATTTCAATTGTCTGAGTATTATTATATTGTCTTTTTTTTCTTAAATCCTATAGATAAGTGAGTCTATTTTGTGTCTCTCTCCCTCTGATTTACTTCACTCAGCATAATAGTTTCCATGTCCATCCATGTATAGGAAAATTTTATTACTTCATTTTTTCTGATGGCTTCGTAATATTCCATTGTGTATATGTACCACTGTTCTGTTAGCCACTATCTGTTGTCAGGTATATGGATTGTTTCCAGATTCTGGCTATTGTAAATAGAGCTGCAATGAACATAGGTGTGCAGAGGGCATTTTGTATTGCGTTTTTGTGGTCCTAAGCTATATCTAGTGGAGTGGTAAAGCTGGATATATGGAAGTTCAATTTCCAGTTACTGGGGAATATTTATATTGTTTTCCAGAAAGGCTCAACTAGATAGCATTCCTATCAGCAGTGAACAAGAGTTCCTTTATGTGCCTCTTGGCCATCTGTATTTCTTCTCTGAGGAAGTGTCTTTTAATTTCTTCTCCCCATTTTTGATGGGGTTAGATTTTTTTCTAGTTAAGTTCTGACAGTACCTTCTATATCTTTTATTTTAGCCCCTTATCTGATGGGTAATGGGTGAATAGTTTCTCCCATTCTGTGGGGTCCAATGTGTCCTAGTCACTATTTCCTTTGAGGAATCAGAAGCTTCTCAGTTTAATGTAGTCCCATTTGTTTATATCTGCTTCCACTTTTTGGACAGTAATGTTTCCTCCTTGAAAATATCTTTAGTTTTAATGTTTTGTAGTGTTTTACCTACATTTTCCTCTGTATGCCTTATGGTTCCAGGTCTGATATCAGGGTTTTTAATCCATTTGTATTTGACCTTTGTACAAGGTGTTGGATGTAGAACTGAGTTCACTTTTTTGCATGTGGCTTACCATTTGTCCCAACACCATTTATTGAGGAAGCTGTGCTTGCTCCATTTTGTGTTTCTTGCCCCTTTATTAAAGATTAATTGATTGTATTTCTGGGGGTCATTATCTGAATACTCGAATCTAACCAATTGATCTGCAGGTCTACCTTTATTCCAATATCATGCTGTTTTAATTACTATTGCTCTGTAATACAATTTAAAGTAAGGGAATGTATTACCTCCCATCTTCTTTTTTCTATGGGTTGAGTTAGCTATCTGTGAGTATTTATTGTCCAAATGAATTTCAGCATTCTTCTTTGAAGAATGTAATGGATTTTCTTAGAGGAATTGCATGAAATCTGTACTTTGGGGATTGTTGCTATTTTAATGATGTTAATCCTTCCAATCCATAAACAAGGAATGTGACTCCATTTCCTGTGTCCTCTTTTATTTCTTGAAGCAGTGTTTTGTAGGATATTTTTAATAGGTCCTTCACCTCTTTTGTTAAGTTGACTCCTAGGTGTTTTAGTTTCTTGGCACGATTTTGAATGAGGTTCTTTTTAAAGTCCATTCCTTCTCTATTACTATTTGTGAATAAGAGGTCATTTATTTTTTGCATAGTAATTTTGTAGCTCAGCACATTGCTATATGAATCTGTTGTTTCTAGAAGATCTTGGGCAGAGTCTTTAGGGTCTTCTAAATATAGGATCATGTCGTCTGCCATTCTTCCTTTCCTATCTGGATGCCGTTGATAGCTTTTCCTTGCCTAATTGCTATGGCAAGTACTTCCAGTATTATGTTGAATAAGAGTGAAGAGAGAGGCAGCCTTGTCTTGTACCGATTTAGAGGAAAGGTCTTTCAGTTTATTTGCCATGGGCTTATAGCACCTAACAATTTCTATTATCTACCTGATTTGAAAGGTGATATAAAAATACAAACATATTCAAGTTTCTGAACACTGACCTAAGCTAAAATGAAAGTATTTATCAAAGGAATGGTAGACATCTAAGGAGTGAAATAGGTTAGTAATTCATTGATCAAAGTATAGTGGCAGTTAAATGCCCAATGATAAGTAAATAGCTTGATAAATTCTTTAAAGGTTATACAGTTCCATTTATAAAAGATCTGGATTATTGTCAGCATGCTATATTTTTCTTTATAGTCCTCTCCAATACCACCTTCAACCTGAACTAGCCCTGTTATTATATCTTAAGGCAATATGGAGAATATCTTTATTGGCATTTTAGGTTAAAAGACTCATATAGGGCCAGAGTGGTAGCACAGCAGTAGGGCATTTGCCTTGCAAGCAGCTGACCCATAATGGGCCACAGTTCGATACCTGGCATTCCATACGGTCCCCCAAGCTAGGAGCAATTTCTGAGCACATAGCCAGGAGTATCCCCCGAGCTTCACTGGGTGTAGCCCCCCCAAAAAAAGTAAAAATAAATAAATAAATAAATAAATAAAGACAGACTCACATAGTCTGTAACCATTTGCATCTAGCTTCATTAATTTATTATAGGTAGCCATAGTCTTTTTTTAATTACTGCACAGAATCTGATTCTATGCTCTGCTTTTAATTCCAGTCCACTAGTAGTGGCAATTGGATTATTATTACAACTTTTGGTCATTGGCTATGTGGAGAAAAATAGGAAGACCACAAGATAACTCTAAAGTAGACATTTCCTACAGTCAAGGAAAATATTTTCTAGAAAAATTCTCTTAACTTCCATATGAATTTCCTAATCATTGACATAGGATTCTCTCCTCTTCCCCAACCTCCTGTGCTGAGATTGTGTGGATTCTTTCTGGTCCAAGCTTGATTATACAAAGAAATAGCTTTGTCTGACTGAAACTCAACCATCAATAACTTTGCAACTGTGTATCTCATAGTGATTCAATAAGAAAATAAAAAGGCTGAAAGGAGAAAAAGAAAGAAACCCCTTCCCTTAGACTGTAAACATTTACTTATCTTCAGCATGAAACATTTTTAGTCCAGTCAGGTACCATTTTGCCACTAGGGGGCAAGAACGATTCTTTCATATTTGACTTGTCATCAAAATGATTAATTGTGATTTAAAAACAAGCAACACAAGAAAATGGGAAGAGCACTCTATGGTAAATAGACTTTCATAAACTTGAACTTTTTGGGGTCAGGAGGGTCTAAAAAAGATCATCCCTAACTTTCTTTCCATCTTCCTTAATTTAAAATTTGATCTCTATCTCTACCACTGGGTATGGCAGGTCTGGGACAGCAGAGATCTTGAAGGTTTCAGTAGAGCCAAAAGCCTTGTTTAGGAAGAAAAAGACATGATATAACCCAACCTCCTTGCAAGTGCTGGAATAAGCAACAAAGATCCATGCACTGCTTCTTCTAACAAATAGTATTTCCTCCAATAAAACCATTGTTTATTAGCATCACGGCTGATAGGTGAGTCAGCCAGTTGTGACTTCTCTCTGAGCATTCTTTTTGTCTCCCATAAACTGTAGATTCTTTTCCCCCTCCAGTGATAGGAACCATCATTATGAAGCCAAGTCACCTTTGGATTAGTTTTAATACTAAAAAGGACATTTGGCTGAGAACTATTTCTCTTCTCTCTCTACATGACCAAATACAATAAGAATTTAAAATGAAAGCTGGAAAGCCAGAAAGGGAAGTCTGCAGCCGGTACAGGCTGTTTTTCTGTCTCATGCTGGAGATGACAAGCCAGGAAGGGAGCCTCCTGTGTAATCCTTGTCCCTGTTACCGCCTTTTGTTTCTCTGAAGGACTTAGAAGCCTTCGCTGTTACCAGAGACTCCTTCGTGCTGCAGCTTAATTTTCTTGGAGTAATTTTAAATACAGATCATGTCTACAGCGCAGCAATTACTGGATAGCCTAAAGACTTATTATTTCAACCTAATTGATATGTAGGAAAAGTTTAAATAACATAACGTGGAGAGGGGAAATTTTTAAATGATGTGTTCACAGTGAATTTAGAATTTCTCTCTGTTGTGAAAGTAGCATCAACATCTGATTAAGGAAAGGATGTGATCAAAATTAGAATTGATCTGCACATCTTTCCCTATTGATGTTTGGGAGGGCCTTGTTGAAAGGGAATCTATTTAAGTTTCAGAAATAGGAGGAGGGATCATAGCTTCCCCTCCTCTCTTTAATAAACCCTCATGTCACAACCCAGCCTCCCACACACACCCTTTTAGGCGATCATCTCACAGAAATGAGGACCTCCGTCTAATTTGCATTGTGATCTTAGGTAAGTAATCAGGAAAGGAAAATCAGTATCTGTGTGTTTGTTTTTATTGCACATTCTTCTCTGGATTTAAACCTGTGAGGGGCTCTCTAAAAGCCACCTTCGCCTGGAGGCAACAGACTTTATTCCAAATCACCCTACAAGCTCCAAGAAATATAAGAAATGTGTGGCAGTTAGTGCCATTACTAGGTGAACAGGGCAAAAATATGTCTTCCTCACTTTCCTTACTCAACACATCTTCATGGTCCACAAGAAACTTCAGAATTTATCTCAAGAACTTTTTCAATGGAACAACAAGGAACATTTTCCTTTAAGAAGAATTGGAACATATAATGCTAAACATGGTAACAATAATTCATGCACTAGAAATGAGTATTTGTAATAAAACTTATCATGCCGAAAAAAAATATCACAAACACATACTCACACATGTACATGCAACTACCTCTAAAATGTATGTTTGACTTTGGGCTTACGTAATGAGATGTCTGAGTGGGATTTTTAGTAAAGATAAATTGCTTCATGGATGGGTGGCATCTCAGTATCCTTCCAACTGACTCCTCATCTATATTGATATAGCTCTTCACCATTTAATAATAAAAATATGCAGATTTAGGAAAAACATAACTCTTGATTCATGGCATAACCATCTCATTGGCCCAGAAAAATTTATAGTAACCTATTATTAATATAAACCTAGACTTGAAAATAGTACAGTGATTCAGGTACTTGCTTTATATGTGGCTTACCTTAGTTTAGATCTCATCACATATGATCCCCCAAGCTGGGAATGGTCTCAAGCAGAGAGCTAAGGTGTAGCCACCGAGTACCACTAGGTAAGACCAAATCCTCCCCCCCCCCATATTTCAACAATAACTTCCCATGAATAATTACATGACATAAGAATCAGACTTTTCCCATATCTGGTTGATCTGCCTTCCTCTCTCTCTACTCTCTAGCCCTCCAGGGTAACCATGCATCTGAAATATGCATGACTAATTCCTGTGTTTTTCTCTTTTTTATAGATAGAGCTATAATATGAATCTGAATGGTCATAGCCACAAATCAATATAATATAGACGTGTGTTATATCTATATCATATTATATGTATGTTTATTCATTTAAACTTCATAAAATAATATTTTAATCATGAAATAACTTAGTTTGAATGTATTATATCATATTCAATCTTTGGGGGCTTCTAATTTTTGCTTAAAAATATATTGTTCAGTCAAGGACAGAGAGATAGCACAAAACATTCTCCTTGCACATGGCTCATCCTGAATTCAATCTCAGCACTGCTTATGGTCCCCCAAAAGTTCCAGGAGAGATCTCTGAACACATAGCCAGGAGTAAGTACATCCAGGTATGGCCCCAAAATTAAAGCATATATATTGATTGTTAAATCTAGTAAAAATGTGTCTCATAGAGGCTGGAGCGATGGCACAAGCAGCGACTGCCTTGCATGTGCTAGCCTAGGACGGACCGTTGTTCAATTCCCCGACGTCCCATACGGTCCTCCCCAGCCAGGATTTCTGAGTGCATATCCAGGAGTAATCCCTGAGCATCACCGGGTGTGGCCCAAAAACCAAAAAGAAAAAAAAAATGTGCCTCATAGTTCATGGGAAGATATGCCTCAAATATTCAGTATTCCACTGTTTAAATAGCATTGATAATGGACCCAGTCCAATGTCTCCAACTACTAAAATACTCATACAATTGAACCTTCTGCACCCAAGAGAATAGACATGCTACACAACTAAATGTTATCAATAATGTTCACAAACAGATTAAGTGAAAGGATCTAGGTGTACAAGTATTCATAATGTTATTATACTGACTAACAAAGTGCCTGTGTTCTTCCTTTATTGTATATAAAAGCTTCTACCAACTTTCAATTTTAATGACTTGTTCAAAGAAATTGCAATGTGGGGGCTTCTTATAATGCTTGACAGCAGTGAAGTTATACATAATTAGAGATTATAGCATAAGAATAACTGAATTTGCTTTTTAATTTTATTTACCAGCTGTGTAACTAACTGTTATCACGTAACCATTGAATGATAATAGTATTTTCCTAGTAGAATAATTGAAAATTCAAAAAGGTAATCCATGCAAGTAATCCATGCCAATCATTTAACTTGGTATCCAAAAGATAATAAACACTCAATAAATATTTATAGTCATTGTTTTTTATTTGACAGCTGTCGAATAGTTATTAAGCACTAGGAGGAAGAGAACCTTTGTGCTTAACACTGGCAGTTCATTCTTACGGATGACAACAGAAGATTTTAGTTTTCTGATAATACTTAGAGTCCGGGGTCCTCAAACTTTTTAAACAGGGGGCCAGTTCACTGTCCTTCAGACTGTTGGAGGGCCAGATTATAGTAAAAACAAAAATTATGAACAAATTTCTATGCACACTGCATATATCTTATTTAGAAGTGAAGAAACAAAATGGGAATAAATAGAATATGTGGCTTGCGAGCCGTAGTTTGAAGACCCCTGATAGACCTTCCCAAAATGATTCACAGGGGCTGGAGTGATGGCACTGGAGGTAAGATGTCTTCCTTGCAAGCACTAGCCTAGGACGGACCGCGGTTCGATCTTCCCGGCATTACATATGGTCCCCCACGCCAGGAGTGATTTCTGAGCACATAGCCAGGAGTAATCCCTGAGAGTCAATGGGTGTGGCCCAAAAACAAAAACAAAAACAATACAAAACAAAAAACCTAAAATGATTCACAGTTCCTGAATCAGTACTACATACAAGTTTGGCTGTTCATCTTACAAGACTAGTTTAGGCTGTTTCATAAATTTGCTTGGCTCCCTAATTGTGTTTTAAGTTTCTAAGCTTTAAAGAAACTGTTATAAACTATTCAGTTATATACTATTCACAATCCTCCAGCAATTATCATAGCTATTTTTATTATTCATTAGTCAGTACAATGGTTATTTGAAGTAATTCATACATCTCTATAGGGATTTACGAAGGGTGAAGTAGGAGAAGCATCTTTTTGTTTTGTTTTGTTTTTGTTTTGGGGGTCACACCCAGCAGCTCTGAGGGGTAACTCCTAGCTGTTCAGAATCACTCCTGGCAGTCTTGGAGGACTATATGGAATGCCAGGAATTGAACCCTGGTCTGTCCTGAGTCTGCCGCATGCAAGGCAAATGCCCTACCACAAGCATCTTAAAATCTATCCTTTGTGAGAAATTAGAATATTATCAGTGTATTCCCTTTGGTTTCTTTTTGTTTTGTTTTGTTTTTGTTTTTGTTTTTGTTTTTGTTTTTGGGCCACACCCGGTAACGCTCAGGGGTTACTCCTGGCTATGTGCTCAGAAGTTGCTCCTGGCTTGGGGGACCATATGGGACACCGGGGGATCGAACCGCGGTCCGTCCAAGGCTAGCGCAGGCAAGGCAGGCACCTTACCTTTAGCGCCACCGCCCGGCCCCACCTTTGGTTTCTTGAACACAATTTTCCTGATGTCTTGCAAGAACTCACAAAAATGAGTTCATATACAGATAGAATAAATGTTCATTGTTAAGTTCAGCTAAACACTTCTACTTTTTGGGCCAGGGCGATAGCACAGTGGTAAGGCATTTACCTTGCATGCAGCAGACTGACACTGGATGGACCACGGTTTGGTCTCCGGCATTCCATATGGTCCCTGAGCTTGCAAGGAGCCATCTCTGAGCTCAGAGCCAGAAGTAACCCCTGAGCGACAGTAGGTGTGTGCTCAAAAACCAAGTTCCCCAAAAAAAAATCTTGTCTGTCTTTTATGTTTTGTTGGGCTTTTTGTTTGTTTGTTTGGTTGGTTGGTTGGTTGGGTTTTTTTTTAATTATATGGAAAGTTATCTTCAGAGGTCAGTGAAGTTCAGTTAGGTGATGGTCTGCAAAAGCCATGGTGGTTGTTAGCTGCATTTCTCTTCTTAAAAGTTTCTTAAAAGCTCCAAAACCCGAGAGGGAAGAAATGAAACAGTATTTTAGGAACAAAACATTAACTCATTAACTTGTAACTTTTTATTAAACCTATGCCTAACCTAAGAAAGTGAAAACTCCAGTCCTTTAGGGTTAAGGGGTGAGAGATTCTTTCTAGCTACTTGCTCCTAATATAGGACAGTTGCAGGGTTATCCGAGTTTTCCACTTTCTATTTCTATATATCTAAAGGCTAAATATCCTTTATATACAATTTTTCTTTGTTGGTCTATTTCTGTCTCTCTCTTTTTTATCGATAAAATAATCTATTTTTTCTTTCTCAAAGTTTCTTTTTTAATCACTTTTTCTCTTATATTCAGTTCTCTCTTCTATTCATTCAGTTTCTCTCTCTTTTCAACATTTCATCTTTTTACTTATATTTTTTCTTTCTTTCTTTCTTTTTTTTTTTTTTTTTTTGAAATCTTTGTAGAAACCAGGATTCACTTAACCTGTTAAGTGTGCCATCTTGTAGAAATTCGCCATTATCCAGCAGGTTACTGCAGCAAGGTGCAAGTCCGCCTGCTTCTCCACTGCTGCAAGGCTGCAAGGGCCCAGGGCTGCCAGGGATGCAGGACTGCAGAACTGCACACTGCATAGGCCCAAGCCTGCTAAGGCCTGGTTGCTACAAGGCTTGCAGGTACCCATGGGGCCCTGCTCTCAGGTAGGGCCTTGTACCCACCCAGGGATGCCAACTTGTAGCAACCGCCCACTCAGGAATGAGAGAGAGATAAGAGAGAAGTAGAAACCAAGAATAAGTTTATTCCTCCTGGAATCTGAGGCCTGCCACAACTGCCCATGGGTTTCTGAGATAGAGAGGGAGAAATAGATGAATATTCACCAGCCAGAGATGGCCAGGGGAGACCTGGTACAAAAAGAGAAAGAGAAAAGAATAGATACAAAGCAGGCAGCATCTTGCCAATGCTTTATCTCTGTTTCCCTGCAAGTTGGCAGGCAGGCCCTGCTGCTCGATTTTTCCACTTATTGGTTTGACCCTGTGGTACACACAACTATCTTAATATTCAATATTGTCATGGTGTACATATTTCAACTCAACAAATGCTTTTGTGGCATTCTGCTACATGTTTGTCAAGGTCACTATCCTGAGCCCCTTCCCCCCTGCAACTGTCCAAATTTTTCCTTTTATACTGGAATGACAAGGGGCATGTCCAGGGCCTTGTCCAGGTTCAACTGTTATTGCAATGGGGTTATTCAAGGAAACATATTCAAGGAACATGTCCAAGTCCAACTGCCATATATCAACACATATGCAGATGGAATAAACATTGTTTGTTAAATTTACCTAAAAACTAAATAATTCCAATGAATTGCTTGATTTTTCCACTTATTAGTTTGACCCTGTGGTACACACAACAATCTTAATATTCAATATTGTCACGGTGTACATATTTCAACTCAACAAACGCTTTTGTGGCATTCTGCTACATGTTTGTCAAGGAAGTCTGTTACTGAATTGTGAACTTAATATTAGGCTTGAAAATGAATAATTTAGGTTCAGGATGTGGTTCAGCATAAGGCATTTGCCTCATGTATGAGGCTCGGGATTTGATTTCCAGCACAGTAAAAAAGAAATGTAGAAGAAGGATGACTAAGGGGAAAAGAAAACCAAATTTACTATTTCTCATGAAATTAGGCTTCATGTCTTGCTTCGTGGAATTTCTGTTTTAATTTTTTCTTCATTTTTCATATTTTCTTCTTTTTTTCCTCCTCAGCTCTGCTGTGCCAGCGATTAAACCTAGAACTGATACGTCAAGGCAACTACTCTACCACTAAGCCCCACTAGCATTTCTATTTAGAAATGTTGATTACATTTGGCTTCCAAGTATAAAATGCAAACATGCTTGTATATGAGCCAAGCAAATTTAATTTACTTGCATGAATAGGATCAAAGCACAGAAGCTATTTTAAAAGAATTTTATACTTTCTTTACTTGAGACATAAACAAAGGATAATTAATTAGTTAGTGAAGTGGGTAATTTTCTTTGAGAGGCAGCAGATGGCTGAAGGACAGATTATAGAGAAATAATCAATTACCCCTTTATTTGCTGGAGAGGCATTGAAAAATATACATTTTGTCAGATACTTCCAGTTAGAAGCCTTTTGTTTAAACATGCATTATATTACTATTATTCTTATTTCATAATTACGGTAATACAAAAGCCATTTTCTTAATGATAACATTTTTTTTTTTGACTTTTGGGTCACACCTGGCAGCGGCGCTCAGGGGTTACTCCTGGCCTTGTGCTCAGAAGTCGCTGCTGGTAGGCTCAGGGACCATATGGGAAGCAGGGATTCGAACCACCGTCTGTTTGAACAGCTGCATGCAAGGCAAATGCCTTATCGTTGTGCTATCTCTATGGCCCTCAATGATAACATTTTCATATGTATGCTGAATCCAGTGAAGTAATGTATTCCCTTTTATGGAATAAATATATTTATATTTGAGGGGCTAAAGCCCTTTTGGATATGCTTGCTATCATACATTATTTATTCATCTTGATATTCAGCATAATTTTCCTGACAGTCCTTCTTTCATTTGAAATGTTACATAACAAATATGCCAGAACCGGTTGTCACTTAAATTTATCCTTCTATTCCATAAGCTCTGGACAAAGAGGGAAACAAATGTGCATTATCCTAATGCATGGTACCTCTCGGCCACAGCTTATGTTTTTCTCCTGTAGATCAATGTTTCTTCTCATGAAAATAATTTCACAGGAGTTTAGACTTATCTTGACATTATAGATGACCACTAAAGTTTAGTTTTATACAGCGGGTGTCAAAAGATATCTATATTCAAATTTGCTTGCTCTGTGGTTTGCATTTAATCTGCTACAAGATCTGTGTCGAAGCAGACAGGAATAAACTATTTTCACTATACTGTATATAGTATATATTTACTTTAAATATAGATTTCAGAAAATATATAGTAATTACTGAATACTGCTTCAGATAATTCCCCTCAAATAAATAGACAGTCCACATATATAATGAACCATAAATTTGCCAGCAGTTCAAATATCAGAATTACGTTCTGTGATTTTTTGAATCATTTTTATGGTGACCAAAGTGAATTATGAATCTTTCACAGTCATATTTAAGGTACATAGTGACAACGAATTAGGGGCATTCCCACCACCAGTGTGTGATTTTTGACTAGGATGGTTTTTTGGTTGACAGTCTGATTGAGAAACAGACAGGCTGGGTAACTTCGGATGGGCTTCTCTATCACCTGCAGCTTTCCTGTGCAAGTCATCACTGTGCAAGAAAATGACCGATGGTCAAACAAAAGCACCTTGATGTCCTAGACTGGGAATTTTTATAACCATCCAAAGTTTTGGAAGCAGCTCCAGGCTGAGCTATGTCAGGAAATAGGGAGGTGGAAGAAATTAAGGATTCTCTGACTCTTTCCACCTTGTTATATAAGCAGAAGAAAAACAGTATATTAAATCTGATTTATAATAATACTCAATTGAAGTTGCTAATTCCTGTATTTACAAGACAAACTTTATTATACCCTTACATGCTAGGTTCTGTATACACTATAATCCAATAATAAAATATAAGAAAGGGGAGAGTATTTTCATCATCACTTTTTATTATAGAAACTAAAGATTGATAGAATGTAATAAAGCCTTTTGGTTTCATAACACTATGATTTTTTTTCGAATAGCTATAAAGTACTCAAGTATTATTGCTAGGATAGTTCTCTAATTTTATTTTAAATTTTGAATATTCAGGTAAGCCCCAAACAAGTATGAGGCCCTCTTCCTGCAATAATTGGCTACCTAATATCTAGACATCTCTTATTATTCCCATAATCTTAATGAGTCTCTTACTACAGATTATGTATGCGATAGTCACTGATTAGTATAACACTGGCTGCTATAACGAAACCAACAATTGATGGGTTTCATGTTTGTTTTCTTCAAATAACAGTTCATGTGGGTGTTTTTGATTGGTTAATTCTGTTTCCACAAGGTAATTCAGAGAGCCTGGTTCTTTTTTTTCATGTGCCTTTATCATCAGGCCTTGCTGAAAAAGAGAAACAGGAAGCTGTCCCATATGCTTATCTTGATATTTCATTAGCAAAAATTGGTCATAAGACCACTGAGGCGTTACAGGCAGAGAGAACTTGTAAACATTGTCCATAATTGGGCAGCTGCCACCAACTGCAGAGAATACTACGGAGAGATAAAGCTACATTTTGTAAATAACTAATTGCTTCATGCAGTATAAACCAAAATAATACAATAAAATCTAATGTACAAAGATCTACTTTAAATTGACTGTCACTCACTTAAGATAAAGATAAAGTCAGTAATGTCAGAGTTAAATCACGACTCTGCAGACCTTCTTAGGAGAGTCCAGACTACAAATCTGGACTTATAGGACTTTTTAAAAGACCATTGCTAAAAACAAAAAGAAAAAAAAAATTTTTTTAAATGCCACTTATATAAGCAGATAGGTGGGTTTGAGACTAAAAGAAATAGAAGGGGCTTTGATGGGATAGGGGATAGTGTTGAAACATCGCATGTGTGAAACCCAGTCATAAATAACTGCCATTTCACAGTGACAAAATTTAAAATAATTTTTAAATGGCACTGCCATTAAGATAGATTACAATTCAGTTGATCCAGTTTCTTTCTCGCCCTGTAAGTTTAGCAAGTTTACACGATGACGCTTGGGGAATGGGAGCTGGAAGGGGTTGTTTTGTAGGCACATGTATGTTTGCTATACTCAAGAGATAGTTTTGATTCCATGTTGGAGAGTCACTCCTAGCAACGCCTGGTGCACCGTAAGTAGTGGCAAGGATCAAATCACAACTGGCTTTGTGCATGGTAATCACTTTAATCCTTGTATTGTCTCTCTAACCCAAATCACCACATTTTAGCAAAGCAGGAAATGGTGAAAGAGACATCCCAAATTCTTTAGCAAGTGCCTTTCAGAAGAGTTTCTGAAAGGAGAGTCCCCAGTTTATGCTCCAGATTTGTCTCCTTTGCAGGAAGTTCAAAATTTGCCGACCGACCTATGACATTTCTTTCTTTCTTTTTTTTTTTATTTTTCGGGCCACAGTCGTTTGATGCTCAGGGGTTACCCCTAGCTTGGGGGGACCATATGGGACGCCAGGGATCAAACTGCTGTCCTTCCTTGGCTGGCGCTTGCAAGGCAGACACCTTACCTCTAGCGCCACCTCGCCGGCCCCCCACGATGACATTTCTAATGTAGCTGACAACATTAACAAACCAGAATGTTGAATATGAAAGTCCAGATTGCTAGTTTCTTTGGTAAAATCAGATGTGGTGTGTACCTTGGGTAGAAAACTTCTATATGGCAGCAATAGAGCTATCAACGAGTGCCAGTTGCTCTTTAAACCAAGGACTGTCCTCTAGGCTCCATGTCGCACCTGGCCCTCCCAGGATCACCCACCCATCCCTTTCACTCACATCCATTGGATAAATTCTAGCAGGGTCTCCAATATTACCCTGAACAGAGATTTCAGGCTTGGCAGTCAGACATCTCCAACCTCTGTAAGGGCAGAACAAATATCTACTTTTCTCTCCAATAAGCAGCCAAGCTAAAACCACAGCCATTAAAGCTGACATAAACGTCATGTTTAGAAGCGGTAACTATATAATTGGGACATCCTAGCTCCCTGAGCATCAAAATCAATTATCCTGAGAAAACCCTTGTCCAGCTAATCACTCTTGAATTGTACATTTATAAAAAGAAAAAATAAACTAATTTTAGGTGATCAGGAGAAGGGTGTTCCCCGGGGATCTGGCTAAGTTCATTCTAGGACATTTGACAGTCTGTCTCTTGCGTTTGCTTTTTTGGGATCTGATGCACAGGCTATAAGTCTAGAGCAGTTTTTAGCCAGGGCTCAAATTGAATGAATTCTAATGCTTGGTGAGTCATAAGGAATCTAGAACAAAGGGGTGTGTGTGTGTGTGTGTGTGTGTGTGAGTGTGTGTGTGCGATAAAGGATCTAATCTCTAGGGAGGCACACACACAGTGGCAAGAATCCTCTGGAAATAAAATGAATTTGTAAAGATCACTTTAGTTTGTTTTAGAGGATTTCTTCCAAGATTTCTGAAGAAGCACCTTTCACTGAAATTCTCACTATTGACGATTGTTTTATATATATATATATATATATATATATATATATATATATATATATATATATACCTTTGACATTGTATACGAATGTACTTCATAATAAGTTCAATTCTTCCCTGCTGGTGGCATTCTACTTGACTAAAAACAAATATTCCTTTCATCTAAAAAAATTAGTATATACCTTTGGCATTGTATACGAATGTACTTCATAATAAGTTCAATTCTTCCCTGCTGGTGGCATTCTACTTGACTAAAAACAAATATTCCTTTCATCTAAAAAATTAGCTATTTGCACATGGCCTTTTTTCCAAATGGACTGGAGGCTTTTTTGTTGATAAAATTTTAGGATTATGTTGTTGAAAGCATGGGATTCTATAGCATGGTCTTCCTTAGCCTCTTTTTTCCTGGACATAAATATTCTTTGTCCTTGTTTTCTAAGGGGCTGTTACATCAGGCACCACAAACCAGTGACTTGTGGACTAAACAGGACTTTTAACTATCTTTTGGTACATGCTAACATTTTTTAAAATATAAAATACCACATGTTTTGTAGTTCTCATATTTATACTAAACTTAATTTATAGACTCATGCTTGAGCCACTGTTTTGGCCCCTTAAGTAGTAATTTTTTAAAATGTAAGTTTTTCATTTGTTCATCTTTTTCTGTATTCTCTGACCTTATACAGAAATAATCTGACTAAATTAGACTACACTTAATTGCAAATAGAAAAACAGCCAGTAACTAAATAAACATACCCTAAATTACAGAATTACAAAGAGGAGTGAGAGAAGTAGAATACAGATGGGGGAGGGGCATTGGTGGTGGGAGTGTTGTACTGGTGAATAGGGGGGTGTTGGGGGTGTTCTGTTTATGATTGAAACCCAACTACAATCATGCTTGTAATCATGACACTTAAGTAAAGATTTTATAGAATAAAAATAAATCAGTATCTATCAAGCACGGCAGCCATAAATAGCAATGCCAGTAAAATCTTAGATATATACCAGGGAACATAGAGGGGTGTGTATAATATAGTGTATAGGGTTCTTGCCTTGCATGCCACTGACTGGGTTTGATTCCCAGAGTCCCATATGGTCCCCTGTATCCAGCTAAGAGGGATCCCTAAGCATAGAGCCAGGAGAAAACCCTGAGCAAACTTGGTATCCACTTTATGGAGAAAAAAAAAAAGAAATATAATTGAGAAAAATATACTTTTATGTGACTGCCCTTATTATTTTCCCTGAACCTGCCATGTATTATTTAAAGTACAGCCCAACAGTAATATTCTATGCTGTGAAACACCATTCAGCATCACTTTTCAGTAAAAGATACTTCCCAATTTCTGGTTTGTGAAAGCAGTTTTGCAATTTTAGATATGTCAGGAAAAAAGTGCACTGGAGATAAGTTATTTTTCTTTCATAAGAGCAAAACAGAATTTTAACATCTTTTCAGATTCAATTTGATTTTCAGAATAAGGGGTTTACCTCTAATTCTAGATTGGTAGGCAGGAGTATTCAGTTTACAATTTTGCACATGACCACTAAGTAGTGACCTTCAATTTCATTATTTAGCGAATGTTGACTTGAGATCAGAGCAATAGACCAGTAAGTAGGGCATTTGCCTTGCATGCAGCCAACTCAGGTTCAATCCCCAGCAATCTATATAGTCTACCAAACCTACCAGGAGTGATTTCTGAGGGCAGAGCAAGTAGTAATCCTAGAGTGTGCAGGGTATGGCCCAAAACCAAAGAAAAAAAACTACAATTAGTAGCAAGTCAATCTATCACAGAAAGAATCAACAGTTTATATTATAATATAAGTATATAAATATGTAAATAATATAAAAATAAATTATAATTTATTTAGTTTGAGGTTGGAGGGTAAGGGAAGAGAATGGAATCTCCCACATAGTGAATGCTCATAAGGATGTGAGCTCTCAAGTACTGCAATGCTGGTGCTTATTCAGGCAACCTGCTGGTGTTTGGGGCCTTTATGGTTGCACCCAGGGATGCTGGGGGATGCTGTGGTGCTAGAAATCAAATTAAGATCAGCTGCATGAAAGACATAATATACCGTAACCTCTGCATTTATTTATTTGGCCTCTCTCTTACTAGTTTTGCTATGAATATCTTTTTTGGTTTTGGGGCCACACCCGGAGGTGCTCAGGGGTTACTCCTGGCTGTCTGCTCAGAAATAGCTCCTGGCAGGCTCGGGGGACCATATGGGACGCCGGGATTCGAACCAACCACCTTTGGTCCTGGATCGGCTGCTTGCAAGGCAAATGCCATTGTGCTATTTCTCTGGCCCCATGCTATGAATATTTTTATACTTACAAAAGTCACTTAATTTTGTTCAAGTACAGGCTTATGATAAATAAAAAAAACACATTTGATTTTATTAAACAAGAAATATTCTGTTGAATATTAGCATTTGCTAGCCTCATTTTATATAAATGGTGATTAAATTCCAAAAGATTTAAAAACAGATCAAGATCATGTTTATTTTAAGAAAAAAAATCTTTCTGGCCCTCTAATAGTTACTTCCTTGCAAGTTGTAATAATGGCTTCTGTTGCAAGTTTAATTTGTGGTTGCTTTGAAGCCTACAAAGCAATTGGTTATATTGTAAGTTGGTTTTTCAAATATAAAAATTAATTTGAATATTAATTTAATCAATCAATTTTAATTAAGTTCCATTAATTAATTTTCAGTTTATCTCCAAAATATATTAAAAATTAATTAATTGAAATTCAGTTTAATATGCAGTTAAATTGCATGCTCAAAGCCATTTAGGCTTACATTAAGAATCTGATATTGGGGCCCGGAGAGATAGCACAGCGGCGTTTGCCTTGCAAGCAGCCGATCCAGGACCAAAGATGGTTGGTTCGAATCCCGGTGTCCCATATGGTCCCCCGTGCCTGCCAGGAGCTATTTCTGAGCAGACAGCCAGGAGTAACCCCTGAGCACCGCCGGGTGTGGCCTAAAAATCAAAAAAAAAAAAAAAAAAAAAGAATGTGATATTGGAAGCTGGAGAGAACACAGAACACTTGCTTTGCAAGCTACTAACCTGGTTTCAAAGCACAGAATCTGGAGTAAGTACTGAGCACAACCAAGCGTGCCCTCCCCAAACAAATCAAAAAACAATGTGATATTAATGCACTACAGGATAAAACTATATTTAGGGAAAAACTTGTCCAAAATGCAGTGTACTTTAACAATTTTTTTTAAAGCATCAGGAATTTACACTCATGTGAATTAACTGCTCTCCTTCAAATTGTCTGGAACAATTTATTTGTTTAGGGATAAAGTGTTTTTATGTTTTTACATTGACCTATAAGTGCAGAAACAGCATATAAATTTAGATTTCAGTTACCATTGGCAACCATGCGTTATAAAGTTGAGCATGCACTGCATTTCTCTTGTCATTTTGAACTTTGAGTTCAGCTTCAGTAGGAAATGTCTGTCTTTAGAGGTCACTCCTTCCTTAGGTTGTTGAGAATCTCGTCTAAAATTGCTTCATCCTTGCTGGGACATTGGGTTTAATCGTTTTTATTTGTAATTATTTTCATTGGAAAATTTTCTCACTCATCCTGGCTCTTTAGGTTTTCGCTTCCTTGCCTCTAATGTTTTTCCTACAATCCAATGAATTGCTTTCTTCCTTGCCTCAACCCCTAAGATTATGGATGGAATTTTACGAGTCTTCATTTCAAGAGGAGAGATTCCTGAATTTATTCAGGGACTTCAGTTGTAGCAACCCATCACCTAAAATTCTTAGCCTGTTTTTACTATCCTCTTATGACATTAAATCCCCTACCCTCCACGTAGGAAAATCTACTCCACCAAATGGTGGATCTTTTGTCTTTGAGTTCCTTTGTTATTTCTACAACTCCAGGGTTTCCTTTTATTATACCGAAAGTGTTATAAATGTAAATAAATGAACATAATCAGTTTTATTCACCCTTACCCTGTCATAGGAGAATTTTCCCATTCTGTCAGCCATTTTGTCTCAAAGTCCTTATTCTAAGAAAATTTAGTAGAAAGCAAAGAAAAACTGAAATGGGTGTAACAGATACACTTTGCCTAATTTTTCCAAGGTGCTATTTTCCACCAGCCATTTGGTAAGCTGACTGAATTACCCTCTTCTTCCTATTGTTGACTGTGCTGAGAATTCATGAGATTATTATTTTTTTTTTTTTTGGTTTTTTGGGCCACACCCGGTGACGCTCAGGGGTTACTCCTGGCTATGCACTCAGAAGTCGCTCCTGGCTTGGGGGACCATATGGGATGCCGGGGGATCGAACCGCGGTCCGTCCTAGGCCAGCGCAGGCAAGGCAGGCACCTTACCTCCAGCGCCACCGCCCGGCCCCTCATGAGATTATTTTTAAAATAAAAGCATTCCAAGGTTGTTCAAACTAATTTTCAAACCACTCATTTCATGGTCATAGATGTGTTGCTTTAACAATAATTCTTCCTAAAAATTTCTTAGTCATACTGTACAGATTTAGAATTTTATATGTATTTATTTTTAGAAATATATTAATTTGTATTTTAGAATAATATTTTCATGATAAGTGAAGATAATGATCACATCATCATGAAATCATAAAATAGAATACTCATAATCCATGTTTATATTTTTGTTTATTTATTTATTGTTTATTTGTGGGGTGGTTTTTTGTTTTGGGGCCACACCCAGCAGTGCTCAGGGGTTGCTCCTGGCTGTCTGCTCAGAAATAGCTCCTGGCAGGTACGGGGACCATATGGGACACCGGGATTCTAACCAACCACCTTTGATCTTGGATCCGCTGCTTGCAAGGCAAACACCGCTGTGCTATCTCTTCAGACCCATATTGGTTTTTTTTTTTTTTAATATTTTGTGTTTTTCTTTAAACTCTATAGTCTTTTAATGAGAAAATAGGAAAACCATACAACTATAAAACAAAAGTTTTGAAAGAAAAAGCTCAATCATATTACTTCCAAATTTTAAATATATATATATGCCAACTTTAAATATATAAACATATGTAGATATATATTATACTTGTCCATTAAAATAGCTTAAACGCTGACTATTTTATCAATGAGCATTTTAGCACCTAGAGCTTAATTTCTTCATGTCTTTCCTACTGGAGACTCTAGAAAAGTGACAGATTCCAGGTTATACTGTTGCATTTGGGAAGATGAAGCATCAAAGGCTAATGAATGGAGGCATGTCAGACGTGGTAACTGCTGAAAGAGTTTATGCTTGTCAAACATGAGTCCATTGGAATTTCAGGGGAAAAATATGGCTGTGACTGATTTGGTTTTTTTGTGTGTGTTTGTTTTGTTTTTTGTTTTTGGGCCACACCCAGAGGCTCTCAGGGGTTACTCCTGGTTCTGTGCTTAGAAATCACTCCTGGCAGGCTCAGGGAACCATATGGGATGCTAGGGATAGAACCCAGGTATGTTCTGGATCAGCCTCGTAGAAGGCAAACACCCTATGGCTGTGCTATCTCTCTGACCCTAGGTGCAACTAAATTAAACAGCAAGAATAAATAAAAATGGATTGTGCAGTTATTTCCCAAGGAAAAGGATATGTTATTTGTCATATCCTTTTGAAATAATTATTGTTTGATTCTTTCTGCAGAAAACTTATAAAGGAGAATAATTCAGTGCTTACCAAACCTAATGAGAAAGGATTCTTTTTCAGCTCCATGTAATAAAAGAAAGCTCTTCCATAGATGAGTAGCTACAATAAAAAGAATTATAAAATTTCCATCTACTGTCAGTAAGATAAGCAATTTCATGAAAGGATTCTAAGGAAACTATATAGATGAAGTTTTATCCACAGAAAAATCGCTAATTGCAAAAAGTAAAATATGTCTCAACCAAAATGAGGCCTGGAATTTTACACTTTTAGCTAAGGGATCAAGCAAATTTTAAAATGAGGAGGGATTCAAACTGGATACGTTTCCATTTCTCAAATTCTCAGATCTACCCTGTTTAAATCTGCCAGGACAGAAATTTAAAAACCTCCTCAAGTCTTTTTGAACACATAGGTGTGTTGAATTGATTGTTGACAATTGAAAAATATAGCAGGAAGTGTTCATGGGTGAAAGGTGGTGTACAGTATAAGACTGAAACTCAATCTTGAACAATTTTATTTGTAATCATGGTATTTAAATAAAGGAAAAATATAGCAGGAAATGTTCCATGATTGGAATGTTTGCCTTCTCTCAGCATGGAGTTGTTTTTGACCACCCACCTGTGCTTATCCTCTGCAGCCCATTCTTAGTGCCTGTTCTGCTCAACA
Organism: Suncus etruscus; assembly: GCF_024139225.1. Taxonomy (NCBI): domain Eukaryota; kingdom Metazoa; phylum Chordata; class Mammalia; order Eulipotyphla; family Soricidae; genus Suncus; species Suncus etruscus. Next base: position 2,560,651 of record NC_064856.1, on the reverse strand, counting down.
GCCTGCTTGCCTTTTGACTTGTCTTCTGACAGTGTAACTCTAGACGTAGGAATGTGTGACTCTATAAACTTCTAATAAATGTAACTCCCTTGGAACAGAGCCAGACTTTGCCCTGCATACTTTTCATATTTTCTTATAACAAACAAGCATTTCATTGATAAGAAAAGAACATAAAAAAGAAAGCTCTAACTTGACATTTTATAATATGTGCAGCTTTGCAATTAATCCATTCATAGCTAGATGGCCTTTTTAAAAGAGTAAAGTTTGTGGCATTAATACATTTAATTCAAAAACTAAACTATTTGTATTTAAAATACTGTAGTATACAGTAAACCCTACTGCTTACAGATCCAATGAAAAGGGGGACATTAGTGTTACAATTTAACCATAGCTGAGCCAATTATTATTAAATATTTTTAAATAATTATTCATGAATACTGTTATTATGATAATGATGCTGAGAGTCATCATAAAAATTTTGGTACTGGTCCAAGTCTCAGTACAAAGACCCCAAATCCCCATGAATTTCTTTTGTGGCAAGAGCTGTAAGCAAGTCTTTGTTATGCTAATGGGGTGACTTTGGGAAGGCCTCAGGGTAAATAGTCAATTTGGGCAGGGGCAAGGGCAGAAGTTTAAATCCAAACACCAATGCCTTGTGATTTAAACAATCCTACACACTGTGATGTCTCTATAAATATCCATAACATAGAGAGTTTGAAGCGTTTGGGAGTTGATAAACATTTGTAATAGTTGAAAGTACCATATTCAAGGGCAGAGGTTGCCATTCTTTTCATGTATCTTGCCGTTATATGTTTACCTAGACATATCTTGCATTTAGCTGTTTCTGAGTTTCATCCTGTCATCTATAAAGTAAAATATTTCTCTGAATCTTGTATCTGCTTTAACCAATGTATTCAACTCAAGATAAGTATTTAGAAATCAGTCTATAGCCCATGGGCCAAATCTATAACCAGTAAGTCAAAAGTACAATTGACAGGGGCCAGAGAGATAGCATGGAGATAGAGCATTTGCCTTGCATGCAGAAGGACGGTGGTTCGAATCCTTGCATCCCATATGGTTCCCCAAGCCTGCCAGGAGCAATTTCTAAGTGTAGAGCCAGGAGTAACCCCTGAGCACTGCGGATTTCACACACACACACACACACACACACACACACACACACACACACAAGCGCGCGTGCGCAAAAAAAATACAATTGACAGCCTAGTTCTATGACCAACTTTTGGGACTGCCTAATAGACTGTGCCCTTGTCCTGTGGGATTGATGCTATTTCAGGGTAGTGTCAGAATTGTGTCTGATATAAGGCACATAATTGCCTTGAATATGGTCAATATCAGCTCGGTTCTCAGCATTACATAGTGGTTTCCTGAGTACTGCTTGGAGTGACCCCTAAGCAGAGAGTCAGGAATAAAACCTGAATACAATTAAATATGGCCCAACACTCTTAAGCACTTTTAAACTCACCCATAAAGAACTGACTGTCATTGTTTTGTCGTTGAAGCTCCAGTGAAAATAAATGGTTGTGCAAGTTCTTCGATCCATCTAGCAAGGGGCATCTCAGAGCCTCAAAGTTGCTCCTCTCGCAAAGTCTTTTATTTTGAATAAATTTCAAATACCAGTGCATGATATAAATTCCCCCATTGTTTATTTCTGGAGAGACTGTACTCAAGCCAAACCATATTTATCAGAAAACACATATATACATAAAACTTCATTTATTCAAACAGATCTCTATTATCTAAGACTCTTCTGGTCACCTGGTGTTTTTCAGAATTCATAATTCTTCTGCTTTGGAAAAGGCAAAGTGATACATATGATCACTATCTTCCAGGAGTAATGGGGTAATCCTTTAAGTGAAAGTCCTTTATTTAGCTATAATCTGCATGGATGTACTCAAGAAGGAGAGTAAATAAGGATAACAAGGAATATTTACATATGTCAATGAATTTACCGCAAATCTAAGAAAATCTCAGATAAGATGTTATGGCCCTGTATGAAAGAGCAGAATCTTTACAAAACTGCTCTGGCTTATAAACAAGCTCAAAAAGTGGGTGAGCTAAAGAGAATGTCCTCCCGATTGCAGGCATGGAAAGGATCAAGGGATTAGAAAGAAGCTCAAGAAATAGTACAGTAGGTATGGCTGGACTATCGCCATGAACATGCACGGCCAACCAGAGTTTGATCCCCAGCATTCCATATGGTACCCTGAACCCATCAGGAGTAATTCCTGAGCAAAGAGCTAGGAGTAAATCCTGAACACTTGTGAGTGTGGCCCCCAAAACAAAAAGAAAAGAAAAGAAAAGGTACTGGAAAGAGCTATCAGGTTTGCATTGCAGGCAGATAGCATTGGTATCAATGCCAGTTTGATATCAGCATTGCCTATACCCTAAGCACCAGCAGAAGTTAAGCACAGAACCAGAAGTAAACCCTGAGCAGCATAGGATTCCCCACATTTATATAAAATGAGATCCAAATGCATTGAGAACTGGCTACAACCTCTTGGAAGTTTCAGGGTAGGCATCAGGGACTGCATCTAAAGTGTAGACAGAATAAAGTCAGGATTGGGTCAGAAAGCAGAACTTGATGATCGGAATAGATGTAGATTATGAGATAATCCTGGTGTTCAGAATAGCTCAGTGCCATGACTTCAACTGGAATTACTGAGAATCTCCTGAGTCAGAATCCAAACTAACAAATGTTTGTGTGCTCACGTTTCAAAAGTAGGAAAAAAAGTTCCTTTAAGGTTTTAAAGATACTTCTTAAGGAAAGCTGCCTCAATGCCTAAGAGAAGAAATAGAGCCCTGTTAATGAGACAGTTTAAAGATTATTTTCTCTGCTACAGTTAGTGGTATGAGTATAGAACAAGTCATTTAAATTCTGAGTTCTACTGGGCTCAACACGAACCTTCCCAGCAGGCAACACCCACTCTTGATCCACCCCTCCACCCTCTGTAGAAAAATCCCAGTTTATACTTGTATTGTGATGAGGGTGGCCTTTGAGCCTGCTGTTGAAAAAGCATTCTGTGACCTTGAAAGGTTTGAAAATTTTCAGAGCATGATTATATAAATACCTGAAAATACATTTTAGAAAGTAACTTAAACAGTGACCAAGCAAATAAAAACTAAAATGAAAAGTAGACTCAAAATAAAATGAAGGAAACAAAACAAAAGGTAAAAATCAGTGATATGATTACCTGGTTGTGAAAATTCATTGAAAGATTTTTTATTTTTCCAAATTTTCCACAAAATTCTTGCTAACTGCACTGCCCAGTCTCTTGGTTTTCTTTCCTTTTCATTTTCCTGATTTTTGTCCTCTTTAGTTCCCTGATTAAACCAGTCTCATCAGTGACCTCAGCACATCTAGCCATCAGTAGTTTGTAATCGTTGCCTTAATTTTCTATTATTTGGGGAAATTAGGTAGATGTCACTCTTCATGAGATGTAGTCTATATGTGTTTTATATACATATATATATACATATACATATATATATGTGTGTGTGTGTCTGTGTGTGTGTGTATGTGTGTGTTAGAACCCCGATGGTTCAGGGTTGGGTCCAAATTAATGGTGCTGCTTTGATCCATTAATATAATCACCATGTAATCACCAGAGCTATATTGTAGAATACTTTAGAAGACTATACTTGTACAGGATTAAATCCAGGGCTTTCATGTATGTAAAGCGTATATTCCAGCCCTTTAGGCAATCTCCTCCAGATCCCAGGATCAAGAACTTCAGATCATTTCATATTACTACTGTCAACTCTTTCAAAAGATTCCCTGGTATGTAGATCATTTATAACATTGCAGTTCTTCAACTGTTATTTTTATATCATTTTATATCATGCATAATCTGAAGTTTCAGCTATGGAAAATGACATGTTCACCTCAATCCCGTCTTCCCCTTTATGTAGGTACCTGGTGGGTGATATTTTATTTACTCCTTTCCTGTGTTTGTAGAACTCTTTCCAAGAGTTTTTATCAAAGGGCTACAGAAACCTCAAGGATCTGACATTCGCTTCTGTTGATGTCTCCCAGTTGCAGGTGGAGCTGGAGCAAGAGTATCAAGACAAGTTCAAAAGATTGCCCCTGGAGATTTTAGAATTTGTGCAGGAAGCCATGAAAGGGAAGATTAGTGAAGACAGCAATCACAGTTCTGCCCCTGCCTCCCTCGCCTCAGATTCTAGAAAACTGAACCACAAGTCTCCCTCCAGTGAGGAGTTGGAAGGAGACCACCCGGGGAAAGAGTTTGATACTCCTCTGTAAAAATTCCTGCCAAATTTTCAGAATATGCATGGCCACCGAAGCTCCACTGGACTCTCTTATTTCAAGATCACTGCCCAGGCGCATCTTCCTGAGACCCATCCCTTCATCTAAGCTCCATACGAAAGGGAGAGTTCCAGAAGGATCCTTGCAGCTGTCCCCATGCTTAGGTTTCACGTGTTCCATGGAAACTACTGCAAGTCTACTTGTGGAGAATGCATGTTTGTGGGGTTTTTATTTCCTTTCAAATGTAAATGTAAAGCAGAAAACGTCCAGGCTCCAGGAAACTTTTAATGAAGGAAAGCGTTTTCTTTGAAGAAGTTTAAACTCACGTTTTTTATTTGAAACCCTGGTGTAAAGCATTTCAAAGTAATAAGAATAGGTTGAGCATTGCATAGCACTACGACTTAAACTATTAAATAGCCAACTTTGAACATTCTTTCCTAACTGCCCCTCAGCTACCACATCCTCAAGATAATTTGTATATTCCACTGTTTCCTCTTTTGCTTTGCAAGCACTGGTGGCTTGCAGTTTGCTTATTTATTTATCATCACAGTCTCCGTGTATTTGTTGCTGACACAGCGTTAGTAGATACCATAGCATTCAAATAAGCTCATTCTCTTAAGAAAAGGATCACTTGTGAAGGTCCTTTGTGCAATGGTTCGTGTAGCACTCTGGACTCAGAAAAATCAATCAATCACTTGATTGTATCCTCGCCCAGTGAAACTATCCTCAAACTTAGCAATACAGTTTGTACGTTTAGCTGCATGAGCAAGCTAGCTGTACACTTCTGGTTAGTGCGTTGTCCCAGTTGACTATTTGACTCAGAGTCTGGGTTTTCAGTGTTCCTTGGCTTACAATGATTATGCAAATATGCGAAGAATATATTCAGGTGAATAAATATAATTGAGATGATGTATGTAAAGCAAAGATTCAATCAGAACGAACAGGTTCCAGAGGCTATTTTACTGTCTAAGTTTTTTATGGTTCATTTATTTTTAATACAGAGCTAAAGGTTGGGTGTTTATCTAGAGACTAAGGATGCACAAATAAATGATATCTATTATCTCCATGTATATATGTATGCACTAATCAAGTGTAGGTATGTATTTCTTAATTGGCAATAACTCGAAACTTCCACAGACTTAAAAGCAAATCTAAGAATTAATAGAATGAGAAACATTAATGAAGTTGAAAAACCCGTAGACTAATAAATTATATTTAAATACTAAGAGAAAATGGAGCCACTGAGGCAAGTTGAAGTAGATTTTATAAAAGTATAATATATAGGGGCCGGAGAGGTAGCATGGAGGTAAGGCGTCTGCCTTTCATGCAGGAGGTCATCGGTTCGAATCCCGGCGCCCCATATGGTCCCCTGTGCCTGCCAGGAGCAATTTCTGAGCCTGGAGCCAGAAATAACCCCTGAGCACTGCCGGGTGTGACCCAAAAAAAAAAAAAAACCACAAAAAAAAAAAAAGTATAATATAAATTGGACATAAGTTTTGGAGAATCAAGTTGGATTTTATGTATCAGATTTTAACCAGATTTTATAGGTCAGAATATATTAAAAGTCGTAAGTCATAAGACAATATGAAAATTTATCAGTATCTTCCATAACTTTTATGTTTAACAGATTTTATTCAAATAAATAAAAGGCTTTTGTTATATATTTACTTTGTATATGATGTTTACTTAAATGTGTGTTTTTGTTAAATTCTTACATAGATTGCATAAAATAAACAATTTCATGGTAAAACTAATAAAAACATTGAAAGGTTTTTAAGAGAGAATAAATAAATAGAGGAAATATAATTTAGAGAATAACACATTTAAATCATGAGGCTTGATGCTTTTAGCCTTAATTTTCTTTCAGATTAATCTGCCTGTAACATAGAAAAACACAAAAAGCCAGTTGGGTCCTGAACATTGTTTTCAGATATAATATTTTATGTAAATTATTTTATTTAACTTTAGCAATAACTAGGGATCACAATTCAGTTTTAATCAAAATGAAGTTTTAGTTCAAACATTAGGAATGTGTGTTTGATTAAAAACCCACATCTAGCAAGACACGAGGGGAAAAGTACTATTACCTTTGAAGATGATTGTATTTTGATCTGAAATATTTTGGGCGTTTAGGCGTTTAATAAAACTTAATTTCCACTGAAAAATATCTTTTGTAAATCATTCTGCTTTTTGCACTTTGAAAGAAAGGCATCAGTCATAAGAAAGTGACAATGGTCAAAACTGAATGCTGCATTTTTATAAATAAAATCAAAGACCGTCTCAAATTGCAGAAGGAAGAACTAATAATAACATTCATAATCAAACACAATGGTGATTATTACAGAACATTGTCTCACATTTTAGTCCAGAGATAAACTAAGGTTGAACAATCTTATAGAAAACTGTTATGGTTGCTGGATTTCATTATCTTAGTCAGGGTTAGACATTTCAATATGTTTGTATTTGGCCATTTACTATAATCATTTTTATCTAATACAATGACACTTTTACAGTTGTGGGGTAGTGTATAACACTGTCCATCTTGCATCATTGAAACTATACAGTGATACTATCATTTAATAATATTAATATTACTTGAACTAGACTAAGATAAAGAAAAAGGGTTTATATGATGTGCAGTTTTGTGCCTTTATGTATTTGCCTTGTTTCTTGTTGTTGTTGAATGTGTAAAATTCTGTACTGTGGTTTTTCCTATAATAGAAAGTAGAGCTGTGTATTACATTAGACCGTGCCCCTCTGATCCCTTTACACTACTGAGAATAGCGTGGTTTTGAACCTGTAACTCTGTTTTCAAAGTTCTAATGACATGCCAGGTGTTTTCAGTTTTGGTTTTTAACATTTGATTTTAACATTTCAATATTGCCATACATTAAGTGATAACTCCTGTAACTGATAAGCAATCATTAAATAATTCCAAAAGAAAGGGCCATTGCTTGCATTACTTTGAATTTAATGTTGCGCTTGTGCACTATATAAATATTGTTTGTGATATATATATTGTGACTTTTGCCTTTTCAGGAGAAAAACATAGGGCTGAAGCTCTTAAAATGTACATATTTTGTTTCTTGGGTCTCAGACTATTTAAAAAGCATAATTCACATTTTTTGTAATAATTCTATGCAATTTTGTGGCATGATGTTTCTTCCACTTGTAATTTTATGTGCTTTCATCACAAATCCAAAGGAAACAATAAAAATTTCTTAACACAACCCAACATTTAATATTTGATGTCGGAGCTAATCTTTTGATGGGTTGGTGGTAGGAGTGGGCATAATGCCAGTCTTTAGAGTTGTAATGTCTCCATTGTCATAGCACATCTGTGCCTTGATTGGAAAATGGATGTTGCAATGCTTGTCCAAGAAAACAGTTGTCAGTACTGTCAGTCCACTGCCTCCATCCAAGAGTAGCATTGCCTGTTCATTCTCTACTGAACTACTCCCTCTGTGTTCTCTCCCCCTTTCTTGACCAATGCAAAATACTCAACAGTTTTTAACAAATAATTAGAGACAAAAATGGATAGAGAATGTGTAAGCTCACTTAGAAAATTTTAAATTAACATCTTTTTTTAATTTATTTTTATTTATTTATTTTGGTTTTTGGGCCACACCTGGCAGTGCTCAGGGGTTTCTCCTGGATATCTGCTCGAAAACAGCTCCTGGCAGGCACGGGGGGACCATATGGAATGATGGGATTTGAACCAACCACCTTAGGTCCTAGATCGGCTGCTTGCAAGGCAAACACCGCTATGCTATCTCTCCAGTCCCATCTTTTTTAAAATGCGTAAATTATAAGGACGTTCCTTTGGGAACTCAAGTTCAGTGTACATTATCTATTGCTATGCCATACATTATTCCAAAAATCTTGATTATTCACATGAAAGAATGATCTTTTACATTTCATAGTTTTGGAAGTCAAGAATTCAGACAAGGGGCCTGAACAGGATTAAGTTTTCTGCATTGCACACAAACAAACCCATATCTATCCCTGCTTAATATACGGTTGTCCAAATACCACCAGGAGAGACTCATGAGCAGAGAGCAAATCCTAAACATCACATGTGGCTCAACCTCCACCTCCTCCACCCCACATTCATAAAATCAACTACATCACACGAACATTTCCTCCACACTGCAGCCATATGACAACACATACAAAAGCAAAATTGAGTTAAAAACTTACTTTTAGTTGTCTTCAAAACAAAATTCAAGCCCCTTAATAAAGGCTTGAGTTCTTTTCTTATTCAGTTCCTATATAATATCTAACATTCTTATCTACTGCTCCACCCACACAACACACTTCAGTCTAAGGCACCTTTTGATCAGTTGGTGGCTCTCAAGTACACAAAAGTCTGGGGATCACTCACTCCCGACTATACTGGGTTTAGTGCTTGAGCATGGTGATATTGTATACTGAATTTGGGGCCTTGATCATGCAGAAACCTCTTTGATTTATCTCTTCAGCTGCTCTTGGGCTTTTCAAATAATATTCAATGACTTAGACACTTCCTAAGTCACAGACACACACTATCCTTTTCTTGGATATCTTATAATTTTCCTTAAATCTATAGTACAAATATTTCTCTAAGACATGGAGGCATAGTTTAGCAGGTAGGCTCTTTGCCTTGCATATAACCAACCCAGGTTTGAGCCCAGACACCCACATGTTCAGCTGAGGATGGCCAGGAGTGATACCTGAGTATAGAGCCAGGAGTAAGCCCTAAAGCACTTCCACATATGGTCCTAAAGCCAAAAACAAACTATATATATATACATATACTTCAATATATCAATGTAAAATATATAAAAAATAAAAAATATTCTTCCATGAACATATACATATCCTAAGTTCAGAAAGGTTCAAAATAAAAACTGTCAGAATCACTGAAATAAAACCTCCATTCCTTTTATATTTCAATAAAATAATTTTCATTAAACTAAGGTTTTACATATATTTAATAAATTAATTAACTGATTAAATTAATTGATTAATTATTAAATAACCAATAGATTAATTAACCAGTTGAAAGCCTACTCTCCAAGAAACATTGTAGTCCAAGCCACACATGTTCAAAACCAGAAAAATAGATGAAAAGAAAACATCATTGGACTGAGATATGTATAAAAGTCTCAAAATAGTACTTAATTTATACTGTTGCACAAAGTCTCTTCAAATTACTTTCCCATCTCCCTGTAGTCCATGACCCATATGAAGAAGCTACACAAGAGATTTCCCTGAAACTTTAGTCTATGTGGGCTCTTGTTTTCTGAGCCCTTCACATTTATCTTGGCATTTACTCTATTTTCTTTAACAAACTTAATCTTCATTTTTAAATACTGCAGTTCAAAACCCAGGTTTCATATATGCAAAACATGGGCTCTATCACTGAGCTCCTTTAACCTTTTGAATAATCCCTTTACCTTTCCAATGTAAATCATTTTATCTTTCTTGAATGTCCTAATGCTGCCTTATTTGACCTTCAAATTTACAAGCTATAAAGTGAAAAAATAGAACGGGAAGAAAGTAAAAATGCTAACATGTTAATACTAATAACATGTCATTATTTCCAGTAATGAGACCAGTTAATTAAAACTTCATAAATATCTACTCTATTTCAGATACTGATTTTGTCCCTCAGATTTCGTAAAGTTAAAATTCAGGTGTCTTGACATATTCATGACCAGTAAGTACCTTCCTAATTCTACTCACTCCTAGTGGTGCTCAGGAGTCACCAGAGTTACATAGGATAGTGCTCAGGGGATTATGGAGTCATAGAATTAGACATGACAGACTTGTGCTCTGCCATTTGCTCTGTCTCCCTCATCAATGTATACTTCTACATGTAGGGAGATTGTCATTAAAAAAAAAATCTTCTAAAAAGGCAGCATCTCCTTAACTAGCTCTAGAAAATTACTGTCTGCAAACATAATCAGTTGGGGAAAAAAAGTTAATGTCAAATAATTAAGTTTTTTTCCCAAAAGTATTTTCCCTATTTTCTCTTTGTTTAAAATGGTAAGCTTTTCTTCATTTTATATCTTAGGGCAAAGGAGAAAAAAGGTGAAAAGATAGAAATTTCCTGTGCTTTACCACTTGAACTATTCTATATTTGGCAGAATGGGAAGGAGTTCAGTTATGGACAAAATGTAAGAAAAGGTTGCATGTGTTTGAAGATAAATGCAAGAGATTTGTGAGGAGTATTTTATTGGTATGCTATCTAGAAGTTTACTTCAAGTGAAATTTTGCCTCCTTAGAAAAGCATCTAAGATGCTATTGAATAAACTTATAACATCTCACTGCCTCTAAATTAGAGTGGTATGAGAACAGATATAATGTCTGGATTCTATGATAAAACAGAAAAGTAGAGAGAACTGTTGTGTATAACTGGACAGGTGTTGCAAGTCAACCCCTGAAGAGGTTGACTGATAGAGGGATGGAGGATGAGGTCTTTCCCCTCCAGCTCGGAGCACACATCTGCCACCCTGTTCAGCTGGCGGTCCTGAGGTGAAGCGGCGGGTAAAAGGCTAGCAGACAGTCAGGCTTGTGGAAATATTAGCTTTATTCGGTGGACAAGACTGAAGTCCAAAGCCTCAGCATCACTTCCAGCCAAAAAAAGCCCCTTGTCTTCCACAGACCCTTGTATTTATCCCCCAGAATCAGGTACCACCCAATGGTGGGATCAGATACCACCCAATGGTGGAAGCAGAATTAGGTACCACCCTAGGGTGGGGCAGAATACCAGGTCACACCCTAGGGTAGGGCACAATCACCAATCAGGGTAGGGTCAGTAACATAATAATCCCATAAAATGTTTACATACACAGCAGACAGCGAAGGTAGAAAAAAAAAAAAAACTCAGTACAATGGTTGACTCAGTGTAGGGCTACATAGAAAAAAGAAATCAAAATTGAGGTGGATTGGTCCTACCTCTGGCAGATCCATTGCATATCACAAGCTCTCTGCGACATAGCTGAATCTGAAAAGAATTCATTGAAATTTTTTAGCAGATGAAATAAGTTATATAAAATCATGCATTTTCTTATCAAATGAACTTATAAAGATAATTACTGACACAAAAAAGTCTAAATTCCCTTAAGATGACTTCATTTTTATGGTATAAAAACAGAAAACTCGGGGGACCAGAGCCATGGTACAGTGGGGAGGGCATTTTCCTTGCATGTAGCCAACCAGCGATTTATCCCCAGTACTCCAGATGGTCTCCAAGCCCACCAGGAGTGATTCCTAAGCACAGATCCAAGAGTAATATCTGAGCACTATTGGGTATACTCCTCCCCCTAAAAAGCCAAAATCAAACAAAAACAAACTAAAAGATTGTTCAAATGGCCTACACAAGTGCATTACTTAACATTCTTTTGTTTTTTGTTTTTGGGTCACACCGGCAGTGCTCAGGGGTTACTCCTGGCTCTATGCTCAGAAATCCCCCCTGGCAGGCTTGGGGAATCATGTGGGATGCCGGGATTCGAACCACTCTCTTTCTGCATGCAAGGCAAACGCTTTTACCTCCAGCTATCTCTCCGGCCCCAACCTTAACAATTCTTATGCTGACCATCTAGCTTGCTTTCACTGCTTGAAACTTTGGTGAAAATGGCTCACTTAAACCCCAGATTTGCTCTTTGCTTTTTGTTTGTTTGTTTGTTTGTTTTTGGGTCACACCCGGCAATGCTCAGGGGTTACTCCTGGCTCTACGCTCTGAAATAGCTCCTGGAAGACTCAGGGGACCATATGGGAGGGTGGGATTCGAACCACCATTCTTCTGCATGCAAGGCAAATGCACTACCTCCATGCTGTCTCTCCAGCCCCTGCTCTTTGCTTTTCAAGTTTTACTTTTCAAACCTGAGCAAATTTGAATTTTTACCTGAATATTCTTAATGCCATCGCATTGTCTTTATTTAATAACCCATGGCTTAATATATTGGATGGTGGGCCCGGAGAGATAGCACAACGGTGTTTGCCTTGCAAGCATCCGATCCAGGACCAAAGGTGGTTGGTTCGAATCTCGGTGTCCCATATGGTCCCCCGTGCCTGCCAGGAGCTATTTCTGAGCAGACAGCCAGGAGGAACCCCTGAGCACCGCCAGGTGTGGCCCAAAAACCAAAAAAAAAAAAAAAAAAATATTGGATGGTTCTAATTCTTCATATTTTGGATTATAGTTGTAGAGATTAAAGTCATACTTTGTGCTTTTCTCTTATTTACTTTATACTTCAATTTCTTATAGACCAAAGGCTTCTGGAATAGCCATGTGGATTAATTTTTCCAGCTGTCCATATCCTCTTAAATCCTCTCTCCAGTCCTAGGAAATTCCTTCCTGAAGTAGCAGATTTTGCCAAAAACAAATATACTACTACTACTACTACTACTACTACTACTACTACTACTACTACTATTACTACTACAGTATTACTGAAACCATAATAAAAATATTCTTCTGAATATTGAATCAGAGATTCAAAAAAAAATTTTTTTTGCAGGTCCTATAATGAACAAAGTATTAAGATTAATTGAGGGAGCCCAATCCCCACCTCACACATTTCAACGAAACTGCAGTCCAAAATGCATGGCTGCTGGTGCTGGGACCAACCCTGCCCAGAAGAGCCTGTGGAAGCCATGTCAACATAGATGAGCTGATCACACTACAAAGGACGGAAAAAAAAAAAAAAAAAAAAGGAGTCCGGCTGCTCCACTTCATGCCAGGGCCATGAACACTCCTAGTTAATGCTCCCTAGCACAACTTGTCGAAGAAAACATCACACTACAAGCATGACAATGGGGAAACAACGCAGTCCAACACCATGTATAGAGAATGAAGATAGCAACTCTGATGACCCAAACAGTGCCAAGCAACTATTTAATCTCCCATATAAGGAATTTAGAGAAGAAATATAGAGGGTATTCATAGAACACAAAGCATGGGTTGAGCTGAACAAACCACAAATAATAAACAAGAGGTAGGGGCCTGAGTGGTGGTGCAAGTGGTAGGGTCTTTGCCTTGCTTGCACTGTCCTAGGATGAACCAACGTTCGATCCCTCGGGGCCCCATGTGGTCCCCCAAGTCAGGAGCTATTTCTGAGCGTATAGCCAGGAGTAACCCCAAAGCGTCACTGAGTGTGGCACAAACCCCACCACTCCAAAGAAAGAATCAAGAGTTTATGAAAATAGAAATGAGAAAAAACCAAACTGAAATAACAGGACTGAAAAACTTGGTAAGCAAAATGAGAACGTCACTGGAAAGCCTCTCCAACAGAGTAGCAGAAACTGAGGACCAAATCAGTGATCTTGAAGATGAGATGCATAACAATTTCACACAACAGAGACTGGAAAGAGCCTAAAATCAAACTATCAGACAATGGAAAAAATTTTCAAAAAATATGAACAGACAAAAATATAACTCAACAGAAACAACATAAGCATCACTGGAGTCCCAGAGACCCAGAAGGAAAATTCCCGTGAAGAATCAATAGTCAAGAACATCATTGCAGAGTAAGTCCTGGAGCTAATGAGTGCATGCAACCAACTCCTGCATGCCCAAAGAGATCAGAAGAAAATCACACCAAGGGGTCAGAGAGATAGCACAGTGATAGGGCATTTGCTTTGCACATGGCCAATAGAGAACGAAACTGAGTTTGATTCCTGACATTCATATGGTCCTCCAAGCCTGCCAGGAGCAGTTTCTGAGTACAGAGCTAGGACTAACTCCTAAACACCACTAGGTATAACCCAAAATCCAATAAAAAAGTAAAAATGTAAAGCACCCCAAAAAACATCTTAGTCACAATGACAAAACCTATAGATAGAGATAGAATACTGAAAGCAGCAAGATAATTCAATAGAGTATCCTTAAGATTTACAGAAGATCAGTCACAAGAGACCCTCAAGACCTGAAGGTAGTGGTATTATATAGTGACAAAACTCAACAAAATGAATGCTTTTCCTAGACTATTTCACCCAGCCAGACTCACATTCAGGATTAAAGAAGTATACATAGCTTCACAGAAAAGCAACACAAGAAACTTTACAGACACAAAACCTGCCCTAAAAGAAAAACTGAAAAGTCTACATTAATACAAGACAGGCCAACAAACACAACAAACCAAAAAAATAACTCTACATAAAAATGACACTAAATCCCATGACAATTATCAATCTCAATGTCAATGGACTAAATGCACCAATTAAAAGATACAGAGTGGCAAAATGGAGCAAAAACACATCTGAATAGTCAGAACAAACACAGACTTAAAATCAAAGGTTGGAGGATAATCATCCCAGCAAACAACTCCCTTCGAAAAACTAGAATGGCCAGATTAACATAAAATGACACAAACAACATGAAGCCCGAGAGATAGCATGGAGGGAAAGCATTTGCCTTGCATGCAGAAGGTCAGTGGTTCGAATCCTGGCATCTCATAGAGTCCCCCGAGCCTGCCAGGAGCAATTTCTGAGCATAGAACCAGGAGTAACCCCTGAGCCAGGAGTAACCCCTGTTGGGTGTGACCCCCCCAAAAAAATAAAAAAAAATAAGATGACACAAATAAAAGATACAGGAAACAAATGATAATGAAGATACAGATTATCAGTATTTCTGGAATACAGAAAAAGCACTATTAAGAAGTAAATTTATAGCTTTACAAGCACATATCAGGAAAGATAAAGGGGCCTACATAAACAGATTAATGACACTGCTTATAAAGTAAGAAAGTTATCAATAAAATCAACCAAAAATAGGTAGGCAGAAGGAAATAAAAAGAACAGAGCAGAAATTAATGAAGTGAAATTTCAAAGAACAATTCAAAATATCAATGATAGCAAAAGTTGGTTCTTTAAAAAAAGTCAATGAAAATTGATAAACCACAAGCAAAACTCACAAAGAAAGGAAGAGAGAGAAACTTTCTCAGGGCCATACACCACAAGCACATGGTAAATATTATACTCAATGGAAATAAACTAAAAGCCTTTCCATTAAAATCTTGTACGAGACAAGGCTGCCTCTTGTCATCACTCCTTCGACATAGTACTGAAGTATTTGCCACAGCAATTCGGCAAGAATAAATATCAAAGGCATCCAGAGAGAAAAAGGAGAAATCAAGCTCTCAGTGTTTACAGATGACATGATACTGTATTTAGAAAACCCTAAAGACTTTACCAAAAAGGCTTCTAGAAACAAAAGCTTCAAATTTATATAGCAAAGTGGCAGGCTACAAAATGAACATACAAAAATCAATGGCCTTCTTATAGACAAATAAGGATATAGAAGATATGAACCTTAAAAATAAAATCTCATTCACATTAGTGCCAGACAAAGTCAGATACCTTATAATCAATTTAACTAAAGAGGTGAAGGTCCTATACAAAGAAAACTAAAAAACACTGCTTCAAGAAATAAAAGGACACAAGAAAATGGAGACACATACCCTGCTCATAGATTGGGAGGATTAACATAATTAAAATGGCAATACTCTCCAAAGCATTGTACAGATTTATTGCAATTTATCTAAGGATACTGATGACATTCTTCAAGGAAGTGGTGATCAAACCCCCTGAAATTCATCTGGAACAATAAATGCCCACAAATAGATAAAACAATCCTTAGGGGAAAAATGTGAGGCATTACTTTCTCCAAATTTAAATTGTATTACAAAGCAATAGTAATTAAAACAGAATGGCATTGGAATAATGACAAACCCACAGATCAATGGGATAGACTTAAGTATTCAGAGAATGATCCCAGATTTATAATCAATTAATCTTTGATAAAAGGGCAAAAAATGCAAAATGGAGCATGAAAAAATTCTTCAAATAGTGGTGTAGGGACAACTGGTAAGCCACATGCAAAAAAAAGAGTACTTGGACCTCCATCTAACACCATGCACAAAGGCCAAATACAAATGGATTATAATCATTGATTTCAAACCCAGAACCATAAGCTATATAGAATAACACAGAGGTAAATCACTCCATGATTTTGAAACTAAATGCATCTTCAAGGCAGAAACATCACTGTCCAAACAAGTGGAAGCAGAGATAAACAGATGGGATTATATTAAACTGAGAAGGTTTTGCACCTCAAAGGAAACTGCGGGACATTTACACAGTGTAATACTATGAAGCCATCAGGAAAAATGAAGACATAAAATTTTCCTATACATGGATGAACATGGAAACTATTATGTTGAGTGAAATAAGTCAGAGATGAGAGAGAGACACATAATAGTCTCACTTATCTATGAGTTAAGGAAAATAAAAGACAGTATTGTAATAATACCCAGAGACAATAGAGATGAGGGTTGGGGCTGGAGATAGCACAGCGGTAGGGCTTTGCTTTGCACACAGGTAATAAAGGATGGATCTTGGTTCGAATGTTGGCATCCCATATCCTCATGCCTGTCAGGAGCGATTTCTTTTTTTTTTAACATCTTTATTTAAACACATTTATTACAAACATGATTATGGTTGGGTTTCAGTCATGTAAGAACACCCCCCTTCACCAGTGCAACATTTCCATCTCCAATGACCTAAATCTCCTTTCAGGAGCGATTTCTGAGCACAGAGCCAGGAGTAACCCTAGAGTGCCATTGGGGAGTCCAAAAAAATTAATGAATGAATAAATAAATAGAAAGATTAGAGATGAAGGTTGGAAGTACCTATGAAGCTTACCAACCAGAGTAGTGAGTGCAATTAGAGAAATACCTACACTAACAAACAACTATCATGACAATGGTCGTCTCGAAGACAGGTAGTGGTTGGGGAAGGAGAAGATGGGAGCATTGGTGGTGTGAAGGTTGCACTGGTGAAGTGGGGTGTTCTTTTTTTATAATTGAAACCCAACTTCAAACACGTTTGTATTCATGATGTTTAAATAAAGATATTATGAAACTAAGATAATTTATGTGTTTTACTTTATTATAATATTGAACCTTTGTGCCACCAGCCTAATAGATGGGTATTATCATGTTAGATTTGTTCATTTGAATGACCTTTAATCCATTAGGACCATCAAAATTCAAGTTCAAATTTACTTGAATAGTAAAATATTCTAGGTATTCTAGTAAAAAAATTGGATTCAATGTCCTGCATACTACTGTGTTTCTACCTTTCTCTTATCTTCTTTTTTTCATTACTATTTTAAAAAATTCAGTTATATTTTGTTCAGTATTTTGTCTATTTTTCTAAGATAATTAGTCACCTTATATTGTGTTTATTTTTAAAATTGTAAATTATTTTCCCTGAAGATACTACTTATACCATGTACTTCATGTAGATAACATAACCTAAAAGTATAACTATTAATAACTGGGGAAATAGCCAATATGTAAACATCATGTGCCTTCTTTATTCTTTTTTAGGGGAAGAGTGTAACTCACGATTCAGTTGAAATAATAATTAAATAGAAAAATAGCAAATGGCAAAAAAATTCTTCTTATAATCATAAAGACTTTCAAGTTGCCAAATGTATGTAATAGATTCTTCTAAGCTAAATTTAGTATTTAGAGCTCCAATTTATCTCTGAGATGTGTAAAAACTCATCTAGCCTGACAGTTCCCTGTTGGCAGGCCCTCTGAGAAGTCAATTATTCTTGCCAAAGCCAATTTTAATTTATGCATGCTAAATTACTAATGAAGTTCTCCTGTGAATTTTTTAATAGGAGGTGTAATATTAAATTTAAGGACTAATGGTTTTCGGGACAAGATAGAAACCCTCACTCCAAGTCACCATATTGCCTAAAAAACAAGATGTTTTCCTACCTGATATTTTTCACTTTTAAAAAATGCTTTTTATTCATATTTATCATTCTACCATCAGAAGCTCTGGTTCAGACACATTGAATGATAATAAAGGTCCAATGAACGGATTAAGCTGTAGTTGTTGATCTTTTAATTGATGTCAACTCTTCCCTATTGTCCTATAATTTTAGGATCCTACCATGAAAATTTTGTTTCAGAGGAATAACACAACAGCCTTGCAAAGGGATGATCAGAATTTCAAATTTCAAATTTCAGGTGTTTCACTGCATCAGTAATGGCTATGGCAGTTCTGTTTAAGTCTAGCAGCTCCATAGGCTTTGAACCCCCACTAGGTAAGTGTAAACACCACAAAAAAGAATCGATCCCCCGCAAGCAATAATGATTACTGCAAAGAAGAGAAAAACAAATAAGAAGATATGTGAGGTCCAAGGCCAGAAATTTAAACCTTGATGTACACAACTATTACTTGTTTTCCTCGACTAAGTATATTAACCCTGGAGGGCAATTATGCAAGATTCTCAATTGAAAAAGTACAAACTTCAGTCAAAGGTGGTCACACTGCACAACCTGATGCACTTCCTTGGTAAGCACCACATTTAGAAATCTACAAAATGTCATAGATAGTACGGTAAGGTGCTTTATCTTGCACTGGGCTCAATATCTGACACCAAATATGGTCCCCCAACACACTGCCAAGAGTGATCAATGAACACAGAAGCAAATAAGCTCTGGGACTGCAAGTTGTGGCCCACAAACAAACAAAAAATAACCCTTCAAACACCATACTTGGGTGTGTGTACGCAACTGTCAGTCATCACAACAATAACATCAACAAAAACAAGGAGAAAGAAGGGGTGGACTTAACAAAATAGAAGAATTAAAGTCTCTTTTCTATCATTGACTATCTGCTGGCCTTGGGATGTGGGGATGTGCTTTGAATAATATGTGTGATGAACTTCATTTTCATTTCCAGATAGACTCCTGTCTTTCAGCACCTTTACACTATAAGAATAGGATGCTGGCAATTGAACTCAGATACGTTTGAGGCAAGTACTTCTCGAATTGTACTATCTCTTTGGCCCTAGTAATCAATTGTTTTATTTTTTTTCTCTTTCATTTTCTTAAACTTTAAATTTATCAAATCTTCATAAAGGGTGTTCATGAATCAAAGAATTTGAAATTATTATAAATGAGCTGAATATGTTCTTATCTGAGCCACCCTTGGAAATACATTTTTAGAACAGATTTGTATTAGGAGTTTTCTGTGATTGTTTTCTCTTTGTTTTGCCTTTCTATTATCAAAGTATGTGTCAAACAATATCTTTTAAAATATGAATTCTCTTTTAAAGTCAATATTTTTTGTTTTTGTTTTTGTTTTTGTGGTTTGGGGGTCACATCCGACAGTGCTCAGGGGTTATTCCTGGCTCCAGGCTCAGAAATTGCTCCTGGCAGGCACGGGGGACCATATGAGACGCCGGAATTCGAACCGATGACCTCCTGCATGAAAGGCAAACGCCTTACCTTCATGCTATCTCTTCGGCCCCTTAAAGTCAATCTTTAGTGGGCTTTGGATTTTACCATCATTCAAGAGAAGGACAAAAAACAGATTTAACAATAGAACAAAAATACTACTATAATAGAAGTGTATTTTTACTAATTGATTATATTACTAGAATGGAGAGATGTAGATAAAGACCTCATAGTCCTAATTCTAACAATTATAATGGATTTATCTATGCATGCAACACAAGTATATGTATACTTTTATGTATACAAGTATACATAAACAGAGGTTTGTTAATGCAGGGTAGTCTGTGTTAACAGTGATTTTTAATATATTGGGAAGAGGGACCTTTATTAATATCTATTGAAACTAGTCATTTATGATTCAGATATATATATATATATATAAATATACAAATCCACACAGATATTTTTAATTATGTTTTTATTTCAGTGCTAAAAATCAAATGCAAGGCCTTGATTAAAAAGGGAAGGGGGCAGAGCGGTGGTGGAAGCGGTAGGATGTTTGCCTTGCAAGCGTAAACCCAGGACAGACTGCAGTTCGATCCCCCGAGCCAGGAGCAATTTCTGAGCACATAGCCAGGAGTAACCCCTGAGTGTCACCGGGTCTGGCCCAAAAACCAAAAATAAATTGTGAAAAAGTAGTACAAAGGGTACTTCACCATGCCTGCCCACAGTCCAGTGTCATAAACTCATCTAACTTCTCAAAGAGAGCCACAGCAAACCTCGAAAACTCATGGATACACAGGTCTTAAAGGTAATCGCATCGGAACCCACTGGGAGTGGGCTGGAGCATGGCCCCCGCTGGTGGAGCCTTGATTGCTACAGCCAGAGACACACCCAACAAACACTGCTATGCGAATAGCCCTGCTTCACTGTTGTTTTGTTTTTTTTGTTTTGTTTTGTTTTGTTTTACTAATCTCTGCAGAGACACCTAACTCCCCCAAAGTGTAGGTATGCCAGTTCTGTGGCTGACATCTCTGGGATTTTTCGGAGATAGGACAGTCCATGTCCCCTGGCAGCCACACCCTTTGTCTAGAGATGCCACCATCCCTATGAGCTCATCAGCTCAGCACCATAGATTCTCACTGTCCTGGACCATGTGACCACTTAAGTGGTTTCACAACACCTTCATAGTTTTAAAACTGAATTCTAGTAGGAATACACCAAAGAAGATGTGAAATTTCATAGAATTCACATAAGCCCAACAAATAAAACCAGCAATAAACTGCTTGACTAGCAATAAACAGATTAGTAAATCTTCATACTGCGGATTATTGACCCCATTGTGATATGACACTTTTCACAAATTTTTTCTTAATCAGACTTTTTAAATAATGTTATTGTCATTTAGCTGTAATGAGCAATATTAGATAAATTATTCATACTGTCAAGGGGCAGGCTTCTGGGAAACTTGGAACAATGATGGAGGCAATGTTACACTGATGGGGAGATTAGTGTTGCAGTGTCAGAAATAATTGTATTAAATGGCCAAAAGGCACATGAAAAAATGCTCCACATCACAAATCATCAGGGAGATGCAAATCAAAACAACAATGAGGTATCATCTCACACCACAGAGACTGGCACATATCACAAAGAACAAGAACAATCGGTGCTGGAGGGGATATGGAAAGAAAGAAACTCTCATTCACTGCTGGTAGGAATGCCATCTAGTCTTAGTCCAGCCTTATGAAAACATTATGGAGATTTCTAAAAAAAACTGGAAATTGAACTCCCATATGATCCAGCTATACCACTCATAGGGATATACCCTAGGAACACAAAAATACAATTCAAAAATCCTTTCCTTATATCAATATTCATTGCAGCACTATTTACAATAGCCAGACTTTGGAAACAACCAAGATGCCCTTCAACAGATGAATGGCTAAAGAAACTGTGGTATGGGCTCAGAGAGATAGCACAGCAGCGTTTGCCTTGCAAGCAGCCGATCCAGGACCAAAGGTGGTTGGTTCGAATCCCGGTGTCCCGGTGTCGCATATGGTCCCCATGCCTGCCAGGAGCTATTTCTGAGTAGACAGCCTGGAGCAACCCCTGAGCATTGCCGGGTGTGCCCCCCTACCCCCCCAAAAAAAACAAAAAAATAAAAAAATAAAGAAACTGTGGTATATATACAAAATGGAATATTATGCAGCCATTAGAAAAGATGAAGTCATGAAATTTTTCTATACATAGATGTATATGGAATCTATTATGCTGAGTGAAATAAGTCAGAGGGAGAGAGATAGATGCAGAATAGTATCACTCATCTATGAGTTTTAAGAAAAATAAGACATTTTTGTAATAATTCTCAGAGACAATAGAAATGAGGGCTGGAAGGTCCAGCTCACGGTATAAAGCTCATCACAAAGAATGGTGAGTACAGTTAGAGAAATAACTACACTAACAGCTATCATAACAATGTGAATGAATGAGGGAAGTAGAAAGCCTGTCTCAAATAAAGGCAGGGGAGGAGTAGGAAGGTGGGAGATTTAGGGCATTGATGATGGGAATGTTGCACTGGTGAAGGATGGTGTTCTTTATATGACTGAAACCCAACTACAATCATGTTTGTAATCAAATTGTATAAATTAAGATATTAATAAATAAAAAAGAAATAAGCATATTGTGATCAATCTCAAAATCATTGTGTTTGTAGTAAAGAAAGTTATTATTAAAAATTAATAGTTAATCCCATGACAATATACTCCAAGGGTGGAGAAACCCCATATCTCTTAGGCCAAGTGAATTCCTTTTCGAATGACCCCAATATTTACTGTGCCATTGCAGGAGGGAAAAAAAAAGGCAAAAAGCACAAAACATTTTATTTTATTTTTTATATATATATTATTTTTTTAAATACTCATTTTTTATTATTTTTTATTTTTATTTACCTATCTACTTCTTGTCAATTTCCTTGTTTTGGTGTGGTTATTGAAGTTGTTGTCCCCACTTATATTTATGTTTTTTCCTTCTTTTCTTTTCTTTCTTTATGTGCCCTGCCATGTTTTTTATCTCAAGATCATGGCTATTTTTGTGGTGCTTATCGTTGTTATTGTTGGAGTGCTCACTGGATATTTGACACTTCTTTTTGTAGTGTTGGGGTGTTTCACCTTATTTTTCTCCTTCGTCTCTCAAACTGATGATGAGAGCCTCTAGAAGGATTCACCCATTTTCGGCGTATTAGACTTTTACCCCAGTTTATTACTTTTTTCTTCTTCAAACAAAACCACGTAACTTGAACTATCTAGTCCTGCCTCCCAGTTAGAGGGGGAAATAAGGGAGGCACCAAGACCAAATAGGTGCAAGACCACTAAGTATTAAACTAGGTACAGAGGGAACCACATTTTCTAGCAGCCCTGGGGGTGAGGGAGGAGGATATGGGAGGTAGAACGAAAATGGGGGTGTAGGGAGGACAAATCATCGATGGGAATCTCCTTGATTTTATGTAAATATGTACCTAAAATATTATTGTCAACAATATGTAAGCCACTATGTTCAAAATAAAATTATATTAAAAAATTGTGATAAAAATTAATAGTACAGGAATTTAATATTTTTCCTTGGAAGTGTTCAATCCAGGCACCACATGTAGTCCTTGAAGTGTCTCCAAGAGTAATCCCTGGGGTAGAGTGTCATCCAAGGATAGGTCCTGGCAACCACTGGGTATGACGTCATCATGACAGGAGCCATTCTGTCAGCAAGAAATGGGCCCTTAGCTATGTTGGGCTCAGCTGCAATGGGCGGCATGTTCCTAGCTTTAGTCGAAGGAGCTGGTATTTTACTGACAAGATTTGCCTCTGCAGTTTCCCATCGGTCCACAGGTCACCGAAGATTAATCCCAGTTGCCTTCAACCCAGGTACCAACCTCACCTTTTGAAGATTATTGGCAATATCAGTGGGACTTCCACAGGCTTTCTGTAACAGAATGAGTGCTAATACAAGAAGAGACTTCAGAAGATCAAGTTAATCTGTTTGAAAAACCACCAGTGGGATAACTATGGACAAATAGGCCAGGAAGAAAGACATTTACTACTTTTATTTATATTTAATGGAACATGAAAGTGGATGTGTAAGTTGTACTTTTATTTATTCACTCTTGGATTGCCTTTGTGATCAAAAGAAAGGTCTAATGTCTTGGAAATAAAGTATGCCAAATACTTAAAAGATGAAAAAAAAAAAAAAGAGGTTAGCAGTGAGATTCAGACTTGTTTTCTTGGGGGACTTGTTCTCTGGTTTTGTGTGTCCTAGTCAAACCATTTAAAAAATCAAATCAAATCAAATCAAAACAACTCCTGGAACTTGTTTTTTCAAGATAAATTGTAGAGTTCTACTTTCATCCTTGACTGCTTCTGATAGTGCCAAGTTCATCAAAAGGTCCTTGTTCTACAGTTAGGCCCTCATCTCATTGGAGGTCAAATAGATATGAAAAGAATTCCACTATAAATATTTTCTGGATTGAAGGCTATGGTGAAATCCTTTACTTTGAAAATCAAATACGCTTTGCCTTGGTTTTAAGGATGACAGATTTAAAAGAGAATGCTTTTTAGTTCTGATGTGCCTCAGCAGAAGCAGTTTGCTTTCAGTATATCCTGTTTTAGATAAGAAAGATGCACGGACGTAGGGGCACTCTGAGAAAGCCTGGATTTGTGTGTGCTTGGAAATAAAATATAAGCTGTATTTCATGTGTTCAAAAAAACAAACAAACAAGACCAATAAACAAGAATTCTAAAATTTCACACGTACAAGACTCAATCATGAACCACAGTTTCAGCTTCTCTTCTCTTGTTCTTCTCAACCATGTATCAACATTGTTCTTATATCTGAGGGTACTTTTTCCCCTTATTAATTTGCCAATTTTCATCCTAGATTCCAGAATTCAGCTCCTATAGTTGTGACTATGGCAGGATGCATAGCCTAGGAAGGTACATTTAGGTACCAATGTCTTGGACATTGGAAACAGACACTGCACAGATCCATATTGTCAAGAACAGAGGCAAAAATAAAACACTACAATTGCAGAAACAGTAGTGGGGGGAGGGTATAGCACACTGTGTTCTATGGCAGCTGGGTGAGGTTCAAGGAATTGGGCCAAGAGTAATTATGGTGGCAGGGTCTGCACTAGAGCAGAATGCAGCAAAATTTTGCAATTGTTTTCAGCTAATTCTCAGACCCTGTCTGAGGTGTTGAAAATTATCAAATGCCTTTTCTTATGTGGTAGAGGGAAAGGAATGTCCTCCCAAAAATACTCAGGGGACTCCAGGGCCATTCCAGGCAATCCTTGACTAATTAAGTCAATGGTTCAGTGTTTGCTTTTGAAATGTTGGAGGTCTCCATGGCCCCACCCTGTGATTCTCAAGGACCTTCAGAGCCATACCCAGCAACATTCAGGAACTAAGTGGTTCTGGATCAAATTGAAATCCAAGAAGGAGCAGGCCTTGCATGCACCCTAACCACTGTACTATCTAAACTCCTATAACTCAATCAATGATTGAGAAATGCTGGGTTAGACTATTTTAATAAACCTTTAGTCTTACTCATTGATTCTCAGCCTTTGTCCAATCGTGGACTCCTTAGGACTTTGTTTTTTAACCTGTGAATCATTCTTCTAACATTTGGGTCCGCAAGCTTATAGCTAGCCACCATTTATATAATTTCCACCCTACCCATCTGCTATTTACAGGTTCTCCATAAGCCCTTGAGATACTGTCATTGTTTGGTACCTAGTCTTAATGCATCTGCCTCCTGTAGGAATTAAGAGCTTGAACATCCTTTTATGGGTATGGAGAGCACAGTGGTGCACAGGGACCAGAACTGGAAACAAACTTCTAGGTCAGGAGAGGTAAACTGAGGGAGAGAAAGCTGGGTTTGGTTTTGGTTTGTTTTTGTTTTTGGGCCACACCTGTGACTCTCAGAGATTACTCCTGGCTATGCGCTCAGAAATTGTTCCTGGCTTGGGGAACCATATGGAACACTGGGGGATTGAACCATGGTCTATCCAAGGCTGGCGTGCACAAGGCAGATGCTTTATGCCCTGTGCCATTGCTCCAGCCCCTGAGAGCTGAGTTTGGGACCAGAGTGAGGCCAGATTGAGGTCCAGGTAAAAGGAACATGTATACAAAGTAAAGGATAAGCAGTTCAGAAGATACAGCTGATGGTCTGACAAAAATCATGGAGAAAAGCCAAAGCCAGAAATAGAAATAGTTCTGTTAGATTGCTGCTTCAACTGCCTCTTTCAACTGCCACTGACTCTCCACCCAAGCCTCACTGGGGTGAGGAGGTTGGAGGTGGGAGGATATAGCTCCAGCCAGCCAATGACAGTTGTTGAAGATCTTTCTTAAAAGGTCGAAACCCTTTTATGACTGGTGTTGGACTGCTACTGGTATAGAGTAATATGTAGGACAAGACAAAACAAAAGCAAACAAAATGCTGATGACAACCAAACTAAGCTATGCTCAGCTGATGGTTCTTCTCTAGGTTATGAATCTGAGATAAGATGGATTTAATTGGAGTTTATTCCTTCCCTCCCCAAACAGCAACTACCTAACAGTTCTCAGAGTCAAATGCACATTGTCAAAGCCAAATCAAACTGCACCAATTCACTCAAGACCTCAGCCCTCTGCTTATGTGCTAATATTTTACTGAACAGCACCCATATATATGGTCAAGCTTTATATATGAAGGGCTAGAAAGAGTAGTTTACTCATAGCACAACAAGAGAAAAGTGAACACTTGGAACTAGAATCCAAACTATCTATCATATCTCTATTCAAGATGGCTTTTGATGTTTTCTTTTTTGTTTTGTTGTTTATAAACAGGCTTCTTTTCTAAGTAATTTCCCAAACCAACTCTCCGAGGCCTTGCAGTTTCCTGAAGAGCTTCCATGGACCCTGAGATTAAATACCTACAAGTGGCCAGAACATTGGTGTTCAGAACATTAGTGCATAGCAACAAATGCTGAGGACTTGGAACTTCTTAAGACAAGCCTTTAAATTAGGTTCAAAGCATTCCTAGGCTACGTCAAACTTTAAAAATAAGATTTTTTTTTCCCATCCATATGAGCTAACGACCTTGGTGGAGAGATTCAAGTTGCTCCCTGTTTAAGATGTTCTTTTCTTTTTTTGGGGGGGGGGATCACACCCATTGATGCTCAGTGGCTACTTCTGGCTATGCACTCAGAAATTGCTCCTGGCTTGGGAGACCATATGGGACGCCAGGGGGATCGAACCACTGTCCATCCAAGGTCGGTGCTTGCAAGTCAGACGCCTTCCCTCTAGTGTCACCCCTCCAGCCCCTGTTTAAGATGTTCTTGTCATATTTAGGAGTAGTTACCAAAAGGTTTTTCCTTCCCGTCTGTTTACTGCCTACAAGATTTCTCGGGCCCTGTGTTCATGTTCCCATGCAGGCTGTTCGACTTGAAATACAATTCTCCAGCCAGGACTTCGGTTGTAATAGACTTCTCGGACATATTTACAGACTGACCTAGTTTAAGAAAACTTCCAAGTAGGTGATGATTTCCCGGGTAGGGGTGCCCTTGAATATTTTTTTCCACTGAGAAAGTATATATTTTCTCCACTGTCTTCATGTCTTCTTCAGGGGTTACACCTGGCTATGCGCTCAGAAATCACTCCTGGCTTGGGGAACCAAATGGGACTCTGGGAATCGAAAAGTGGTCTGTCCTAGGCTATCACAGAAAGGCAAAAAAAGTCTTACCCCTTGCACCACTGCCCCGGCCCCATTTTCCCTCCCTCCCTCCCTCCCTCCCTCCCTCCCTCCCTCCCTCCCTCCCTCCCTCCTTTCCTCCCTCCCTCCCTTCCTTCCTTCCTTCCTTCCTTCTTTCCTTTCTTCTTTCTTCCTTTCTTTCTTCTTTCTTTCTTTCTTTCTTTCTTTCTTTCTTTCTTTCTTTCTTTCTTTCTTTCTTTCTTTCTTTCTCTTTCTTCTTTCTTTCTTCTTTCTTTCTTCTTTCTTTCTTCTTTCTTTCTTTCTTTCTTTCTTTCTTTCTTTCTTTCTTTCTTTCTTTCTTTCTTTCTTTCTTTCTTTCTTTCTTTCTTTCTTTCTTTCTTTCTTTCTTTCTTTCTTTCTTTCTTTCTTTCTTTTCTTTCTTTCTTTCCTCTCCTCACCTCTCCTCTCCTCTCCTCTCCTCTCCTCTCCTCTCCTCTCCTTTCTAATAAAAACACATGACCTGCTACATAAACAAGGGAGATTCCAGAAGGTAAAGAGGTAGAGAACTTCTTATCAAAATTTGTATTTTGATTACACTTGGTCTAGTAGATACCTACATCTCAGATACTGGTTTCACATTGGAACCAGAGTTCCTCTGGACAGACCTGTATTCAACGCCCAAAATTTCAAAAGTTGGTCCCATCATAACTGGCTATTTTAATTTGAAAAGGTTACTACTATAATTATTTCTTCTATGTAATCAAAGATAAACTTCCTACTTCATCATTGAAATTTAATAATAAAATCGAGTGACATTGGGGTACATCTGTCTCTTATAACATAAACCTATGCTAATTCTGTAGGACTAAAAGGAATATTAAGGAACTGGAGAAATAGCATCACTAGGGCATTTGCCTTGCATGTGGCCAACACACGTTTGATCCTAGGCATCCCATGTGGTCCCCTGAGACTGCTAGGAGCCATTTGTTTGTTTGTTAGTTTTTAGCCACATCAAGCAAGACTCAGAAATTAGTTACTCTTGGATTTACACTCAGAAATCACTCCTGGCAGGCTCGGGGGACCATATGGGATGCCAAGGATTGAATCTGGGTCTGTCCTGAGTCAGCAGCATGCTAGGCAAATGCCCTGCTGCTGTGCTACCACTCCAGCCCCTCAAGAGCAATTTCTGAGTTCAGAGCCAAGAGTAATCCCTGGGCATCGATGGGTATGGACCAAAACAAAAGCAAAATAATAATAATAATTGAAAAGCCAATTTTCACTTGTGTCCTGCCCCCTAGAAAAACATTAAAGTTTCCTGGCATATACAGAAGCAGTCCACCAAAATGATCTTGTGAAATCTTCTACATTTCTAAGAGCAGTTTCTAAAAGCAATTTTCTAAAGGCAGTTTCTAAAGGTAGACACAGCTAATGTTGGAGAGTTGCTTTTCATCAGTGTGTGTGTGTGTGTGTGTGTGTGTGTGTGTGTTGAGCCACACCCAGTGGTGCTCAGATTTGTACTCAGGAATAACTTTTCTGGTGCTTGGGAGGCCATCTAGGATGCTGTGGACAGAACCCAGGTAGGCCCCTTGCAAAGCAAGCACCCTTCTAGCTGTCCTATCTCTCCAGCCCCTGTAAAACATATTTAACTAGAATATGGAGGATGAATTGTATTACCTTAGATTGTCTAGGTTCAGGAATGAGTGATAAACTTTGAAAAAAAAATGAGGTATGGCTCTCTGAGACATGCCCTTTATTCCTAGTGCTATTCTTGGGTTTGCTATGTTGATGACTATTATAAACCTCATTAAAATTTCATTTGTTTCTGACTACTTTTAGTGATTATCAACAAATTACCTGAAAGGTCTGATTCCCTGAGAGTAATAACCAAGCTCTCTGGACTAGAAAATAGATCACCATAGATCCAACCTGGTGTGAAATCCGTGGGGAAGTTTCTGAATTGAGAGGATCAGGACTACGGCCTGGGTTTGTGTCATAAGTGACACCTTCTCTAGGAATAATAGAGGATTAAATAAACTCAGTGTTATCGGAGGGGCTACGACTTGGTGGGATGGGTGTTATTGTGTCTTCACATTTTGCTTGGAGGAGGTGTATTTTTGTTAAAATTAAATTATTACAAATGTTCTGTAGGTAATAGTCCTAGTGAGTTTAGTACACATAGTATTGATCTGAGAAATGAGGTATTGGGATTTATAAAAATTCTTAGAGAAATATGCTATTATGTAGAAATTGTTTTCAATATTTTTCATATATATTTGGGGAAAAATTAGCTAATGGCCAACAGACTAACCTCCTGTTGCGTAAGAGGGTCTGGGGCAAAAAAAAAAAAAAGATAAAAGGACAACATTTAAAAACAGCAAAAAAACAATTTTCACAGGAGATTTAATTTGGCAGCTTGTCAAGAACTAGCAGTTTTCTTTCACTCATTTAAGCCATTTAACATAACAGGGTTTCTGACATCTCCCAGTTAGAAGGTCTCTTCAATTGAGAAATCTGCCATATGTTGGAGTCATATACTTGCTAGACAAGAATTCTTTCTCATTTTGCAGTTACTTTGTAGACTGTTTCAACTATGAGTTTCTAGACAGAAATGTCTTCTCAGACTTGATAATGAGTAATGACTATTACTTTCATAATGAAAAGAGTTTGAGTTGACTCTCACTTTCAAATTAGGAAGAGAATTTCATTTGACTCATAGAATTTTGTTAAACTAAGTTGCCTTTTGGCTTAGTCTCTTGTACTCTACTATGAATTACCACTCCTATCCCAGATTTTGAACGATATTTGGTTTCTCTTCTAAAGCTAGAGGTACAGAGGGCACCTATACACTCTTTACCAAATGAATGTATGTACTAAAGTTACTATAATATTTGTCATGTAGTCTGTATTCGGATATGCTTTACTTAATATATAATTAGTCTTTTTATATACCCCTATACATACAACACATACATATAGAAAGAGATTATATTCCATTATTTTACTAGCTTCCATAACAAATGGGCCCATATGGCCCCACGGAGTACAGAGGCAATAAACAGAGCTTGTAGTACTTCGACTATTGGCCCAAGTATCTCCTTGACTGTCACAAAAGAGGTAGACAGGAATATTCATGCATTCAAACACAATATGAATTTCTCTAAATAATAGTTGTAAACATTATTTGAAGACTTGTTAGAAGAGGAGAATACACTTCCTCCATAGACCTATTAAGTCAGAATTTCTATCTTAGCAAAATTCTATACTAAAAATATGTGGTTAAATCCACATGGACGTTCCTCTGTAATTAACAACAAATTCAAAGAGGTAGCCAATGCCTAAGAATGGGAGTTTTAACAAAGAGAAAACCCTCACCACTCTCTCCTGGCTCCTGTTTCTTTCTCCTTGGATTTGAAGTAAACAGGTCAGTCATTCTCAAAATTATTCCATCCTTTCAGATCTATTGACTTTGATATGGTTAGAACGGTTAAAAAATATTGACCCCATGAATTTGTAATAATATTTCAATTTGTGCTTTGTTTTCTATGCCTTTTGATCCAGAGCTGTATTTCTTAGAATGAAATAGCTATTTTGTTTGCTCCTATTCAACCCTATACAGAGAGCTTCTGAAGATTGGGGGTTTTACTTTTCTAAAGATGATCACAATAATGATAATGACAGTGATGGTAATGATATGCCGAGAGTACTTTATGCTTCCTCCTAATCATTTCCACCAATCTGCTCAGAATTTTAAGTAACGAGTGATTTTTAAACAAGGTTCTGTGGAATCCATCTTAGGGTAATGAAGAGAGAAAAGAATAAGAGATATAGCTGAGAAGGTTAACAAACTCACATAAATGAACTTAAAAAGGTAATGCTGCCACAAATGAACATCTTTGTCACTTTTATATATCCAAGCATGACAATTTTTTAACGTTTTCTTGGACACAAGGTTTTTCTATGAAAATAGTCTTTGGCCTAGAGAATTCCTGTGATCCTAAAATTATTTAGAATTAAGATATTTCGGGAGGATCAGAAAGTCAGTACAGTGGCAAAGGAGTTTGCCTTGTACACCACCAGCCTGGTTTCGATCCCTAATACAACATATTGTCTACTAAGCACCACCAGGAGTGATCCCTAAGCATAGAGCCAAGTGTAAACCCTTAGACAAACAAGTATGGTTCTCAAACCCTAATAAATAAAAATAAAGACATTTCTGGAAAGGAAAGTTAAGCATCGCAACAACAAAAAGAGATTTTAAGTCTATTTTTTTCAGTTCATGGATACTGATATGTGTATATTACAATTACAACAAAGTTCTCGGCAATGCTGTAAGATGCTATGATGAGAAAAAAAAATCAACATTGATAGCCTTTAGAAATGCAGTGGCCAGAGTCATAGCACAGTGGGTAGGGTGTTTGCTTTGCATGGGGCAGATGCAGATTTGATTCAGCTTCATTACCCTAAGATGAAGGGTTTCACAGAACCTTGTTTGAAAATCACTCATTACTTAAAATTCTTAGCAGATTGGTGGAAATGGTCCCTTGAGAAGCACCAGGATTGATTTCTGAATGCAGAGACAAAAATAAGCACCTGCTCTCAAAATAAAAGTCTTGAATTTTTTTGAAAAACTTGGAACACATAGCCAAGAAATTCCATAGAAGCGTTTCCTTGTATGGAGGTATACTCAGACTGTATCGGTATATTCTGAGGCTGCTGATGAAAAGGAAAAACTTTTTGGAATTTCTTAAAGTTGCTTTCTCTGGAGTCAAAAGAATGAGCTAGACAAGCTAGAGTGACCTGATCCACTCTATAAGTCAATAAATATGATTTCCTTTTATTTCTAAGGTAGAAATTTCATTTCAGTTCAGAACTACAAGCCTGGTAAGTACAATTATATTGATAATAAACCCAAATTTCTTGTCTCTGTTGCTTGAGCTTTACTCAGCTTAATAAAATAGCTGAAATAAAATAATGAGCTTATCTTCATTTTTAAATTGTTCTGTAATAACTTTCATCCCCTAAGAGAGCTGCCGGCTTTTGCTTAGATACCGAACACATATTTCTACCCTCACAACTAATTTGACTACTACCTCTGGTTCATCATGGCTAACTATTCAATTCTCAAAGCCCTTTGATATTTTATAAAAGTCTTATAAAATTCTTCTAGATTCTCCTGTGTTAAAATGTCTCTAGCAGCCTTTAGTCTCTTACTCCTGCCTCTACTACATACTTAGCCACTATTCATTTTTATAGACATTTGGGGGATGTGCTCCCAAGAAGTGCTCAGAAGGCCCACAGAACCAAACTACTGATTCTAAGTGGTGCAATGTGAGAACCCAAGGATGCAATGTTATTTTGGTAGTGTGCTGCAAGACAAGGGTGTTATCTGGGCCATCTTTGACATGCCAAGTACCCTAGTTACAGTAATCGATTCTCAGGGGACCATGTGGTTCTGGGAATCCTACACTAGTCTGTCATGCTAAATACAATCCATATCTTAAAACTATCTCCCATTCCCCAGATAGACCTTAAACATTATATCTATTATGCTATTTTAGTGCCCCTAAAGTTCCCCAAATATTCTCACTACTTAAATAGATTCACAAGCTAATATGCTGATAGGGCCCATGCTTAATGAGGTGATTAGTTCAAGCAAAAGATATCAGGGAGTAGTGGGAATAATAGAAAATTGGATTTTGCAGTTCTCATCTAAAAGGGATAGGTGTACAGCAATCCTAATGGTTGCTAAACAAGAATCCAAACCCAATATTTAAATCTCATATGATGTTTTTTGTTTTGGTTTGGTTTTTGGTTCTTGGGCCACACCTGGTGACGCTCAGGGGTTACTCCTGGCCCTGTACTTAGAAATCGCTCCTGGCTTGGAGGACCATATGGGACTCCGGGGGATCAAACCACAGTCCGTCCTAGGTTAGTGCCTGCAAGGCAAGCGCCCTACAACTTGCACCACCGCTCCGGCTACTCACATATGATTTTTTAAAGGAATTTTCCACCCAATATTTTTAGAAGAAAACATGGTGTTAAATAGTTCAAGATAGGGGCCTGAGCGGTGGCATGGAGCGGTAAGGCATCTACCTTGCTGGCGCTAGCCTAGGACAGATGGCGGTTCAATCCCCTGGCATCCCATATGGTCCCCCAAGCCAGGAGAGATTTCTGAGCGCCTAGCCAGTAAGTAACCCGTGAGTGTCACCGGGTGTGGCCCAAAAACCAGAAAAAATAAGGTAGTTCAAGATAGTGTTCTTTGATCTCTAGACAGCAGCAAACCACCTCCTGACTTGCATACCCATCCTTAGACTGGCAGTTATAACCAAGGAGGCAGAAAGTATTTTTCAATCCTTCTACACCCTCAGACCAACACTATCCCATGGGCTAGTGACTGAAGAAGGCTAGTACAAGATTTTTATTCACCTGACAATTTTGCAAATGATTACGTTGGCTTACATTCATCCCGGTAGTTCTATCATTGTAGCCTGGCACCCTCTTGGGTGATGATCGATAGGAACTAGAATACCTCGAATTGTATCAATTATGTATTAATCTTTGCTCCAAGTGTTTCTCATCTCCAGCAAACTTAGTCTGGGCTTGCTTGTGTAGGCACCAAGAATAAGTGAACCCAGGAAAGTCTTTTGAAACAGAAAAAAACTGGGGCCATTGATAAATTCTGCCATTTTTAAATTATAAAATCCTAGTGATATTATAATGAGGAAGTCAGTGAGACAGATTACTTGCCTTGCACATCGTCTACCCAAGTTCCATCCTTCAATGGCCCCACAACCTGCCACAAGTGATTCCTGAGGTCAGGGCCAGAAATTTGTCCCAGAGCAGTGGATTGTGAGGTACTCCTTCCCCCAATGCCCTAAACTTTCTATTGAAATGTTAATCTCACCGGGATGGTCAGACCCACCCACAACTGGGAGGGGTCTGTGCTGTGGAGTAAAGAATATAAGGTGTGGCTTGGGGGGGGGGGAGGGAAGGAGAGAGAGAAGGCAGCAAAGAAACATGGGGAACAGCTTAAAGGGAGGCAGAGGCAGAGAAAGCCAGGGGAGAGCAGTAAAGAAGCTGAGAAGCTGCTTGGAGAAGGCTTAATAGAAGCCATGTGAGGAAATGCACATGGCAGATAGGGCCAGAGAATAAACCGAGCTGTCTCCAATGAAACTTTAACTGATAGTTTGGGATTATTTCTACGCCATTATCCCGTGCCTTCAGACTCACCGGCCGAAGGGGTGACAGGCAGCATATCATGCCGAGAAAGGCCTCACCCCAACACTAGGACTTTATATTTTATAATTAAAGCAACAATGGATGTGCCCCCACCAAAAAGTTATTAAAATATGGGTCAAGATTATATACCTCCATTTGGCAATCTAATGCATCCCTCCATATCTCTGTCCTGTCTCTCTCTCTTATAAGACTACCAGTCATATTTTGGATTAATATGATCTATCTCATTTTGCTTGATTACCTCTACAAAGACCCCATTTTTAATAAAGTCACATGTGTTAACAATTAAGCAGCATCTTTCTCAGTGATATGTTAAAATCATTAATAATAAAAACTGGCCTTATTGAAAAACAAAATTTTGGCTAGACATATAGTATAAGGAGTTGGGTTCTTGTCTTGCACACACCTGATCAGAAGTTGATACCAGTGATCCCTGAACAAAGAACCTAGAGTACAGCCTGAGTACCACTGTATGTGGCCCCAAAATTAAACTAAATCAAGCCAAGAAAATGACTCATTTTATCCCATCCTTTTCCTCTCACAACCCCTATTCTATTTTTTAAATGCCCATTTTAAGCAACACTAATTATAAGATAATTATCTGTAGGGCTTCGCAGGCGCAATATTCCAACTCTACACCCACTATCTTCTTTCCACCACCATCTGCCATTGTCCAGGTCCCCATCCCCAGAACTGATAACCTCAATTTTGTAGATTAGTTCTGACTTTCCCTTGTCTTTCAGCATTTGCTGTTTTCTTTCTCTGTGTCTTTATATTTCACATATGTGAGAGATCTTTCTGTATTCTTTTCCTTGTGGTACCTATTTTTGTTTCTTTGTTTGTTTGGTTTGGGGCCCACACCCAATGGCGCTCAGAAGTTATTCCTGGCCCGGGCTCCGCACTCAAGAATCATTCCTAGCACTCTAAGGGGACCCTGTAAGATGCCAGGGATCAAATGCTGGTTGACCGCCTGACAGGCAAACGCTTCCCAAAATGTGCTATCACTCTGGCCTCATTGGTTTCTTCTATTTGGGGAAAGAGGGGCTACACCCAGTGGCACTCAGGGATTACTCCTGGCTCTGCACTCAGAAATCATTCATGGCAGGCTAGGGGGACCAGGATCGAATTCAGGTCTGCAGCATGCAAGGCAAACAAATGCTGGCCCTCCTGGTTCTAACTCACTAGGTCAATGCAGTTTTTTTTTTACTTGCAACGCCACTCTGCCCCTTTATACCTGTCATCTTCATTTCCATATCTGAAGGTGAAAATTTGTATCATATATTTGGAATGAATTTTAAGCCATTACAATCTTGTTCAATTATTTGCATCTTTATTAAACATTATGAATTAACATATTCTAACCATACCCATTGCATTAGTACTTGTCTTTAAACTTTGACAGTATTTTATTTATTGATTTGAATGCATGAATTTCTCACCAAATATTTATGATTGTAAGATAAAGAAACATGCATGCCTCATTTTTGTTTAGTCTTCAGAAATTCTGACAACATAATAATCACCAATTAGCTACAGCCACATAACCAAATATTCACCAAATTAAATAGCTTAATGCAACCAACATTATTATTAATAATACTGAGTCCTTAACAATATCAAAAATAATGTTATATTCATTGATGTTTAAAGAAAGTTTTTAAGTGACAACAATAAATAATTACAGAAGCTATATATTTAATTCACAGTTTAGATTAGCTATTTCCTTTGGTCTTAGCTAGATTCTCTGCTAAAGAGTACAGATGAGTTGGCTTTCTTCTTCTCAATGTCCTCTTTTAAATATGACATCAACATCCCACAGGACAAATGGACAGACTTTTCTACGCCCCAAGCATTCTTTCCTTCAACAAACAACCTGATTTCATTTACATGGCACATAAAAGAATATCAAGAGAATGAGTAAAAATTAACTAATATTCGAGGCTGGAGAGATAGCACAGCAGTAGGGCATTTGCCCTGCAAGCAGCCGGCACAGGACCTATGTTGGTTCGAATCCCACCATCCCATATGGTCGCTCTTGCCTGCCAGGAGCGATTTCTGAGCACAGAGCCAGGAATAACCCCTGAGCGCCTCCAACGTGGCCCAAAAACAAACAAAAAATTAACAAACACTCATGGACATAGGCTTAGATCTGGTAAACTGTTACCTCTTTTTTTAATTATAAAAGTTACCATACCAACTTAAATTTTAAAAATGAAGATACAAATTCATAAATGTTAGGAGAAAGAGCTATATTGTCCTATTACAAAAGAGAGGGGATGCATAGAGAGTAGTTAAAGATTTTGTAATAAATGACCTATGAAGCAACACAGATTTGACTCCTAAGAACTATTCAAGGGTCCACAACTTATTATCCTTTGATCAGGGTATGATATTCAAATTAGAAATGTACGCTTTTCTATGATAAATGCCTCTCTCAGTAAAGAAACTGGTAAAGGCTACTTTTTTTGAACAAAATATGGGAATTGCAGTAATTTATTTTCAGCCTCCCTATTCCCCTACCAATAAACTCTGATAAAGGTCCAGAGATAGACATCCAAACCAATTATAATATTTTCTCTATTTCTAACAACTATAACTTAAGATCAAGAATATAGCTTAGCATATAATGCTTGCCTTACATATCTGAGACCTTGACTCTAATCCTAAGCAACACACATTATTAAATTATGTTTAATATTTGGAAATTGTAATCAAATCATTTTTTCTTTTCCTAGTCAAATCTCAATGTTGTCATTTCCCAGATACTGATCATGTGAGAACCCTATAGAAAATAAAAATAACACAAGAAAAGAAAATAATGTCTGTCAATACATTCTGGGGCATTCTCAGAAAGGTGAGGAAGGGCAGATTCCCCTTTCCACATAAACTACAGCAGCCCAATGCCATCGCATACCATCTGCCCTTTCCCACCTCCACAACTGAAATGATATAATATTTGCAGATGAAATCAGATGGAATTGAGCCCTCCTGTATCCATCCAATCACTAAAAATTCCAGCAGCCCCTACTACACTGTCACCATCTTCTCCTCAGAAAAATGGTCCAGTTCTGCCACCATGCTCTAGAACAGGTGTCTCAAAATCAATTTGCCTGGGGGCCACAGGAAGCAAAGTTGGGGTGAGGCAGGGCCACATAAGGATTTCACAAAAAAAAAAAAGTTCTCAAACGTCATTATTAACAGTTTTAATTATTTCTCCTGAACATGAATAGAATATTGAGTGAAGATCATGAACAATTCTTCTGAACATGGCATCTTTTGCCTATTCCTTGTTGCCAGAGACTTGACAGCGCTTCTTACAAATCTGAACCACATTTGGCTTTAGAGAGGAAGCAGTTGAGACCCTCAGTATAGCTTGAAGATGATCATCATTAAGTCTAGACCTGTACTTTGACTTATTGAAGTCCAATGTGGAGAATAACTTTTCACACAAATATGTGCCCCCAAAAAGGCACATGGCAAGCTTGAACATTTGGGAAAGCTCAGGGAAGCTGGGGGGCAATTCTCTCAAAAATTGCCCATGCATGTCTGCTTTTCCACTAATCTCCCTGAACTTGGCTTTGAGATCAGAGTTGCATTGCAGGTCAATGAGCTCCATTTGAAGCACAGGAGGGGCATCTTGCACATCAAAGAAAAAGGGGTCCACAAAAATTTGAAAAGTGGCTCTGTGCTTTTTGAAGTCTGCAAATCTGTGATCAAATTCCTTATCTAGCTTAAAAATACCCACTGAATGGTATGCCTGCATCCACAAGTTCCTTGCATGCTGGGAAATGGCAAAGGTTTGTCTGAGAGAGCTGGGATTTCCATAACACAAGTTTTGTGGAGAATGCTCTCAGGTTGTCATGGGCAGCACTGATAAGCTGCCCCGGGCGGGTGTTGTAACATCTTGTTTAGTACATTCAGCTTATGTCTGATGTCAACAACAAAAGCTAAGTCCATGAGCCATTTGTGATCACTCAACTCAGAAACAACATTTCCATCCTTCTCCATGAAGGATTTCACTTCTCTCAACTAAAAAAATCTTTTCAGGACATTTCCCCTGCTGAGCCAACGTACCTCGGTGAAATAAAGCACATCTCCATATTCTGACTCCATTTCCTCTAAAAAAGCTTGGAACCTCCTGTGCTTTAAGCCCATGAATCTGATTTGGTTGATGCATTTCACAACACAGACATCACATTGTCACACAGCAGGCATTTACTGCTAAGGGCCTGTTGATGGATAATGCAGTGAAGAGCAATGACATTCTCTACACCCTCCTCTTCAAGTT
The DNA here is from genome assembly GCF_024139225.1 of Suncus etruscus. NCBI lineage: Eukaryota > Metazoa > Chordata > Mammalia > Eulipotyphla > Soricidae > Suncus > Suncus etruscus. The sequence continues at coordinate 2,521,872 of NC_064856.1, read as the reverse complement.
TTTTTTTTTTGAACAAGTGCCACCAGTCCATTTTTCCTCCCTGTCATGGATGGTGCTCCATCGGTTATTATTCCAACAAACCTCTTCCATGGCAAACCTACATTCTCAATGGTATCACACAGATGCCAAAATATCTCATTAGCGGTGGTCTGGCCATGCATTGGAATTATTGTGAGCAGCTCCTCTGTCAATTCAAAATTGCAATCAACACCACGGAAATAAATTGTGAGCTGACCAGTGTCTATTATATCTGTGCCTTCATCAAGAGCAACTGAGTATGCATCAAAACACTTGGCTTTCTGGGGGCCGGTGAGGTGGCGCTAGAGGTAAGGTGTCTGCCTTGCAAGCGCTAGCCAAGGAAAGACCCCAGTTGGATCCCCTGGCATCCCATATGGTCCCCCTGAGCCAGGGGCAATTTCTGAGCACTTAGCCAGGAGTAACCCCTGAGCAGCAAATGGGTGTGGCCCCCAAAACAAAAACAAAACAAAACATTTGGCTTTCTCACACAGTTGATGATAAATGTCACTTGACATGTCAGAAATGCGCTCTGCCACAGTGTTGGCAGAAAGGCTGATTTTGCTAAACTGACCTTTCTTTTCCGGACAGATAATAATTGCAGCCTGTAACATGCATTTTTGAACAAACTCTCCTTCTGTGAATGGTTTCCCTGCCTTAGCAATCATCTCACTAACCATGTAACTAGCTTCGACTGGTTGCTTTCTTGAGGGAATCTTGTTGCCTCATTAGACATGCTTTAAGACTGGCAACCACTTAGCTCTCTCATTTCCTTGATATTTTGCACATTCCTCAGCATGTTCAGTTGAATAATGGTGTTTCAAGTTGTATTCCTTGTGTACTGCAACTTTCTCTGAGCAAATAAGACATGTGGGGATGCCCCAGTGCTCAACAAAGAAATAATGCGTCTCCCACTTTCCCTGAAATTGTCTGTGCTCGTCATCAATCTTTCTCTTCACTGCAGGCTTTGATGAAGTCATGATGAAGGTATGACAAAATCTAATTCTGTAATAAACTTCTCTCCCTTCTCTCCCGTAGGCCTCTGATAATGCAAGGGACAGCGGGCAGGAGCAGCGGAAATGACGTCTGCGCTAGGTGCAAAGTATTCGTGATTATTCGCTTACCGAATATTTGCAATAAAAAATCGAATTAGTAAGAAAAAAAATAGCAAAAATTCACATTAAACATTTGCATACCCCAAATGGAACTGCTCGGGGTATGCGAGTATTTAATGCGATTTTTTTGTTAGTAATGCAATTTTTATTGTGATTATTCAGTAAGCGAATAATCGCGAATACTGCGATATTTTGTGGCCTTGGGCCACAAAATGTTGTACGAAGGGCTGCAAACGGCCATCGGGCCGCGAGTTTGAGACCCCTGCTCTAGAAGAAAGTAATGGCTGTCAATACTTTTCAGGTAGTCCAGTCTGGGATGATATACCTCTGTGGCATTCTCAAAAAGAAGTGAGGTGGCTTCCCTTTTCTGTATGAACGACAGCAGCCCAATTCCATTACCAACTCTGCAACAGAAACATCATGGTCCAGCTCCATGACTTTGTAGCTGCATGGAGGCAGTCTATGGTGGTAATGGGTGGGTCTCTGAGGATACTGGTGAAGGAATGGTCACACTGGAGGTTAGATTTGTGTTTGAACGTTTTTATGCCTGAAATGATTATATTATGAACACCTTGGTGAAATATGGAAGAAAAATCATAAAAATTCGAGGAAAATCAAATGAAATGCCATTAGAGTCCCAATAAAGTTTATATCCCTACTTCAGTTTTCTTTCCACAATCTAGTTATGGAATAAAGCAAATAAGATCTATAACAGCTCAAATAAATCTCTCTCACTTGTAAGCATGATTTGAGAAATACATTGGAAATTTCCTTCAAATACTGCATAGTATTATAGTCAAGTTATTGAATGAATACATATTAACAGTTTACTTAATAACTGCTTGTTAAATTCAAATTTTTAAAAATGCAATGTAATACTGTTTGACTCAAAGGAAATACTAAAGGAAGACAAATAATTCTAGTTTTGTAAAGATATGGAGCAATTGAGACTCTCCTGTGGTGTTGGTAATATAGAATTAATACAACCATTGTTTCCATTTTTTGGAAACAATCCTTTGGAAAGCAGCATTAAGCTTTGCTTTAGGAACACAACCAGAGGTATTCAAGGTTTATACCTGGCTCTTTCCTCATGTAAACCCCCAGCAGTCTTTTTGTTGTTGTTGTTGTTGTTGTTGTTGTTGTTGTTGTGCCACACCCAGCTGTGCTCAGGGGTTACTTGCTGTCTGCTCAGAAATAGCTCCTGGCAGGCACAGGGGACCATATGGGACACCAGGATTCGAGCCAACCACCTTTGGTCCTGGATGGTCTGCTTGCAAGGCAAATGCCGCTGTGCTATCTCTCCAGACCCATCCCCCAGCAGTCTTGAGGGGACTTTGTAGTAACAAGAATTTAACCTGGGGCTTTCACATGCAAAGCATATCTCAAGCCCTCAATATATATTTGTAACTTGGGCCCCAGACATGTAAAAAAATACATATTGTGCAATGAAAGACATGTAATAAAATATTAGTACTAATAACATCAACCTAGAAGCAATTCAGATACCAAATAAAGAATGTGTAAAAATTTGTGATGTAGGGCCCGGAGGCGTTTGCCTTGCAAGCAGCCAATCCAGGACCAAAGGTGGTTGGTTCGAATCCCGGTGTCCCATATGGTCCCCCGTGCCTGCCAGGAGCTATTTCTGAGCAGACAGCCAGGAGTAACCCCTGAGCACCGCCAGGTGTGGCCCAAAAAACAACAACAAAAAAAAATTGTGATGAAGTATGCAGCTATGACAATTAAATGAGCTATCATCTAATATAACAACATGAATCAATCTCATCAACAGTATTCGGTACAAAAACCAGAAGTGCACCCAATTTGTGATTTTACAATCTAAAATATAAAATAGAAGAAAATAATTCTAACACTTTTAGAAATCCAGATAGCTGTGGAAACATGTGACTATCAGTGAACACAGGGCTTCCTTAATATCCTGACGCATTGTCTGTGCTCGTCCCTCAACTTGTATGAAAACTAAGGAAATTGGAAAAGAACTGATTTTGAGGTGCTTTGAACAGTATTTTCCAGCCTGATTCCTCATTTCCCTCCGAGCACTATTCCCAGCACACCCTTTCTCTTGTAGTAGAGAGGGCGGAGGTGACAACTGTGAAAAGCACAGCTAGCCTCATAATGGAGCCGAATCATCAAGAGAAAACACTTCTGTGATGAGAGAAAAACATGTTCACTGATTCTCCCCATCTGCCACACCATATGCATCAACATCTATCAACAACCAATTTGCCATACGTAGTTAAGGACGTTCCTGTTCCTTCCATGTAGGGAGAATATTTTGCCCCAATTAGATCTGGTGTATTAAATATTCTGAAGCTTGACGCTTTGTGAGTGGATTTATTTCATTTCAAGAAGCTTCAAGGCAATAAAATTAGGCTCTGGCCTTTACACCCTGATCTTTACACCTAAAGCCTTAAATCCCAATAACTCCAATTCAGTCAACAATTTTTCAACTTTCTGCTCTTTCTTATAGTTTTAGACTTGTACTTCATTTAGACTTTATTTGGGCTCTTCTTTTTTCAAGCATTATATGAGCACCGTCTATGCCCTTCTATGGGTAGGTCTTAACCTACCCATAACCTATCTTGAGATATAATATTTCATTTAATCACTAACTTTTATTTACTCTTTGTTTCTCAGTAACATTTATCTAAAAATATTTTACCTTTATAATTCCACTTATTTTAAGCCCTATAACAAAATCTAGATATTCTAGAGTAAAAAGTCATACATCTCTTGCTACAAATTTATATTCTCTGACTATTCATGTTCAGAAACTTTTCCAAGCCATAGAGATATATCTTCAATCACTCCCAAGGAGAAATCCAAATTTCCAATTATTCACTCGTGTCAGCAATTGCAATATTCTTTATTACTTCCTAGTCCTTTAGAAAATATATTTGGTGAGCAGTTCCTTCTGCAGACCAGCTTTCTGGGTGGATGGCCATATTTTCCCATGGAATCTCAAGTTGAGCTTAGTGCTCTGCATCCACAATATTAAAATTCTAAATAAGTGGTGAATAAGGGACCCTCCATTTTCATTTTGCAATCTACCCTGTAAATCATACACTCAGCATAATCCTCCTGCCAAGTGGCATCAAGTCATTTATACTTCTTTTGGCATGCAGCATTCTCTCCTCCTCTTCTTTCTGTACCTCTTGCTACATTCTGCTTTGTAAGTTTTTCAAAATTGCAATCTTATTCTCATGCCATAAAATTCATTCTTTTAAAAAGTGCATTCTAGCTATTGAAAGGAGAAGATGCTTAGCTCATACCTGGCTGTTCCTGACTCTATGCTCAAGGATCCCACCTGGCAGTGCTCTAGAGGTCATGACATAGTGGGATCCAGCTAAGGTGGCCATATGCAAAGCAAATATCTTAACTGTTATGCTATCTCTCTGCCTTTAATTTAAAATTTTTTCGTATATTCACAAAGTTATACAATACCTCCCACTGTTTAATTCTAAAAAAAAAAAATTAACCAAAATACCAACCACCATATATCTTTAGCTCCCATTCGCCCCCTTTTTGCCCTCCTCCCCATTCCCTAGCCTACTTTCTGTCTCTGTGAATTTACCTCTCCCAAACATTCGGTAAAGTTATAATCATACTTGGGACTAGAGCAATAGCTAGTAGATAGACATTTTCCTTGTATGCAGCTGACTATATAGACACCCAAGCACTACCAAGAATGACTCCTAAGTATAGTGCCAGGAGTAACCCCTGAGCACCAACTAAGTGTAGACCCCCAAAAAAGCAAACAAAAAAATCATATAATATGTGGCCTTGAAGTCTGACTTCTTTCACTTAGTCTGCTTTTAAGACTGAGGTGAATTCTTGTAACTCTTCGTGGGCAAGCCTCACCCAACTTCACCTAGAGGAGTGGTAGTTCTCTCTTTTTCTCATATACCAGCCATTGTGTGAGTAGATATCTTTAATTCCCTTCCAATTATTTTGGGGTATCTGTTTGTTTGTTTGTTTTATTTTTTGTCTTGGGGTTCAAACCTAGCAAGCTCAGGACTCATCCTTGGCTAAAGGATAACTCCTGGGTACCAAGTGTAATGCTGAAAACCAAACCCAGGTCAGTCACATGTAAAGCAAGTGGACTACCTGCTACACTCTCTGCCTCCCACTTCCAATCTTAAAAATAAAACAAAATAAAAGCAATTCTCTTCCATCCTACACTTTCTCCCTTTAAATCTTGTTCTTAGTTTTCTTCTTAGCCAAATTGCTTAGCTCTCTTGGCTTTTATCTATCCCAAAATTATACCCTAAACATTTATTAATACTTCCTATTTCTTTTAGGGTTTGGTGTATAGGGGTTGGGAGAGAAATTTGGCACACATGTGATTGTGCTTAGGGTTTATTCCTTCCTGGCTCTGTGCTCAGGGATCACATCTAAGGGCAATTTGTGCTGCCAGAGATCAAACACCACAAGCTGGTCCCATGCAAAACAAGCTCCTTATCTATTGTACTATTTCTCTGACCCCTATCTAGTTCTTTTAAAATTCTCTATAGATTTTCATTTGGTCCATAGTACAAACTAAATTATCATATATATTAAGGCTACTCAAGTCTGTGTGTCTCAATATTCCTTATTTCTTGGTTTCTAAATTCATAGTGAAATGTTTAGAGACATACCTCCCTATATGCGTGCTCTTTAATCTTCTTGCATGTGACATAAGTTAAACTCATGAGATATCCAAGCTTTTTAAGTGAAGGTGATAATAGTTTGGCATACAAAATATTTTACACAAAAATTGGAAACTCACCATGGACTCAAAACTTTTTGCTTCTACACAAAACCTCCATATCTTTTCCACCTTCTCCATCAAAATCATCTGCCTATGGCATTTGTCTCCCTTTTCCAATTTCAAATTCCCAACCTTCCATCACCAGTGGTCAAAACCATCTCTATTTCACTCTAATTCATCAGTCTAATGCTTATGGTACAGGTTCTATGTATCATATATTCTATAATACTTGGGTTTAAACTCATGTCTTGTTCTTTCATTCTGGTTTCTGAGTCACAAGTGGAAGTGCTGCGCTGAAGGGTTTAATCTTAGTTTAGCATGTAACATGAACTACTCTTCAGAGCATGTCATGATTTGTATCATATAAGAATACAATGATAGGTAAATAGTTAATATCCCAGAAAAAGATTCCTGCCAGACTGAACTATATTGTTAGCATCCTGTTCATTGACTTCCAACCTCCAGAACTGTGAGGATGAAATTTTCGTTGTTTATATAAGCCTATATAAGTCTATGAGACCTTGCTATGAAAAATCCTAGAAATTTGAATAGCAATGACTAAAATATTTAGACCGTGAATAGCATGCATTGGGTATTCAGTTAATGCCACAACACATCACGTTTGGGAGTTCTATGATTCTGTTTATTTTATCTTAGATGACTTTTAAAAAATGTTTAGTGGGAATATAATTATTTATATATATATATATTTATATATTCAATAATTTAGAAACTATCTACAAAGGAACAGAATGCTATCAACTAACAGGTTTGTGGTCATTAGGTCCTTTTCCAAATCTGATTAAGTCTGAACTTTGTTTCTACAAAATAAACGCTCACACATATTTTCTTAAATCCCTAAAATTCATTCACAAGCACTGCTTGAAACCTCAAGATTTAAAGCTGCATTCTACTTTCTCTGACACACTTCAGAGCCAACCAGGGGGAAATTCTCTGGAACAAACAGACCAAGCCCCGAAGAGGAAATTCCATCTCACTACCTGAGATAAAAAGACAAGCTCTCAGGCTCAAGGATTTACTTGATTAAGTACATTTGCATACCAAAAGGAAGGATATGAATATCAAAACAGAAGTAGCTTAGCCCTGCAAAGAGAAGCAGAAAGCAAGCCATGTAAGGGGAAAACAGCAATGCAGTGTCTAGACCTCTAGGTCTGGGGAGTTGGTATGTGAGGAACAAAATCTTTATGGTCTTCCACATTTAGATCATTCACTTAATTCCTCTTTATCATATATTTATGTCAGAACTTTTGTTTGTTTTTGTTTGGGGGCCATCCTTGGCTGTGTTCAGGGCTTACTCCTGCTCTTTGCTCAGGGATCCTCTCTCGGTGATGCTATAGAGTGGAGAAGAAAGCATGTGACCCTAGGGATTAAATCCAGCCCTACTGGATACAAATGCTGAGATATGAATAAAAATTATAGACCTGAATTCTGCTCTGCTGAAGTTAAGAGATTTTTTTTGATTTCTTATGTATTCAACCTACTGATTTGGATTTGCAGCAATCTTAACCAGAAAATTGGAGACAACAACTCCGTTTTTCTTTTTCTTTTTAATACTTTTATCATATTCAATATACTTTATTATATGTTAATATATGTAAGATATTTTTTTCAGAGTTGTTTCTGCAAGAGCCCCAAATGCTTCTTAATGCAGATCTTCTGTCAATAAAATTATCATGTCAGTGCTGCTCTTACTTATATGATTGGAGGTCTGTTTTCAACATACTTCTAGAAAAGAGGGAATTTAGTAAGCAAACATAGATTTCAGGATGGAAGATCCCCTCAAGTCCTTGGCAGATTTTGACCTAGAGAGGAGAGGAATCAGATCAGCCCCAATGTGAAGGGAGATAAATAAGAGTTGAGTTATAAATCCAGGGGCTCAATACTTTGGGCCCTAAAAACCTTAGGCTTTGCCTGGAACTTAGGCAATGGAGATTTAGGTGTGACCACCTAAAATTTATCCCAAAATTGCAATTTTGTCCAAAGTTGTGGATTGTTTCTGCTGAAGAAACAGTGTCCCGTAATGTCTTCCTAAATCACGACTCCCTCACCACACAGCACATATCCATCCTGGCTTATAAGTCAGTAAGCACTCTGGTCAGTTATGAATTTCTTGGTTTATAGTGAACGTATTTTTGCCAGGACACACACACAACACACACACACACACACACACACATTCAATTTACAGGTGCCAGAAAGAAGGTACATGTGATTAGGTTCTAGCTTTGTATACAGTTGACTTCTGTTTGAATCCTGACACTGAAGTTTCAGGTGACATAATACCACCAGGAGTAACCTCGTGCGCAAAGCCAGGGGTAAATCTGAGCAGTGTGGGCCCAGCCCCCCCCCCACCCAAATAAAAAGAAATGTGCTTTAGTTAGAGTAGAGAAGGGCTACTATGAAAGGATAGCTGGCACAGATCACTAGGAACAATAACTGGGTGCTGAAAAGGGGATAAAGTGACATATATGGCACCCCTTCATTACTAGTAGTGCAAAACATAGTATTAATGAAGGGGAGAGAGGAGGGAGAGAGGAGAGAGAGGGAGAGGGAGAGGGAGAGAGAGGGAGAGGGAGAGAGAAAGAGAGGGAGAGAGAGGGAGAGAGAGAGGGAGAGAGAGAGGGAGGGAGAAAGAGAGGGAGGGAGAGAGAGAGAGAGAGAGAGAGAGAGAGAGAGAGAGAGAGAGAGAGGGGCAGGCAGGCATAAAATGCCTATCACTGAGGCAGGCTGAAGAAGGTGGGAGGGAAAAGGACTTTTGGGAGAGTGATAGGGAAACTGGGGATTTGGTGGCTGGAAATACATACTGGCGATGGTTGTGTTCATTGTATGACTGTAACTCAATTATGAACAACTTTATCTGTGGAGGAAAAACTGTATTATTATCAAACTTGTAACCTAGGTGTTTAATTTAAAAAATATTATGTTACACACAAGTATGATGTTATGAAAAGAGTGTTCAATATAACTAGTACAAAGCTCTCTGACATTTCTTTAAAATGTTTCTTTTAATAGTTAAATTTAAAAAAATTTCCTATTAAATATTATTAGCTAGATACTAAATTAATATAATGACCAATGTGAACTACATCAGTGTGTTCTAGTTGTAATAACAAACTCACAACCCCTAAGGATTTGAATATAAAAAATCTGTTTTCTTACTGTTCTGCAGTATGGGAAGTCCAAGGTTAACAAGCTTGGTTGATTTAATTTCTCAAGGAAGACTAGCTTCTGCAGATGGCCTCTGGATTGAATAGAACAATTGGATTAGGAAAGCAGGACTGGGGCCGGATTGGTAGTGCGGAGCAGTAAGTTGTGTCTGCCTGACTACTGTTAGCATAGGACCAACTGCAGTTCTATCCCCTGGCATCCCATATGTTCCCCCAAGCCAGGAGCTATTTTTGAGTGCATAGCCAGGAGTAACCTCTAAGCATCATCGGGAGTCCCGCCCAAAAAAAAAGAAAAAAGAAAACAAGAACTAAACCAAAACCATCTGAATTCTCAATTGTGCAATGTAAATTACATGGCAGATAACAGGATAAACCTCAATTTTTCATCTCCACTTAAATATTTGTTGTGTATGTAAATATTTTAGGGGATTATTATGTTGCTGACCCTACCCTGATCGGTGACTGTGCCCTACCCTAGGGTGTGACCTGGCATTCTGCCCCCACCCTAGGGTGGTACCTGATTCTGCTTCCACCATTGGGTGGTATCTGATCCCACCATTGGGTGGTACCTGATTCTGGGAGATAAAAACAAGGGTCTGTGGAAGGCGAGAGGCTTTTGGCAGGAACTGATGCTGAGGCTTTGGACTTCAGTCTTGTCCACCGAATAAAGCTAATATTTCCACAAGCCTGACTGTCTGCGAGCTGTTTACCCGCCATTTCACCTCAGAACCGTTGGCTAGACAGGGTGGCAAACGAGTGCTTTGAGCTGGAGGGAAAAGATCTCATCCTCCATCCCTCCATCAGGCAACCTCTTCAGCGGCTGACTTGCAACAATTTCTCTAACTGCACTCATCACACTTTGTGGTCAGTTTCATATCATGAGCTGGTCCTTCCGGCCCTCCTCTCTGGGCATTATTACAATAATGTCTGTTAGTTTTCTTAAAACCCATGGATGAGTGAGTCTATTCTCTCTGTGTGTGTCTCTCTCCCTCTGACTTATTTCACTCAGCATAATAGTTTCCTTGTGCATCCAAGTCTAGGAAAATTTCATGACTTCATCTCTCCTGGCGACTGTGTAATATTCCAATGTGTATATGTACCACAGTTTCTTTAGACACTCACGTGTTGAAGGGCATCTTGGTTGTTTCCACATTCTGGCTATTGCAAATAGCACTGCAATGAATATCGGTGTAGGGAACATATTTTTATATTGCACTTTTGTGTTCCTAGGGTATATCCCTAGGAGCATTATAGCTGGATCTTAGGAGAGCTCAATTTCCAGGTTTTTGAGGACTCTCCATAGTGTTTTCTATAAAGACTGGACTAGCCGACATTCCCATCAGCAGAGAATGAGAGTTCCTTTCTCCCCACATTCCTGCCAGCACTGAGTGTTTTCATTCTTTGTGGTGTGTGCCAGTCTCTATGGCATGAGATAGTATCTCATTGTTTTGATTTGCATCTCACTGATAATAACTGATGTGGAGCACTTTTTCCTGTGCCTTTAGGCCTTGGTTATTTCTTCTTTGAGAAATTGTTTATTTATCCTCCCCATTTTTTAATGGGGTTAGATGTATTTTTCTTGTTAAATTCTGTTAGTACTTTGTATATATTTTAGATTAGCCCCTTATTGGATAGGTATAGGGTGAAGAGTTTCTCCCATTTTGTGGGTGGCTTTTATATCCTAGGCACTATTTTCTTTGAGGTGCAGAAGCTTCTCAGCTAAATATGGTCCCATCTGTTTATCTCTGCTTCCACTTGTTTGGAGAGTGCTGTTTCTTCCTTGAAGATCCCGGTAGCCTCAATATCATGAAGAGTTTTACCTATATGTTGTTTTATAAACCTTATGATTTTAAGTCTTCTATCCAGGTCTTTAAACAATTTGGATTTTATCTTTGGGCATAGTGTTAGATGGAAGTCTGAGTTGGCTTTTTTGCAAGTAGTTTGCCAGTTGACCCAACACCACTTGTTGAAGAGGTTTTTCTTGCTCCATTTTGCATTTCTTGCCCCTTTATTGAAGATTAATTGATTGTCTGGGAAGCATTCTCTGAATACTGAAGTCTATTTCACTGATCTGAAGGTCTGTCTGTATTCTGATACCTGCTGTTTTAATGATCACAGCTTTGTAATACAATTTAAAGTTGGGGAAAGTGATGCCTCCCATATTCCTTTTCCCATGCTTTGCTCTAGCTATTCGTGGGTGTTTATTGTTCCAAATCAATTTCAGGAGTGTTTGATCCACTTCTTTGAAGAATGTCATGGGTATCCTTAGAGGGATTGCCTTAAATCTGTACAATGCTTAGGGGAGAATTGGCATTTTAATTATGTTAATCCTCCCAATCCATGAGCAGGGTATGTGTCTCCATTTCTTTGTGTCCTCTTTCATTTCTTGAAGTAGTCCTTCATTTCTTGTGAGTTAAGTTGACTCCAAAGTATTTGAGCTTCTGTGGCACTAATGTAAATGGTTTTTTTTTAATGGACATTTCTTCTCTATCATTTGGTGTACAAAAAGACCATTGATTTTTTGCATGTTAATTTTGTAGCCTGCCACTTTGCCTTCTGAATCTACTGTTTCTAGAAACTTAATGGTAGAGACTTTAGGCTTTCTAAATAGAGTATCATGCCATCTACAAACCATGAGAGCTTGCCTTCTTCCTTTCCTATCTGAATGTCCTTGATATCTTTTCCTTGCCCAATTGCAATGGCAAGAACTTCCAGTGCTATGTTGAATAGGATTGGTGAGAGGGGGCAGCCTTGTCATGTGCCAGATCTTAGAGGAGAGGCTTTTAGTTTATCTCCATTGAGAATAAGATTTGGTGGGCTGGAGAGGTAGCATGGAGGTAACGCATCTGCCTTTCATGCAGAAGTTCTGTGGCTCGAAAACTGGCACCCCATAAGGTCCCCTGTGCCTGACCATGAGCGATTTATGAGTATAGAGCCAAGAGTAACCCCTGGGCGCTGCTGGGTGTGACCCAAAAACAAAACAAAACAAACCAAAACAGAAAGATTTGCCTTTGGTTTGTGATAGATGACCTTGCCTACATTAAGAAAAGGCCTTTCCGTTCCCACTGTTGAGAGTTTCTTTTTAAATCAGGAGGGGGTGTTGGACCATATGAAATGCTTTCTCTGCATCTATTAATATGATAATATGGTCTTTATTTTACCTTTTGTTGATATGATATATTACCTTGATTGATTTACATATGTTAAACCATGCTTGTATTCCTGGAATGAAACCTACTTGGTCATGGTGTATGACCTTCTTGATGAGGCGTTGGATCCTATTTGCCAGGATTTTGTTGATGATTTTTGCATCTGTGTTCATCAGGGATATTGGTCTGAGCACTTCATTTTGACTAGAGAATACCTATTCACTTAATCTCATATACTCGTGTTACTTACTCTTTATGGGTTATTGAGGATAGAGAAGGGAAACAGTTCTTTTTCTCAACCTCCCATCTCAGAATAGATGGACATAATGAATTCCTTTGCAGTTCCCTTTGTACATGCTTTTCTGTTTCTTTCTATCTCTTTCTAGCACGCACTCCCTCCCACACATAGATATGTATAACATCACTGAAAAGATACTTCAACAGTCCCGAAAGCCATGGGCAGTGTTCCTGCTATGAAAGATTATCCAAGCTCCCATAATTTGTAAAACAGGTTTTGGGCACGAATCAGCTGTGTCTTCACACCAGAGGCATCTTTTCCCCTCCCAAGGGCTATGCATTGGCTGTGTATGTATATTTGCATATGTACCTGGGCTGGGGGATGAGGGAGACCAGTGCCAGCTCAGAGGGATCATCTATTATGAGGATGAAGCTCTGTAACCAGCCATGACACATCCCTGTCTCCTTTATGAGGCAACCTGATCTAGCTTGAACCTGGCTACCCCAGACCCCCCCCCCATTGTAAACATAGCTCCCATGTTGGCTGGCTGTGTTAAGCAGTGAGCAGACATGTTTTGTTGTTTACCAAGAATTCGAGATTCTGACCCCCCAAAGCAAAAGCGTAGTAGATGCAGAAGACTTCGGCATTGGCTGAGAATCCATTGCTGCCCTCCTTGGTTCTGTTCACGAGGACCAAAGGTAATGGAGGGTGGCAGGAGAGGCCAGGGAGGCCACAACATAGATGTCTAAGATATAGCTTCTATCTCTTCCCAAGTGTGCCTGGGTGCAAATCTCTGTGTATGTCTTTGTGTGTGTCGAGTTTGTATTTTGATGAATTTTTTTTGTGTCAAAGATAAGTAAAAGAATGAATTTCTGTGTAATTACTTAAGAGAGTGAGTCAGTGTGTGTTTATGAATTGATTGAGAGAAAGTGAGAGGGATAGAGAAAATGAATATTGTGCATGTTCACCTCTGAGGACCTGGTGCTGTAAGCAATGTGGCCTGTCCTCAAACTCTCATGTCGAAGGGTGAGGTTGCTTCTCAGTTGGGGGAACTTGGAGGCACTGCTTTGTCAAAAGACTCATCTACTGTTAAGGGGTTCATATCTGTAGGGGAGGTGGGGGTTCTGCGTAGACCCAGGTCCACAAGGAATGAGGAGAGGTCAAGGGTACAACACAACAAGGATGACAGTGAGCGGTCCCAAAGCTCAGGCTTGGTGATTTTTTTCTCTGCAGAGTACGATAGCAGAGAAGAGTACGACAGAGGAGAGTACGACAGAGGAAAGCACTGAGAGTTTTGTCTACTCGCCATCCATTTATTTTCAAGACTGGGTGGATGTCTCCAGCAGCACAGAGAGCCAGAGCTTTTCTGAGTTGCAATTTGAAAGGGGGCAAGGAGCACCTCCTCCTCTCTTGCCCCTGCCAGCACTAGCAGAGCCAAATGGTAAGAGCCAGTCTATGTGCACATGCTGTAAGGGAAGAAGGGGAAGGGAGAAGGAGCACCTGGTGGTGTGTGAGGGGCTGGTGTGGGAAAGAAGGTGTTGTGAGGCCCAGAGCTCATCTGAGAAGTGACTCGCCAAGAACCCAGGGATGGACCTGCCTTTGGGCAAGCACATGCAGCCGGCCATGCGGGTGACGTTTTTCTCCTCTCCTGAAACAGCTCCTGCTCAGGCCGTGGATGTGGATCCGGCTCATTCCAATGCAGCGTCAGTAAAATCGCTGGCACTGGCTGCAGAGCCAACAGCCGATTCAGTGCTGGACGAGCAGCCCGAGTCCAAGGAGGACCTGCCCGGGCAGCTCCTGGGAGAGGAAAATCTCGGACCCACAGCTGAATCTGTGGTCCCTCAGGACAAGCAGGATGCCTTCCGAGGGTTCAACTTTCTTTGTCTTTGGCCCCTTGTCGGGCTGTTTTTAATTTGGGCTTATTTCATGTTCATGCATGTATTTTTCCCAAGGTAAATAAATTGCAATTGCTTTCCTCTGTCAAATTCTATGGTCTTTCGATTTGGGGGGACCAATCTCCATACTTGGGAGGCCTAAAGACAGGCTCTTCACTAAGGAACCAGGCCTATCAGGGCTCTCTGGGCTTCCAGGATCAAACTTCAGTTGGCTTTTGGCAGGTTAAGCGCGCCCTACCTGCTCTGCTCTCTACTCAAAGTAGTCAATGCTGTTTTTCTCTGTTGTGATGAGGTCTTTTGATAATGCTGCAAAAATTCACCAAACCTATTTCTCGTGTATTCCATGACACATCTGTAAGCCATCAGCTGTATTTTCTGTCCTCTGTAAAAGTCCAGCGACACCCCATAGTCTCTCTGGAGTAATGATGGACTAAGCCATTCACTTCACGTTCTCTGTTTCTTTCTCTGTCTCCCTCCCTTTCTCCCTCCTACCCCATCTTTGGGAGGCATAGAAGGTCTGTCCCTACTGCCCCTTTGGTGACTCTGAGAGCTAAGTGCAGATTCTCCATGCAGGGGGCCCTGGTTTCTGTACTGGACAGACCATGAGCATGCAGGATGGATCTAGGGTGAGCCTGGAAGTCTCCTCGAGATAGCCTCGAGTGGAGTGTCCCAAATCCGAAAACACCAGGTCTCCGCCCTGGCATCACCACCCATCAGGCGGTATCGCTGTTTGTGGTGCTGAGAGGGAGGCAGCGCGAGGTGTCAGCTCTGTTTGTAGTTGTTGGGCTCTGCCAACCACAGATGTCCCTAGCGTGGCCCAGTGTCCAGGGCCAGCTCCTCTGTGAATACAGTCATGAAGACAGCAGGGACTCTTCCAGCCCGGTGGATAAAAATGTCCCCTTCCCCATGGCACTAGCTGCTTGCTCTCCCCTGACCGCTGCTCAGCTCAGCTCATTGGGTTCCTGCACCCTGCAGGACGGATCTGAGATAAGCCAGAGGAGGAGACGGACCTGGTGGACCCAGTCCAGATGTGGGACCCATCTTCTAGCCGTGCTTGTCAAGGCCCACGCTGGTTTCCCTCCACCGGCCTCCACCAGGCTCTGTGGATCCCTGCCCAGCAGCCCCACAGAGATCCTGGGGTCCAGGGTCTCTTGAATCCTTCTTTTACGAATCATCTAATTAATTGATTTTTACATCTTCCCACATGTCTGGTGACCTTTTTGTTTTTATTATTATTTGTTATAAATTTCAAATGGTTTATATCTTCCTAAGGGGTATTGGTGGTACCTATGTGTTTGGAGAGGAATCTTTTTATTTAAAATTTTTAATAATATCTTCATTTAAACGCCTTGATTACAAACATGATTGTAGTTGTGTTTCAGTCCTAAAAAGAAACACCCCCCCTTCACCAGTACAACATTTCCATCACCCATGTCTCCACTCTCCCATCACCTGCCTGTATTCGAGACAGGCATTCTACTTCTCTCACTCATTAACATTGCCATGGTAGTTGCTAGTGTAGTTATTTCTGGTTCCCTATGTAAATATTTTAGGGGATTATTATGTTACTGACCCTACCCTGATCGGTGACTGTGCCCTAACTTAGGGTGTGACCTGGCATTCTGCCCCCACCGTAGGGTGGTACCTGATTCTGCTTCCACCTTCGGGTGGTATCTGATCCCACCATTGGGTGGTACCTGATTCTGGGGGATAAAAACAAGGGTCTGTGGAAGGCGAGAGGCTTTTGGCAGGAACTGATGCTGAGGCTTTGGACTTCAGTCTTGTCCACCGAATAAAGCTAATATTTCCACAAGCCTGACTGTCTGCGAGCTGTTTACCCGCCATTTCACCTCAGAACCGTTGGCTAGACAGGGTGGCAGACGAATGCTTTGAGCTGGAGGGGAAAGATCTCATCCTCCATCCCTCCATCAGGCAACCTCTTCAGGGGCTGACTTGCAACAATTTCTCTAACAGCACTCACCACTCTTTGTGGTCAGTTTCATATCATGAGCTGGTCCTTCCGGCCCTCCTCTCTGGGCATTATTACAATAATGTCTTTTAGGTTTCTTAAAACCCATGGATGAGTGAGTCTATTCTCTCTGTGTGTGTCTTTCTCCCTCTGACTTATTTCACTCAGCATAATAGTTTCCTTGTGCATCCAAGTCTAGGAAAATTTCATGACTTCATCTCTCCTGACGACTGTGTAATATTCCAATGTGTATATGTACCACAGTTTCTTTAGCCACTCACGTGTTGAAGGGCATCTTGGTTGTTTCCACATTCTGGCTATTGCAAATAGCACTGTAATGAGCATAGGTGTAGGGAAGGCATTTTTATATTGCACTTTTGTGTTCCTAGGGATATACCCTAGGAACCAGCATTATAGCTGGATCTTAGGAGAGCTCAATTTCCAGGTTTTTGAGGACTCTCCATAGTGTTTTCTATAAAGACTGGACTAGCCGACATTCCCATCAGCAGTGAATGAGAGTTCCTTTCTCCCCACATTCCTGCCAGCACTGAGTGTTTTTGTTCTCTGGGATGTGTGCCAGTCTCTATTGCATGAGATGGTATCTCATTGTTTTGATTTGCATCTCCCTGATAATTACTGATGTGGAGCACTTTTTTCTGTGCCTTTTGGCCATGTTATTTCTTCTTTGAGAAATTGTTCATTTATCCTCCCCATTTTTTAATGGGGTTAGATGTATTTTTCTTGTTAAGTTCTGTTAGTACTTTGTATATATTTTAGATTAGCCCCTTATTGGATAGGTATAGGGTGAAGAGTTTCTCCCATTTTGTGGGTGGCTTTTATATCCTAGGCACTATTTTCTTTGAGGTGCAGAAGCTTCTCAGCTAAATATGGTCCCATCTGTTTATCTCTGCTTCCACTTGTTTGGAGAGTGCTGTTTCTTCCTTGAAGATCCCGGTAGCCTCAATATCATGAAGAGTTTTACCTATATGTTGTTTTATAAACCTTATGATTTTAAGTCTTCTATCCAGGTCTTTAAACAATTTGGATTTTATCTTTGGGCATAGTGTTAGATGGAAGTCTGAGTTGGCTTTTTTGCAAGTAGTTTGCCAGTTGACCCAACACCACTTGTTGAAGAGGTTTTTCTTGCTCCATTTTGCATTTCTTGCCCCTTTATTGAAGATTAATTGATTGTCTGGGAAGCATTCTCTGAATACTGAAGTCTATTTCACTGATCTGAAGGTCTGTCTGTATTCTGATACCTGCTGTTTTAATGATCACAGCTTTGTAATACAATTTAAAGTTGGGGAAAGTGATGCCTCCCATATTCCTTTTCCCATGGCTTGCTCTAGCTATTCGTGGGTGTTTATTGTTCCAAATCAATTTCAGGAGTGTTTGATCCACGTCTTTGAGAAATGTCATGGGTATCCTTAGAGGGATTGCCTTAAATCTGTACAATGCTTAGGGGGAGTATTGGCATTTTAATTATGTTAATCCTCCCAATCCATGAGCAGGGTATGTGTCTCCATTTCTTTGTGTCCTCTTTCATTTCTTGAAGTACACCGTCACTTCTTTTTTTTGTTTGTTTGTTTATGGGCCACACCCGGCGGTGCTCAGGGGATACTCCTGGCTGTCTGCTCAGAAATAGCTCCTGGCAGGCACAGGGGACCATATCGGACACCGGGATTTGAACCAACCACCTTTGGTCCTGGATCGGCTGCTTGCAAGGCAAATGCCGCTGTGCTATCTCTCCGGGCCCAGTCCGTCACTTCTTGAGTTAAGTTGACTCCAAAGTATTTGAGCTTCTGTTGTACTAATGGAAAGGGTTTTTTGTTGTTGTTGTTGTTGTTGTTGTTTTGTTTTTTTTAATGGACACTTCTTCTCTAGCATTTGGTGTACAAAAAGACCATTGATTTTTGCATGTTAATTTTGTAGCCTGCCACTTTACCTTATGAATCTACTGATTCTAGAAACTTAATGGTAGAGACTTTAGGCTTTCTAAATAGAGTATCATGCCATCTACAAACCATGAGAGCTTGCCTTCTTCCTTTCCTATCTGAATGTCCTTGATATCTTTTCCTTGCCCAATTGCAATGGCAAGTACTTCCAGTGCTATGTTGAATAGGTTTGGTGAGAGGGGGCAGCCTTGTCATGTGCCAGATCTTAGAGGAAAGGCTTTTTAGTTTATCTCCATTGAGAATAAGATTTGGCGGGCTGGAGAGGTAGCATGGAGGTAAGGCATTTGCCTTTCATGCAGACGTTCTGTGGTTTAAAACCCGGCACCCCATATGGTCCCCTGCGCCTGACCAGGAGCGATTTATGAGTATAGAGCCAAGAGTAACCTCTGGGCGCTGCTGGGTGTGACCCAAAAACAAAGCAAAACAAAACAAAAAGATTTGCCTTTGGTTTGTGATAGATGACCTTGCCTACATTAAGAAAAGGCCCTTCTGTTCCCACTGGAGAAAGTTTCTTTTTAAATCAGGAGGGGGTGTTGGACCATATGAAATGCTTTCTCTGCATCTATTAATATGATAATATGGTCTTTATTTTACCTTTTGTTGATATGATATATTACCTTGATTGATTTACATATGTTAAACCATGCTTGAATTCCTGGAATGAAACCTACTTGGTCATGGTGTATGACCTTCTTGATGAGGCGTTGGATCCTATTTGCCAGGATTTTGTTGATGATTTTTGCATCTGTGTTCATCAGGGATATTGGTCTAAGCACTTCATTTTGACTAGAGAATATTTATTCACTTAATCCCATATACTCGTGTTACTTACTCTTTATGGGTTATTGAGGATAGAGAAGGGAAACAGTTCTTTTTCTCAACCTCCCATCTCAGAATAGATGGACATAATGAGTTCCTTTGCAGTTCTCTTTGTACATGCTTTTCTGTTTCTTTCTATCTCTTTCTAGCACGCACTCCCACCATAGATATGCATAACATCACTGAAAAGATACTTCAACAGTCCCGAAAGCCATGGGCAGTGTTCCTGCTATGAAAGATTATCCAAGCTCCCATAATTTGTAAAACAGGTTTTGGGCACGAATCAGCTGTGTCTTCACACCAGAGGCATCTTTTCCCCTCCCAAGGGCTATGCATTGGCTGTGTATGTATATCTGCATATGTACCTGGGCTGGGGGATGAGGGAGACCAGTGCCAGCTCAGAGGGATCATCTATTATGAGGATGAAGCTCTGTAACCAGCCATGACACATCCCTGTCTCCTTTATGAGGCAACCTGATCTAGCTTGAACCTGGCTACCCCAGACCCCCCCCCCCATTGTAAACATAGCTCCCATGTTGGCTGGCTGTGTTAAGCAGTGAGCAGACATGTTTTGTTGTTTACCAAGAATTCGAGATTCTGACCCCCCAAAGCAAAAGCGTAGTAGATGCAGAAGACTTCGGCATTGGCTGAGAATCCATTGCTGCCCTCCTTGGTTCTGTTCACGAGGACCAAAGGTAATGGAGGGTGGCAGGAGAGGCCAGGGAGGCCACAACATAGATGTCTAAGATATAGCTTCTATCTCTTCCCAAGTGTGCCTGGGTGCAAATCTCTGTGTATGTCTTTGTGTGTGTCGAGTTTGTATTTTGATGAATTTTTTTTGTGTCAAAGATAAGTAAAAGAATGAATTTCTGTGTAATTACTTAAGAGAGTGAGTCAGTGTGTGTTTATGAATTGATTGAGAGAAAGTGAGAGGGATATAGAAAATGAATATTGTGCATGTTCACCTCTGAGGACCTGGTGCTGTAAGCAATGTGGCCTGTCCTCAAACTCTCATATCGAAGGGTGAGGTTGCTTCTCAGTTGGGGGAACTTGGAGGCACTGCTTTGTCAAAAGACTCATCTACTGTTAAGGGGTTCATATCTGTAGGGGAGGTGGGGGTTCTGCGTAGACCCAGGTCCACATGGAACGAGGAGAGGTCAAGGGTACAACACAACAAGGATGACAGTGAGTGGTCCCAAAGCTCAGGCTTGGTGATTTTTTTCTCTGCAGAGTACGATAGCAGAGAAGAGTACGACAGAGGAGAGTACGACAGAGGAAAGCACTGAGAGTTTTGTCTACTCGCCATCCATTTATTTTCAAGACTGGGTGGATGTCTCCAGCAGCACAGAGAGCCAGATCTCTTCTGAGCTACGATTTGAAATGGGGCAAGGAACACCTCCTCCTCTCTTGCCCCCGCCAGCACTCGAGAATCCTGGGACGAATGGGAGAGAACCAGAGTCAGTGCAAGCAGAGCCAAATGGTAAGAGCCAGTCTATGTGCACATGCTGTAAGGGAAGAAGGGGAAGGGAGAAGGAGCACCTGGTGGTGTGTGAGGGGCTGGTGTGGGAAAGAAGGTGTTTGAGGCCCAGAGCTCATCTGAGAAGTGACTCGCCAAGAACCCTGCCTGGTGATGGACCTGCCTTTGGGCAAGCACATGCAGCCGGCCATGCGGGTGACGTTTTTCTCCTCTCCTGAAACAGCTCCTGCTCAGGCCGTGGATGTGGATCCGGCTCATTCCAAAGCAGCGTCAGTAAAATCGCTGGCACTGGCTGCAGAGCCAACAGCCGATTCAGTGCTGGACGAGCAGCCCGAGTCCAAGGAGGACCTGCCCGGGCAGCTCCTGGGAGAGGAAAATCTCGGACCCACAGCTGAATCTGTGGTCCCTCAGGACAAGCAGGATGCCTTCCGAGGGTTCAACTTTCTTTGTCTTTGGCCCCTTGTCGGGCTGTTTTTAATTTGGGCTTATTTCATGTTCATGCATGTATTTTTCCCAAGGTAAATAAATTGCAATTGCTTTCCTCTGTCAAATTCTATGGTCTTTCGATTTGGGGGGACCAATCTCCATACTTGGGAGGCCTAAAGACAGGCTCTTCACTAAGGAACCAGGCCTATCAGGGCTCTCTGGGCTTCCAGGATCAAACTTCAGTTGGCTTTTGGCAGGTTAAGCGCGCCCTACCTGCTCTGCTCTCTACTCAAAGTAGTCAATGCTGTTTTTCTCTGTTGTGATGAGGTCTTTTGATAATGCTGCAAAAATTCACCAAACCTATTTCTCGTGTATTCCATGACACATCTGTAAGCCATCAGCTGTATTTTCTGTCCTCTGTAAAAGTCCAGCGACACCCCATAGTCTCTCTGGAGTAATGATGGACTAAGCCATTCACTTCACGTTCTCTGTTTCTTTCTCTGTCTCCCTCCCTTTCTCCCTCCTACCCCATCTTTGGGAGGCATAGAAGGTCTGTCCCTACTGCCCCTTTGGTGACTCTGAGAGCTAAGTGCAGATTCTCCATGCAGGGGGCCCTGGTTTCTGTTCTGGACAGACCATGAGCATGCAGGATGGATCTAGGGTGAGCCTGGAAGTCTCCTCGAGATAGCCTCGAGTGGAGTGTCCCAAATCCGAAAACACCAGGTCTCCGCCCTGGCATCACCACCCATCAGGCGGTATCGCTGTTTGTGGTGCTGAGAGGGAGGCAGCGCGAGGTGTCAGCTCTGTTTGTAGTTGTTGGGCTCTGCCAACCACAGATGTCCCTAGCGTGGCCCAGTGTCCAGGGCCAGCTCCTCTGTGAATACAGTCATGAAGACAGCAGGGACTCTTCCAGCCCGGTGGATAAAAATGTCCCCTTCCCCATGGCACTAGCTGCTTGCTCTCCCCTGACCGCTGCTCAGCTCAGCTCATTGGGTTCCTGCACCCTGTAGGACTGATCTGAGACAAGCCAGAGGAGGAGACGGACCTGGTGGACCCAGTCCAGATGTGGGACCCATCTTCTAGCCGTGCTTGTCAAGGCCCACGCTGGTTTCCCTCCACCGGCCTCCACCAGGCTCTGTGGATCCCTGCCCAGCAGCCCCACAGAGATCCTGGGGTCCAGGGTCTCTTGAATCCTTCTTTTACGAATCATCTAATTAATTGATTTTTACATCTTCCCACATGTCTGGCGACCTTTTTTTTTTATTATTTGTTATAAATTTCAAATGGTTTAGATCTTCCTAAGGGGTATTGGTGGTACCTATGTGGTTGGAGAGGAATCTTTTTATTTAAAATTTTTAATAATATCTTCATTTAAACGCCTTGATTACAAACATGATTGTAGTTGTGTTTCAGTCCTAAAAAGAAACACCCCCCCTTCACCAGTACAACATTTCCATCACCCATGTCTCCACTCTCCCATCACCTGCCTGTATTCGAGACAGGCATTCTACTTCTCTCACTCATTAACATTGCCATGGTAGTTGCTAGTGTAGTTATTTCTGGTTCCCTATGTAAATATTTTAGGGGATTATTATGTTACTGACCCTACCCTGATTGGTGACTGTGCCCTACCCTAGGGTGTGACCTGGCATTCTGCCCCCACTCTAGGGTGGTACCTGATTCTGCTTCCACCATTGGGTGGTATCTGATCCCACCATTGGGTGGTACCTGATTCTGGGGGATAAAAACAAGGGTCTGTGGAAGGCGAGAGGCTTTTGGCTGGAACTTATGCTGAGTCTTTGGACTTGAGTCTTGTCCACCGAATAAAGCTAATATTTCCACAAGCCTGACTGTCTGCGAGCTGTTTACCCGCCATTTCACCTCTGAACAATCTGCTAGACAGTGTGGCAGATGAGTGTTTCGAGCTGAAGGGGAAAGACCTCATCCTCCATCCCTCCATCAGTCAACCTCTTCAGGGGCTGACTTGCAACAAATATTTATTATTTCTATTATTTTCAAGGAACCAAAAATATATATCTTCTAGAAAATAATCTGCTTACAGTTATATGACAGAGGGTCTTGGGAAGAATTTTTATTAAAAGTATTTTAAAGAATGACAGAGAGGCTTCCGGATCCTGCCCTGATTCAGGAGGCCAGCTCTTGTCAGGTATGGGGTTAGGGGAAGCCCCATGCTGGAGGCCTTCTCCCTAGCTTGGGGGGTGCTGGGAGGCTTGGCAGGCCCCCAGCCGTCCTCCTCTTTCTCCCCTGGCCTCCAGGCCTTCCCAGGGTACCAGCCCAGGTGTACTCTATAGGTGTCCTCAGGCTCCCCCCTCCACTCTAGTGGGGGGAGGTGCATGGGGTGGAGGGCTCGACGATGCAGCACTGGCTTTTGTTGGGACAGTCAATGGCAATTTTTTCTCATTGGTCTCTATTTTAAAAACCGAGCGGGGGCTAGCGCGTACAATATATATAGATAATATTGTATGTATATATTTTATATATGCATAATATCTATCGCCCTACACACCTCATTTCTAGTCCTTTACTGCCTCCGTCCCAACCATTATTTCCCCCCATTTACCCATTTTGCCTTCAATCCCATACAGGTCAATCATAGAGAAAAATCTTCCACTGAATTTAATACCCCACCCAACTATTTCAAAATTTCCCCTCTATTTTCTCTTCCCTTCCCTTTGTTAGTTGTTAAATAAGGAAGCTTGTAGAAGTGTCCTTCCATTTAAAGTTTATATTAGAACCAAGTCAATTGTATTGTTGGACTTGGTCTAACATCCCCATAGGCACCAATCTTGCCATGTGGTATTGTTCTTCCTTTGCATAGGCACGATAAATGGGAAAATATATACGAACAAGTTCTTATCCAATAGAGATGGGAACACACAAATCTTGTAATGCAATGGGAACTTACACCCTGAACACTGTCATAAAGACCTGGCCCAGGTCTCAGAAGAATGGACATTGTCCATTTACCCCTGAACCAGGGGTGCCATCTACAAAACAACCACGGTTGTGAACTACATCACTTGAACGCAATCCTCTACCAAGGAAGACCCTACCACTGCTCTGGCATAGACCTATTCAACATAGACTTCCCTTTAACACACAGAGAACTTAACAACAACAATGACCTGCTTTCAGAAATGAGCTCTCTGCATCACCCTCTAATTGTGAGTGAAACAAAAGGGTGCTCCACATCATTCTGACTTTTATATAGGATATGGACATGTTCCAAGATCCTTGGCTATAGAAACCTGACACCAACAACAGTGACTGTGTAAAAAATAAAAGTGTATTGGCACTACAGACAATGACTTGGGTTGGACAACCTAATATGCCTAGAGCCTAGAGTTGGTCTTATGCTAGAAAACTTCAGGGGTAAGATCTCCTTGTATTTAAGCCCAGGCTTTTCCTTTCCATGTCCCCTATATTTTGCTGGGCCTATGCAAAGAATTTCCACACTAACACCGTCTTTGCTGTGCTCCTTTGTCTCATCCTTAATGAAATAATGTATTATGATCAATTGTGTCAACAATACTATAGCTTTTAATGTTAAAGGAGTTGCATAAATTTTGTGGCTTTGGATTGCTTTGTGTACTGCTAAGAAATGTTATAATATACTACAATCTGGGGGCTCAAGGACAAAGTAAATGTGCATGTATTTTGTTTTATTTTTCTTAATGTTTTTTTGGCTGAAAATTCAAAATTAAGGTGTCAGCAAGAGGATTTCTTTGAGAATTCTGTTTATGGGTGATTGCCTTCCCACTGAAACTTCACCTTGTCCTCTCTTTGCATCTTTGTCTTCAATAAAATTATATATATATATATATATATATATATATATATATATATATATATATATATATATATATATATATATATATATAAAGAATGCCAGAGAGGTAGAGAGTTAGTACAGTTAAGGAATCAGTTCTTCTCATGTTTCCCTGAACAACACTGGATAATCAATCAGGTGCACCCCAGGCTTCAATGAATGACCCCAATAATCCTTGGTATACTAGAGAAATCAAGCAACACCACATCAATGAGCACTCATATTGAATTACTGCATTAATGGCTGAGAAGCATTGGAAGGACCCTCAGATTTCCTGACTACTGCTAAGAGGTAATGGCAGTAGTTAAAGAAAACGGAAAGTGAGAACTTGTCTATAAAACTGAGATTTCCATTGGAGGCTGGGGGCATGCAACAGGGACTTGGAAGAGGACCCTGAAACAATGGTGGAGAGAATGGTCTCTTTCACCCACCATTGAACATTGGGTGAGAGAACCCTGAAACAATGGTGGATAAAAATGGTCATTTAATCTGCATCAGAGAGCATAGTGCATGAATGTTCTATGCCTGAAGCACTAGACCAATACTATTGTAAACCATGATGCCTCGAATAACATTTATAAAAAAAAATAATTGCTTAAAAAAGGAGATTTATCATTTCCAGTTTATCTTTAATGCCCATGCTAATGTTGAGTATTTCCTCCTGCCTTCATCTATTACCAACCTCATTCACTCAACAAACTTTATCTGAGTGCCTACAATGTGTAAGACCATTTATCGCCATGTATGGACCTTCAGTTTCTGTGCCTAAGAGATGAATAAAATAAAAATGTAAATGCATCTTATCCAGTTGGTGATAAATGCTATGGATGAAATGTCATATGAGATGAAATAAAATATGAGAACAGGAAAGCTGGGATAGGGGAAGTGTAGCTATTTTTATAAAATAGCTGAGGAAGACTTCACAGGTATTTAAGCCAAGATTCAAAGGACACAAAAGAACAAGCATGCAGGGAAGGGGATTCTAGAAATGTCAGGATGAAGCTTCAGGGTAGTTTGCAAATTTATAAAAAAAGAAAGAAAGAAAGAAAGAAAGAAAGAAAGTTGGTGGCAGTGGAGCAGAGTCAGTGAGTAAAAAAAAATTATCGGGGCCGGGCGGTGGCGCTGGAGCTAAGGTGCCTGCCTTGCCTGCGCACGGACCACCGTTCGATCCCCCGGCGTCCCATATGGTCCCCCAAGAAGCCAGGAGCAACTTCTGAGCGCATAGCCAGGAGTAACCCCTGAGCGTCACAGGGTGTGGCCCAAAAACCAAAAAAAAAAAAAATTATCAAAGTGCATTGTGGGTCTATTATGAGCAGACCAGGAAAATACATAATTATTTTTAGCATATGAGGGATCCCTGCTCTTTAATGGCTAGATGCTAGGTGGAAGACAGAGAATAGAGAGATATGAGTGGATATAGGTGTTAATTGACAAGATCCAGTCAGGAGAGAGCTTAAGAACTAGGTGGCCTCAATGGAAGTGGGGAGAAGTAGAAGTTTCTGAACATAGTTAAGGCCTAGTTTCACAAACTTGCTAATGGCTGAGATAGATAACACAGGGGTTAAGGTTCTTGACTTGATACCAACCTTGATTTAATCCCTGGCACTGTATAGTCCCCTCAGTACTGCCAGGAACATTTCCTAACAACAGAGCTGGAAGTTGTCTCCGGGTGTGACCAAAAGTGCTCACAAAAAACAGAAACAAAAAAAGGGGGTGAGGAAATAACTTTTTGTTTTGTTCTGTTTTGGGGGGGCAAACCTGGCATAGCTCAGGGGTTATTTCTGACTCTGCATTCAGAAATTATTCCTGGCAGGCTAGGGGAACTGTATGGCATGCAGGAGATTGAACCCAGTGTACAAGGCAAATGCCCTACCAGCTGTGCTATTGCTCTGGTCCCAAAGGATAAATTTTAGTCATGTGAATGTAACTTGAGTAGGCACATATCTTTCTGAACAGGGCTCTTTTTATATGAATGTGCCTATAAAAGACAAGCACCAGGCAGGTTCTGTTTCATCAACCTGAGAGAAAGCTGGGATTCAGCATTTCTGACATCTCTCAGGTGGCATTACTAATGAAAACCTATGACCCACACATGAAAAAAATACATAGAGGAATATCATGTATATTTTTAACTTTATTGATTGATTGGTTTGGGGGTCACACCCAGCGGCACTAAGGAGTCACTCCTGGCTCTGCACTCAGAAATTCTAATAGATTAGTTTCTCTTGGGTTCTGAGTTCATGTTAGAACCAGGTTATGAGGATTGTTTAGCTTGTTATTTTTACCCCCATATACACCAGTAGTACCATGCGCCATTGTTCCTTTTCACATAGGCACATTAAAATGGGGAAACAAGCTGAAACAAGTTATTATTTATTAAGGATAGGAACACATAAATTGTATATTGCAGTAGGGCCTTGCACTCTGAACACTTGTCATAATGACTTGGCTAAGGCTTCGGAAGATCTGATATTGGACATTCAACTTTCTTCTCATTAAGTATTAGAAGAAGATTTTTGTTTCCTAGATTGAGTACAGTTGTTCATAATAAGCTCCATGATACCTTGGATTTCTTGGGCTTCTGTTGTGATCTCTCCCCTTTCATTTCTGATCCTATTTATTTGAATATTTACCCCCCTTTTCCTTGTGAGTCGTGTCAGTGGTTTGTCTATATTGTTAACTCTTTCAAAAAAAAAAACACAAACAGCTCCTGGCCTCATTTTTTGTATTGTTTTCTTTGTTTCTATATTGTTGGTTTCTTCTCTAATTTTTTTCTTCTGCTCGTGTTCCTTTGTTGTTTTTCCAGAACTTTAACGTGTCGCTTTAGGTTCCTGATTCCTGATATTATTGTTTTTTTCCTTTCCTAATGTAGGCATGTATTGCTATGAGTTTCTCCTAATTACAGCTTTATCTGTAGCTTTATAATTGGTTTCAAGGCATGTCTTTATTTCTTCTTTTATTTTTTTTTGATCCAGCTGTTATTGAGCAGCACGTTGTTTAGTCTCCAGATGTTAGATTTTTTCCTCCACATCTTTTTACAGTTGATCTTAATTTCCATGTCATTGTGGTCTGATAAGGTGGTTGGTATTTGTGACTTGATGTAAGTTATATTTGAGTCCTAGAATATTGTCTGTCCTGGAGAAAGTTTATGTGCACTTGAGAAGAATTTATATTCTGCTTTTTGAAAATGAAATGCCCTTTATACATCCATTATTCCTAATTCTCCTAGCTTCTCATTTAGGGCTATTATGTCTTTGCTAGTGTTCCATGTAGTGTTTCTGTCTAGTGGTGATAATGGGGTGTTGAAATCCCCCAATACACTGTTTCCCCCCAAATAGGATAGTCTTATATTAATTTTTGCTCCCAAAGATGAGCTAGGTCTTTTTTCACGTGATGACATTTTTTTCATGAAAGCATACAGTACACATTTACTGTTAAATGAAAATAAAAGAAATTTATTACCTGTATACAGTACATGGTACTATCAGTTTCTGTCCATATGTTTCTCTAAATTTTTTTTTTGTTTTTTTTTTTTGTTTGTTTGTTTGTTTTTGAGTCATACCCAGCAATGCTCAGGGGTTACTCTTGGCTGTCTGCTCAGAAATAGCTCCTGTCAGGCACGGGGGACCATATGGGACACCGGGATTCGAACCAACCACCTTTGGTCCTATATCGGCTTCTTGCAAGCAAACACCGCTGTGCTATCTCTCCAGGCCCTGTTTCTCTAAATTTGTGAGCAAAAGCCTTACATATTTTGCTGGTTCTACATTTGGTGCATAGATGTTGATGAGAGTTAGTACTTCTTGATCTTTTGTTTTGCTTAAAAATAAGTTGTGACCATCTTTATCTAAGTATTTTCTTGAGATTGAATGCAGTTTATTCTAATATGAGTATGACTGTCCCAGGTTATTTTCTTTTTCTTGTTTTTTTTGTTTTTTTGTTTTTTGTTTTGGGGTCACACCCGGCAGTGCTCAGGGGTTACTCCTGGCTGTCTGCTCAGAAATAGCTCCTGGCAGGCACAGGGGACCATATGGGACACCGGGATTCGAACCAACCACCTTTGGTCCTGGATCGGCTGCTTGCAAGGCAAACGCCGCTGTGCTATCTCTCCGGGCCCCCAGATTATTTTCTAATGGCTTGTATAACTTTCCATCTTTTTACTCTGAGCCTGTGTCTATCCTGAACTTTGCAGTGTGTTTTCTGCTTGCAGTAGGTATCTTGGTTTTGTTTCCTGATCCAACCCACTACTCTGTGCCTTTTGATGGGAGAGTTTAGTCCATTGACAGTTTAACAATATATTGAGGAAAAAAAGCTGTTGTGCCATTATATTGTGTAGAGTTGTTGTTGTTATTGTTAATGTTACAACTGGGGATTTGGTTTATATAATTGCTCTTTGAGTAGTTCATTTAGGGTCATTTTGGTTAACTATTTTCTTGCCTGGATTGTTTCCTTTTTTTTTTTTTTTTTTTTTTTTTTTGGTTTTTGGGCCACACCCATCGGTGCTCAGGGGTTACTCCTGGCTGTCTGCTCAGAAATAGCTCCAGGCAGGCACGGGGGACCATATGGGACACTGGGATTTGAAACAACCACCTTTGGTCCTGGATAGGCTGTTTGCCAGGCAAACGCCGCTGTGGATTCGGTTTAATTCTTATGTTTTTATCCTATTAACCTGAGTTTTTTCTTCTCCCTTAATGCTTTAAAATGTCCATCTTTCTATTTTTTTTTTTCACTTGGATTACTACATGTTTTGGTGTATTCTGTTAAGGTCTATTTTGTTTAGCAGACATTTTGCCTCTTGTATTTGTAATTTCCCCAAGGTGGGGAAGTTCTCTGCTATTATCTCCCTCACTACTTGTTCTTCACCTTTCCCATTTTCTTCCCCTTCTGATATTTCTATAATTCAGAGATCATTTTCAGGTTATCAGAGCTGCCATCTTGATTCTTTATGCATGATGTTGGCCTACATTGTTTCCCCATTGTATTTCCTATGTGTTGTGGTGAGGTTCATTGGCTAGAAGATGTGTGTGACCACAAATTGGAGCCTCTGTGCTTACCTGGCTTGGCCCTTCCTGTGACATGCCCTCAGGAGATGTTTTCACTGGGGTGTTCCATGGGTGCATCATGGAGCAAAGCAGGGAACAGAGCAGGAAACTGTAAATGATGCTGATGAAGTCAGATCCCAAGATGTAGAAGTCACTGATGAGGCCAGATCCCAGTAGAGTTCTCACAAAGAAGCATCCACCAGCCACTTTAGGAGAGTAACTCCCAGGAGTAACTTCTTAAGTGGTGTTGATGAAGTAGTCTAAATGCTGATTTTCTTAGAGAGTGCCTAGAAAGACTTTTCTATGGCTGCCAGTAAGAAACTATTTTGTCCTAGAAATCCTTAATGGACCACTCTCTATCTCTTCCCTTTGTCCTTTCCCACCTTAGATATTACTTCCCAACCTCAAACTGTCATTATTTCCTGCCTCCCAAATGCTTTGCTCATGAGATTACTTCAGATCAAGCCCCATTGTGCAACTGGCTCACCAGAGCACATAAACCTTCCCAGAGCCCAAAGTGGAATTGAGATTGTTCAATTTTTTGGCCTCTTCCTAATTCATTCATCCTGCTCAAATGTGCCAATAAGTGGAAAAGCTAATGCATATAGAAGGGGACAGGACTGAAGGTGGATTCCTATTTATTCTAGGTAACAAACTGGTGAATACTTCTCATTTATCTGAGGACAAAGAATCAGTTTTCCCCTGCAAACTCAACTCCAAATTTAGTCTCTGCAGCGACTCCAGTATGCAAGTTTGTGGTTGACATCTCCAGGGAAAGTTTGGAGCCAGGTCATAACAACTCTCCCTAAGTCTCTACTTCTGGACGTCCCAGAAGCCATGCCTATGAACCACAGAGGTGCCATATGACCTCATCAACCCAGCTGCACAAATCCTCAAATCATGGATCAGGGCCCCTTAAGCTGTGGTGCAATAGTTCCCTAATTTTAATACTGACTTCCCACTAGAAATACACCATATTAGATATTCAGTTATCATAGAAGTCACCTAAGCTGAACCAAAAAATACCAATGAACTAAATCAGTTAGCAATGTACATCTTAATAGACCTTCAGAAAATGATATCTGACCCATTGCAAGATATGACGATTTTCTTTTTTTTTTTTTTTTTGGTTTTTGGGCCACACCCAGCGTTGCTCAGGGGTTACTCCTGGCTATCCGCTCAGAAATAGCTCCTGGCAGGCACGGGGGACCATATGGGACACCGGGATTCGAACCAACCACCTTTGGTCCTGAATCGGCTGCTTGCAAGGCAAACGCCGCTGTGCTATCTCTCCGGGCCCAGATATGACGATTTTCACAGATTTTCTTTTAATAAAGTTTTTTTCAGTAATTTTATGATTGTATCAAGCATTATTAAATAAATTATTTATATCTGCCAAGCAAAGGCTTTGGGGAGGTTGGAAAAATGGAGACAAGGCTGGAGGAAATAATACACTGGTGATCGGATTGATGCTGGAATATTGAATTCCAGAAAGAACTGTAGTATGAGCAACTCTGTAAACTATGGTGCTTAAAACAAAGAAAGTTAATTTGAAAAATAAAAGAAAATTCTCTACTGCTTACTGCCAATCATCATTACTCTTGGGCAATGCAAATGAGTTGCTTCTTTCACAAACAGGAGTGAACTGCAGGGATTCTGCTTTCTTACTTGCTTTTTATGCCATTTGATATAATCACATAAAAAGAGAAATATAAGAAAATTCAGAAATATGACTTAATGGTCTCTGTTAAACTGTAGACTGCAGTATTCTCTTTGTTCATTGTGTTACTTTGCCATAAAAGTACCCTCACAAATTCACAAACAGTTTTTGAGCTGTATATCAATGAATGTGGAAGCCAAAAAGAACTTGGCTGATTCTCCTTGAATCATTAATGTGGTTGAGACAAAGCCAATCCTGCACTTTTTTTGTCATTATAAAAATTCCTCAGGGGCTAGAACAATAGTACAATGGGTAGGACACTTGGGCTGACTCAAGTGCCATCTCCAACACTATATGTTCTCTTCCAAGCCCACTATTATATTATACTAATATAGCATAAAAATCATAAGCAGTCTTCAATTACATTTGACCTCACATAAATTTCACAAGCAAAATATTGAGGGACATAGGAAGGTAATTCTGTGCTATTATTATTATGTTCTATATATGCAAGAATCTGAATTTAATCCCCAGCATATCATGACCTGATGAGCACTCAAAAATAGCCCGAGTAACTGCCAGATATGGCTCTGGTGACCCTCAAAAGTGCTAAATTA
Organism: Suncus etruscus; assembly: GCF_024139225.1. NCBI lineage: Eukaryota > Metazoa > Chordata > Mammalia > Eulipotyphla > Soricidae > Suncus > Suncus etruscus. The sequence goes on along the minus strand of NC_064856.1, from coordinate 2,489,689 downwards.
CCTTTGAAGATTGGACAATGACTGGAGGGAGATGTAGAAAGGAATCTTGGAGAATAAGTAATATTTTATTTTTCAGAACTATACTCTCCTTCCCCAGGTAGGTTATATTTTAAAAAGTTTAGCCATCTGGACTGACTGCAATTTTCTATATATATTGTATACTGTAGTAAAGTATTTTCTTTTTTTTTTTTTTTTTTTTTTTTTTGAATGTAAACAGTTTTATTTAGAAACAGGCACTTGTTTGCATTATAGAATATAAAACTTGGTTTACACTCCATAAAAAATAACCAATACCCAAATTCAAAAGAGCTGGTCTTCACAGGACACATTGTGGGTGTGTGGCTACTGTCAACCATTTCAGGCTTGACTGAACCCAAGCACCACATCTAGGGGCACCAGTAGAGATTAGTTCACATCACTTGCTGCTGTGCACCCCACATCCAGAAGCTGCCATCTCCACAGATGAAGATGAAGGTTTGCTTTCTAAGTGTGTGACTTTAACACAGGGCCTGGCTTCTCTGCATAAACTACCAAATGGAAAAACTCTCCAGCCATACAGCCATGAGCCCTGTCAATGCTGGTGGCATTAGTTCTTAATGGTCTTCTTAACAGTAGAGAGGGCAGAGTCGTTCCATTACCTTCTCTATACTGGAGTTAAACTGGTAAAGAGTATATTCACTCTCAAGAGCTCAGAACAAAGGCTAGGGTGAGTTTCATGATTATCTGGCTTTCACCAGGCTGATACCCCACCCACCTCCACAATTGCAGAAGACCAGAGGGTAGACTTAGGTTTAGATTATAATAACCACCAAGCACCACTAGAATGTGTTAACTAAAAAGATAAATGAAATCATAAAGGTTAGATACACATATAATTATTTTAGTAACCTGATGGCTAAAAACTTAGAATACAATAATTCTTCTCAAAAAATAAGCTAGGGGACCAAAAAAGAGTTTGTGTTCTGTCAAATCCAGGCAATATGAAATTGAGATCAGAGGGAGGAGTTTTCTGTCTACTCCATGGTGCTTCTGCTGTTTGACAAGAACTGAGAAGCTGTTGATCCATGAAAATAATTTTTTTTTTGGCAGTGGGAAGAGTGATGGGTCAAAGGCAGGAAGAATGAGCCATGGTCCTCAAAACCAGCTCTCTCATCTTTGACTTTGAGCTCAAGTGCTCCAGCTGACATAATATATTGTGCCTGGTAGTAAGTGGTTAGCTTTCTGAGGTATGAGGATTCCCAGTAAACTTGTAGGATATCCTACAAGGTAAGAACACTGCAAACAAGGTCCTAATTAATACTGCCATTTTACCACTGCCTGACAGAAGAAAAAAAAAATATCCCCACAACATTGGAAAGAGCTAAGCTCTTATGGAAGGTGATACAAATCATCTTTACTTTATCTTTGTGTTTCTTAAAAGTCCTCACACAGGAATCATTACTTTTGCTAAAGACACTTTCAAAGACATAATTAGAAAGGATATATTTCAACTGCAGTGGAAGAGGACTAAATCCTCTGTACTCCAGGAAATACAGCAGCCAATGGGGTACTTTGTGATTCAAGAAGCGAGACAGACGAGCACATCGAGATGTACACCCCCCACAAATGTGTGCGCCCTGAAGTTTTCCAGCTGTTTCTATGTATAACTCTGTAAAGAGATTACACTCACAACTTGATTGGTTTTCAAGTCACTGATCCTAACTTTTCCCACTGCAGCTGTGCCTGGCAAAATTAGTAAATAGCTAGTCAGTTCTATAAGGGAATGAAAAATGACAACAAAAGAATGAATGACAAGTTGAGCCAGGCTTCCTACTAGAGCTTTGTCATTGCCCAGGTAACTCCAGGACTAGTTACTGGATATGGAGCTACTGAATGAAATACATGACCCTGAATACTCTTGAAAAATACTTTTCAAGAGGCAAGATTAAGCTCATCTCTCTAAATATAAAGTATTGGGTATTTCCCTTTTCTTTCTCCTGAATAGTTTTTATTGATCTCAGGCTTACAAAATTAGTTGTCAGAATTGCAAACGTACTACGGGAAGGGGTGAAAAAGAGTGAAGGTCTAGTGTTGCTTAAAAGTGTTAAATCAAGGATTTTGATCCTTCATGTCATGCTCCCAATCAGAGAACAAATACAAAAATAAACACGCCATGTAATATATGATACAAAGAACAAACCTACAAACACAAGTATACTAATTAGAGTTGTTCTCAGAAGCTCGAGTTTCCCCGACAGTCCCTCAGAAAGAAGGAATGGGGCTGGGATGGTTTTCGTTACGCCTTTCCATGTCTTAAAAAAAAGTTTGTAATAACAGTCTCAGTAGCGCAAACAATTTCATGTGAAACCAGAAGCTGTAAAAATAAATTATTTTTGAAGAAGTGTAGGATCCTCTACTACAGCTCAAAATTCATCGTGTCGTACTAAGGCCTCCCCAAAATCGGTGGCCTGGCTGCCCACAAATAAATCATACTTGTCAACAATCTCCTCCTTGGTGAGCTTGCCATCCTTATTTTGGTCTGATTCATAGACTAGATGTCTGGCTTCTGCCTCAGCATGATCATAGTCTGAGGGGAGGATCCAGTCTTTGGTTTCTTCCTTGTCCATCTTTCCATCACGATTCTTATCCCGAAATTCAACAAACTGTTCTCGCTCTGTCTTTACCCATTCTGGCTCATCAACGTTTCCATCATGGCTGTACATGTCACCAATATACTCCTCAAGATCAATGAAGCCATCAGAATTCTTATCTATATCTTCCATTGTTTCCTGTACCACTATATCTTTCATGTAATCATACTCCTCAGGGTGCAGGAAAGCCGTGAACTCCTCTTTTGTGGCAATGAGGTCTCCGTCCTTGTCTGCCATTTTAAATCTCCGTTCATCCCTAACCATCATCTGTTTATAATTAAATCCATCATCAGGATCTGGATCATCCAGGTAAGTGCCATAAGTCACGTTTCTGTACTCATCCCAGGAGATTAAGCCGTCTTGATTCATATCAAACTCCTGCCACTGGTTTTCAACATTGTCATATATGTATTTCTTCTGGGCTTGCTTAATCCAGGCTTTCAGCTCCCCCTCCGTCACAAACCCATCTTTATCCGTGTCTATTTTATCTACAATCATTCCAAGTCTTGCCTTGCTCTCTTCCGGTGTCAGCTGATCAAAAGTCTTTGCTTCTTCAGCACCCAAGAAGGCATCATGCTCATAATCAAAACTCTCAGCATCATTGTGAGTCTTATCACTAAGCTGAGGCTCATGATGCACACGGTCTTTCTTTTCTGTGGGCTTGCTCGAGGCAAAGGCTGTGCACAGGGACAAGCACATAAGAAACTGTCGCAAATCCATGACGACTAGATCTGCCCACCTGGCGCCCCAGCACAGACAGCCGCGGCCGCCGCTCGCCCAGCCACAGCCTCTCGCCGCACGCGCGCCTGCACCACCCAACCCAGTAAAGTATTTTCTTAAAATTTAATCATAATATTTAAAGTTTTCTATTAAGGCCTCCTCAAAGGTTAGAGGATCAGAGGTTAAATTGCCTTAATATTCATCTACTTTTGAAAAACATCCTGTCTTGGATTTTTTCATGTGCTTTCATTAAACTAATAGAGGTTTTCTAGGGTGGGTTATGGGCAGATACATTTGTAACTGAACTTTAAAAAATATTTTTCCTGGGGTCAGAGTGATGGCAGGCCATTTGCCTTGCTCACGACCAACCCAGGATCAACCCAATATGATCCCTGGCATCCCATATAGTTGCCAGATCCTGGGTTTGATCCCTGTCATCCCAAATAGTTGCCAGATCCTTCCAGGAGTGATTACTGAACATAGAGTGACCCTTGAGCACAACTGGGTTGAAACACCCCCCCCAAAATTTTTCTTTCAATTTTCTTTCATAAACAAATAAACACACATTAAACGAATTCATACGGTATTTGAGCTTTATACATTGCCTGCCAATGTTAAGCACTCATTGCTTCCAAGAATCAGTGCTGCAATCTAAAACATTACCAACGCTGCAATGACAATGAGAAACAGCCAAGATAAGACCTTCAAATCATTGCTTTATTTCTGCTTCTTGCTTAATCTTAAAGAAACTTCTGTCATGAACTTATTTCAGTTATGTTCAATAAATACAAATCTAATAGTATAAGCTTGTGTTATTTCACTACCACTACTAGCATTTCTATCAATAAATCACCGTGGTGATTTGCTTATGTTAGCTTTCAATATTGATATCCAACAAAATCTCCTGAAACACAAACGGGTTTTATATATTTATTTATTGGTTTTGGGCCACACTCATCCTTCATATGGGCTTACTCCTGGCTCAGTGCTCAAGGATTATCCTAGAAATACTCAAGTATGACATACGAGGTGCTGGAATTTGAACCCAGGCCGGTCCGATGCAAAGCAAACTACTTTAACCATTAAACTATCTCTCTGACTTCAGGATCATATATTTTTCTCTGGATTTTGTGGGTCACACAGAAAGAGCCCTATTGGGTAAATATTACTTTGGGTCTGTCATGCAGTTGTCATCAACTTTGACAAGATCAGTCATTGAAACTCCTGTCCAGACCAGTGAGGCAAATGGGACACTACCATCTACAGTGGTCAAGTACTCATACTGGACTTCACCAGTTCACTCCACCAACCTCCACCTCTGCCCCAGACACTTTCCAGTGAAATCAAGGTGGGTCAAGCAGGAAGGAGAGAGCAAGCTTCTTAGACTATCTCTGGCTTTACTCCCCACTTCACTCAAGTGAGACAGCTATATATAGTTTTCAGGAGCTACCCAGGAGACGTACTTACTTCTTTAGAACAGCCCTATATCCCACTTACAACAGTGCCTAGCTTTTAGATTTTCCATGATAAATTTTCTCTGAGAATCCAGAATATCAGATCTTGCCTCAGAAATCACAGACTATTGCCTCTGTTCATTTTATTTAGTTACAACGAAGAGATAGTCCTCTCCAAATTGAAGGCAATAGGAGCCTAAGCATCAAAGTTAGGAAGAACAGAGGTTTCCACCACTCAAAAACAAAATAATTTCATAGTGTGTGTCCAGTGTAATTGACAAAATTGGTTTTGATTCAATGAATTCCTAATGTGGAATGTGGAATTATTTGGAGTCTTGATTCAGAATGTTATAGTGCTTTTTAAAAGGAAGGGAGATAGAGGAGCCCTAGTAATGTATGCTGGGGGAAGCTACCTGGTTCATAAATCAGTCCAAAGGCACAAAGTCTTTTGAGTCAAAAGACCCATCTTAAGAGCCCCAAAAACCATTGGAATGAAGAATTGAGGGCCTAGAGCAAAGATGGATCTCTGAGAAGAAAGGCTTCCAGCATGGAATAAAGGTCACAAAAGAATATCAAAAGAAAACCAACAACTCCAAGTTTTTCCTCTTGACAATCACTCTAGCTTATAAAAACTATATATAAGCAATTATTTAATTTAATTATTTGATTTAATAATTTAATTTCATTTGACAGAAGAGGTGCTTGTTTCCCACCAAAGATATTGAGTTCCCCTCTGCCAGCTTCTGGGCTTGAACTCCTATTCTGAGTCCCTGGTGGAAGTCTCAAGACCCATCCTTTCCAGAGATACTGGTATACAAAGACACAGTTGTGTTCTGAGTTGCTCCTTGCCTCTTTACTTCCAGCACCAAGGTACCCCTGGAGGTGTACCTGTGCAGAGAGCTGCAGCTCTATGGTTTCCAAAATATGGTGACAAAGCTTAGTGAGAAGAGTAAAGCCAACTGTAAACCATCTACAAAGAGCCCTACCACCTGAGCAGGTGTCTGCAGGACAAGATAGCCTTCTGCTATACCAAGGCTTCCCTGGAGAGGGGAATTATCTCCTTGGTCCTCAACATCCCTTGCATCCTCCGGCTGAAAGATTTTCCCATGAAATACTCATTGAGCCCAGGACTTGGCTACATGGTCAATGTGGTTGTGGCCAGCATGGATTCTATCAGCGACCTGCTGGTGTCTCTGTCCGTGGAGGCTGAAGGAAAGGAGTGCCCCTTCAGGATCCTCTTTGGCAGCAGCTTATTTCCAAGCGAAAAGAGTGGGAAAATGAGCAAGGTGCTCTGAGACTATCTGTATGCCCAGCAAGTCCACTCCCCAGTGGACTGATGGTTGGCCACCTGAGTGAGTTCATGTGCTTCATTCCCACCGAGGTCAAGAGAGAAGCAAAAGGATTTCTGGCTGCTTCTGGCCAGCCCCAGCTCCCGCTAGAAACTGTTCCAAGAGAAGAAGGAGGAAGCATGCAGCTGTTTGAAGAGGCTCAAGGGGAGCAGCTCCTTTGCAACAGGCGGGAGGTTTACACTAACTGGGGTCTCAAACTCAATTTACCTGGGGATTGTAGGAGGCAAAGTCGGGGTGATCCTTGAGTGCAAAGTCAGTAGTAAGCCTTGAACATTGGGGGGTGTGACCCAAACAACTAAAACAAAACAAAACAAAAAATGATTCCTCTATGGCAGGGCCACAAAATGTTGTACGGAGGGCCGCAAACGGCCTGCGGGCCGCGAGTTTGAGACCCCACTAGAGAAATGCGTCAAACTGAACCAGGACCTATCGAAGTGCTGCAGCTTTTCGGCCTGAAGCACACCTTCCAACCAGGAGACTGACAAGATTCTCCAAGGCCCTACTTCCCCAACCCATTGCCAATGATGGTGATGGACAAGAACCTGGGCATTCCCAGCCTTTTGGGCTCCAGATCTTTAGGGCATGCTGCCAGGAGAAGAGGACCTGCCAGTTTCGGGAACCACTGGATTTCAAGTACACTTTCATCAATAACTTTGACTGTAGTCAGAGACACCTGTCCCTGCGCCAACATATGCAGGATGCCCTTTGCCTTCAAATGGTGGCAGATGATGTCTTAACCCAGTTACAGGCCAGCCCCCCTCCCGGGTGGGAAGTCTGAGAACATCCATCAGTATCCTGGTCCTGTGAGAGCCTGGAAGCCCCCTTCCTTACCCAATTCCTCAGGAGTCAGTTGGGAAGGCAAATGCCCACTTGAGCCCTAGGAACCCACTTCAACTAATCCCATTACAGTCCTTGCTGTTTTGAATGCAAAAAAATATTGTGTCTTTCTTTGGGCCACATTTGCCCGATATGGGAGAAATGGCCAGGATACCCCTGCTTGATTTATGTACTTGTTCTTTCAAGAGAAGTCTATTCTTTATTCTCTTCAGAGAAGACCATTTTCTCTTGTTAGAAAATATCTCTCTTCTTTTTTTATCACCTTTTGTTTCCTGAATAAAGTTGTTGTACTTCACTATTTCTCCCCTGAAATTCTTCTCTCTGAGAGAAAGTTATCAACCTAGAAAGCCTGGGGAAGATTTAGGACTGAGTTTCCTTTCCTGCAAAGAGCAATTTCTCACTCTAGCATACAACCTAGGTCCAACTTGACAATCAACTCATGGGCTGGCGAGATTTCAGGTCTGTATCATGCATGGGTTCATTACAGACTCATCATCCCTAGATTTCCCCAGTGACCAAGTTGGGTAGACAGGAGAGCAGTAAGTGACCTTCTTGAAGCAGCTGCCATCTCTCTCTTTCCTACCTCAGATAAGTCACCCAAGGAGCCCTATTCCTGGGATTACATCTCCTACCAGCAACAATAGTAATCATAGAACTGCAAATCAATTCATTAAAATATTCTATTGGCTTCATTACCCAGAAGATACAGACACATTCACTTAAAATGAAAGTATACTCTGTAGACCAAGAGTCTATAAATTAGTGGGAGAAGATTGTATTCATTTCATATGAATAAATAGAAATATAGCATGCATTATCACCAATCTCTCGAGTTATAGGACAATCAAAATTTGGGCTAGATATTGTACTAGTACCAAAGAAGTCAAGATTTGATGTTCTTGGGGCCAGAGTGGTGGCGCAAGCAGTAAGGCGTCTGCCTTGCCTGTGATAGCCTAGGACGGACTGTGGTTCGATGCCCCAGAGTCCCATATAGTCCCCAAGCCAGGAGCAATTTCTGAGTGCAGAGCCAGGAGTAACCAATCACCAGGTGTGGCCCAAAAACAACAACAAAAATGTTTAATGCTCTTCTGCAAAGAAAACGTTATAAGCTATCTTTAAGTTCATAGAATTCTAGTAGAACCATAGCAGAATTCTAGAGGAAAAGTAATTTTATTCTGGGTTTAAAATAATATTATCAATTGTCTGGATGAAGAAATTGAGGATTAATAAGGATTACAATGCCAAGCACAATGAAACTAGATGAAGTTTCTAAAGGCTCGAGGGACAAAACCAGAATTCAATATGATCCTGGGCAAATTAAAAAGACAGCTCATTAGAAATTAGATAAAACACAGTGAAAAATTGAGTGCAATGATGAGCCACAAACTGCAAAGGTGAGTAAGAAAGATTAACTAGTCACAATAATATTAGGCAATAATATCTGGGTCAATGGTCATCTCTTACACCGCTGAATCACACCCCTACAATACATAAGGCAAAGTTCCTTTATATTTGCTTTAGTGTATCTTACTACTGTTGTAACATATAAATATTTGACAGGGTGCATTAACTACTATTCTCACCAATGATCAATTCTATGAAATCAAGGCCCAGAATTATTCCTATTATTCAGAGTACTCATAATTCCTACTAAACGCCTTATAAATGTTTCTTGAGAAACAACTTAAGTTGTGATTCATTTTTTAATTCTCCTTACTTTAAACCAAATTGGTTTAAGTAAAGATTTAAGTAAATCTTTCATCCTAGCCCAATATCCTGGAATAGTCTGGCTCATTTGTTTAAACTGCTTTCAAATTCTTGCAACAAATTAAAATAGAATTTTGTGACATAAAAATTATATAAAATTTAAGTTTAAATGTCCATAAGATTTACTGAACCACACCATCACTTCATTTCTTTCCCTTTTTTGGGGGGTGAGGGGATTGTTTTTTGAGTCACACCCAGTGTCGCTCAGGGGCTACTCCTGGCTCTGTGCTCAACTCCTGGCAGGCACGGGGGACCATATGGATACTGGGATTCAAACTTCGGTCTTTCCTAGATCACCTGTCTCCATTTATTTCTATGTTGTCTGTGTGATAGGTATCTTTTAAGTTTTTATGATTTTGATAGACTTACAGATTTGAGTAGTTATCAGATACCATATGGCCTACAACATCATAAATATATACTGTCTATGATTTACAGATAATTTTTGCTAACCTCATGTAGACCATATGACTTCTCTCAGCCTGTGGTCCTGTACTTTAGAGTTATATTCCTAAGCTTTTGACAGAAACATAGATGATTTTTATATCCAACAGTGAAAAATAAAAATAAGACTGGAGAGATAGTCCAAGATTTAAGGCACTTCATTTGAATGCAGTTAACCACAGGTCATTACCAGAACCACATATGATTCACCCAGGCAGTTTCAGAAGTGATTCTTCTGCACAGAATTAGGTGCTGAAGAAAAAGGAAGAAAGACAACTCAGAAATAGACACCATTGGGGCCAGAGAGATAGCACAGCAGTAGGACATTTGCCTTGTGCAGGACTGGCTGACCCAGGACAAACCCAGGTGTGATTCCCGACATCCCGTATGGCCCCCGAGTCTGCCCTGAGCCATTTTTGAGTGCAGAGCCAAGATTAACCTCTGAGTGCCGCTGGGTGTGGCCAAAAAAAAGCCCCCTCAAAGAAATAGTCACCATTTTCTTATAGGATGAAGGCCCTATATAAAAATAACAAAACTAATATCCAATCAAGATTTTTTTCCTGGGTTTATGTTATTTTAAAGAAAATGCCTAGAACATGCTAAAAATGTAATGAATATGTGTAGCGGAGCATTCTGACAATTTCTTAGGACCCTATCCAAATAGGCCATACCATAATAACCCTGCAATGTGCTAACAGACAGTGACCATAGGGAATTTTGATCACTTTGTCTTATGTTCAAAGTGCATGGTGTCATTGTAAGAAGCAATCATAATACTGGCTCTTTGACAATGATGAGAAAGGGAAGATTTTCCAACAAGGGAGTCCCAGCCAAATCTGAGATTGTTATTTATCCACTTAAGACAGAAACTGTCCTCTCTGGACTCCTTGTGATCTAATCCTATAAGTCTCCTGCTGGCACCGAGAACAATGTTAAGCTTCAGGCTCAGACCTTTGGTTTCTGTAGTCTATGGAAATTTGAAGATGACAAATTTGTAGAGAGCCGGAAAGTTTCTTAGATGTAATTGGAGACCAAGAAAGAAATAATTAGAATAGTGTCAAGTAACTCTCTCAACTCTTCCTGAAGACTTTGAATTATGGGCATTCCTTGTTACAGAATCTATTCCCTGCTTGCCCATTTTGCCATGGAACAAGAAAAAAAGGCAGAAGCAGTGAAAGATACTAAAAAGAGAAATCTATCCAATATGACGGCTTATTAGCTTCTATTGTGAGACATCTGTTGGGAAAAGAATGCAAATGAGAGCACAAATGAGAGACAGCAATCACCATTAGGTCCTCGGCACTCCTGCCCACTCAGCCAACTTTGTCAAGGATAACTGAAGCTCTACATAACCAACCAAGAGCATATTTTATCTATTCTTGCCCAGAAGATTTGTGGGAGCAGCTTGGTCCTAATTTCAGGTAGTTTCAGCTCCAATATTGAAAGTCACAGGATGAATAAAAGTTATTTTCATTTCAGCTATAACTGTCACTGTAAATAGGCCATCTACTAAAGAATGGACTTTGTGGGGATGTTCCAGCCCTGACTATAAAAGCTTTGCAAAACCTCAGAAAACAGATTATTTTTTTCCTCAAGTAGTTAGAGGCACTAACCTAAATTTCCCATCAAACTCACGCCAAGAAGAAATCCTGAGAAGAAATGAGAGGGCACAGAGCAGCATATGCCCCCTGTCTGCTAAGAGGTCATTAACAAGGAGCTAGGTCAGAAAAAAAAAGAGTAACTCTCCTTCTATCTTGGGCAGTACTTTGTTCTGCTTCATCTCTTCTCTTTCCTGCAGTCTCATGAGGCCTGCAATTTTCACTGCTGTTTTAGCAGATGTGGGAAGAGCCTGCATAGATCCAGAAAGAAAGTTATAAGAAAGCAATCCCTGACTTCAATTTAAAATAGACCTGAATAATATATTACAACCATTAAATGATTAAAATATATTTCTGAGGGAGCCAAAAGATATTTCAATAGGCTGAAGTGCATACTTTGCATCAAGAGGCCCAATTTTAATTATAAGTACCACACGGTCCTCTGAATTGATGGGAAAAAAGACTCTACACATTGAGTCAATGTTGAGCATCATTAGTTGTGCCCTGAAAACAAAAAACAACTGATATTTAATTACAAATAAGTTTGTGATCATGGTGCTTAAATAAAGATATTATTAAAAAATTAAATGAGTGTTTTAGAGACTAGGAAAAAGTAAAAGGGATGGAACATATAATTTGTATAAGTAAGATCCTGAGTTTGAGCCTTAATACTGCATGATCACCTCCCTAAACCCTGTCAGAAGTAATTTTATAGTCCTTAGTGCCACTGAGGTAATGCCTTGGTGGCCATTGAGCTCTACTAGAATGCCCCCCCCAAGATGTTTTCAGAATTCAAATGAAATCAGTTTGCAAGCTTCTGCTGTAGTTTATGCTGACAAGATTGTTTGGTTTCTTATGATTACAATCTTCATTCACTATTAGTAGGAATGTTCTATGCAACTACCTATACAGAAAACAATATAGAAATGTTTCAAAAAAGTAAGAGTGGATTTCCCATTTGATCCTATTATCCTACTTCTAGGTATCATGTTCCCAATTATGAAAATATGAACTCAAAAGTTGTTCACTGCAGCTCTTTGTAATAGGAAAGATATAGAACCAACCCAAATGTCAAAAATATGAATGAATAAAGAAGTTGAGGTCTATATGCACAATAAAATACTAAACAGTTACAGGAAAAAATGTAAGACATGCAGTTCAGAGCAACTTGAATTAAACAGAAGATATGCTGAGTGAAATAATCCAGAGGCACAAAGGCAAACACAGGTTGTTCTTACTCACGTGTGGTATATGGAGAAGCAAATCAAGCATATGTACACTTTCAATTGATAATGAAACTTGGAAATTATATTAAAGATCTAAGAATATCAAGTCTTAAAGGAAGGAGAGGATGATGAGCAGAAATAACATAAGAACAGAGTTGAAGGGGCTGGAACACATGAGTGGTGGCTATGGAATGTAGTACCTTGCACCCAATCATAGCTTTTAATAGACAAATAATGCGTGAATCAGTGGAAAGAAGGAAGGTTGAGCCATAGATGAATAGGATCGTAGATGAAATAAATCTCAAATTTATGCATGCTTAGCTTTTCTGTTTGATTTTTTTCATTCAACCTACTCAGTTCTCAACATAGTCTTCTGATCCAAGTAGTAGTGTATGATCACTAATACAATTTATGAAATTGAGATTCTACTATCTTCACATTGAGGAAAATGTCTCTTGGAAATTCAAATCAGAATAGACACCTGCAAAATTCAGACTTGTTTTGCAGAGTAATTGTTTTCCTAGCTGAAGAGGTAGAGCAGTGGGGAAACTTCATGCCCACTGGAACAGGGAACAGAGGAGACACCCACTCAGTGGATCCAAAAAACACTCTGAACCTTTGATTATGGTATGGTTGCAATAATTTAGAAAATTATTCTTAAAATTGAAACAGAATCTGGAATCCAAATTAATGGTTTTATCTTAGAAATACTTTCCTCGGGTAGATACTGTGCACTCCAACAGAAGTACTTCCAAAGCAGCTTTCTTTCCACACAGTTGGCAGCAGGAATTCATGATCTCACCAGGGAGACTAATATTTGTACCTTCTGCTAATCTGGCTACCTTGCAGGCAGACTTAATCGGCTATCATGATTGAATGTTCTGGTTGGAAAGTTTCTGGACTGAGCATATAGAAGTCTGTTTGGCCTGATGTATGACTACTTGAAAACGATTCCTGCAATTGTCTCACAGAGACATTTTACATCCTATTCCTTCAGAGAATAGCTTGCTATGCCCAGCTACCTCTAGTGTTTCCTATCAGTTAATATCTTGGCACTCTATGTGGCCCTATCTGATAACACATTTTTGTTTTAAAAATGTTCATAATTGTTGTTTTGAGGGCATAAGTATGTCCTGAGTGCTATTTGTCTCATAAACATGCTGGAATACATAAATCACAGTTTTTGTTTGGTTAGTTTTGTTTTGTGACCACATTGGAGGTGTTCAGGGATCATTTAGGCAGGACTCAGTGGACAGCATATGGTGCCAGGAACTGAACTCAGGTATACCATGTGCAAACTCAGGTATACCTTGATCCCTGGTCCATCTCACAGTTCCTATTCTTACATTTTAATCATAACAGATGCTGAATAGCCTCAAAATTGAATGATAGGATTTAAAAATATAGATCTATACTTGTAAAATGGCATAGACTTGGCCCCACCAACATTAGAAAAAAAGTTGCTGCCTGGCATGGAGGATATACACATTCTGCCAACTCCTGCAGTTTTACTGCCTTTTATTTCTTTGCTCATAGCCACCAATGAGATCCTTGAGAGAGAGGTGGGGGAGGAGGGAGGACAAAAGGTGTGAATTGCTATCAGATTCACTTCTGCTCTTTCATTTTTTTTTTCTGCTGGAATCCTTAGATACACTGGGAAGTTACTAGAAGAAGGAAAAAATTCTAAATGTTTATTCAGGGGTCCTCAAACTTTTTAAACAGGGGGCCAGTTCACTGTCCCTCAGACCATTGAAGGGTCTGACTATAGTAAAAACAAAACTTATGAACGAATTCTTATGCACACTGCATATATCTTATTTTGCAATGAAGAAACAAAACAGATACAAATACAATATGTGGCCCACGGGCCATAGTTTGAGGACCACTGAACCATTGGGACCACCATGGTACTAATCAAATACATTATTTTTGGGGGCAACCTATGTCACAATATATGACTCTTCAAACCACCCTCGAGTCATCTGCAGCTGTGGTGGAGAAAGGTCATTATTATTCCTCAGATCCCTCTGCAGATACAACTTCTTTCATTTTCTCTGTTCCTACAGCCATAGAAGCTTGCTTGGTAAAGGTTCCCTGCAATGCAGCTAGGAAGTTAGTATTTAAGGCCACTATGTTCTTTCATAAATAAAAACCAGGAATCAGAAAATAAACACCTGAATTAAACTCTCTCACATTTCTTTCTTTCTATATGAACCTACTTCTTACCAGAAATTGGCTGATGTAGTTATAGAGAGTCAGCTTGTTCCGTAATAACTGCTGCCTGTTCAAGCTGGAAATCTCAGTGTATGGATTATTTCTAATGTGGCACAAATCTTTTAGAACCACACATGCTGATAACATAGGTTTCAGTCTATGGACAGAAAACTAATGTCCCAGTTCCACATTCAGACAAAGAGAACTAAACCTTCTTCCTTTACCTTTTTGTTCTACTCAATAAATTGGGTGAGGACCATTCAATTTGGGGTGGACAATCTACTTTATTCAAACTCTCATTTCAAATGCTAGTCTTTGAGAAGTATGCTTTTAGAAACACTTAGTGTTGTGTAAAATCACTCCACCAGCTGTATTTCCAGCCCAGTTGGAAGAGTCTGAATCAGGACCGAAACTACCCTTTTTATTTAGTACAGAGATCACCCCTGGGTGGGGTAGTACACCCACCCAGGTTTACAAGTAAGACAATCTTTGGGGTGAAAGCAAGTTGTAAAACAGATACAAAGAAACCAGCGATACACTTTGTTGTAGTAAAATAAGGTGTAACCCAACAATATTGGACCAAATATCTCGATACTCTGTCACCCAGGCAAGTGGACATGCAAATTCAATCATACTAGTCACCTACTCATTGACATTTTCTGTGTTTGCTTCCTGGTATCACTTCCAATTTTGTTTTATCAACTGGGAACTTTTTCTCAAGTAAAGTACCTGAACTCACATCTTGGTCTTTGAGATTTCTTTAGAGGAAACACTAGCTAAGTAGGAAAATACAATCCATCCCTCAGAGCCCATTAACTTTAATCTAAGTCAGTTCCCTAAGCACAATTTAAAATTAGGAAGGGGCTGCCACAATAGTACAAAAGTTGCCTTGTGCTTCACCAACCTCCAGTTTGAATGCCTGGCGCCATTTGTACTTCTTTATGCACCACTATGGGTCTCTTCTGAGCACTGAACCAAAAAAATAAAATTAGGAGAAGAAAAAACATTTGAAATGGCATGTGCAAGTCAGTTGACAGAAGGGATTAGAGCTGAACAAAACCACACAATCATAAAATGGCAGCCTATATGGTTGGTATACATGGTATAGTAACCTTCATAATTCTCAAAAAAGATTTTATCTTCTTTTTCATACATTTCAAAATAGGGGAAAGCACTTCTTCCTGATATTTGTTATAATAAATATAAAAAATATAGGCTATCTAATGTGTAAAATCTACTTTTAAAACCTCAACTTTCAGAACTGATATGATCACTCCCCTTTTACTTTGGTTCCAATCCTAATTATTCCTTCCCTGAGGATAAACTACATTAATTCTGCCCTTGGATTATGTGGATCCCTACTACATTCTTTCTGCTTTTGAATAGAGCTGAGTAAGGTCTCTGATCTTAAAAGCAACAATAACAAAAAGACCCAGGTCACCATTCTCAGTTATTAAAAAGTCAGGTCCCTAAAAGACTTAGTGGAAATAGAATATAAAGCAACACAGTGTGTATATGTACAATTCTTTAATCTTAACAAGATTAAATATAGGAAAATTACCACAATATGTAAAAGTTCACATATTCTAAAGAGCTTGTCATAATAATTCCTAATATATCCATTACAGCCCAAACAATCGCCTCACTACAAATCTTAATTTACTTTCCTTCCCTCCCATATTATCTTGACATAAATTATAGATATTAGGAGTGTCTCTTCATGGAAGAAAGTTAATATGTACCTTGGGGGGTCATCGGGGTATTATTTAGACCTCCAAGCATTTATAAAACAATAAAAAAGATTTGGCATTAAGTTATGCTGATGTGAAATAAAGCACAAGAACATACTCATCAACATTCAGAGTCGATTCCAAGATGCTGTCAAGGGTACTTTACACCGAATTAATAAGATACTCACTTTACACTGAATTTTATATTTAACTGCTTGGTATGGCAGTTTAGCCGAAATAATGACTATCACTAAAACCTAAAAGTAAACACCCTCTCTTTTATCATGTTCTCTAATCACAGTCACAGGACAGGACAAAGGAGGAAAAACTGAAGTGACAGAATTTGAAGCTGCAAACCTAAGATACTTTAATCTCTGTACTAGTGTTATATTGCTTTTGGCCAAAAAGCACTCACTTCTCCACATAATTTTCATCTACAGAATATTTGTACAAACAAACATCAGATGAGTGATAAATGTTAAAGCTCTCTCTTCTCTCTGTGGAATTCCTGCTTTTTGTGACCCTCACATAATTTTTACTCTTTGCCTCATGTCCCTGGTGTCTCTCCCTCTTCTTAGAAGGATGCCAGTCAGGTTACATAAAGGTTCTATCCATTGATTTTATTTAGCCTTAATTTGCTTTTTTATAGCATGACTCCAAAAACACTAACATTTAAGGGTAAGATTCAAATTTCAGGGAGACAAGATTCAATTCATAGCATAAAATCAAATTTAATATTTGAACATTTACAACTAATACCAGTAGTTAAGAAGATAATAACACAAGTATTACTAGCTAATAGGTAACTATGTACTGTTCACTCTATAGAAACTCTTCTGTGAGCTTTATAAATATGAAGTTACTTTCCATAAAATTTTATTATTTAGTTATTTTCTTTATTTTCATTTCCAAGAAGAAAATTAATGCACAGGTGTCCCCAACTTCCTGTCTAATCTTATCTGTTGGTCAGACCAGCCCAATTCTGGGAGGGATCTATGGAAGGTAACAAAGGGGTTGCCTGAGAGGTGTAAAGGGGATTGAAGATTCAGCGGGAGATTTCTACTGACAGCTTGTGGGTCATTTCCTTGCTGCTACCCTGAACCCTCAGACCTGCCAGACCAAAGAAGCTACAGGCGCCTGGCTGGACGAGAAAGGCCTCACCATCCACTCCATCCATCATCATCCAGCACCATCTGGAACTTTTATTAATTTAATTAATTCAACACACAGGTAGCCTAGAAAAGAAGTCAGAGTTAAATGTAATGTCACCAGTTAAATTTGACTATCAAATAAATAACAGATAGCTTTTCAGTATATGTGTGTTGAGATATTGTATACCATGTACATAAGTTAACAGGCAAATGCTATTGGAGTGAAGAGATAGCATAGTGGTTAAGGCACTTGTCTTTCATTGTGGCCAACCCAGGTTGGATTCCTGGTACCAGATATGTTGTTCTAAGCACTGTCTGGAGTGATCCCTTAGCACAGAGAAGTAATCCCTGAACACACAGCTGTAGGTATGCCCCACCCCAAATAAGTACATATGCTATTGATAAGACATTCAAATTTAACTGATTTTCTAAATGTTTGCTAAATCTTTAACAGCAATAAAAGATATATTTCTACTACTGTTACGTCATGGGTTTTTTATTTTATTCAAGTAATTTAGAACTTTCTAATCATACTTGAAGGGATTGTTAACAGGGAAAAATGATGAATAAACTGATTTTCATTTTCTTTTTTCTTTTTTGTTTGTTTGGACCACACCCAGTTGTGTTCAGGGATTACTCCAGGCTCTAGTCTCAGAAATCGCTCCTGGCAGGCTCAGGGGACAAAATGGGATGCTGGGGATCAAATTCAGGTCTGTCCCAGGTCAACATGTTCAAGGTAAGTGCCCTACAACTGTGCTATTGTTCCAGCCAAATTTCAAATAAACTTATATGTTTCAAATAAATAATCTCTTTTATCCAATGAGATTCATTATTAATGTACATTTGAAGTAAAGCAGTGTATTTGTCTTTACATTAAAAAAATATAAGCTTACAGGGCTGGAGAGATAATAATGCAGGAGATAAGGTGCTTGCCTTGCATGTGACTGATCTCGGCTTGAAACCTGATCCCATGTAGGTCCTTCAAGCACTGAAGGGAGCTTAAGTACAGAGCCACAAATAAACCCAGAGCACTTCCAACACCCCTAATTCTCACAATTACAAATAAAGTTGCTAGTCAAATGATTTTCCAAATGAAGCCAACTAACTTTTGGCTTTGTTTTAATGGTGTCTTGATTTGTTTTTGGTGATTTTAACCATTAAAAAGTGTCCTTGTACCACTTAAGAGACCACCAAACCAAAAAGAGTTAACCTGTCTTCTTCCTAAATTTAATATTCTCTCATTATTTTCCAAATTCAGAAAAAAAAAAAAAAAGACCATGGACCAGAGAGATAGTATAGTGGGTAAAGCTCTTGCTTTCCATGAAGCTGACCTGGGTTCAATTCCTGAGATTCCAGATGGTCCCCAAACCCTACTAAATGCAGAGCCAAAGTGTAATAGCTGAGCATTGTGAAATGTGGTTCAAAATCAACCAAACCAAAAAAAAAATACAAAAAAGTAAAGAAAAAAATAACCATGACTGGCCATTCTTTGGAAAAATCTAAAATAATTTTGATTTATGGCTTACAGTTTATAGGACACACCAGTTTTCGGAGATTTTTATTAGAGTGTAGTGCACATTTGTAATTACCCATAGTGGTTTTTTGTTACATGAGTCAAGACAGAGGCCAGGTAGTCCAGAAGCCAAAAATATTTACGGTCTGCTCTTTTACACAAAAAAATTTCCAACTTCAAATCTTTAAGTGTTCACTTCAGATGGCTGATTGCATGGTTTAAAAGAAACAAGTTGTCTTGAACATTTTTCTTGAGCTTAGAAGAAGTAAGATTAAGTAGGAAAATTGATTTTCTGTGATAGCTTTTAATTATCTTATGTCACTTAGAAGAATTCTCTCAGAAAATAGCATAGCAATCAGACAAAATGTTTTTGTTGAGAGTTCAATCACATGGACTATTATTGTTGGGAGTACCTGTAATTTTAAAGAGATAATATAAAGATGAAGCTTTCACTGAGACAAAGATTATCAATATCTTCAGTGCTCTGTCTAAAAATGTTTTGTCTAAAAATCATCCAGAGACTAATAATTTCTTCCCTGTCATCTTGAGTAGTCATAATAATCAGTAACATTAGAATTCACCAAAGTGTTCAAGGATATAGAGTTTTGTTATTGTTGTTGTTGTTGTTGTTGTTGTTATTGTTTTTTGGTTTTTGGTTTTTGGGCCACACCCAGCGATGCTCAGGAGTTACTCCTGGCTGTCTGCTCAGAAATAGCTCCTGGCAGGCACGGGGGACCATATGGGACACAGGGATTCGAAACAACCACCTTTGGTCCTGGATGGGCTGCTTGCAAGGCAAACACTGCTGTGCTATCTCTCGGGGCCCCAAGGCTATAGAGTTTACAGTAATCTTAAAGGATTTAAGTTTTAAAATCCAAGGATTAGCACTGGAAATTTTAATAGTGTTGCTTTGGCTTTGAAGTCATAGCTTAGCAATACTTGAGTCCTCTTTGATGAAAAGTTCTCCATAAAGGCATTATCCATCTCTTAATCCTAGAAAAATCAGCTCATTATTTGCTGATACATTTATTATTTTAAATATTCTCTGTCATTTATCATATTCTTCCTCAATGATCAATAATCATAGTTATTTTAAAGTCCTAAGAGGAAATAAGACCATGTATAAAATTATTTCTGGGGCTTGACAGATGGTACAGTGCAGCAGGTAGGATGAAAAATGTGTAATGGTGAAGGGAAATGACTGTATGACTGAAATTCAATCATGAACAACTTTGTTATTTTTTAATATAATAATATATTTTGGGGGAGGGTACACTTGGCGGTGCTCAGGGGTTACTCCTGGCTGTCTGCTCAGAAATAGCTCCTGGCAGGCATGGGGGACCATATGGGACACCGGGATTCAAACCAACCGTTGCTGTGCTATCTCTCTGGGCCCCATTAATATAATAATATCTTAAGCACCATGATTACAAACATGTTTGTAGTTGGGTTTCAGTTATAAAAAGAACATCCCCCCTCACCAGTGCAACATTCCTACCAGCATTGCCCCTCATCCCCTTTTCCCCAAACTCCTGCTGTATTCGAGACAGTCATTCTATTCCTCTCACTCATTACCATTATCACAATAGTTGTTAGTGTAATCATTTTTCTAACTGCACTCATCACTTTTTGTTGTAAGCTATATCTCGTGGGCCAGTCCATCCAGCCCTCATCTCTATTTTGTCTGAGTATTACATATTACAAAAATGTCTTTTATTTTCTTAAAAGCCATAGATGAGTGAGACTGTTCTGTGCTTATCTCTCCCCCTCCCCAACATATTTCACTCAGCATAATAGTTTCCATGTCTATCCATGTTTAGGAACATTTCATGACTCATCTCTCCTGACAGCTGCATAATATTCCATTGTGTATCTGTATCACAGTTTCTTTAGTCATTCATCTGTTGTCAGGTATCTGGGTTATTTCCAGATTCTGGCCATTGTGAATAGTGCTGCAATGAATATGGGTATGTAGAAATTATTGTGTTGTGTTTTTGTGTTCCTAGAGTATATACCTAGGAGTGGTATAGCTGGATCATATGGGAGCTCAATTTCCTTTTTTCTTTCTTTCTTTCTTTTTTTTTTTTTTTTTTTTTTTGAGGAATCTCCATATTGCTCTCCATAAAGGCTGGACTAGACAGCATTCCACCATCATTAAATGGAAGTTCCATTCTCTCCACAAACCTGCCAGCACTATTTTTTTTTGGGGGGGTCACACCCGGCAGCGCTCAGGGGCTATTCCTGGTGCTACACTCAGAAATCACCCCCACAGGTATGGCCCCCTGCCAGAACTAATTGTTTTTGTTTTTTGGGGTGTGTGCCAGTCTCTGTGGCATGAGATGGTATCTCACAGTTGTTTTGACTTGTATATCCCTGATTATTAGGGATGTGGAGCATTTTTTCATGTGTCTTTTGCCCATTTGTATTTCTTCTTTGAGAAAGTATCTGTCAATCATGAACAGATTGTAACTGTGTATCTCAGTGATTCAATTAAAGAATTTAGTTATAAATAAATACAAATATAAATAAAATACTTAAATTAACAAAAGGAATAATTTTAGAGACTTTTTGAGTGAGTTCCAATCACTTACAATGGCAAGATAATTAGGGAGGCCAATGTGTGTTATTTTTCTCTGATCTAAGCAATTCTTAAAGAATCTTTTATTTGGGGCAGGAGTGATGGCGCTAGAGGTAAGGCATCTGCTTTGAAAGCATTAGCTTAAGACGGACCTTGGTTCTATTCCCAGGTGTCACATATGGGTCCCTTCAAGCTAGGATCGATTTCTGAGTGCATAGCCAGGAGTAACCTCTGAAGATCAGTGGGTGTGGCCCCAAAACAAAACAAACAAAAGAATTCCTATTTGAAATGTGATATTACAATTACAACTATGATATTTAAAAACTGGACCCGGAGAGATAGCACAGTGGCGTTTGCCTTGCAAGCAGCCAATCCAGGACCAAAGGTGGTTGGTTCGAATCCCGGTGTCCCATATGGTCCCCGTGCCTGCCAGGAGCTATTTCTGAGCAGACAGCCAGGAGCAACCCCTGAGCAATGCCGGGTGTGGCCCAAAAACCAAAAAATAAATTAAAAAAATAAAAATAAATTAGTAGCTTCCTTTGTTGTTTGTTCACTCATTCATTAAATACAATTTATGTTTATTCTGTACAGCAAGGACAGAAATATTATTCTGAGATAGATTTAATACATTAGTAACTTCCTTGTGTTGTAAATTCTCCCCTATTAAATTTGGTCAATGGAATATTAGTAACCCTGTGAAATGTTTGCTCCTTTTGACTTGTTCTTTCATTGCCTTGTTTCCATATTGCCTAGTGAGTCTGTCATTATAACTAGGCACCTTCACCATAGCCAGTTGTTGACACCAAGGTCAATCAAGTTCAGAGAAACTGGGGCAATACTGAGAATAACAAATTATATACAGACAGCCATATGATCTGTATCAGAAAATGGGGAGAAGAAATGAATAGATACTTCCTCAAAGAAGAAAAACAAATGACCAAAAGACATATGAAAAAATGCTCCCCATTATTTATCATCAGGGAGATGCAAATCAAAACAACTATGAGGTACCATCTCACACCACAGAGACTGACACAAATTACAAAGAACAAAAACAATCAGTGCTGGTGGGGATGTCGAGAGAAATGAACTATTATTCACTGTTGATGTGAATGCTGTCTAGAACAGCCTTTATGGAAAACAATATGGAGATTCCTCAAAAAATTGGAAATTGTGCTTCCATATGATCCAGCTATACCACTCCTAGGAACACAAAAATACAATAAAAAATCCTTTCATCACACATACATTGCAGCAGTATTTACAATAGTCAGACTCTGGAAACAACCAAGATGCCCTTCAACAGATGAATGGCTAAAGAAACTCTGGAACACAATGAATATTATGCAGCTGTCAGAAGAGATGAAGTCATGAAATTTTCCTATACATAGATGTACATGTAATCTATTATGCTGAGGAAAGTAAGTCAGAGAGAGATATAGACACAGAAAAGTCTCACTCATCTATGGGTTTTAAGAAAATAAAAGACTTTATTGTAATAATGCCCAGAGACAATAGAGATGAGGGCCGGAAGGACCAGCTCACAATATGAAGCTCACCACAAGGAGTGGTGAGTGCTCTTAGGGAAATAACTACACTAACAACTAACATGACAATGTCAATGAATGAGAGAAGTAGAATGCCTATCTCTATTCAGGCAGGGGTGGAGAGGTGGGAGGGGGGTCATTGGTGGTGGGCATTGCACTGGTGAAGGGAGGTGCTCTTTTTATGACTGAAACCCAACTACAATCATGCTTATAATTATGGTGCTTAAATAAAGATTTTTTAAAAAATATAAAATAAAATTCTCATTTGTAGGTTTTATACGGAAGCTTAACAACTCAATCACAAGTGTTGATTATTGGGAACAATAAGTTGTACATTATTTATTTTGAGGGTGTTTATTTTCCTTTGTTTTTTGTTTTGTTTTGTGTTTTTTTTTTTTTTTTTTTTTTTTTTTGGCCACACACTGTGATGCTCGGGGTTTACTCCTGGCTTTGAGCTCAGAAATCGCTCCTGCCTGGGGGAACATATGAGATGCTAGGGGATCAAACCTCGATCTGTCCTAGGCTAGTGCACTCAAGGCAGAGATAGATGCCTTACAGCTTGCTCCAACACTTCGGCCTCAAGGGTGTTTTTTTTTTCTTTTTTCCTTTTTTCTTTTTTTTGTTTTTAGGTCACACCCGGCGGTGCTCAGGGGTTACTCCTGGCTGTCTGCTCAGAAATAGCTCCTTGCAGGCACGGGGGGACCATATGGGACACCAGGATTCGAACCAACCACCTTTGGTCCTGGATCGGCTGCTTGCAAGGCAAGCGCCGCTGTGCTATCTCTCCGGGCCCGGGTGTTTTTTTTAAAAGTAACTAAATTATTGTGTTTTATAGATATTGTCTATATTTTAGATATTATTGATGTTGGATTTTTCTCTTCAGTATTAAGTATTAATCTTTTTTTTCTTCTGATTTTGGGGTCATACCTAGTGGCGCTCAGGGGTTACTCTTGGCTCTGCACTCAGAAATCACTCCTGGCAGGCTCAGTGGACCATATGGGATGGCGAGATCGAACCACCATCTGCCCTGGATCAGTTGCATACAAGTCAAATGCTCTACCACTGTGCTATCTCTCTGGCACCAGTAACTTTTTTTTTTGGTTTCAGTATTAATATTCATATAAAAGAATAAAAAAATTACTATTTATTTATGACTAAGATTTGTTTTGGTTATTTGTTACACAAATAAAATCGTAAGCAACACACATATCGTATATCATCTGCTCTCTTGGCATTAGAATTTAGTGGGGAAAGAGGAAATGAATTACTGAACAAATAATCTCCAAAAAAGAAGCTAGTTGAAACTTATATAAGAGGATGGTACTAAAAAGAAGGAAAATCAGAAGTATGTCTTAAAATCCACTGAATATAACCCAAAATGAAACAAAATTAAATAAAAGGAAAGAAAGAAAGGTTAGGTGAGACCACATAACTGCTTTAATTTAGAGGGAGGGGTGATCTTTCTATACTGGAGATAACATTTAGGTTAGGATCTAAACCCCAAAAAGTCAGCCAGGCGAACACAAGGAAAACGTAACATTTTGGACTGCAAATTCACTATTGCAAAGGCTTTAAAGAGGATGAAGTTGGGCCCGGAGAGATAGCACAGCGGCGTTTGCCTTACAAGCAGCCGATCCAGGACCAAAGGTGATTGGTTCGAATCCCGGTGTCCCATATGGTCCCCCGTGCCTGTCAGGAGCTATTTCTGAGCAGACAGTCAGGAGGAACCCCTGAGCATCGCCGGGTGTGGCCCAAAACCAAAACAAAACAAAAAATAACAAAAAAAGAGGATGAAGTTCAAGTGATTCAAAGAGCAGAAAAATGTCATGAGACTGAATAGTAAGAAATTAGGGGAAAGGGAGCCAGAGTGGTGGCGCAGCAGTAGGGCGTTTGCCTTGCACCGGGCTAACCTAGGACGGACTGAGGTTCGATCCACCAGTGTCCCATATGGTCCCTCAAACCAGGAGCAATTTCTGTGCTCATAGCCAGAAGTAACCCCTGAGCATCACCTGGTGTGCCCCACCCACCCCCCCAAAAAAGATATTAGGGGAAAAGATGCAAAATATACTACCAGGACAAGGAGACAGGGACTAAATCACACAAGGTACTGTAAGCCAATTAAGAAGGCTATTTTCATTCATTTACATGCTATCAGAATTCTTTTCATATTCATCTTTCAAAAAAATTACTTTGGGACTAAGAAAATAGCACAGAGGTTAAGATGTTTGCCTTGTATATGGCCAACTCCAGTTTGATCCACATTTGGTTTCCTCACACTCTTGGGAGCTACTCCTGAGCACAAGACGCAGTGATAAAATATCATAAATATCAGCAGGTGTGTGTCTCCCTCAAAAGTAATGCCTTAAGAAAAACAAAAAGGATTGAAAGTGAGAAAATAATTTAATTTATGGTCATAAATATCAGAGTAATTTCCTCTGCTGGTGGAAAAAGGGGCAAATAACTTATCAAAAGGACAAGAAGTCTTGGAGAGAAGATAGAGAAAAGGAAGCCTGCATGATACTGGTAGAAATCTAAATTGATGCGGCCATGTAGAAAAATAAAGCAGTCTGGAAAATCTTCAGAAAAATCATATGAAATACTATGTGGTCCAGCTATTCCTCCTCTGAATATTCCTCTAAGGACTGCAAAGTGACTAGTTCAAAAAGATAAACATACTCCAATGTTCACTGAAACTTTAGATGCAACAGTTAAGATATGAAGCAATCTAAGTGCCCATCAATAAATGAATGCATAAAGATTTATATCCAGAATGAAATAATATATGCATGTATGTGTAGGAATATTACAAAGCCACAGAATGACAAAATTTGCCAGGAATGATCATGGAAGGTATTATACCAAGTGAAATAAATCATACTGATAAATGAAATCAAGATGAGAACTGAAATAAATAATTTATCAGAATGACATACATAGACTGTACGCTTTTATTCATATGCCAAATATTGAATTAACAAATAAAACAAAACAAAAACCCTTCTTTTTTTCAGAGAATAGATCAGTGGTTACTAAAGAAGGCGAGTAAAAATGAAATGAATCCAGGAGATTAATTATGTGGTGAGAGATGAAAACGAGTCATTTAGTGGTTAGCACTCTGTAGTGAATGGACATATTGCTTTACAAAAATGTGTTACATCTGAACCTTACATAATGCTATGTCAGTGTTAGCTCAGATTAAAAACAAAAATTCCACACAAAATCTCCAGCTAAAGCCCAGGATTTTCCTGCCACAATAAAAAAGTGCTTATGATGTGAAGTAGAATCCGGGAAAGAGTCAAGGGCAAAGGCTGCCCTGAGCGGCCACAACCCCGCCTGCTCATTATGGCAGATATCTGCAGTTCCTGTGCACAGGTTACTGCCTTTCCCAGTGGTTGTTGGCAAACTGGAGCAGAGGCAGAAGGAAACCTTCCTGAACACGCTGTTCCCTCCAGGAAACCAGGGACAAAGGACTGCCCAAAGGAGACTTGGGAAAGTCACATTTCCTCAGGCTAGATGGATGACATCATGAGGTATCTTTCCAAACGTTTGGAATGACCTGATTGTTTGTCTTCTTTGTCCTCCTTAGGGAAAAATAGAAACAAATATAAATCCCTCTGGATTGTGCTCTCAGTAAAGAAGCACTTGAAATCATTTTGAACATTGACAAAAAGCAACACCACCACCCGTTGAAAGCAGCAGCATACACAGCTTTCCATGGAGCTATTTCTCTGGCCAACTAGTGCTGAAGAGCTTGCCTAACTGTGCTAGCTTCTCAGAACTGTGCTCTTAAATATAGAATTCAGAACCAAGGCATTCAAATAAAACTACCCAGAGTGTCATTGTGAACTGGAAAGCAAGATGTAAATGTGTTTGGTAAAGTGGTATTTTTATCACACCTATCAACTGAATTGTAACTCTATTTTGTCAAGAGGCAAAGATTTGGAGATACTGTGGTCCAGGATAATTGGCCAGTATATCAGCATAATCTTGGAGCTTGTTAGCAGCTCAAAGCTATTGCCTACAGCCCAGACCTACTTAATCAGAAACGGGGATGTTCCAATCGATTTTTGTGTACTTGGATGCATGCTAAAGTGATAGGAAATACTTCAGTGAAGCTGTCAGAATTTCTCAGGTATCATCCCAGAATTGAGGAAGGGCACTAAAATTTGAAGAATTTAAAATTAACAGTGGCTTAAGCAAAGAAAAATTAATATCTCTAATAGAGAAATAAAGTTCAGAGGTGAAATGCTCAGGTTGAGTACAATGGAATCAAATAAAAGATAGGGTTTTTTTGGTTTAATTTTTGCTTTTCCCTAGTTTTCAGATCTGCCTCCTTTCGTGTCTGGTTTCAAATATTAAGATGGTTTCATGATATAAAATGAGAAGTTTGCATCTCTGTTTCAAGAAAGTAACAGGTTAAAATGTGGGGGAAGGGCCCGGAGAGATAGCACACATCGGCGTTTGCCTTGCAAGCAGCCGATCCAGGACCAAAGGTGGTTGGTTCAAATCCCGGTGTCCCAAATGGTCCCCCGTGCCTGCCAGGAGCTATTTCTGAGCAGACAGCCAGGAGTAACCCCTGAGCACACCCGGGTGTGGCCCACAAAAAACAAAAAAAAATTGTGGGGGAAGAAGAGAAAGAAGGTGGGGGAGCTGACCCTCTTTACTTGCTTATATACTTCTTATATAATTTTCCCAAATTTTTCAATTAACAGTTTCAGTCGTTTTCTTGTTCTTGTTTAAGGCCATCCATAGTTGTTGAGAAGTCTGAGAACAGTATTTTACTTTGATTAAAATTATAGATATTGACAGGCAATTTCTTTTCTTTGCCATAAATCCCCAACATGCTTTAATATAAGTATAAAATTTAGATTAAAAAATAATGTCAAGGGGCCTGAGAGATAGCATGGAAGTAAGGTGTTTCCCTTGCATCTTAAAGGACAGCGGTTCTAATCCCGGCATCCCCTATGGTCCCCCGAGCCTGCCAGGAGCAATTTCTGAGCATAGAGCCAGGAGTAACCACTGAACACTGCCGGGTGTGATCCAAAACACAAACAAACAAAAAAATGTCAAATCCTTATCTCCCCCAAAATTTGAAAAATAATGAGTGCTAAATTTTTTTTTATAAATTTTAAGAAAGAAAATAAAAACATATATTTTGAGTCTCATGGATTATCTTGCCTAAAAGTTTTCTTTCTTTCTTTCTTTCTTTCTTTCTTTCTTTCTTTCTTTCTTTCTTTCTTTCTTTCTTTCTTTCTTTCTTTCTTTCTTTCTTTCTTTCTTTCTTTCTTTCTTTCTTTCTTTCTTTCTTTCTTTCTTTCTTTCTTTCTTTCTTTCTTTCTTTCTTTCTTTCTTTTCTTTTTTTTTTTTTGGTTTTTGGGCCACACCTCATGGTGCTCAGGGGTTACTCCTGGCTGTCTGCTCAGAAATAGCTCCTGGCAGGCATGGGGGACCATATGGGACACTGGGATTCGAACCAACCACCTTGGTCCTGGATCGGCTGCTTGCAAGGCAAACACCGCTGTGCTATCTCTCCGGGCCCATAAAAGTTTCATTTCATAGATAAACAAACTGATCAATTTCCATGTCTGTAGAGAACAAAGAACAAAGAAGGTTAAGAGCAAACCTATGAAAACCTAAAAAAAATTGGAATAGATCTGGGTCTGGGATGTTAACCTTATGTGTCAATTTAACAAGGCCATAGGGAAGCCAGATATTTAGTTAAACATTATACTAGATTTTGGGAGGAAGGTGTTTCAGGATAGAGTTAACATTCATATGGAGAAGGTAAGTAAAATATGTTGTCCAATACAATATTGTAGGGCAATATCATATCTGTGAAATGCTAAACAGAATAAAAGTCTGGGTAAGAAATGAATTATCTCTCAGGTCAGAGAGGTCTCTCCTGGCAGTGCTCAGAGGAGTATATGGTGCCAGGTTGGTCATATTCAGGTAACCTCCTATATCTCTCTGCACCCTGCACTCTCCCTCTCATATTGGTTTGATTCTGTAAAAGATCCAAATTCAATCCAGACAAAATCCCAAACTTTTCGCTGAGTGCAAATATCATGAGAGGAAACTTGATGGTAAAAAAAAACCCTCTATGGTCTACAGTGGTGGGCAACCTTTTTTCCAACTGAGGCAAATCTCGCCAAAACCATGATTGAAATTTATTTTGAGAGCCACATGTTTAAAACCGAAAATACATAGGATGCTACACGTTTTTAGTTTCAATAAGTTTTTATTGAGAATATTCTGCATGCAAGTAGGTCGGGATGATACTAATAACACAACTAATAAAACAAACACTTTAGATGATGCTATTTATCAATAACGTTAAATTACGTAAAATTTGCCTTACTATGCAGAGAAAATTACATCCTGACAATGACTGACAAAGTCACAAACACTAATGTGAACATTGGCCTTGGTTCTGATCAGAGCAAGCCGCCGGAGCTGCACACAGTAAACACATTGACAGAGGCTAGGAGCAGAGTCCTGACTCCTGGAGCGGTCGCCAGGCACACAGAAGAGCCGCATTCCAAAGTGGAAAGAGCTGCAGCTTGCTGACCACTGCAATAATAATCCTAGACTGTAGTATTATTAGTCAACATAGCAAAGAACTGGAAACCCACTAAGATTTCTAAAAGGTAAGAAAACAGCTGTTCTCTCTAGAATAGATAGTAAACATATATAATATTTTATCACTCAGAATGTTCTCTAGTAAAAATCAAAATTAAAGTTACGATAGAGATTACAGAGACAGTTCAGGGGTTAGGGCATTTGCCTTGCATGCAGCTGAACACAGTTCAGTTCTTGGGATCACATGTGGTCCCCCAGGTATCACCTGGAGGGATCCCTGAACACAAAATTAGGAGTAAACCCTGAGCATGGTCGGGTATGGCTGCAAAACAACAACTACAAAAGAAGTTGCATTAGGAATACATTTTGGAAGAATTCTGAGAGTCTTTCTGTACTCCTTACGGCCTGCTTTTTAGTTTGCACTCATAGGACATGGAAAACCATGTTGGAGCTTGGAGAAAGTGAAAGGGTACAGAGAAGAAAATAAGAAAGGGAGGAGAAAGGAGTATTTAAGAAAAATCAAATATACTTTGTCTGACTGCAGGTAATTTTAACATACGAACACTGATTAACTCATGCACTGATTAAATTTTGCATCCATTTCTATCAATTTTGCAGTTTTTCTAAAAGTATCCACCTCCTCCAACTCCCAGTCACTGAAGGTCAAAGGCAATCATGGGACCCTCTGTATGAATTGACTCTGGTGACCTGCTCCGGGGATCACTCCCTTCCTCACTGTGGACTCTGGCCAACGCAGCTGCAGCTCTCTGGCAGCTGTTTAAATAATCAGCTGAACTGATAAGGCTAGAGTTGCCTTTTTGTTATTTCCTTGGAACTCGATGCTCAGGAAAAACCTTCCCTGGACTAATGGGTGTGGCCCAGGGCAGGGGCCCATGAAAATCAAAAGTGGGAAGGAAGCGGGCCACCTCAGGAACTTCACCTGAATGAGATGACAAGAGAACAAGAAGGCTGGGAATTTTCTTTCTGAAGCAGTGATTATCCACAGCTGCTATGTCCAGAAATCATTTAAAAGAAGAAAATGACACTTACGGCATATTAAAGGGATTAAATCACACAGGCTGCAGTTTCAAAGTGAAGAGTAGAATGATAGTAGCACTATCCTGGGAGAAGTACAGTGCCGCCCCTCCGGATTGCTCGAAAGGGTCTCTGAGTGGATTTGAGAGAAGGTCCTTTTCTGCAGAGAATTGCCTTGGGTTGAACAGGAATCCTAATCCCCAATTATACCATCTCTACCATGTAAGGTCTCAGGTTAATAAGTAAAGTTGGAGAACAAAACTCCAGATTTTTTTTTTTTTTGATAGGAACGGGATTGTGGGGAGGTTGGGTAAACCCAATAGAGCTGGAAGCTAAGAGAGGTCACTCTCACTAGTGCTCAAGAGACCATGCATGCTAGAGATTCAACTGAGGTGCTTCCTTATCTTTAACCCATGGGCAAGAGTAGTAATACTTGTCTGATATTGATCTTTAGCCCAGTTTTAGGATAATTCAAGATACAGAGATCCCTGTAACTCAGACACTAAGCCAAATCTTTGCTTGGCATTCAGCACCAACCTGCTTCCTTCATGCTTCTCTTGAGATTCCCCCCATTCCATAAGTCCTGCACATCAAAATTCTGTTCTTAGGCTCTGCTACTAGAAACCCAACCTAGGACAGCCAAAGAATCCAAAAATCTTTGAGGGGCAGATCCTGAAAGATCTTGAATTGTTCCATCTTTGATTCAGATCTCATATAAATGATCTCTATTATGAGTTCAACAGTAAAATTAAGAATTCAAAGAGGAGCTGGGGTAGTAATTCAAAGAGCTGCATGCACTAAGCATTCACTGAACCTTGAGTTTGCTTTCCTGTATTGTTGCCTTGCCCTGGACACTGCCCAGTGTGGGTCCAGTGCCCACAGCATTGCTCAGCCTGAGCACCACTGCATCACCTGACCAGAACTAAATTATAAGCCCTGCAGAGTCAGGTGAGAATGGCCAGGAATGCCCTCTCCCCTCTCATCACCACACCCCAATGACCTTCCAGTACTGCAAAAGAGGTACCCTGAGGAGAAAGATTTCAAAGAAAACTCTTCTGATTTGGGGGGGGGGGTTGGACCATACCCAGTGCACTCAGGGGTTACTCCTGGCTCTGTGCTCAGAAATCGCTCAGGGGACCATATGGAATGTTAGGAATTGAACCTAGGTCTGTCCTACATGCAAGGCAAAAAAACCTACTGTTATGCTACCTCTTCAGCCTCGAAAATTCTTCTCTTCTAATTCTATTCTTTCATCTTGTGTTTACTCAAATGACTGTTCCTGAAATGAACTCTGGCTTCTCTATTGAAAGAAACACTTACTTTCTAAGTCACTTTACACCTGCTTTTCTGTCTCAATCTCCACAAGATGTGGGGGATACAATAATACAACGAACACACATAGGTTGTATCTTCTAAAGCCTCCATTTCATTCAAAATTGGAGATTAAAAAACAAGCAGGATTTTTATTTTGCTTTAGTCTTTGGGTCACACCTCATGGTATTGACTCCTGGCTCTGTGCTCAGGAATCATTCTGGGCAGATTTGGAAAACCATTTGGGTACAAAAGAGAAAACCAAGATCAGGTGCATGCTAGGAGAGCATGCTACCTGCTGTATCCAAATCTTAAAAGCAGCAACTCTTATGTAAAATTAACCATCAATATACTACAGAGTAAAAATGAATTTCTGAGATGAAACAAGAAACAGAAATTATAATGAAATTATTGGGAACTGAGAATGTAGCTAGAACTTAATCATCTTGTATGTGTTAAGCCCTGGGTTCAACCCCTGGCAGCATATACCCCCCAAAATATAAAAATTTTATGAGTTACTTTTGGATCTGTCCAGAAACATCTTAACATTAAAGACACATTATATAAAGAAATCTGAAAGGCATGATTTTTTAAATCATGAAATTAAGATAATTGCAATAAAGAGAGAAAAGTCTCCATTTTTAGAAATTACTGATTAAGATGATCTAAAGTTGTGC
Source organism: Suncus etruscus (assembly GCF_024139225.1). Taxonomy (NCBI): domain Eukaryota; kingdom Metazoa; phylum Chordata; class Mammalia; order Eulipotyphla; family Soricidae; genus Suncus; species Suncus etruscus. The sequence continues at coordinate 2,457,329 of NC_064856.1, read as the reverse complement.
TTCCTTCAGCTAAGATTCTGAAATTGCCATGTGCCATAGATGACTTCACAGGTCCTGATTCAGGACATACCCAAGCAGTCTTCAAAGAAGTCTACAAGAGTTCAATATTTCATCTGAGCTCCCACTGTGTTTCAAAATATGAACTTTAAAACCTAGGTCATGAAAAACCAGGTGAAATATGGAGAAGTCTCCCCGAAGTGTTTTCTTTTATATCCTCAGACCTAGATGACTGTCAGGGAAGATATTGCTAATCCAGTCCTCCTAAGGCACAGACATCCTAGAACCATGAGTTCATTTGGACCATGAACTGGAGGGAATCATACTTGAACATACTCCTGATTGGGCAAATGCAGGTCAGGCACTTCAGTCTCCAGTAGAGAAGTTGATACTGATTCAGCAGGACTGTCCAGTGACTAATAACTTGAGATGATAAAAAAAAAAATCATGCTCTTGAACCCCAAAGGCACTGTTCTCTTTGATCCAGTTAGAGGAGCCCTGTTATACTGACCTGCTGACCTTCTTACTACTGGTGTGACTAGTCCAGAAAAGAACTTGCATATTTATAAAATTTTTCAAAATCACTAGAAAACCTGATGCAATAAAGGGAAAAAAGACATAAGTATCTGGGTAACACATTTTTTTTGTTTTTTTTTTGTTTTGTTTTTGTTTGCTTTGGGGGGGTCACACCCGTCAGCGCTCAGGGGTTACTCCTGACAGGCTCAGGGAGTCATATGAGATGCCGAAATTTAAACCACGGTCCTTCTGCATGCAAGGCAAATGCCCTACCTCCATGTTATCTCTCCAGCCCCCGTGGGTAACATATATTTTTAAATAAATGGTATTAAAATTTATGTAGCATCAAATAAACAATTTTCAGAAGAGTTTTCAGGGACAGAAGAGAGAACCCAAAGGACTGGAGTATATGCTGTGGAGCACAGGAATCAGGCTAGATCACCTGCCGTATGTGGATCCCCCGTACAAAAGAACCTACTGCTAAGCACTGTTACATATGGTCCCCAAATCAAATGATAAAAAATCCTTATCTGTGTTTGGTTTCTGGCACTGTGTATGATCCTTGAGCTTTGCCAAGATGAACCTGAGCATAAAACCAAAAGTAAACCTTGAGCACAACCAGTTTAGTTTGGGGCTGAGAGAGAGAGAGACAGACAGAGAGAGAGAGAGAGAGAGAGAGAGAGAGAGAGAGAGAGAGACAGAGAGAGAGACAGAGAGAGACAGAGAGAGAGACAGAGACAGAGAGACAGAGACAGAGACAGAGAGAGAGAGGAGAGAGAGGGGAGAGCAAGGAGAGAGACAGAGGAGAGAGAGCAAGAGAGAGAGGAGAGAGAGCAAGAGAGAGAGGAGAGAGAACAAGAGAGAGGAGAGAGAACAAGAGAGAGGAGAGAGGAGAGAGAGAAAGAGAGAGATGGAGGGAAAGAAAAAGAGATGGAGAGAGAGAGTATTCTGTTATTTGTCTGAATCATCTTTGCTTTTGTTACTTGGCCTGAATTGACTTTTGGCAGTTTCGAACATTTCTAGAGCTCTAAATCCAATATTTAGTGAGAACTGAAAGCAGTTCCAAAAAGGAACTCGAAAACGGTCTGAGTAATGACAGCACCATCAAATCAGCTTGCATCTCTGTGGCTCTGCTGGGCTTATGACTTGATGGGCTGCTCTGCTATTCTTCATACTTAAAGACCTGCTATTCTTTAATATATGGGCACCTAATTTGGAGTCTTCCCTAAATCAAACTCGCATATAAGAATGTAGGTGCAGGCAGTTTATTTGGAAGATGGTTTCAGTAAGTGCAGGTGACAGGGTAGTGAGAGAGTGGAAAAAGACAATCTTTAATGTATTAATACTTGCTCTGGAACACCTGGGGCTCAGTCCTGGAAATACAGATATTAATCCCCTTGAATGGTGAGGGACATTTATCCATTTACTCCTGCTCTTCGCTTGTTGCGGATTGCTCCCGGGCTCTCTTTAATCCATGGATCATGCAGGCTGAGTTCCATTCTCTGGGCAATGAAGCCCTTCAGGTTGATAGTAGGGCAGATAGTTGAAATAGGATGTATTTGCATGAATTAAAAGTTCACCTAAAACTGTAATAACCTAAGGCAGAGCCTTCAACAACATTTACTGCTAAATTACACTGGGAAGAGATAAGCAGTGGAAGAAGAGCTGGAAGAAGTCATGCCTCGGAAGAGGATGGGCCCTAGCCTGGAGTAGTCAAGCAGAGCCACCGAGAAAATAACTCTTTCACGTAGCATTGACTGCAGTCTGTCCTCTAGGACAAGTCACAATGAAGCAAAGTCTGTTGGCAAAATTATACAAAGGTGGTAAAAAGGCACACTAACACAGGAATCTTGTGGAAGAAAGGTCAGCTGAAAAGAAAGGGAAGTATACTATGTACCTCAAATATTACTGTGAAAGATTTGTTATTCACTTTGAGTCACAAGAAAAATTATTAACAAATAAATAAAAAGAAACAGAAGTAAATGGTTTTTGCCTCTTCATGACACCTTTCTCCCCTATCTGAGTGAGCACCAGCGTCAATCAGAAAACCGGAGGAACATTTTTTTTTTTTTTGGTTTTTAGTTTTTGGGGTTACACCCGGCAGCGCTCATGGGTTACTCCTGGCTCTACGCTCAGAAATCGCCACTGGCAGGCACGGGGGATCATATTGGATGCTGGGATTTGAACCACCGTCCTTCTGCATGCAAGGCAAACGCCTTAACCTCCATGCTATCTCTCTAGCCCTGGAGGAACATTCTTACCACATAATAAAGTATGAAGGTTCCAATGAACTTTCCCTCCTTCTTTTGTTTCTATAGATCATCTGAAGTGGCTGGAAATTTTTTCTTAAAGTTCACATATCCTCCTTTCTGTTCCATATTATTTAAGCCAAAGAGAAAGTGCGGGACTTAAAGGTCTTGCTATGCAGAGCAACTGGCACAACTTCAATTCCTGAGCACTGTCAAAAGTGATCCCTGAGCAGAGAATCAGATGTAAGCTTTGAGCTCAACCAGGAGTGGCCCAGCCACCTTCCTCCCCTGTAAATTAGCAGACTACTTTATTTCACAATATTCATTTGAACCCATGTAAACTTACAATAATTAAGTCTTCTTTAAAGCAATTTCATCAGAACCTTTCTATATATTTATCAACTCCTCAGATATAGGGAGGTTTTTACTGCGTTCTTAGCTTGGAATCTCACTAGCAATTTGGGAAATCCTTTGATTCTTTTGAGAATCTTTTGATTCTTTTGAGAAGTTTCTTAAAACTTTTTAAAATTAATCATTTTAGTATAAGTATAGAGCTATGCAATCAGAAGCAAATTTATCACCAGAAAGAAATTCTATACCAAATAGCAAGAACTTCCCTGTTATTTTGTTATTTTTTTCAGTACCATATTATTGTTCAACTTTATATCTAGTGGTCATAAGAGGAAGAGAGAGCCAATCAATAGTTAAGACACAAGTTAATTCTCCTTAATAATAGTTTGTTTGTTTGGTTGGTTTTTGGATCACAATGGGTGGCACTCAGGGGTTACTCCTGGCTCTGTGCTCAGAAATCAATCGCTCCTAGCAAGCACTGGGGACCATACGGGATGCTGGAATTTGAACTACGGTGTGTCCTGGATCGACTGCGTGAAAGGCAAACACCCTACCACTATGCTATCTCTCAGGCCCAATGACAAGAATTTTTGTGGAACATGAATATGAAGTTTAGCTGTCTTGTTATTTCTACCAATTCTTCATTCTAAATGGTCTTAAATTCATAAAATGCAAAAAGGATTATAATAGAAAATAACCCATTGAAGCACAGGTGATTTAAAAAGATAATTTATTATTTTACTTTTTTAATATTTTAAACAACAGATTGTTGTGAATGAAGTGTAACTAAAATAATTACTCAGTTGTAATGACATAAACAATATCCTGAAAGATAAGTCATCTGTTACATGATAACAAAATATCTATGGAATCTCCTGGTAACAAAATCACAGAATTTGCAAGCACCAAACGCAATCTGTTACCTGCATTCCCAATTTAGTGAAAAAAAAATTAGAATATGGAACATTCTTCCTGCTTCTATACCAAGGTCCCCATCCATTCCAGACCTGGACTTGGGTATAAGTGGATGCCAGGTGAGGAAGTCTATGTGATTTGAAAACTTCCTTGCCAACCTTGAGAAATGTTCCTATCCTTCATGTGGTTCACTGTTATTTGCAAAATAAGGATAATAAAAGTTTGAGATAGTTAACTTAGCTCATGGAACATTCTAGAAGCAATAAGTGATCTATAAAAAGTACTCAATAAATGTTACTTGTACTCATTGTTGGTGGAGTTGCTAGTTTGCAATATTTCACCTGAAGAAGCTCCTGGTTGCTATATTTGTAAAGATAAAAGACTAAAAAAAAAGTTGCAGGAGAAATAAAATTTAGTGGGGCCGGAGAGATAGCATGGAGGTAAGGCGTTTGCCTTTCATGCAGGAGGTCATCGGTTCGAATCCCGGCATCCCATATGGTTCCCCGTGCCTGCCAGGAGCAATTTCTGAGCCTAGAGCCAGGAATAACCCCTGAGCACTGCCAGGTGTAACCCAAAAACCACACACACAAAAATAAAATAAAATTTAGTATGTCCAGCAAGTCATATTTGACATGGAACTCCGAGGTGTTGCCACAGGATTAAGTCTTGAAGGAATCAGTAGAGTTCTTGGTCCAGAAAAGAATTTTCAGTAGCAGAATACATATACAAAGACACTGCAGTTTGAATGACTATGCACTGATAAAACTTCTAAAAAATGAAGCATTCAATTTGTTAATGTTAAGCACATAAGACTGTACTTACTTGTATTTGTTTCTTTGGTTCATATGTTAAACTATCACAGTGTATGAGTCTACACTCATTTGTATACTTTGTTTTATTTTTGGTTTTTGGGCCACACCCAGAGGCTACATACCCAGGGGTCACTCCTGGCTCTGTGCTCAGAAATCACTCCTGGCAGGCTCAGGACACCATATGGGATGCCAGGGATCAAACTCGGAAGCCTCTTGCAAGGCAAAAATCCCACTGTGTTATCATTCCAGTCCCACTTGCATCCATTTCTATGGTTCATATTTTGGAGCATCCTAAGTAGGAGTTTCAGAGAGCTGGAGGCTTATGGACCTGGAACTGCTAGTCATATAGAACTACAGAATTACCATGATGCATTCTTTGGTCATTAAGAGATAGTGTTTTCATTGCAGCTTTTAGAGCTCTAAAACTTTGAAACTGAAATGTTTGTATTGTGGTCAACCATAATTTTACATAAAATGGATAGATTGGGTTCATAGCTGCTTCTTCAGTCCTGAGCATAAGTGATCATAAAAATGGCAGAGATACTGATATGCCTCTGAGGGACAAGTTTCCAGAAAATACATGAGAAAATTAGTGTCCACGGTGGCAGGAAAATAGAAGTCCTTTGGCTAGAGCCCTGGATCAACTTATAAAAGCCACAAATGATTCTCAATTATTATAAATTTTTCCACACACTAAGGGAGCTTGGAAAAGCCACCTTCCTCAAATCTTTGTAGCATTACAGCTACAAATTCAAGTTAACCATTATTTGTGACAATCACGGTCTATCAGAAGAACAAAGTCATCTTTCTGATAACATTGAAGATACCCTCAGAATGAGAAAAGAACCCACTACAATCATATTTGTAATCAAGGTGTTTAAATAGAGATATTAATTTAAAAAAAGAATAAGAAAAGAGCGTCATTACCTCTGCATAATCTCTAGGGTCTCCACCTCAGTTGCTCCCCAAAATTTCTTTATTAAAAATATTCTTTCTCAACATATTTACTGTAGCGTCAAAGACAGCAATACTAATTGGAAAGAAAAATGAATTAAAATGTGGGAGGAAGTGTCTTAATTTGTTTTTCAGTAATCAGATCCTAACTGAAGATTCTAGAATCCATGATTAACATGACAAGGAAGTGTTCTCAGAAGGGGGTGAGGATCACTAGAGAAAGGAGAGAAAAACTCAACAGTGAAATGACTCAGCTGGAGTTTAGTCAGCCTGCCTGTGCAATCTCTAGAGAATGAAGAGCACCAGAGTTATTCGACTTTGAAAAAGGGTGGAGTGTCCGGGTCTGCCCCTGGGGTGTCTGCAGGCTGTTGGAGGCTGGGAGAGTTGGGAAGGGTGAAGCTGCTCCAAGGAGGCCTAGAGAGAACTCTCACCAGCCGAGTCTTCCCAGGGGAAGTGTGGCAGCAGCTGCTAGTTGCTAGGAGCCTAGTTATGGAGATTTAGGTGAAAGCATAGATAAGTCTACAGTAATAACTTTGCAAGCTTGTTAAAGCAAGCTGTTAGTAAACGTGGCTAAGATCATCACACTCTCCCATCTCTCAAGTTCTTTTTCTTTATATAGATGAAAAGCTCGTGACCCAAGCAGTGATGCGATAGATCTTAGTGATGCTTGCAAGCAAAAGAAACACTCATTTTATGACTAATTTAAAGAAGAATTTGTTGTAGATACTAAATGAAACTCACAGATTAGAATAGACTAAATTATTAGGCAAAAACCAGACCAGGGAAACAGCAATATTAGATATGCCGATAAAAAGGACTATTCCCCTCTTGTTCTTCCTCATAAATTGAGGGAGAAATAATGGAGGGTACCAAGACCAAACAGTCGTATGAACATCGAGTAGAAATAAAAATTGATCAAATTTAGGTACCAAATCCAAAGCCAACGACAGCAGAATTGATACCCAATCTACAACAAACTAGATAAAGAGAGGACCACTTATACTAGCAGCCCAGGGGTCAAGGGAGGGGGCTATGGGATGCATGCTGGGAACAGGGATGGAGAGAGGACAACATTGGTGGTGGAATGCCCCTGATTCAATGTCACTATGTACCTAAAATATTACTGTGAAAGATTTGTAATCCACTGTGGTCAAAATAAAAATTATTAAAAAAAAATAAAGAAGACAATTCAAATAACCGCTTTGAAAAACCATTAGGGATTACCTACAAGGTCTGGTGGTGCGGTGGTTATGATTGTATTTGTTTTGTTTCATGTTTTACATTCTTACTGTTCTCAAACCAATTAGATCAGTCTCTGGGCCACCTGATTCTGCGAATATTTTGGGACCTTATTTTAGTTACTTTTCTATGATTAGACTTTATGAGCACCCCCAAATTTTAGTGACCTTCAAAAGAAAATCTTTATTTCTCATTCATGATTTGCAATTTGGCCATGGAGGTTCTGTTCCAAGCTAAGAATAAAATTAGTATGATTTCCATCTGTCTTTCCTTCCAGGCCGAAGAAGCGTGGGTTGTGAGCCGAGGCCTACTTTTCTCAATATGTTGGCCTCTGGTAAGTCACATAGGTGAGCAGGGGCCTTCAATGGGGTGGCCAATCATATAATAAAACATGGGATTCCTGAGGAATGATAATGAGTTCAAATGCTGGCTCCCATTTCATATTCAACTAAACTACTTTTACTTTTATCTTTTTCTTATCTTGAGTGATACTTTATTGAAAGAGTCTGTTATTTTAGCAATAAAAAATCTGGAGTATGGGGTAAATGGTTCTCTTTGTGCCAGAACCAGACCTATGTAATTTAAAGTCAACAGTCTAATTTATTTATTTCCTTGCTTTTTAATTTGTGGATTTGGCCAGATGCAGCAGCGCTCAGGGGTCACTCCCAGTGATGCTCCAGAAACCATGTGTAATGCCTAGAAATTAAACTAGTCTCAGCTGTATGTAGGAAAAGCACCTTAATCCATGTACTATCTCTCTGGCCCCATTTTTATTAGTATTTAAATAGAATCCACTCCCAACAGAGTTTACAGCCAATTTACTGTCTGGCACTACTCAAAAAAAATTACTGAAACTACACCAGAAGGTACTTAGAGACCATGTAGAGCTGAAGACCAAATTTAAAAGCTTTATATTTGTACATGCTAGGCCTTTTACACAATTTGAGCAATCTTTTAAACCCAGATCTGAATTTTTAATCCTAGTTTTATAATTCTCCTGTAGATTTTTAGTATCTATGTTCCCTTATCATAAGGACTTTATCATAAGCAAGAGTTTGTCCTATGCCCTTGAGTCCTAATATTCTCCCTTTGCAGAGTCTACATTGAAGAGATAAGTGCATGTAATACTAAAGTCTTCCACTGAAATGATTCGTATTGTCCAGAGAAGGGTCTCTATGTCCTTGAAACAAGATATAAGTTTGGGCCCGGAGAGATAGCATGGAGTTAAAGTGTTTGCCTTGCAAGTAGAAGGATGGTGGTTCAAATCCTGGCATCCCATATGGTCCCCTCGTGCCTGCCAGAGGCGATTTCTGAGCGGAGAGCCAGGAGTAACCCCTGAGTGCTGCCAGGTGTGACCCAAACACCAAAAAAAAAAAAAAAAAAAAAAAGTGGATTACAGGCTTTATTTTTATCTTTTTTTTTATCTTTTTTTTTTTTTTTGAGCAGCTTGGGGAAGGTACATATTACTCTGCTATTTATTTTCCCCTACACCTTGTCCTCTCTCCCACTCCACTCCACAACAAAATAACCATTCTACCATCATAAAAGAAAGAGCACCGATGGTTTAAGGTTAATAATGCTCTTTCTTCCCATGATACAATGGCTACTTTCTGAACATTGGGAATGATTTAAAGGATTATTTTCCAGGAATTTTGAGGTTCTTAAAACTAAAGGGTAATGTCTTGTACTGTCTGCAAAGACTCATTTTCAGAACTGACTCAACCCAAATATACAGAAACAATGAAATATTAAAATCAGCCAAGGAAACAAATCAGTTAGAGACTTTGGTTCTAGTTTCAAACAAACAAAATAAATAAACTTCAGTCTAAGTAGAGAATGGTTGGTTCTACTGTCTTTTTTTTTTTTTTTAAACTTTCCAAAACCGGGGGGGGGGGGGGAGAGATAGCATAGAGGTAAGGTGTTTGCCTTTCCTGCAGAAGGTCATTGGTTAGAATCCCGGCAACCCATATGGTCCCCCTAGCCTGCCAGGAGCAATTTCTGAGCGTACAGCCAGGAGTAACCTTTGAGCGCTGCCGAGTGTGACCCAAAAACAAAACAAAACAAAAAATCCATAAAAAAAACTTTCCAAAACCAATTATTATATTTAAAAGTTTCAGAAGTTTCCTTCTAATAAATTTCGTTTTATTGTATGTTCCAGATGGTTAACAGATCCTAGGATATTAAACAGGCTTACTCATTTAAAGTTTTGATTAAATTTATTTAGCACTTTCCTGATATTACTTGCATATTTTATAAAAGGAAGAAATGTGTTGATTGTTCTATAATGAATTACTCTATAATAAATCCAGCTGTGTTTTACCTATATTATTGTATTCTAAACATTATGATTTCTGTTTACACACAGCTAGACAATGAGGGAAAGTTACACACACACACACACACACACACACACACACACACACACACACACACACACCTACCTTCTTCACCTGACACTCAATCTAGTAAATAAACCCTCCACCCTGAAGTTTGGTAATCTGAGAAGTTAACTGGATGCTTTGGAATACAATAAAGATTAACATCAGCAACTCAGGTTTTTAAATCCATGGTCTCAGGTTCTCTCATTTCACTGTTTCATACTCAGCTTTCTTCTTTGCCTGCTTTTATAAGACCCAGAAAAAAGGAAAAGATACCTAATTATGAAAATCTTCTTCCTACATACTTAAATTTCACATTGTAAGCAAAAAAGTGCCAAATCCACAGCATCATCTGTAACTCCAGGTGCTTTTCACTCTATTCTGAATGTAGAATTGGTCAGATAAACTATTCATAGATCCCTACTGTAGATAGCAGCAAAAGTTTAGTGTAGAGCCCTCTAAGAGTGTCTCACAGGTACACAAAGTTTATAAAGAAAAATGTTTATTGAGGTAATATGGATGTATAAAACTATGTAAGTCCCGACCATGCATCATTATTAATTAACATCTGTACACAAATCATTATTACCACTACTGAAAAATCTAGTTTTCATCCACTGCCATTTGATTTTCTTTACTGTTTCTGAAATTCTGCACCATCTCTTCAAGGGGCCGGAAGGAGGACTACCTTTTGAATTATCTCAGAAATTCAGAATGGTGGACCATCATGTCTAAAAGAAAAGACTTCTACATAGAAGTTCTGTTTAAACTTGGTTTTCAAATTTTAGCTCAGCTGTCCCTTTCTTCTTCAAATCTGTTTTGTAATACTAAACCCAGATCACTTTTTCTTTTGTATATTCAACTTTCTTTAGTTTAATATATTTTATTTTACTTAAACACCTTGATTACATACATGATTGTGCTTGGGTTTCAGTCATGTAAAGAACACCACCCATCACCAGTGCAACATTCCCATCACCAATGTCCCAAATCTCCCTCCTCCCCACCCAATCCCTGCCTGTACTCTAAACAGGCTTTACATTTCCCTCATACATTCTCATTTCAGAATGTAGTTATTTCTCTAGCTAAACTCATCACTCTTTGTGGTGAGCTTCATGAGGTTTTCTTTTGTGTCTGAAAATTATTATTGCAAGAATGTCTTTCATTTTTCTTAAAACCCATAGATGAGAGAGACCATTCTGTGTTTTTCTCTCTCTCTAACTTATTTCACTCAGCATAATAGATTCCATGTACATCCATGTATAGGAAAATTTCATGACTTCATCTCTCCTGACAGCTGCATAATATTCCATTGTGTATATGTACCACTGTTTCTTTAGCCATTCATCTGTTAAAGGGCATCTTGGTTGTTTCCAAAGTCTTGCTATGGTATATAGTGCTGCGATAAATATAGGTGTAAGGAGGGGATTTTTGTATGGTATTTTTGTGTTCCTAGGGTATATTCCTAGGAGTGGTATAGCTGGATCATATGGGAGCTCAATTTCCAGTTTTTGGAGGAATCTCCATATCGCTTTCCATAAAGGTTGAACTAGGCAGCATTCCCACCAGCAGTAGATAAGAGTTCCTTTCTCTCCACATCCCTGCCAACACTGTTTGTTCTCATTCATGCCAATCTCTGTGGTGTGAGGAGTACTTCATAGTTGTTTTGATTTGCATCTCCCTGATGATTAGTGATGTGGAGCATTTTTTCATGTGTCTTTTGGCCATTCGTATTTCTTCTTTGTCAAGGTGTCTGTCAATTTCTTCTCCCCATTTTTTGATGGGATTAAATGGGGTTTTTTTTTCTTGTAAATTTCTGTCAGTGTCTTGTATATTTTAGAGATTAGCCCCTTATCTGATGGGTATTGGGTGAATAGTTTCTCCCACTCAGTGGGTGGCTCTTGTATCCTGGGCACTATTTCCATTGAGGTGCAGAAGCTTCTCAGCTTAATATATTCCCATCTGTTAATCTCTGCTTTCACTTGCTTGGAGAGTACAGTTTTCTCCTTAAATATGCCTGTAGTCTCAATGTCCTGGAGTGTTTTGCCTACGTGTTGTACTATATATCTTATGGTTTCGGGTCTAATATTGGGGTCTTTAATCTATTTAGATTTTACCTTCGTACATGATGTTAGCTGGGGGTCTAAGTTCGATTTTTTGCAAGTGGCCAGCCAGTTGTGCCAACACCACTTGTTGAAGAGACTTTCCTTGCTCCATTTAGGATTTCTTGCTCCTTTATCAAAAATTAGGTGATTGTATGTCTGGGGAACATTCTCTGAGTATTTAAGCCTATTCCACTAATTTGAGGGTATGTCTTTATTCCAATACCATGCTGTTTTGATAACTTTTGCTTTGTAGTAAAGTTTAAAGTTGGGGAAAGTAATTACTCCCATATTCTTTTTCCCAATGATTGCTCTAGCTATTCTAGGGTGTTTATTGTTCCAAACGAATTTCAAAAGTGCCTGATCCACTTCTTTGAAGAATGTCATGGGTATCTTTAGAGGGATGGCATTAAATCTGTATAATGCCTTGGGGAGTATTGCCATTTTGATGATGTTAATCCTGCCAATCCATGATCAGGGTATGTGTTTCTATTTTCGCGTGTCCTCTCTTATTTCTTGGAGCAGAGTTTTATAGTTTTCTTTGTATAGAAGTTCTTCACATTTTTACTCAAGTTGATTCCAAGATATTTCATTTTGTGTGGCACTATTGTGAATGGGGTTATTTTCTTAATGCCCATTTCTTCCTTAGTACTATTGGTGTATAGAAAGGCCATTAATTTTTGTGTGTTAATTTTGTAGCCTGCTATCTTGCTATATGAGTCTACTGTTTCTAGAAGCTTTTTGGTAGAGTCTTTAGGGTTTTCTAAGTAGAGTATCATGTCATCTTCAAACGCGAGAGCTTGACTTCTTTCTTTCCTATCTGGATTCCTTTGATATCTTTTTCTTGCCTAATCGCTATAGCGAGTACTTCCAGTGCTATGTTGAATAGGAGTGGTGAGAGAGGACAGCCTTGTCTTGTGCCAAACTTTAGAGGGAAGGCTTTTAGTTTTTTTTCCATTGAGGATAATATTTGCCACTGGCTTGTGGTAGATGGCCTTAACTATAGTGAGAAAGGTTCCTTTCATTCCATCTTGCTGAGAGTTTTGATCAAGAATGGATGTTGGTCCTTATCAAATGCTTTCTCTGCATCTATTGATATGATCATGTGGTTTTTATTTTTCTTGTTGTTGATGTTGTGTATTATGTTGATAGATTTACGAATGTTAAACCATCCTTGCATTCCTGGGATGAAACCTACTTGATTATAGTGGATGATCTTCTTGATGATGCATTGAATCCTATTTGCCAGGATTTTGTTGAGGATCTTTGCATCTGCATTCATCAGCCATCTTGGTTTGTAATTTTCTTTTTTTGTAGCATCTCTGTCTGGTTTAGGTATCAAGGTGATGTTGGCTTCATAAAAGCTATTTAGAAGTGTTTCTGTTTTTTCGATTTCATGAAAGAATCTTGCCAGGATTGGTAGTAGTTCCTCTTGGAAAGTTTGAAAGAATTCATCAGTGAATCCATCTGGGCCTGGGCTTTTGTTTTTGGGCAGACATTTGATTACCGTTTCAATTTCATCAGTAGTGATGGGGGTGCTTAGATATGCGATATCCTCTTCATTCAATCGTGGAAGATTATAAGAGTCCAAGAATTTAACCGTTTCTTCCAGGTTCTCATTGTTAGTGGCATAGAGTTTCTCAAAGTAGTTTCTGATTACCCTTTGAATCTCTGCCATATCAGTAGTGATCTCTCCTTTTTCATTCATAATACGAGTTATCAAGTTTCTCTCTTTCTTTCTTTGTTTTGCCAGTGGTCTATCAATCTTGTTTATTTTTTCAAAGACCCAACTTCTGCTTTCATTGATCTTTCGGATTGTTTTTTGGGTTTCTACTTTGATTTCTGCTCTCAGCTTTGTTATTTCCTTCTATCTCCATATTTTTGGAATTTTTGTTGAGCACTTTCTAGTTCTATGAGCTGCGTCATTAAGCTATTCAGGTAAGCCCCTTCTTCCTTCCTGATGTGTGCTTGCAAAACTATAAATTTTCCTCTCAGTACTGCTTTTGCTGTGTCCCATAAGTTCTGATAGTTTGTGTCTTTATTATCATTTGTTTCCAGGAAAGTTTTGATTTCCTCTTTGATTTAATCTTGGACCCACTGGTTATTAAGTATGAGGCTATTTAACTTCCAGGTGTTAAAGTTTTTCTTCAGTGTCCCTTTAGAATTCACATGTAATTTCAGAGCCTTGTGGTCAGTGAAGGTAGCCTGCAAGATTTCTAACCTCTTGATATTATGGAAGTATGTTTTATGTGCCAGCATGTAGTCTATCCTGGAGAATGTCCCATATACATTGAAGAAGAATGTGTATCCAGGTTTCTGGGGATGGAGTGTCCTATATATATCCACTAGGCCTCTCTCTTCCATTTCTCTTCTCAGGTCTAGTATATTCTTGTTGGTTGACCTATCCAGTGTTGACAAAGCTGTGTTGAGGTCCCCCACAATTATTGTGTTGTTATTGATATTATTTTTCAGATTTGTCAACAATTGTATTAAATATTTTGTTGGACCCTCATTCGGTGCATATATGTTTAGGAGAGTGATTTCTTCCTGCTTTACATAGCCTTTGATTAATATAAAATGTCCATCTTTGTCCCTTACAACCTTCCTGAGTATAAAGTTTGCATTATCTGATATTAGTATGGCCACTCCAGCTTTTTTATGGGTGTTGTTTGCTTGGATAATTTTCCTCCAGCCTTTTATTTTGAGTCTATGTTTGTTCTGGCTATTCAAGTGCATTTCTTGTAGGCATCAGAAGGTTGGACTGAGTTTTTGATCCATTTAGCCACTCTGTGTCTCTTAACTGTTGCATTTAGTTCATTGACATTGAGAGAAAGAATTTTCCTGGGATTTAATGCCATCTTTATATTGAAATTTGGTGTGTCTTTTGGTCAGTCTTGTCTTGAATTAGGTCTTTCAGTTTTTCTCTTAAGACTGATTTTGATTCTGTAAAGTTTCTAAGCTGTTTTTTGTCTGTACAACCATGTATTCTTCCGTCAAACCAGAAAGTTAGTTTTGCTGGATACAGTATTCTAGGTGAAGCATTCATTTCATTGAGTTTTGTCACTATGTCCCACCACTGCTTTCTGGCCTTGAGTGTTTCTGGTGACAGGTCTGCTGTAAATCTCAAGGATGCTCCCTTGAATATAATTTCCCTTTTTGATCTTGCTGTTTTCAGAATTCTGTCTCTATCTGTGGGATTCATCATTGTGACTAGGATGTGTCTTGGGGTATTTTTTCTGGGGTCTCTTTTGGTTGGTACTCTTTGGACATGCAGGATTTGATCGCATATATTCTTTAGCTCTGAAAGTTTCTCTTTAATGATGTTCTTGACCGTTGATTCTTCCTGGAAATTTTCTTCCTGGGTTTCTGGGACTCCAATGATTCTTAAGTTGTTTCTGTTGAGTTTATCATAAACTTCTATTTTCATCTGTTCCCATTCTTTGACAATTTTTCCATTGTCTGTTCATTTGCTTTAAGTTTTTTTTTCCCCAATCTCTCTTGCTGTATGGAGTTGTTATTTATCTCATCTTCCACAGCACCAATTCTATTCTCAGCTTCTGTTACCCTGGTGTAGAGCTTATCCATTTTGTCATTCAATTCGTTAACTGAGTTTTTCAGGCCTGTTATTTGACATGTTATTTCAGTTTGGAGTTTTGTGATTTCTGTCTTCATATTTTCTTGGTTCTTATTAGTGTTCTGTTCAACTCGATCCATGGTTTCTTTGAGTTCTTTGAGCATCTTCCATATTGCTTGTCTAAACTTCTTATCTGAGAGATTAATTAGTTGGTTGGTCGTTTTCTGGTCATCAAAATTGTCATCTTCATTCTCTATGTCTGATGCTGGCCTGCGTTGTTTTCCCATTGTCACACTTGTATTGTGGGTTTTTCTATGTGTTGTGGTGGTATTCATTGACTAAATGATGTATGTGGACACGCTCCTCTGGCTCCGCCCTTTATGGGTGGGTTGACTTGCCTCCAAGGAAGGGGTGTCCTCCGTGGATGAAGCCTCACACAGGATCAAATCTTAGGCCCCAGCATGCAGCAGAGACGATAGTCTGGGGAGAAATGCTGGGCTTCAGTAATCCAGAACAGTTCTTAGTGTGATTTTTTCTTCTTGTTGCAATGGCGTTCTTTCATTAGAAAAGAGCTTATGGCCGTGGACAGGAGACAGTCACACACAGGCAGCACTCACAATATTTTCCCAGCCTAATGTCACAAGCAGGGGACCTGACTTCTGCAAAGTACTGCTTATAGCCGGTTTTCATGTTATGAAGCAGTTCCTTGGTGTTCCTGCCCTTGAATGAGCCTCTGGGAGAGCAAGTTTTCTGGAGCCTTTTTTCGGCCCACTCCCAAGAGGTTCAGGCGACAGGAAAGGAAACAGACACACATAGGCAGCACTCACAATTTCTCATTGTCAGGCCCCACTAGGCAGGCATAGTTTCGTAGATTTTCCATATTCAACTTTCTATGTAGACTTTAATAACATGGTGTTATTGTTTGTAATTTATTTTTTTCTAGCCTCTGATTTTAAAATCATGGAGAAATTATTTATTTTAGTTTGAGGACCACACCCAGCTGTGCTCATGGGGTTAAATCTAAAACTGCACTCAGAAATTGCTCCTGGCATGCTTGAGGGACAATATGGAATGCTGGGGATCAAACCTGGATCTGTCCTGAGTGGGCCGCATGCCAGCCAAATGCCCTACCACTATGCTATTACTCCAGCCCAGAAAAAATTATTACTATACTTATTCTTTATTATAAAATTGTGATACTTTTATGCTATTAACTTCACCTAGAATGAGGTTGTTTTTTCCTTTTGCAGCAACAAAAATATAAATAAATGAGTTATTTCTCTGGGAATTTAAGAGAAATAAATAGAATTCATCAACAATTTATTGCATGAAACTGAGGTATTACATTGCCTGCTTTGTAGCTTAGCTTGAATCTCCTCTCCACATTCTTTTTTTGTGGGTCACACCCAGCAGCGCTCAGGGGCTACACCTAGTTCTAAGCTCAGAAATCGCCCCTGGAAGGCTCAGGGGACCATATGGGATGCCGGGATTTGAACCACTGTCCTTCAGCATGCAAGGAAATTCCATACCACTGTGCTATCTCACCGGTCCTCCTCTCCACATTCTAATTGATAGCAGAGATGAAGAAGCAGACTGAATCTAGTAATATGGATATAGTCCTTTAGATATACTATACCCCACATTATATATTATTCTTGGTTGATATGATCATTTAACCCACAATAAAGATAAAATCCTTTGTTTTATGTTTATTTCAAGGAGTTGTCATAAAATAAAATTTGTCATAATGTTATATCTCACAATGATATTACCAAAGTCATTGTCTAAGAATTTACTGAGTTGGTTATGCTCACTGAGTTTTCTGTGTTAATGGTTTATTTTTTTATTTTATTTTTTAGTTTTTGTTTTTTTTTTGGGGGGGGGGGCACACCTGTGAAGCTCAGGGATATGCTCTCAGAACTTGCTCCTGGCTTAAAGGACCATATGGTATGACTGGGGGATCGAACTGTGGTCTACCCTAGGTCAGCTGCATGCAAGGCAAACACCCTACCGCTGCACCACTGCTCTGACTTCATGTGTTAATGTTTTGACACACTGATTTTGGTGGTCTTCTACACAAATTTCCCATCAAATTTTTCTGTGTTTTTATTGGACCACAAAAACCTGGAATAACTTAATGGATTGGCAGTCTGAAGAGGGCTGGTTTTAGGCCATTTCTACACCAGAAAAATGGGGGTGTGGCAGAGGCTACGTCATTTTAGTGAGGGCCTTGTGATGTGTGAATATAACTGCCCCATTCTGAGAAAGTCCGAAGTTTTTAGTCCTGATCAGTGTATCTGGTTGATTCAGCATCTTGGCATTCTTTTTAAAATTGGTGAAACTGGGCAACTTCTATGCCTGAAATGACAAGTATGGGCAGGGGCTGTTAATCCTTTTAGCAAGGGTGAGGATGGGGGGCATCCAACAGTATGGCATTATTTTATTTTAAAAAAGAAACTGGGTCATTTTGTTCTTATAGAATTTTTTACAGTATGTCTTTGACAGTTATAATTTTGTAGTTTAGGGTTTTTGTTGTTATAAAATGAAAGCAATAATATTTACCTTAGGAATTTTATTTGGTTTAAATAAGAAAGATACAAAAAATTATTTTATTTTATTTTGAATAGGATCCACCTCCAGAAGTATTTAAGGTATCAGGACCAGTTATTTTCTGTCATTATTATTATTATTATTATTATTATTATTATTATTATTATTATTATTTTCTGTTACTTTCTGGTACTCTGGACCAGTTGTTTTCTGTTAATAAGTCAGCACTGCTGATGGTAGGGTGGGCATTAGCCCTACACTCAGGGAACATTTAGTGCCTAGGCAAACTCAAAGACTTGAATATATTAGGCATGTACTCTACTACGTGAGATATCTCCATACCCCTGAAAGTTTTAAAAAAGACTAACCAGAGCTACAGTACTGTGGGTAGGGTATTTGCTAACCTGGGTTCCATCATCAGCAAATGAACACTGATGGGTGTGGCCCACAAACAAACAAACAAACAAACAAATAAGCAACAAGTTTTGCCTCTAGGTCTTGCTTTATTCCAAGTTTCTAGATTCCAGAGCTGGAACACAGGGACCTCCTTATTTTGGATTGAGGAGAGAACTCCAGAGGCATACCTCCATGACCTGGAAAGGGTTAGAGGAGTACGACCCCACAATAACCATCTCTTCTCAGAGGAAGAGTGGCATGATTCCATTAGACCTTGACTGAACTCACACACATTTTTATTTTTAGGAAAATTGGTTTTGTTTTCACAGGGAGACCTAGTAAATATATGTGAGCATCTTTAATCTTGTCTAGACTTTAGGTGAAAATGATATGTAGCCTTAGAGCCAAATCAAATTAATAACTCTGGATGTTAGAGCACTTATTAAAACCACTTTAAATTATACAAATAAGTATATAAATTCACTGGGACTATTTAATGTAGATCTCAGATAGCAGTCCTTTCATCCATAATTATTTACTACATAGGAATCTCTAGCATAATGGTAATAGTCCTGTACCAACACCACTTAAGGGTCTATCAATTGAGAGGCATGGTTATAATTAAGTTAAAGTTTAATTGGCAACAAAAGGCCATTTTGAAAGATAGTGAGCTCAAATATTCAAAGCAATCATCTATCTGCACAATCCCAAGAAGGAATTATTACATTGAAAGAACTGGGAAGAAAAGGTGGAGTGCAAACCAAGGCAATGCTAGAAAGAACAATGAACACCCTTTGTGGTGGTTCCTGAGACACTCCATTTTAACTGCATAACTAAACATAGTAGGGTTGGCTTGCCTAGCATTGATATGTAGCCTAAATTCTATTCACGAACAGTAAATTTATGCATGTAATAAAAGATTTGATATTGTAAAGAATTCATTTGTTGGGAATGGATATGTTTGATATTGTATGTTCTTAAGTAATTTTATAATGTTTCTCAAGTAGCTTTTAATAGGAATAGTGATTTCTTAGTAATAGATGGGATTGCAAATCTAGTCACAATTTGCAATTTCAAGGTAAGAAAGACTAAGCCCAAAGAAACAGCTGATTCCTGGAACCAGGCTGTAAACCATAAGAACATTTCAATCAAGGACATCTTGCATTCTATCCTAGAGACACCTTGGAGGGACGGGAGGAGGTGGAAACTGATCATATTAGATTCCAACATGGGGACACATTGGTCCTTGCAGATGGTAGATGCCCTTGAAGATTAGGAAGGAATAATTGCACACAGTTACTAAAAAAGGAGACACATAGAAAATAACAAATAGGTATTGAATAAGGGTAAAAATCTAGTTTAGTGCTATTCTTGCTTCTGTCACTGGCTTGCTTGAAGTATGATATAATAAACAAGGCTCCTTTCCCCTAATCACTCTGGTCACTATGCTGTCAAGAGAATGAGTTCTCCACCCTGTACAATAGGAGACCACCTGAAGAGTTCAACCCAGAGGTCTCAAACTCAATTTACCTGGAGGCCACAGGAGGCAAAGTTGGGGTGAGGCAGGGCCACATAAGGGATTTCACAAAAAAAAAGTCCTCAAACATCATTATTAACCATTTTAATTATTTCTTCTGAACATGAATAGAACATTGAGTGAAGATCATGAACAGTTCTTCTGGACATAGCATCTTTTGCCTATTCCTTGCTGCCAGAGATTTGACCGCACTTCTTCTCACAAATCTGAACCACATTTGGCTTTAGAGAGGAAGCAGTTGAGACCCTCAGTATGGCTTGAAGATGATCATCATTAAGTCTAGACCTGTACTTTGACTTATTGAAGTTCAATGTGGAGAATAACTTTTCACACAAATATGTGTTCCCAAAAAGGCACTTGGTGCACTTGAACATTTGGGAAAACTCAGGGAAGCTGGGGGGCAATTCTCTCAAAAATTGCCCATGCATCTCCCTGAACTTGGCTTTGAGATCAGAGTTGCATTGCAGGTCTATGAGCTCCATTTGAAGCACAGGAGGGCATCTTGCACATCAAAGGAAAAGGGGTCCACAAAAATTTGGCAAGTGGCTCTGTGCTTTTTGAAGTCTGCAAATCTGTGATCAAATTTCTTCTCTAGTTTAAAATAGCCTCAACATATTTCTCCCACTGAATAGTATGCCTGCATCCACAAGTTCCTTGCATGCTGGGAAATGGCAAAGGTTTGTCATGGGCAGCACTGATAAACTGCCCCAGGCCTTGTAACATCTTGTTTAGTGCATTCAGCTTATGTGTGACGTCAACAAGAAAAGCTAAGTCCATGAGCCATTTGTGATCACTCAACTCAGAAACAGCATTCCCATCCTTCTCCATGAAGGCTTTCACTTCTTATCTCAATTCAAAAAATCTTTTCAGGACATTTCCCCTGCTGAGCCATCATACCTCAGTGAAATAGAGCACATCTCCAAATTCTGACTCCATTTCCTCACAAAAAAAAAAAAAAAAGCATGGAACCACCTGTGCTTTAAGCCCCTGAATCTGATTTGGTTGATGCATTTCACAACAAAGACATCACATTGTCACACAGCAGGCATTTATTGCAAAGGGCTTGCTGATGGGTAATGCAGTGAAGAGCAATGACCTTCTCTACACCCTCCTCTTCAAGTTTTTTTTGAACAAGTGCCACCAGTTCATTTTCCTCCCTGTCATTGATGCTGCTCCATCGGTTATTATTCCAACAACCTCTTCCATGGCAAACCTGCATTCTCAATGGCATTACACAGATGCCAAAATATCTCATTAGTGGTGGTCTGGCCATGCTTTGGAATTATTGTGAGCAGCTCCTCTATCAATTCAAAATTGCAATCAATACCACGGACATAAATTGTGAGCTGCACAGTGTCTGTTATATCTGTGCCCTCGTCAAGAGCAACTGAGTGTGCATCAAAACATTTGGCTTTCTACACAGTTGATGTTAAATGTCACTTGACATGTCAGAAATGTGCTCTGCCACAGTGTTGGCAGAAAGACTGATTTTGCTAAACTGACCTTTCTTTTCCGGACAGATAATAATTGCAGCCTGTAACATGCATTTTTGAACAAACTCTCCTTCTGTGAATGGTTTCCCTGCCTTAGCAATCATCTCACTAACCATGTAACTAGCTTCGACTGATGCAACATTCTCTTTGGTTGCTTTCTTGAAGAAATCTTGTTGCCTCATTAGACATGCTTTAAGACTGGCAACACGCGGGTCGGAGAGATAGCACAGGGGTGTTTGCCTTGCAAGCAACCGATCCAGGACCAAAGATGGTTGGTTCGAATCTTGGTGTCCCATATGGTCCCCAGTGCCTGCCAGGAGCTATTTCAGAGCAGACAGCCATGTCCCCTGAGCACACCGGGTGTGGCCCAAAAACAAAAACAAAACAAAACAAATCAAAACAAAACAAAAATACTGGCAAACCGCTTGGCTCTCTCATTTCCTTGACATTTTGCACATTCCTCAGCATGTTTAGTTGAATAATGGCCTTTCAAGTTGTATTTCTTGTGCACTGCAACTTTCTCTGAGCAAATAAAACATGTGGGGATGCCCCTGTGCTCAACAGAGAAATACTGCATCTCCCACTTTTCCTGAAATTGTCTGTACTCATCATTAATTTTTCTCTTCACTGCAGGCTTTGATGAAGTCATGATGAAGGTATGACAAAATCTAATTCTGTAATACACTTCTCTCCCTTCTCTGCCTTAGGCCTCCGATAATGCAAGGGACAGCGGGCAGGAGCAGCGGAAAGGACGTCTGTGCTAGGCACAAAGTATTCGTGATTATTCGCTTACCATATATTTGCAATAAAAATTCGCATTAGTAAGAAAAATTATGCAAAATATCGCATTAAACATTTGCATACCCCAAACAGAACTGCTCGGGGTATGCGAATGTTTAATGCGATTTTTATTACTAATGCGATTTTTATCGAGATTATTCAGTAAGCAAATAATTGCGAATATTGCAATATTTGAAGGCCAGCTGCAGGCCACAAAATGTTGTACGGAGGGCAGCAAACGGCTCACGGACCGTGAGTTTGAGACCCCTGGTTCAACCCGTATCTCTGCATACCATCAATCTAGGAGTTGGGTGTAAATGATGTCAGGAAGGGGCTGAACAGACAGAAAATTGCACCTTAGGATAATTAAATCATAAAAATCATAGGATAATTCAAACTGTATAAACCTATGAAATGCTTAGACCTGTATGCTCATTATCATATGAATTTTCTTAAATGTTTGTAAATTTGGATGCTGGGTGGGGGGGAATGTGTCTCACTGCAGACCGAATTCCTGACTTGCAGTGACATCCCAGGATTCTGGAAAGTAAACCTGGTGTGATTGCATCCTCAAGGTTTGTGTTTCCTCATTCGGCGGCAGGTGTTTTTCTTCCTGGGACCTCTGGTTATCCTTGACCCCTGAGACCCCTCCCCGGGATTGAGGGATCTCCAGTCCCCAGACTTCATTCCAGGGCCAGGCCAGTTAGATGGATTTAACACACTCACCATCTACTTATTTAGATATACATATTTCTTTCTCATTTCCTTTCTGGGCCTCGCAGTTCTTAGCAACCAACTGAGATAATTGACTAGACCAGACCAAACATCCTTAAGTTTCTTCTCTAGCAATGATATTTCATACCTCTGCTACATTTAATAAATCAGTTAAATTGGCAGAGAGGAACTCTACTGTTGATTTATGCTCTCTTTCAACTATACGGTGTTTAAGAGAGATTTTTTTAATTTGATTATTTATCCACGAAATTCTCATTTGTCATTGTGTTCAGAGATACTCTTCACAACAGCTTTATCCAGACAAGAAACTCAGAGTCTGGGTGTTAGTGAACAGACACATAAGGAAGTCAACAGCTCTGAGGCCTGAGGGACTCTCTTGAAAAGGGAAACAAAGATGACATTTGAATACTAACAAAGCTAACATTTGAATACTGCTGTCCTTCAGTGAAAGTTGAAGCTGTTTTCTGACTTTGCTATCCTTCTGTGGCCTCTGACAATTGTCTGTGATTTATTGTGTTACAGTTAATAAAGTGAAGAAAGGGTTTGGAGACCTAAGTATTCTGGGTTTGTGGCAAGTATGAATGATTTCATCTCCATTCAAGGAACTTAAATGCTGCCTCAGAAGGGAGTTTTGCAGAAAACTATCTAAAAACCATTACCCAATAGTCTTCAATTCACCACTGGAGGACCAATTACTGAAGAGCCAATAGCTTATATAACTAAAAACCTGAGAATATGATGCATTTTTTTGTTCTCAAAATTCCATCTTATGCCCAGGTTGGGGTTAAAAAGTCAAATAGGCTATTTGGGAAGTAAATTAGAAGACATTTATGGCTCTGGGAATACTGTCTTGATACAGTCAGGTCTGGGCATCAGCAGTTAATGAAACACATGAAATAACATGTTTAAGGGGCTGGAGTTGTGGCACAGAGCTGTAAGGCGTCTGTCTGCCTTGCCGACACTAGCCTAGAACAGACTTCGGTTTGATCCCCAGATGTACCATATGGTTCCCCAAGCCAGGAGTGATTTCTGAGCTCATAGCCAGAAGTAACCCCTGAGCGTCATGTTTCCCCTCCTCCATCCTAGTAACATGGTTTAACATTAAGTATGCAATGCATGAGAACATGAGAAGAGGAAAAAACAAATGTGCAATGAGATGTTATAAAACTTACATTTAAGGGCCTGAGCCATCATACAGCTGATAGTGTTTGTGTCGCATGTAGCCAGCCTGGGTTCATTCCCAGCATTCCATATGTCTGACCCTGAGCAACTGCAGGAGTAAATCTTGGGTGCACATTCAGGTGTGACCCCTGAGCATCACCGTGTGTAACCCAAATGCTAAAAGTGAAAACAGGATCGTTAAGAATGTTTTATTTTGTGCAATCAACATATTCCAGCCTGCACAAAGATAACAGTATATTCAAGTTCATGACAAGGAATATCTGACCTTGCCTCTCAGGTAGCATCCTAAATTCTGTTAGTAGATTTTTATTTTGTATACACAGCATGACATTTCTACTCAAACACACAAAACTTATAAAGGTTACAGACATATAAACTAGGGTTCCTTGATATCATAGTACATGTTTTAATATTTATAACATGTAAACTATATGGCATTTTTGTTTGTTTTCCTACACAGCACTTAAGAGTTACTACTGGCGGGCTCAGGAGACCATCTGGGATACTGCTCGTCTACCTTGTGCAAGACAAATGCCCTACCTGCTGTGCTATCCTTTGGCCCCAAGTATTAAGTATACCATAGATAGATAGATAGATAGATAGATAGATAGATAGATAGATAGATATAGATATAGATATAGATAGATATACCAGATATATATCTTCTACATAAGAATTAGATAATATCTATCTAATGCATTAATATCCTAAAGTATTTTTAATTCTAAAGTGTTTTCTACAGTTTTTTCATCTTCTTGAGCACAGAAATAACATGCTATTATAGATGACTTGACTTGACTCTTCCTGGGGATTTTCTTCCAGAGTTTCTGGGACTCAAGTGATTCTTATGTTGTGTCTTTGAGTTTATCAACGACTTCTATTTTCATCTGTTCACATTCTTTGAGTATTTTTTCCATTGTCTGATTGTTTGTGTTAAGGCTCTTTTTCAATCTGTTCTGTTGTATAGAGTGGTAATGCATCTCATCTCCCAGCTCACTGATTCTGTCCTCAGCTGTTGTTACTCTGTTGCAGAGACTTTCCAGTGAGGTTTTCATTTTGGCTACTAAGTTTTTCAGACCTCTTATTTCAGTTCGAAGTTTTCTGATTTCTATTTTCATATCCTCTTGATTCTTATTTTTTAGATCAATATGCTTTCTTTATGTTCTATCAAATCCTCCATATTTCTTCTCTAAACTCCTATCTGAAAGGCTAAATTAAGTGATGGAACTTTTCGGGTCATTATAGTTGCCATCTTCATTCTCCATGCGTGGTGTTGGCCAGTATTGTTTCCCCATTGTCATGCTTGCAATGTGATGTTTTCTTCATGTTGTGCTAGGGTTCATTGTCTAGGAGATGTCCCTTCATGGGTGAGAGCAGCTCACTTCTGAATAAATGCCCTCAGGGAACTTCTGGGCAGGATGGTTCAAAGTTCAAAGCACATAGCAGACATAGCGGAGCAGAGACAGTCAGTGTCTGCCATGTGTCAAAGCACACAGCAGGAATCCCAGTTTGGATCTTTAATCTCATTTTCCATTATTGATTATACATTGGATTCCAGACTCAACTGTCTCCTTGCAATATTGAGCAGGCCTTTTCTGTTTTACTGTTTCACCAGATTCTCTCTCCCTCCCTCTCTCTCTCACTCGCTCACTCTCTTTCTCTCTTTCTCATTCCCTTGCATTCCCTCTCACTCTCTCAATTTTCACCCCTGTCTGTCTGTCTGTCTGTCTGTCTGTTTCTGTCTCTCTCTGTCTCTACCTCTCTTTCTTTCCCTTTCTCCCCTCACTCTCATGTATGATATCAACAAAGTATCATATGTGGGGAAGGAAACACAAATAGTCAGGAAAATATTTGAGCTAATCAAATTGAGTACCAAATTAAAGTTTCAAAGGTCTTCATTGCCACCTCCCTTTTAATTCTTCTTTGAATTCAGGGATGATACCTCCTTTTAGGATGGTGATATTCTGGCTTTTAGCATATGAGCACTTTCCTAAAATTACCTTTAAAACCACAGGGAAAGCTTATTTGTGTTAACTCCTACTTTTGTAAGATAGGAAGAAAAATGACCTCAAAACAATAACAAGATTTACTGGGAAATGAAGAAAAGTTGAGGAGTTTCTGGTTTTGATGCTGCTTTTGCAATATAGTTGAAGCCCCTCAGCATTTCAGTTTCATCTCCTTATCTCTCAAAAACTAAAGGCAATTTCAGTTCATCCCTTGTCTTTATCCTTCAACTAAAAATAAAAAACCCAAAAACGTTCATAGATAACTTATATTTTTAGTTCACTCAAAGGCACTAAATCCATTGGATAGAAGTTCTATTTCAATTTCTACAATTCGATTACAGTTGTAAAGGGAAGGATGGGAATGGGAATGGGAAAATCAAATGAATAATTCATAATAGTCAGTTACTACAAAACAATCTCCTCACATATGTCACATACAAAAATATATTGTGTATAGTTTCCCTATTTTCACTTAAAAGTACCTACATTAACTTCTTATAGAATCAACTAAACAGTACATGACAGAGAAATTATTAATAACAACACCTGAAGATAGCACAACTTTGTAATTTCCTCTTTGTCATTATTTGTGTGAAAGTATACATTCTGCAACATGTCTGTGACTGTATGATTACCTATGATTGTAGTTCAAAATGAATAATACTAATATCTCCATATAAATAGCTATTCCTGGCATTTCTTTCCTTCATTTAATCTAGTACACTATATTTATTATTGAGCATTTTCTTTCTCTAACACTCTTTGATAATTCAGTTGCTGACATCCATATAAGTAACAAGAACAGATTCTGAGGTAATCAAGGAAGAGCCTTGGTTATAGTTCTAAAAATAAATTCACACATGTCCTGAAATTAAGTATTCTTATAATGCAATTATCATTCTGCAATTAAGGAAGTACAGAAGAAGGAAAGGTTGAACAGAAATAGTTAAAATACTCACTGTGTGAGAATTACTTAGGCATTCAATATTAATCATATACAGAAATAGATCGTTGATCTTTCTAAACTTTCACAAAAGACTTACATACGAAAGAGCAAATGGAAACACAGAAATAGTTGCTGGATTCTTTTTAAACTAAAGACTTACACAAAAGAGAGCAAAAATAGGAAACTACAACACTTGAAGATATACAGAATAAACATAACTTACCTGTTCCCCTCAATTGCAGCACCGTCTATTTCCCTGATCATTTACTCTGTAGTCAATTACTTTGTAGGAGTCCAGAGAATAAGCCCCAGTGGCAGCTCTTTGTCTTTCTTATTCAGTTTGCTTTCATGTTTGTCTTACATTTTGCTTTGAAATGCCAAATCCTTAAGGGTAAAAATTCTTCAAAGATTGTTCCTCCGTGGCAATACAACAAATGAGCTTTTGGTTCAAGTGGAACATACTCAATGGCAAAGCTTAGGGAGTTGGCCTGCTATATATAAATGTAACTTACCTTCTGTGCTTTGGATATTGGAGCATTTTTAATAAGTAATATTCTTTCTTCTACATCCTAACTGGGATTTTATTTCTAAAGGGAAATCATGAGAAAAGTAGGTTACCATATATTATTCTTCTATATCGAAGAAACTGTATAGAACCACCAATTTTATTCTTAAATTGAGAACTCTAAAGAATCACTAACTTATTCTCTAAAAACAGCAGCAATATTTTTTGTTTCATTATTCAATCACTTTCGTGCAATGCCCTTAAATTTATATATGACCTATGTAGCCTATAGTTATTTCCATGACAGTATGCTTCAAGGGTGGAGAAATCCTGTATCTCTTAGGCCAAGGGAATTTCCTTTCTCATCTCCCCAATATTTACTGTGCCTATGCAAAAAAAAAGAACAAATTATTTTTTGTTGTTGTTGTTGCTTGTGTGTGTGTGTGTGTGCTTTGTTTTGACTTTATTTCAGGACCATGGTTATTGTTTGGTTGTTGAATTTATTGCTGTGGTGCTTTTCAGATTCTTTTTTTGTTTGTTTGTTTGTTTTGTTTTACTTTATATTTCTCCATTTTTTTATTTATTTAATTTTTTTAATTTATTTAAACACCTTAATTACATACATGATTGTGTTTGAGTTTCAGTCATGTAAAGAACACCACCCATCACCAGTGCAACATTCCCATCACCAATGTCCCAAGTCTCCCTCCTCCCCACCCGACCCCCGCCTGTACTCTAGACAGGCTCTCCATTTTCCTCATACATTCTCGTTATTAGGACAGTTCAAAATGTAGTTATTTCCCTAACTAAACTCATCACTATTTGTGGTGAGCTTCCTGAGTTCCTGAGCTGGAACTTCCAGTTCTTTTCTCTTTTGTGTCTGAAAATTATTATTACAAGGGTGTCTTTCATTTTTCTTAAAACCCATAGATGAGTGAGACCATTCTGCGTTTTTCTCTCTCTCTCTCTGACTTATTTCACTCAGCATAATAGATTCCGTGTACATCCATGTATAGGAAAATTTCATGACTTCATCTCTCCTGACAGCTGCATAATATTCCATTGTGTATATGTACCACTGTTTCTATAGCCATTCGTCTGTTGAAGGGCATCTTGGTTGTTTCCAGAGTCTTGCTATGGTAAATAGTGCTGCAATGAATATAGGTGTAAGGAAGGGGTTTTTGTATTGTATTTTTGTGTTCCTAGGGTATATTCCTAGGAGTGGTATAGCTGGATCGTATGGGAGCTTGATTTCCAGTTTTTGGAGGAATCTCCATATCGCTTTCCATAAAGGTTGAACTAGACAGCATTCCCACCAGCAGTGGATAAGAGTTCCTTTCTCTCCACATCCCCGCCAACACTGTTTATTCTCATTCTTTGTGATGTGTGCCATTCTCTGGGGTGTGAGGTGGTATCTCATCGTTGTTTTGATTTGCATCTCCCTGATGATTAGTGATGTGGAACATTTTTTCATGTGTCTTTTGGCCATGTGTATTTCTTCTTTGTCAAACACTCCAGGACATTACAGGCATCTTCAAGGAGGAAACTGCACTCTCCAAGCAAGTGAAAGCAGAGATTAACAGATGGGAATATATTAAGCTGAGAAGCTTCTGCACCTCAAAGGAAATAGTGCCCAGGATACAAGAGCCCCCCACTGAGTGGGAGAAACTATTCACCCAATACCCATCAGATAAGGGGCTAATCTCCAAAATATACAAGGCACTGACAGAACTTTACAAGAAAAAAACATCTAACCCCATCAAAAAATGGGGAGAAGAAATGAACAGACACTTCAGATTCTTTTGTTTGATTTTTTTGTAATGTTTTTATGTTTTTCTTCCTTTTCCCCTTTCTTCTCTTAAGTTGATATTTATAGCCTCTAGAAGGAATTCTTCGGTTTCTTGCTTGTTTGATTATTGTCCCCCGCCCTTTTCTTTTCTCTTTCTTTTTTCTTTCCTCCAACAGAACCACATAACTTATTTTTCTTTCTTTTTTTCTTACCTTCAAACAGAACCACATAACTTGAACCATCCTGTTCTGCCTCACAAATCGAGGGGAAAATAATGGAGGGCACCAAGACCAAACAGTTGATGAACATAGAGTAGAAATAAAAAATGATCAGACTTGTACACCAAATCCAAAGCCAACTACAACAGAATTGATACCCAATCTACAACAGGCTCAACATAGAAGGGACCACTTATACTAGCAGCCTGGAGCTAAAGGAGGGGAAATGGGTTGCATACTGGGAACAGGGTGGAGGGAGGACAACATTGGTGGTGGGAATGCCCCTGATTCAATGTCACTATGTATCTAAAATATTACTATGAAAGATTTGTAATCCACTTTGGTCAAAATAAAAATTATTTAATTAAAAAATGTATATGTAACTGAAGTTTTATTTCCAGAAGGTGGCTTTTTAGATTAGGAGACTGATATACTTGATTTTCAAAATTCTTGTAGTAGGGGCCAGAGAGATAGCATGGGTATAGTAGGGCATTTGCCTTGCATGCAGAAGGACTGTGGTTCGAATCCCAGCATCTCATATGGTCCCCCGAGCCTGCCAGGAGTGATTTCTGAGTTTGGAGCCAGGAGTAACCCCTGAGCACTGCCGGATGTGACCCAAAAACCAAAAAAAAAAATTCTTGTAGTAAATTTTTTAATAGATCATTGATTCCTAACCACATTTGCCTTTAAGGAAATAGTTCGCCCTCTAATTGGTCTTTTTGGCAGTTTTCCATAAATCACAAAAACATTCTATCAGAATACACACAATTCTTTGATTTGTAAACTATATTTAGAAAATGTGACATCTTTTTGTATTTTAGTTTACTTACCTATAAAATAAGAATGGTATTTTTACTCCTATGTTCTTCGCAGCACTATTTGCAATAACCAAAATCTGGAAACAATTCAAATGCCCAGGAACAGATGACTAGGTAAAGAAACTGGCATAAATACACATTGGAATACTATTCAGCACAGAAAAATTAACAAATCCTGACAGTCCTAATAGCAATTTATGTCATGTAAATGGATTTAGAGGGTATCATACTAAATGAAGTCAGTAAGAGAGAGACAAATACAGAATAATCTCTTACATATGTGAAACATAAAAAAATATAGTAAAGGATTTTAATGGCCAATTGTAATAGTCACTGAAAGTTGCCCTACAAAATTGAGTTTTCCTAGAAAATGAGATTGGGTGGGTGGAGTGAAAGAGAATATGGGACTTTGGTGAAGGTTATTGCCATTCTGGTTATAGGTGTGATGTAGAAACGTTGTGTGTCTACAACACTACTATTGAGAATATTGTACATCATAGTGCCTAAATAAAATTGGAAAAGAAAAATAAAATCAGAATAAGACCAAGAATATACTGAGGATAAGCATGAAACTGGGCCAAAGATCAGTATTAGACATGGTCAACTGTTCTTAATTTAAAGTCTAAAGTTAAGTACAATCAAATTGTCCTCAGTTTATTCTTCCCTCCAAAGGCCATAAACCTCCCCCCCCCCCAAATAAACTGTGCTTTTTTTTTTTTTTTTTTTTTTTTTTTGGTTTTTGGGTCACACCCGGCGGTGCTCAGGGGTGACTCCTGGCTGTCTGCTCAGAAATAGCTCCTGGCAGGCGCGGGGGACCATATGGGACACCGGGATTTGAACCAACCACCTTTGGTCCTGGATTGGCTGCTTGCAAGGCAAATGCCACAGTGCTATCTCTCCGGGCCCCTGTGCTTATTTTTCTTTCACGGCAAACTTAACCCGTATTTTGTTGAATTTTGCAGGTAAGAAGGTGTGTGCCTCAGGTACCAATCTATGAGGAGATGTTAGAGTTTGTCCTTGTTTACACTAATCTTCAGAGCTATCCTTCCTTCTCTGTTCTTTCACTGTAAATACCTTTCTTGTGACTTTGCTTTGAGGACAAAATTCTATAACTTCCAAACTTCTGTTGGGTTGCCAATAATTCTCTTTCTCTGTTCATCACTCTGTCTCTTAATTTGATGGTCTTTGAAGGGCAGTGGAACCATACCTTCATGGCTGCAAACATATTAAATTAATATTAATTATAATGAGCAATAAGAATTCATTAGGGGGCTGGGGTACATCTCAAAGTGTAGGAATACAGTTATTGTACATTGGAGGCCTCAGTTCAATTTCCAGCACTGCAGGGTCCCCTTAGCACTGCCAGAGAGGACTCCCTGAGCACTGAGTGGTAACGACATAGAAACAAACAAACTAAATAATTCACTGTACAATCAAATTATGGTTATTATTGTTGCTGCCTGTGCACATATTTTCTTTGGTGCCCCTGAGAGCAGAGAGCTATATGTCAAAATGGAAATAACCAAATGAATTGAAGATCAAGTATCTCCGCTGTAAGCTTTTGTCTGCAAAAACTTCAGAAGAAGAAAGTGTTTTCTGACTGGCCAAAGAGAGAAAACAAAAACAAACAGGCAATTCAGGGCACTTGGACAAGAAAGAGCAGAAACCCCAAAAGAAGAAATGATTGAGGGGTCAGGGTAAATCAGCACCATCTAGTGGTGAGTGATGGTTCTATTGGGGTAAGAGTAAAGGTTCAAACTCAAGCAAAATTGAAAATGTTACTATAAAGGAAAAATCAGGACCCAAGAAGTGACTCATATTAGCTAAGAGCAGTTCTTTCTCTCTTAGAGATCCCCATAAAAAATGGGCTGACTGTCTGAGTAACTGATGAAGTCAGTTAACTAGAATTAGGTGAAAATACTTAGGTGGAGAAAGTATTTCAATTGATGAGTGGTTTTATTAAAGAATAGAAAATAATTTCCTGGTTAATGTTGATAAGAAGTTCTCCATTCACGACTGAAATTATCAGAAGGAAACAGAGTGTCTCATTTCTTCTGATCAAGACATGAGCTGAACATACTGAATTTACAAATCATTGGTTCTTACTGAGGAAAAAGCAAGCGGTTTTTCCTCTATAATGTCGAGTTCTCTGCTGGCTTAGGGTCAGGTTCATAAGCTCTTAGGGATTCATTTTAGATCCTTTGTGAATTCAAGTTTATAAATGTTAAGTGGATAAATGAGGGCACTGTAAGAGCTCAGAGCATCATTTCTGGTACTAAAAATCTCAGGTTACTTTGCTGTGGATACTCTAAATACTCTTTTTTGATATTTAAAAGGAAGTTGGGAGAAAAAGCGTTAAACTGTAGACTAGCCAAGTGTTCTAAAAGAGAAACTCACTAATCGTCAGGGAGATGCAAATCAAAACTACTATGAGGTACCACCTCACGCCACTGAGATTGGCACACATCACAAAACAGGAAAACAAGCAGTGCTGGCGGGGATGTGGAGAGAAAGGAACTCTTTATCACTGCTGGTGGGAATGCCGTCTAGTACAACCTTTATGGAAAGCCATATGGAGATTCCTTCACAAACTGGAAATTGAGCTACCTGAGGAACACAAAAATACAATACAAAAATCCTTTCCTTACTCCTATATTCATTGCAGCGCTATTTACAATAGCCAGACTCTGGAAACAATCAAGATGCCCTTCAACAGATGAGTGGCTAAAGAAACTGTGGTACATATACACAATGGAATACTATGCAGCCATCAGGAGAGATGAAGTCATGAAATTTTCCTATACATGGATGTACATGGAGTCTATTATTCTGAGTGAAGTAAGTCAGAGGGAGAGAGAAAGACGCAGAATGGTTTCACTCATCTATGGGCTTTAAGAAAAATGAAAGACATTTTTAACAGTATCTCAGAGACAAGAGAGATGAGGGCTGGTAGGTGCAGCTCATGACATGAAGCTCATCACATAGAGTGATGAGTGCAATTGGAGAGATGACTACACTGAAAACTATCATAACAATATGAATGAATGAGGGAAGTAGAAAGCCTGTCTCGAGTACAGGTGTAGGGGGGTGGGGAGGAGGGAGATCTGGGAAATTGGTGGTGGGAATGTTGCACTGGTGAAGGGGGGTGCTCTTTACATGACTGTAATCATACAACTATAATCATGTTTGTAATCACGGTGTTTAAATAAAGATAATTATAAAAAAATTATCAACCAGGGGCTGATGTGGTGGCGCTAGATGTAAGGTGCCTGCCTTGCCAGTGCTAGCCTAGGAGGGACTGCGGTTCCATTCCCGGCGTCCCATATGGTCCCCCAAGCCGGAGCGACTTCTGAGCGCATAGCCAGGAGTAACCCCTGAGCGTCACTGGGTGTGGCCCAAAAACAAAAACAAAAACAAAAAAGAATCTCAACTACTCGGGGGACTGGAGAAATAGTATAGGAATACACTTGGCATGGACATGGCAAACCTAGGCTTCACCCTAGGTACTCAACATGGTCCCCCAGTGATCCCTGAGCTCAGAATCAGAGTTAAGCCCTTGCACTGCTGGATATAACCCCCCCAAAACAAACAAACAAACAAATAAGTTTTAACCAGTCAGAACAGTCTCTGGTCTGATAGAGGATCAATCCCTTTGGTAGTGATTAATACTCTCTACCTATTACCAAAGGTCCATTAATAAAACCTGTTTAATTAATGCAAAAATCACTGTAGTTCACCATAGTAATCATTATCCTTCAAAGGTAATGAGGCAGGGCCAAGTGATAGTACAACTGGTAAGGTTCTCTATTTGCACACAGCTGACACAAAGTTAATCTCCAGTCATCCATAAGGTCCACTAAACCCTGCCAGGAGTGTTTTCCGAGCATAGAGCAAAAAGTAAACTCTGCAATTACATTGTAATTATAATAAATATATTGTAATAATAATTACATTGTAATAATGCCCAATGACAATAGGGATGAGGGCTGGAAGGACCAGCTCACTATATGAAGCTCACCACAAAGAGTGCAGTTAGAGAAATAACTACACAGACAACTATGGTGACAATGTCAATGAGTGAGAGAAGTAGAATGCCTGTCTTGAATACAGGTGGGGTAGAGAGAGATTGGGAACATTGGTGATGGGAATGTTGCACTGGCGAAGAGGGGCGTTCTTTTTATGACTGGAACCCATACAATCGTGTTTGTATTAAAGGTGCTTAAATAAAAAATAATATTAAAAATTAAAAAATGAAAAATAAATAAACTCTTAACTATGCTGGATGTGCTCCTCCATTAATAAAACATTGCATGGACCAAAATAGAGTTTGCATTCAGAAAGTCTTAAATTATGGAAAAGTTTACCAGCTGCATAAAAAGTTTCTCAGGTGACCTGTCTTCTGTATATCTGGATGCCATGGTTGGAATGAAATCACTGGAAGTAAAATGAGAGTTAAAAATAAGTGAAGAGGCCAGAGAGAGAGAGAAAGAGAGAGAGAGAGAGAGAGAGAGAGAGAGAGAGAGAGAGAGAGAGAGAGAGAGAGAGAGAGAGAGAGAGAGAAAGAGCTGGGAGGCAGGGTGTTTGCCTTGCATGCAGAAGGATGGTGGTTCAAATCCTGGCATCCCCTATGGTCCCCCGAGCCTGCCAGGAGTCATTTCTGAGCATAGAACAAGGAGTAACCCCTGAGCGCTGCCAGGTGTGACCCCTCCAAAAATAGTAAAAAATAAACACTGATGATGTATTTCTTTGGTGGACTGATTAGCATCAAGCACCATTCCTAACTGATTTTACTGTATAGCTGTGGTGAGATGGTGACCAAAAATGACCACAAATGATGCCCATTCTAGTGTTTATATCTTTTGTGTTGTACCTCTGTCATTCCTGAGGTTAGAAGTTTGTTCCTCTATTCCCTTGGAGTACATAATGGGACAGTAACACATAGAACCCAAGCTGGCTATTGGAATGTGATGGCACATTGGAGGTTGTTCATTTCTTGTTCCTGACATAACTATGGAAACCAGCTTGGAGGATGACTGACCATGTGGAAAGGTCTCAGTTGGCTGAATTCTAAAAGACATGATCACTAAAAGCACAGCCAGTCCTGAGCCACTTACTGATTCTGAATGCATGAACAAGCCCAACCATTTTAACATTCTAATTTAAAAATGTGGTAACATTAAGTCACTCAATTTTGAGTTTGAAAATTTGAAGTTTAAAGTTTGAAGTTTGAAATTTAATGCCAAGCATTACAGATGGATGAAAGATCAGGATTATAATAAATAAATGGTGACACTTGAAAAGAGAATTGTGATCTTTCAACAGTCTTTGATTTAGTGTTAGCTGGCTCAGTTCACTAGGCCACTTTGTACTTGTTGCTACTTCCTTTCAGGAAAGAATACTAAGTTGCTAGTACTAACCTCATGTCACAATAAAAACTGGATCACAAGAGCAGAAGGCATTGGAAATGATCAATGCAGACATAATACTGACTTGAATTCAAAACTGGTTTCGAAAAAAGAATAATGAGCCAGAGTAACAGCACAGCAGGTAGGGCACTTGCCTTACATGCAGCTGACCTGGGTTCAATCCCTGGTATCTCATTTGGTCCCAAGAGCCTGCCAGGAGTAATTTCTGAGCACAGAGCCAGGAGTACTCCCTGAGTACTGCCAAGTATAACCTAACACCCAAAATAAATTAAAA
Organism: Suncus etruscus; assembly: GCF_024139225.1. Taxonomy (NCBI): domain Eukaryota; kingdom Metazoa; phylum Chordata; class Mammalia; order Eulipotyphla; family Soricidae; genus Suncus; species Suncus etruscus. Next base: position 2,421,587 of record NC_064856.1, on the reverse strand, counting down.
AATATTAAAATAAAATATAAAAAATAACGAATAGAACATTTTATTATATATACACAAATATATACATATACACCCATGTATATATGTGTGTAATCATCACAGAAATTTCAATATATGTAAGAAACATATTTTCCTTGACAAAACAGGCCTTTAGGGAATAAACACTGATTGAACTTAATTTCTTCCTTTTCAACAATATATGGTGATTCCAAGACTCAAGCAGGATATTTTACTAAAGTGCATCTATACGACTATGCCAGGGGAGAGAGATAGGTTTAGTCTTATTCACATCATGTTCTTGGTGATCACTTAATCATCTGGACTTACTCCCCTCCTAATTCTATTCTAATTCTTATTGTTTCAGCTGGAAACAATTTTATTTTATTAACTATATTCTACTCACTAGTCCATTTTATGATTATAGTCTTCTGCATTTATATTTAAACTCATGTGCTTCCCCTATTTAAATAGTCAATGGTAACTCTAGAATTCAGAGCAGGATGAATATTTCATGTTTCATTGCATGGAAACAGTGCTTGCAAATGACAAAGTCCTGGCCTGAAAAACCTTAATAAATAAATACTTATTTCGCATTTCTCCAGAGTTCAAAGAAATTTGCAGGTAGAAACTAGGTAGCTTTGATCAGTATTGTTTCACTTGCCAATAAGATACAGATGTTCTGTTTCAACATGCTTTTTTTTTTTTTTTTTTTTGGTTTTTTGGGCCACACCCTGTGACGCTCAGGGGTTACTCCTGGCTATGTGCTCAGAAGTTGCTCCTGGCTTCTTGGGGGACCATATGGGACGCCGGGGGATCGAACCGCGGTCCGTCCTAGGCTAGTGCAGGCAAGGCAGGCACCTTACCTCCAGCGCCACCGCCCGGCCCCTCAACATGCTTAGCTTATCATCGAATTCCCTTTATCCTGATAATTATCCTTGGTGCAAGATAACTTCTTTTTTTGTTTGTTTGTTTTTGGGTCACACCTGGTGATGCTCATTGTTTACTTCTCTTGGCTCTCTGCTAAAAAATCACTTCTGGCAGGCTCGAGGGCTCATATAGGATGCCAAGGATCGAATTTAGGACTGTGCTGGGCTGGCAGTGTGCAGGGCAAACACCCTACCACCGTGCTATCACTCCAGCCTAAGGTGCAAGATAACTTCTATGCTTCCAAATAATGCCTACTGTTAGGAGGAAAAAAAAAAAAGAATAAAAAAGGTAAGTCAGCAAATTTGTACTTTTTTCTGATAATGCCTTTTGGACGTTGCTTGATTTTTATCTATTTAGGTCTCATAATTTAGAAATGTGCTTTAAGACATCTCTTAATAAAAGAGAATAGAAGAACACATGTAAAGTGTATATTTTATGACCTAAGAATATAGTTGTCAATTGGACATACAAGGAGATTTTATTTTAAATAAAAGAAGATAATATTGAACTTCTCTTTTTAGAGTTCTTGAGGGGCTGAGAAATAGTTTTAAGGCCTAAAGTACCTTTCTGTTATGCACAAGCTGCCTGGCTTACCACAGTAAAACACTGCTCCCAAGCAACAATGAATCTAATTAGTCCTAGTGGGCCCCAGAACCACTGGGGAGACCCCAAAATAGACAAAAAAAAAACAGTCCTTCACTCTCACGTCATTAACACTACAGAGCATGTAACCAGATGATTGTCTCAATCCTGATAAAGTCCGTTGATTTATGTATTCAACTTTTAATAGATTGTGGGTGCCAGTCTGTAAATAACATGGTTAATCAGTTATTTTATTCTATTCTATTCTATAGCCTAATTGAAGGGACTGAGAGGCAATTCTATCAACATCAGGAAAGTTCTTCTAAGGAAAATCTATATGGAAATTTAATAAAGGCACTTTTCAGCATTCATTTATTACCCAGATTTGGAATCAAATGATAAATATGAGCAAATGCCAATTAGAGATCAAAAGATAACTTGTGAAGATTTAAAATTTACCAAAACATCACCTCAAGACTGTCTTTTATTTATTTACTTACTTTTAGTTTGGGGACCACACTGGCAGTGTTCTGGGGTTACTTCCTGTTCTGGGAGTCATTTCCCTTGGTGCTTTAGAGTCGACGTGGTTTCACCAATCAAGCCCAGGCTTCCTTCAGGCAAAACATGTTCTCAATCCTTGGTGCTGTCTCTCTGACTGAAAACACGCTTTTATCTGCTATCCCATTGAAACTCATGTTTGAGTGACAGGGGCTTTGGAAAAGATCAAAGTTTTCCAGGGGGACATGATTCTGAAAACTTAATATCATGAAAGAGAATGATAATGAATTTTGTTTCTAAGAAATTAAATCACACAGGGCAGGAATTGAGCCAAGCATTCTCAGCTTCTTCTGAACTTACCTATCTGTTAAATTTTTCCTGGGGAGAAATGGAGAAAGGGGAGAGCTGTCCAGTCTAATCGGAATCCTTGCATCTCAGTAAACCAAAATATAATATAGTCTCTCAACTCCTTGTCTGATACCCAAATCAGTTGAATTTTTTAGCACCTTCTATTAAACTAATCAGATGAAAGTAACTTACATATCACAGTATTCTATAGTAACAATGATGGAGAACTGTAACAGATGGTGTATATTTGTCCAGAGGAAGTAGAAATACTAATATTTTGACCCTAGAAGGAAACATACTATAATTTTAATAAAAGGAAAACAAAAAATAATTAAACATCAAATGGGTGTGATAAAGAATTCTCCATCACACTGCAATAAATAAACTGCATAGATTTTATTTTAAACCCAAAGAAGCCAATTAAAGTGTAGCTATTGCATTAAGTTCAGATTCAGTTATTAAAAAAAAAAGAAAGACAAGAAATGGGGTAGCAAGTAAAGGGCATTAAAATAAAGTCCCGAGTCTGAATTGCTCATCTCTCATTTTCAGAATTTAATTTTAGGAAAGCAACTCATACTTTCGGTTTCAATGTATTTATATATAAAGTGGAAATAACAATTTCTCTGCATATTCCAAGCTTGTTGAGATAAGCAAATGAGATTTTTAAACATCAAAGCCCTGTATAATACTCTTTAGGACTATTTATACAGTTTAAATTTCTTTTCCTACTTTTTGTGATTGAACAAATATGGATTTTCTGTTACCTGAATAAAGTATAAAAGAAAATTTTCCCCTTGAAGAATTAAGACTTAATGCTATAATAATTGATTATTTTCACAAAAGCTAACTGATCTTGGTTCGACAATGAGTATGTCTGGAGTCTATTCTTGTTCCCATGGCAGTATGATCAGGGGCCAGAGCAGTGGTGCAAGTGGTAAGGTGTCTGCCTGTACCAGGCTAGCCTAGGACGGATTGTGGTTTGATCCCTGGCATCCTATATGGTCCCCCAAGCCAGGAATCATTCTGAGCACATAGCCAGGAGTAACTAACTCCTGAAGGTCACAGGGTGTGGCCCCAAAACAAAAAAAAATTAATCAGACTTAAATACCAAACCCAAAGTCAATGACAATAATATCAAGATAGCCAATCTACAACAAATTATATACAAAAAGGACCTGTTACACTAGCAGTCAAGAGCGCAAAGAGGGCAGGTATGGGATGCAAACAGGGTTCAGGGGTGGAGGGAGGACAACACTGGTGGTGGAAATGGCCCTAATTCACTTTCACTATATATCTTAAATATAACTGTGAAAGACTTGTAATTCACATTGGTTACAATAAAAATTATTAAAAAAAAAAAAAAAAGCTAACTGACCTTGGGTAATTCAATGATAGGAAATAAAGAGAGGGTTAGCAGCACTGTTCACAGGTAATACCAAAGTTCTGTCAGCAAGTGTTCAGACAGTTTTGCAAAGCAAGAGAGCAATATTTACTTTTAAAATGAGGGGAGGCACTTTTTCTGAAAGTTAACTGTTTTTATTTAGCTACCTTTTTGATGTCATATTTGTTTGGGGTCACACCCACTGTGCTCAAAGATTACTTATTTCTTGCTTTGCACTCAGAATTTACTCCTTCAATGCCAAGGATCAAACCCCTGTCAGCTGGTGCTCCATCCCATAATTACCACGCTTAATCTCTAATCCAAATCACCTTCATGTGAACTACTTGGCTCTTTTTAAGAATCTGATTGCAAATTTTATTAGTGAGAAGCAATTGAAGACTGAATTTCTACTTTGATTCATGTAACCTCAACCTTAGATAAACTTAGATAAACAAGATGGCATTTTTCATCTAAGTTATTTAGCTGAACAAGTGACTTACCCTCTCTGTTTTGAATTCCTAAATTATAAATAGCTGCAATCTAATTTAGAGAGGTTATGAGAATGAATGGGATTAGGATCCAGTTGCAATAGCATACTACATCAAAGATACTCCATTGGACACTGGTGAAGTGATTGGCGTTGGAAATTTGTATGCAGGAAACACAATCATAAAAATGTCTATAAATAATGATGGATACTCAAACTTTTTTCCCCGTGTCCTTCTCTCTTGCTTCTCTTCTCTTTTCTTTCCGTTTTATTTCTGCTTCTCTTTCTTCTCATGTTTCTCCTTTATTCTCTCCTGCTTCTACCTCAAAGACTCAATTAATTTTTTAAAAATTATGTTATCTTATCAAAGCACCATGACCTACAAAGGTATTTCTAGTTCAGATTTAGACATACAAACCAACACTACTGTCAGCTTCCTTCCACAAGTGCTCTCACATTCCCTCTCTAGCTGGTCTCCTGAGTCTGCCACCTTGAAGGCACATTTTTAAGTTCCATCATTGTAAGTTTGGTGGTTTTCAGTTTTGTTGACTCTGAGCTTTGGATATTTAACTATATACACCACTTTCTTATACTACTCATATACCAAAATCCCTTTGACCCCTGTCCCATTTATTACCCCCACCACCATAGCTTCTCATCAAAGACACACTTTTAAAAACATATGGCGGGATGGGAGGGTAGGGTGTAAAATAAAATATGGTCTGGGCTGGAGCAATATAGCACATCAGTAGGGAGTTTGCCTTGCACGCGGTTGACCCAGGATGGACCTGGGTTCTATCCCCAGCACAGGGAGCGATTTCTGTGCACATACTCAGGAGTAACCCCCAAGCATCATCAGGTGTGGCCTTAAACACCAAAAAAAATTAAAAAATTATATATATATATATATATGGTTTGGTTTAGTTTAGTTTATACATATGGTCTAAACTCCTACTTTTTGAAAGGATTTGAATTAGTCCATCTTGCCTGTTTCTGCTACTGACTACTGTAAGCTTCATGCCACAATGACAAGGTTTTAAAAAAGCTTCTTTTTTGCCAACTTGGATCTTCTAAAATCAATTTAACTTCAACAGAAACTCCATTGCACAGTCAAGAAGATTGTCATTACAAAATAAGTGTTCCAAATACAAAAGAGACAAAACCAAAGTGATTTGAAAAACTCAAGAAATAAAGTCAGCTGTACTTATATACAACATTGATATTCTTATCAATAAACAGCTCAGAAACAGTTTACTTAGTTTGTCTTTCATTTCTTTAGTTGAAATTATTTTATAATAGTGCCAGAGAAGTACAATGGGGAGAGGGTGCTTGCCTTGCATATGGCTGGCATGTCTCCTGGCACTACACATAGTCCCAGAACTACCAGTAGGAGTGATTCCCTACACAGAGCCAGTATAGCTGAGAGTAGCTCTAAAATAAGACAATATTATCTTATATGACCAATACCAAAGCAAACGCAAAAGCTCCGAATGTTATTTGCATTTTTAATTGTTGATCTTCTTGTATGATCCTGCACTTTATTCCAGTTGAATTGTCATTTATTTCTGGCAGCTGCTACTCTTTACATAAAGATAATGGTGTAAAGTTCACTAAAGTAACACCCTTTGGATTTCTCTTCATAATTTCTGAAACAATTTAGAAAATCTCTTTAGCCATTAAAGAAGCTTCTTTATAGATTTTTATTTCGTGAGTTATCTGTTCTCTCTATTTGGGACTTTTCTGGGTTATTGCTTATGGTATTCTCATCTCACTTTATGGTGGTGAGATTGATATTTTTACTATTTGGAAAAAACATCTATGTTTAATCTATCCTTTCCCTGTTAAATTTTATAATTGTATGTGTCTTCCTTTAAAGAGTAAACTTAAAAATAAAGTCATCTCTATGTGTAAGGTGCTTAGCTAGGCCATATACACCATATATATTTGGTTTTGAAACTCCAAACGGAGTTTGACACCAGTTATTCATCTTTGCAATCTGAGCACAAAACTCTACATAGAAATACTAAGGTGAAAAGTATGCCTCCTTATTACAGGCTACAATGTTCCCTACTCAACATAAACAATGCTCACAGCTTATAAACAGGATAGAGTCAAGGGCCATTTGGCATCCACAAGTGAGGATTTGAAACTAGTCCTGTTTTAATTTTTTCTATCTTTGAAAAAAAAATTATTCAAAATCCCAACTTGAGTAAGATCCACCAGAACTGTCCATGTGTCCTTCAATTCACTTGAGAATCATTCAACATGACCCAAGTCCTAGAAGAGGTCTCTTCTACTTCCCTGCTACTGACAAGCCCCATATCAAGTTCTTTCTGTGGTATAGCAAACCAGTAAATCTCACTTTGTTGACTCCAGGTTGTTATTTGCATGGTTATTTAAATGGTTTATTTAAATGGTTATTTAAATGGTTTTAAATGGCTGGAGTGATAGTATAGTGAGAAGAGCATTTGCCTTTCACAAGTCCAACTCAGGTTCAATCCATGGCACCCCCATATGGTCTGTCCAGCCTGTAGGGGATAAGCCCTCTGGATGTGGCCCCAAAACCAGCAAAAATACTTGCTTTATACACTTTACAATTTTTTATTATTAATCAAATACCATGTTAAAATCTAAGTCAATGATTATCAATGTGATTAATATCACCTCGCCCCCACCCCAGAGTGGATGATTCATTAGAGGCAGTAGGAGATCCTGATATAATCATAGGCTATTTTCTACTTTTTCACTTTGAGAAGTAAGATTTCTGGGGAAATACAAGAGTGATTTTTTATTTTAATATTATTTTTATTTTTAAAACTAATATTACAAAATAAAAATTCTGATTATTTACTTTAAAATTATTAAAAAAGAAAAAATTAAAGAAATAGGGCCAGAGAGATAGCACAGCAGTAGGGCATTTGCCTTGCAAGTGCTGACCCAGGAGCACTGGTAGTTCGAATCCTGGCATCCCATATGGTCACCTCCCCATGACTGCCAGGAGTGACTTCTTTTTTTTTTGGTTTTTGGTTTTTGGGCCACACCCGGCGGTGCTCAGGGGTTCCTCCTGGCTGTCTGCTCAGAAATAGCTCCTGGCAGGCACGGGGGACCATATGGGACGCCGGGATTCGAACCAACCACCTTAGGTTCTGGATAGGCTGCTTGCAAGGAAAATGCCGCTGTGCTATCTCTCCGGGCCCCAGGAGTGATTTCTGAGCAGAAAGCCAGAAGGAACCCCTGAGTGCCGCAGGGTGTGGCCCAAAAACCAAAAAAAATAAAATCAAGAAATAAACAAATGTGTTAGTATGTGAACTTCTAAGAAAGAAATAGTAAATTCAAGTAATAATATGTATGCAAAATCTGCTATAGCTTTTTTGCTAGAATATAACCATGACTTCAGCACTGTTTCAAAGGCAAAAAGGCAAAAAAGCTATTTAAGAATCATTTGATTTATCTTTTGGTTTTATAATTGCAAGAATTTTTTAATAATTTTTTATTTTTTTAAAATAAATCTTTAAGCACCATGATTACAAGCATGTCTGTAGTTGGGTTTCAGTCATTAAACAGAATACCACATTCACCAACGCAACATTCCCACCACTAATGACCCCCTTCTCTTGTATAGACCCAACAAACTATGGAGAAAACGGGAAAAATAACCTTGGCCTGATTACAAGAAACACTCATCCCAGAAGTTTATTGGCATAAGACCAACTCTGGGTTCCAGACATTCCAGTCTGTCCAACCCCTGAGTTTTTCTCCGTGGTTCCGGTGAAATTTTTCGCACTTTAGCTGTTGTTGGTGTCAGGTTCCTGTATTTAAAGATTCTGGATACTGTGCATTTCTTTCTTCGAAGTCAGGCTGATGTGGAGCATCCTCTGGTTTCATCTCACCATTAGGTGTGGAGAGACCTTCCCTCAAGCAGGTTGTTGCTAAGTCGTCTGGGTGTTGAGAGCACTCTTTGGAGTAAGTCAATGCCAGAGCAGTGGTAGGTCTTCCCTGGTAGAGGTTTGTGTCCTAGTAATGTTATAGACAACTGGTACCATAATTTCTTTATCCACTCATCTATTGGTGAGTATTTGAATCATTCCCAGGTCTTAGCTATTGTAAACAGCCTTGCAATAAGCACAGGTGTGCATCAATTAATTTGAGAGATGGGATTGTTTTGGGTTTTGAGGCCTACACCTGCTAGTGTTCAAGGGATACTGATGGCTTGCACTCAGAAATTACTCCTGGCTGGCTCAGGGGACCATCTGGAGTGCCAAGAACTGAACCCTGGATGAAATCATGCAAGGCAAATGCCCTATCTTCTCCCTATTACTCCAGAAACTATCAACTAATTTTTTTTTTTGGGGGGGGGGGTCACGACCGGCATCGCTCAGGGGTTACTCCTGGCTCCACGCTCAGAAATCGCTCCTGGCAGGCTCCGGGGACCATATGGGACGCCGGGTTTGGAACCAATGACCTTCTGCATGAAAGGCAAAAGCTTTACCTCCATGCTATTTCTCCGGCCCCTATCAACTAATTTTTAATTTCCATAACATCATTGTTTTCTAATCTTCCAACTGGCCTCTTATCTCCTTCCTCACTATCTTGTTCCTGTTCCCAAATTTTTCTATACAGTTTCCCATAACATTATTATACGTTTATCTTTTCTTTTCTTTTCTTTTTTTTTTTTTGGTTTTTGGGTCACACCCGGCTGTGCTCAGGAGTTACTCCTGGCTGTCTGCTCAGAAATAGCTCCTGGCAGGCACGGGGGACCATATGGGACACCGGGATTCGAACCAACTACCTTTGGTCCTGGATGGGCTGCTTGCAAGGCAAACACCGCTGTGCTATCTCTCCGGGCCCATCTTTTCTAAATAATACTTTTTTCATCTACAAAATGGATGTACATATGTATATACTAGAAATGTAAATTTATAATTATCCATTTTTTTTCAAAATATTGATTAAAATATATCACTCACAGTTTTACCAATAGTCTACTAATAGTAAATCTTCATTCTATAAGCCTTATCCCAAACATGCCATATTAATTCGAAGCCAACTCAAGAAATATAATCCAGTGCCATTTTAGTCATAAATATATTTGTATGTTTTCCAAGAATATAAAGAATTTTCTCTAAGTTACCATGCTTTTGAATTGCTAATATGTCATAATATACTATCAATGTTGACATTCCCTCAGTACTTCCTAATATGTTTTGTTTAAATCAAAATCCAGATATAATTTATTTTTTTTGTATTTGTTTGCTATCTACTTGAAAATTTTTCCTTGAAATTTGTCAGTGAATTACCTGTTTTTTCTCAGTAGGCTAGCCTTATTTTTTTAAATAAATCTTTATTTGAACACCATGATTACAAGCATGTTTGTAATTGGATTTCAGTCATAAACAGAACACTCCCCCTTCACCAGTGCAACGTTCCCACCACCAAAGCCCCTCTCCTCCCCAACTCCTGTCTGTATTCACGACAGGCATTTTTTAGTAGGCTAGTCTTGATTTTGATCATCTGGCCTACATGTTATCTTCACAAGTCCATTTATTCTCTTTATATCTCTGTCTTTCCTATTAATCTTATACTTTTGTTATCTAGAATATGTTACAAGACTATTACTGGAAATTCAAACACGCTTTATTCCATTATTGAAAGACCCTGAAATATACTTCATATTAATTTGTTTTCAGAATGATTATTTTCCCATAGCATCCTCCAAATATGATAAAAAAAAACATATTTTATTCTGTTGTTTTTGGACTTTGAATTAGTGTCAATCAATTGTAGTTACTGACCTTAATGATTTTGTGAATTTCTCATTTTTTATCAATTACTTTTGAATTTGTTCCTGTGATCTTTCAAATGTACTTAGTATATTTGATAGCTATGCTGTTCCAGGAACACTATGGACATTTCCTGCTTTTCATTCACAACCAGTTATTTTCCCGGTGCCTTTAGTGGAGAAATGGAATTAAAGAGAACACTCTGGCACCAAAGGTACTTATAATATTATACAGAGTATGCCATTGTACCCAGACCTTTTCAATAAAGTCGCCTGGGTTGGGGTGAGGAAGTTGCTATATATATTATATTACATATATATAATATATTATATAATAAATTCATGATTAATCTTCTAAATAAAATTTAGGACTATGGACCTTTGGGCCTTGAGTTTATTGATTTGTATATCCTTAAGTCATTTTACTAGCTGAAATCTTACTTTTAGTGACATAAGCAAAATTACCTATTGCTTTTTTCTACTATCCACAGACTTAAATTTACTATAGCAACAATACCATCATTTATGATTAGAAAAAGAATGTCTGTGTGGGGAGGGTCATACCCAGCTGTGCTCAGGGATTACTCCTGATCCTTTACTCAGGGATCCGCCTTGGAGAACTAATGGGACCATATATGATATCAGGAATAAATTTCAAGTGGACTATGCAAAAACAAGTGCCATACCCACTGATTACCCAGAAAATAAACATACTTTAAAATAGTTTGGTTCATACAATACAGGCCACTAGAACTATACTATCGAATTCTTACATTTTGTATATGTGTAATACTCCCAGTGCTGTATTTTAAAATAGTTCTACAAGGACCGCTCATAGTGAAGTTCTCTTATCATCATGAGTTCTTATACCATCAAGCACCATTTGCAAATAGGGGTTCTACATCTGGGTCATTTCTACGTGAGAGTAAAATAAATGGGTAAAATTGGAGAGCTAGTATGGTGAGTAGTGTGCTTACCTTGTATGCTATCCACCTGGTTTCAATTCTTGTCCCGTAAGCACTACCAGTGATCCTGAACAAAACCAGGGTAAACCCTGAGTATCAATGGGTGTGACCCTAAAAGAAAAAAATCATAATAAAATAAAATATCAGTGCATTTTCTTTAAGCTAGTAATGTGTTTGGTTCAAAGAATACATGGCTGAAACCATGTTTTATACTTTTATTGTGCTATTAGGAGAAGGGAAATATCCTGCCTAGCAAAGGAAAGATATGAAGCCACCTTAACTGGTTTAAATGTATTCTCTTTTCTCAATGAGCTGACAATTCTCAATTCTCTATCATCAACCTGAAATTGCCAGATACATATATCCAATGATAATTCTATCATCTCTACCAGATGTGGATACATGTCTGTAGCTGAACCAATTTCTCCCTTTTTATATCTATGGGGAACCATTATTATTTATTCACTTGCCAAAACAATAATAAAAAGCCATATAAATTTTCATCTCACTACATCAATCATTTTCCATGTTCTATCATTCTACATTCTAAAATGTTCAGTTATTCATCCTTTTTGCTATTCCACCAAGATTTCAAATAGTTTTATTTTAGTCCTGCAACATTTCTCCTCATGACATAGTTTTCTTGGTTCTGTTCTAAGACTATATCAAAATACAATAGTTACAGTTGGTTGGAGAGATAACTCAACAGGTTTTAGTGTATTCTTTGCATTTGGGAGGCCCAGGTTTGATTCCTGGAACTTCATGGGCCATCAGTAATGCTAAAATTGAACCTCTAGCATTAAGCTTGAAGTGGTCCTTGAGCTAAGTGTCTGAGTTGGCTGTTGTGATAGTATAGACAGGGGATAGGTCTTTGGCCTTACATGCAATTGGCCCCAGATCCATCTCCAGCACTTCATCTGGTCCTCTGAGTCTTCTAGGAATTATTTCTTAGCTGAGAAGCCAGGACGCCACCAAGGATAACTCCAAAAAACAGAAATGTCCCTGAGTTAATTTTGGTGAGTCTGATCTAAATCGATAAATAAAATAGTTATTGTCATTGTCAACATGAATGTCATTAACTAGAATGGGAGAGATAGAGACTAATTCTATTATTTTCCTTATTTATCAACTAGCACACCAAGTTATTTTCTAATTGATGAACCAAGAACATTATTACTAAGCAAGTTTAACAACATTATGCATGTTAATTTAACTCACCTTCATTGTAACCCTATGAGATAAATATTATTATTACGACAGGAAACTAAGACATCATTTGATATGTAATTATCAAGCTTCTTCAACTAGGAAGGGATGGAATCATGAATAAATCCCAGGTGTTTGTTGAGTAAACTTTTAAAAAAAATAGAAAATGATAAACAAATCAGTGAAAAGAGGGTATTCTCAATTTGATAAATCGTTAGTAAATCTTATGTGGGATTTTTTTTTTACCAACTAATTTCTATTTTCATCATTCTGCTAGAGATTTAGCTGGAAAAACCTACTGGGTATCCATATATAGCCTTTATTTCTCATTAGTCCTAGAGATTTTATCATCAGGACACATTACCTGATCTTGAAGTTTTCCTCCCTTAAGTCACCAGTGCACTTTAGAAGAGAAATTACCATTAGTAAATCACTATGTTTTGTTCTTTAGTGTGAATGAGTGAATATTTGTTTAGGAGTCAGGAAGGGAAAGATCCTGAGGGCAGCTCCCTTCAGATTTGGAAGAATATTATCAATAAAAAGTGGCATTAATGTCCCCTCTCTCGGGTTCTTTTATAGCTCTTAATTGATGAAAGTTTATTGGATTGTATGTTTATTTCTCTTTAATAAAATGGCTTGGATGTTCACAACTAAAAATGAAGGGAGTTAACATGGAAATCTACTATGTCCAAAAACTTGCCAGTATTTATAAAACCAGACAAGACCTAGCTGCCCACTGGAAACTTTTTGTCTTCATGCCTGGGTGATAGATTATACTACTATTTTAAAGGAACATTTGCTATAGAAAATAAAATTAATCCAGTAATTTTTAAATTATAGCTCTGAGGTTTCACAAAGATACATCCAATCTGATTATGTTTTGGTCCGGAGGCCCTTGCTTCCCAATTCTTTTTAATTGGACTAATTCCAGTTGCCATTTGATTCTGAATAAAGGTCTATGTTGTTTTAGGCTTGAAGTCCTTAATAGTGGAAATCTAGAATTTTGAATGCTTAATCTACCTCTTCATTTTTTTTTTTTTTTTGTGGTTTTTGGGTCACACCCGGCAGTGCTCAGGGGTTATTCCTGGCTCCAGGCTCAGAAATTGCTCCTGGCAGGCACGGGAGGACCATATATGGTTTTCCGAGCCTGCCAGGGGGGCGATTTCTGAGGGTAGAGCCAGGAGTAACCCCTGAGCACTGCCGGGTGTGACCCAAAAACCAAAAAAAAAAAAAGTATAGAGAGTTCTGGATACTACATAAGCCATTTTTTTTTCAGCCATGGCAGTCTCAAACATCAGCAAGGCAAGACCAGCAGTTATTACCTATTATCTCTTTATCCTTTCTCCTTTTCCTCTTCAGATTTTGACTCTTTTCTCACTGACCCCACAATCCCTTTCTTCTCTCTCTGTGGGATCATTTTGTGGCAGATATGCTTCACCTATATAGCTGCTTACTGCCTCATTGACCTCATAGATCAGTTTGGCAAACCTAGCAACGAATAAACAAAACAAGTCTTTTCCTTCTGTGTCTCTGTGTGTTTATGTGCGTGTGTAAGAATTCCAGAAAATATTCTAATGGACTCACCTTAAGTCGCATGTCCTTTTCTAGATCTAGCCCTGGTGCCAATTGAAGTAGTACGAATTATGTTGGAATACAATTTTTGGCCTTATCTGAGACCTGTTATGGTTTGTTTGAAGGTGCTTACGCTACTTCCAGAGAAACATCAGGAAGAAGGAATGTCCATCACAAATTTCACCACACCCTTTACTCCTTTTCGAGGACTTGCTACATATTTAAAAATACCGTTCCAACTGGCTTTAACACTGTCATTTGCACCAAGAATTGAATATGCATATTCTTCTCAATATATTAGCATATTCCTGTATACTCAGTATATGGAACACTGGGTATACAGGATATAGTCAGTATTTAATGTGTATTAATTGGACAGATACATAATGAATACTAATATGTTACCCTGCTCCTCTCAAATAAACCTTTTTGGGGGGATTGGAACTGCATCCAGCCATTTTCAGGTTGTATTCCTGGTTCTGCATTCAGGGATCACTCATGACAGGGCTCACAGAACTGTATGGGGTGCCAGGCATAGAACTCCAGTGAGCTACAGACAAGGCAAGTGCCTCACCCACTGTATTATCTCTCCAACCCCTGATTTTGCTTCTCATCCTTAAATGTCTTAAGTTCTGCTGGAAAGTTCACATTTTTTTGTTCAAGAGTGCCAAGGCTGAGAAATGTTACGTTGTGGGTTCAGGCACATATGAATTTGAGTACAAGTTTTGTCACTTCTTTTTGCAGAAACTAGTTCCTGCACTGTACTACAAAGACAGTGTCTATTTGCAATAACAGTTTGATAATTAAATATAACAAAACAAAATGTGTATGATTTTGCTCATGATGCTATTAAAAAAGGTCTACAAATTCTTTGTCACTAATATCCCTCCTTTAAAGATCAGTGATGTCCATTTCATAAAACAAAATATGTTTGTTTTTTGCATTCTTTTCAAGGTTCCTTAAGGTCACTGTTTCACAGTCCTGAAACTCATCTGACACTCTTCTGGCTTCCTCAAGTCACCAAGCTGGAGAGAACACACTGAGACAGAAAGCATAAAAGAGAGACCCATTCCTTCCAGATTCTTGGCGAAGGAACTAGGCAAGCAATTTCAAGGTGACTCTAACTATATCAGAAGCCTGACTGCCCAACCACTAGCAGCCTGAAACTGCATGCGCGTCTACAATCAAGAACCAGCCTGCTGAGTTCAATCAATCCCCAGAAACAGGAAAAATAATGATAAGAAATAGTTGTTTTTGTTCTATGGCCCTAAGGTTGACTTGATTTGATTAGAAAAAATAATTTGTAGATGATCAGAATAGTTACTAACAGAAGGGGTTTCGTTAACTGAAATTTTGAAGTATAAATTTTATTGTGTGTTTGGATGTTTGTGTGAATGGGATTTTATTTTTATTTGAGGAGTCTGAGCCATATCTAGTACTGCTTAAAGGCCTCTCCCATATCTGTGTTTAGAGGGTTTGTTCCCTGCACTGTTTTAAACACACAATGCTAGCAAATAGCTCATGTCAAACAATAAAAATATTAGGCAAATACTATTAGGATTTAGTACTTAGGGGCATAATCATTAGGTGTTGTAAATTAACTAGAATTGACTTAACCTTGTATATCCTTAACCTAAAGTAATGTGTATGCTGTCATAGGAATTGGGAGGACAGACAACCTGTTTACAAAAGTTGTTCTATTATTTCCTAAGTTCAGGAACTAGACAAACTATTTGGCCTTTGCAATAATCAGTTTTCTAATGAAGCAGGAATTCTGAAAGTACTTAAACATAAGCACAAAAAAGAATAAACCCTTTAATAGCACTTGATAAGTCCAGTTATTTATTGTACTGGTAATCAATATCTAAGCAAATAAATACAAGGTACGAACCAAGTGGCCATGATTAATTAATGACTTATTAACCATTAGACATCTTAATAATGATGGCATTAAAATAATTATGAGGTCAGCATAGATACAACAACCCACAAATAAAATATTATTTCATAGCATGAGCTCCTACATATGCATAAAATATTTCCTGGTGATCATTAACATTCTATATCATGCCACCATTTTGTTTTTATTAGATATCACTCTTATCCAAAGTGATATTTTTCTTATTTCACATTATTTTGTTACTGAATTTTTCCTAAAATTCATAAGCTCTTTGAAAATTATATTTAAAAGTCCATTTATCATGGAACAAAATATATACCCTTCCTGACATCACAGTCATCAAAAATTATTTTTAGAATTCTGTCTTGACCCTTGTTATATTTATTTCATATGTTTTCTTGTACATTATGGTTGAAAAACAGCATACATTAATGGTCCTGACTATTCAGGTGATTATTTGGTAAAGTTTTGATTAAATATTTTGTAAAATAAGTATTTTAGTAAAATTATAGCTTCTTTCCTCTAAGATTAAATGTAAGTGATTTTTCTGTTACTAAGGATTTTTTTTTCTGAATTTTATTTTGCTGAGGTTTTATTGTGGGGTACTTTTTTGGGGATGTTTAGGTCACACGTGGTGATGATCAGAGGGATATTCCTGACTCAACACCCGGGAATCACTACAGGCAGGTAGGTGTAGGGTATCATATGGGACACTGGATACAGAACCTGGGTCAGCCACCTGCAATACAAGAATGCTACCTGCTATACTATCTCTCTAGTCCAGTTTTGTTATCTTTTTTAAGACAATCCTACTATTGAAAAGTGGCAAGGTAGATTTCCCCAGCTTTTACACTGCCTATGCAAAATAACAGCCTTTAGCTATTTTATTTTTTTAAACTTTATTTATTGACTGATTGATTGGTTGGTTGATTAGTTTTTGGTCCAAAGCCAGAGGCGCTAGGTGTCACTCCTGTTTTCTGCACATAGAAATCGTCCCTGGCAGACTGGAGGACCATATGGGATGCCAGGAATCAAATTGGGTTCCTCCCAGCCAAAGGCAAGGCAAATGCCTTACAGCTGTGCTATCTCTCAGGTCCATCCTATAGCTGTTTTATAGCTCTAGCTATATAGGTCCTATCTGGGGGTTCCCAGCTCTTGCAGAGAACATTAGAACATGATTCATTCTGGTTTATCTCATATGTCTGCATTTTAGTAAACAGATAAGGGGAGTTTGATGAGTTACAGGCTTTTATAATGTCTATATTTATAGACATTTATAAAGATACTTTCAATAGTCTAATTGGTCACTGAATTGCCTTACAAATTGCATTAATAGTAAAAATAACAACATCCACATATATAGTTCTCACTACCTTACACTTAAAATTCCTACACATATAAATTAAGAGCAACCTTCTATTGATGAATAAATGAGACAAAATTTAAGTAAATTTTCTAATGCCTTGTGGAATTGTGTTTCAAATGCCAGTATTTTAGTTCTGAAGTCTATTCTCTTAAGCATTGTAACTATACTGACAAAACTAAATTTTAGATTTATGAAAAATATATTGTTAGGTACTGGATTTAGTAGATTATTCAATAGAATTCTTTTGTTGTTCTTCATGTTTGATCATATGACTTGAACATAAAACCTAATGAAGGGGCTGTTGTGTCTGGCAAAGAGGTGACCTTTGATTTTGGGTGTAACCTTTTAACTTTGGATTTTGGTGTGTAACTTTTGATTTTCTAAGATCTTGTGAGATTTTTTAAGTTTGACATTTTGTGTTTTTCTGAATTGAAAGTATTAATTCATTTTTATATTAGCTAGTTTTTCCTTAACTGCCCAAAGTCCCTGATAGGCAAAGGCTAGCCCTCACAGCTGGGTGGATTCCCCCAAGCCTAAGTAGCCTGGCCCCTAAAGATAAGGAGAGCCCAGGCACACTTGACAAATATTTCCCTGACAGAAAATTTAAACTTATACAATCTGTGTAACTTACGTTGGGATGGGTATTTTTGACATAGTATGTTCTTAGTTTTTAATAGGAATAGTGATTTCTTAGTAATAAATAGGATTGCAACTTTAGTCAGAGGCTGCAATTTCAAGGTAAGAAAGACTAGGCCCAAGAGTTCAGCTGATTCCTGGAATCAGACTGTAAATCTCAAAGGACATTCCAAGGAATGCAAGGACATCTTGTTTTCCATCAGACACCTTGAAAGGAGGAGAGGGAGGTGAAACCAACAGATCGTCTTGCATTCCAACATCACATTCCAACATACACCTTGAGCCCCACAGAGGAGATCCCCGAAGAGGACAGATGGCCCTTGAAGATTAGGGAGGAATAATTGCACACAATCACTAAAAAAATAAAGGAGGATAACACATAGATAGAATAGACATAGGTATAGATAGAATAACACATAGGTATAGAATAAGGGTAAATCTATACATCTAAAATCTAATAAGGGTAAAAACCATTTTAATGCTATTTTGCTTCTGTCTCTAACTTGCTTGAAGTATGATATAATAAACAAGGTTCCCTTCCCCTAATCACTCTGGTCACTAAGCTGTCAAGAGAATGGGTTCTCCACCCTGTAGATTAGGAGATCACCTGAAGGGTTCAACCCGTATCTGCATACCTAGGAGTTGGGGGTAAATGATGTCATGAAAGGGCTGAACAGATAGAAAATAGCGCCTTTTCTGTAAAAAAAAAATCATTGGATGATTCAAACTGTATAAGCCTATGAAATGCTTTGACCTGTATGCTCATTATCATATGAATTCCCTTAAATGTTTGTGAATTTGGATACTCGGGGTCTCACTGCAGACTGAAGTCCTGCTGTGACAAAAGGCTGTGAGTGGACCCAGGGCGTCCTGATTATTAAACCTGTGTGTGACTGCATCCTCAAGGTTCGTGGTTCAACATTCTGCGGTGGGCGTTTTTCTTCCTGGTACCACTGGGCATCCCTGACCTCTGGGACCCCTCCCCAGGATCGAGGGATCTCCAGCCGCGGACCCCATTCTGGAGCCAGGCCATTTAGGTGGATTTAACAGGGCAGGGGAGATAACATCATGGTTAGCGTGTTTGCCTGGCAAGCGGCTGAACGGGGTGCAATCCCTTGCATTCATATGTTTCCCCAAACCTGCCAAGAGTAACTTCTGAGCAGAGCCGAAAGTAACCCCTGAGCACTGATGGGTGTGGCCCCAAAACAATAACAGCAAAACAAAACAAAACAAAACAAAGCCGGGGCCCCGGAGAGATAGCACAGCGGTGTTTGCCTTGCAAGCAGCCGATCCAGGACCAAAGGTGGTTGGTTCGAATCCCAGTGTCCCATATGGTCCCCCAAGCCTGCCAGGAGCTATTTCTGAGCAGACAGCCAGGAGGAACCCCTGAGCACCGCCGGGTGTGGCCCCAAAACAACAACAACAAAAAAAACCAAAGCCAAAAGAGTCCTAGTGAAGTTTTCTAATAACACAAAAATCCACACATTGCACGAAATCACAAGGTTGTAACTTAGCTTTCAGTGTTGAGTTGTGTTTTTATTAGAGACATATTAAGTCCTCAGTGGTAGGTTATAGATCCACTTATCTATCAGTCAGTCAGTTATTGATTGGGATCAGTGGAACTTATTGAAAACTGGAGAGAAAAACCTACCAATAAAGTTCATGAAGTTTTGGGGCCGGTGAGGTGGCGCTAGAGGTAAGGTGTCTGCCTTGCAAGCGCTAGCCAAGGAAGGACCGGTTCAATCCCCATTGTCCCATATGGTCCCCCCAAGCCAGGGGCGATTTCTGAGTGCTTAGCCAGGAGTAACCCCTGAGCATCAAACGGGTGTGGCCGAAAAACAAACAAACAAACAAACAAACAAACAAAGTTCATCAAGTTTTAAAACTGTATCCCACTGCCAGGATATTTTAGTTAAATTCCCTTCCATGTAGGCAGTAGTTGATCCAAAAGGAATCCAATTTTCCATATTTTTACCAAACTGATTTTATTTGTGTTAATTCTCTATTTGGGTGAGATAAAACAGTATTTTCATATTCTTGAATTGCCAGCTGCACAAGTTTTTACAGATGGCCAGTAAAAACAGAAACTAACAATTTCCTTAACAGCATCATCAAAATGCAAAATGTAGGGGCTGGCGTGATACACAGCAGTTAGGGCTTTGCCTTGCATATGGCTGACCAGGTTTGATCTCCAGCAGCCCATATGGTTCCCTTATCCTGCCAGGTGTAATTTTTCAATAAAAAGCCAGGAATAACCACTGAGCACTGCAAGGTTTGGCCCAATAAACAAACGCAATACAAATGTAAAGAAACAAAAGATTATGCTATAAATTATTTTCTGATTTCTTTAAATGCTCTGCCTTCTTTGGACCAGGAAAGCTTTTCTCCTCCAGGGCTTAATGCTTTTAAATGTTGTCTAATCTATCTGATTTTTATTTAAAATTGACAAGTCTGAAATACAATGAGCCATTTTCTGGGACCTATTAATACTAAATTTGTGTTTAAAGATTTAAAAGGGTGAAATTTCTAGGGTGGGAGATGCTGCAAACCCATAGTGGGTTCTAGTAATGAGTTTTTGAGAAATAAAACTAAAATAACTGCCCATTCCTTTAAGATGTTAAATGCAAATGCTGGAAATGGAGAAACAGAAGCACCACCTAAGGCAGAAACTGAGGCACCACTCAGGAAAGAGTAGACTCCCTAAGAAAAAGAAAAGCTAGAAGAGGCTCTACAGATACTGATAAGACAATAAAAGCACCAAGAGGTCAAGGCTTTCATAAGCTTTGATGTAGAAAACTCTAAGCAAAGACAAGTTGAAGAAACTGAAAATAGTCTTCTCCCAAAACTCACTCCCTGCTTTTTGCATTCTAGAGAAGCCTGTGATTGCTCTTGAATGACTCCCTCTCTCTGTCTTTCCCTCCCCATACACTCCTCTAAGTTAATTTTTTCCATAAAACTATGTTACTTCACTGCAAAAAGCGCAGATTTATGAAAGCAAAGATGGAAGCAGCATGGGAGTATAAAGAGAGGCACCCAAGTACAGAATTTTGGTGGGAAAAAAATATTAGAGAACATTTATTGAAGATGATCAGCAATAAAAAAACTCCAAGGAAAGTAAGAATGTAACATAAGGGAGAGAATCTAAGTGGATGCAAACATGCTAGATATATAGAGCAGCAGCATATGAGTTAGACACTCCATTTCTGTCAAAAAAAAAACAAGAGTTAAATTTTTTGAACATTTTATTATGTGTACCCATTTCCTTAAATTGCTTCTATAAAGTTAACAACTCTTCTTTGATATAGTAAAAATTGTAAAGCGGTTGTTCTCTTTCCTCCTAATTTTTGGAATGTAAAATTTTAGACGTGAAATAGATATCGGGTTGTGGTGTGTGTGTGTGTTTGTGTGTGTGTATGTGTGTTTATGTACATGCATTTAAACCCTAAATAAATTATTCAATATTTTAACACTATGTCTACCCATCAACCAGCAAGGCCCCAAACTAGGAAAACTTATATATGTATATATATATAAACATATACATATGTTTATGTATGTATATGTACATATATGCATACATAAGTATAGATTAAAATAGATGTAGTAGATGCCTTTTTAAGTTACTCTGTCCTGGTATAACTCATATCAACATTCTTCTTTACATTATAAAAGGAACATCTCCATTATGTACATATATCATGTTACTTACCTGGCAGTTTTACTTATCTCTAAAGAAGAAAATCCAATACTGTGTGTTTCATTTCCTTCAGTTATATAAGTGATTTTTCTGTTTTACATTAAACACATAACTACATTAATAGTAAATTGTTTGGAGCATTGTGTAAAGTTTTAAAAACTGCTTTATGTAGCTTTAGCAAAAATCATTCCATGCAATTTGTGTTGCAAAAGGCCTGAAGCAGTCAGTGATAGCTAAAACATATGTAAAACAGGCTAGTTCTCTGAGACAGAACCTCTCTGTACTAGGCCATTGTTGTCAAGACATTAGAAACCTTAAAAGCTACTACTATAAATGGGTTGTAAAAGTCTAGGCTCTTCCTATTTATAATACGAAGGTACCCTGGAGCATGGTTTTTCAATCTTTCATTCACCTATGCATCAGCACTTATGTGCATAGTCATGATGAACTATAGTTATACACATTGCAGTAAGCCATTGGTTTTCAATCATTCTACCCTTATCTAGGTGGTTGAAGACCTTGGGTCTTATGCCTTGATTAGCACAACCGTTTTTCCCAAGTCTTTCACAGATAAACTTAAGGTACAGAGTGAGAGTGAATCAGGGCAATTCCACCCCAGTGTTGACTCCCTCCAACCCTGTTCCCAGCATGCACCCCATACCTATACCCTGAACCCCCTGAATTGCTCGTATAACAGATTTCTTTTGTGTATAGCTTGTTGCAGTTTGGGTCTCTTGATTTTATTGTTGTTGACTTTGGATTGGGTATATAGGTCTGATCATTTTTTATTTTCACTCAATGTTTGTGGAACTGCTTGTCCCTGGTACTGTTAAAAGGGGACCAAGAATCGTAGGGTCTGGGAAGCCCAAGGTTCAGGACAGCACTGGGACTCAAAGGTCCGTGAAAAACCCATTACCTCAATAAAGATCACGAAATATACCTCAGAGAATGAAAAAGCAAAGCAGGTTTATTCCAGAGCTCTGGGGCTCCGGGATAGCCACATAGACTGAAACCGGAAAGCCCTGGGTAATCTAGGAAGGTGTCTTTTAGAGGTTTAAGGAACCTCCCTCGGCCGGGGTTAAACACAATGTCCAATCAGAGGGCAAACGTCCTTTCTCAAAAGAAAATGCGAGAACCTTGGGAGGAAGGAGCATAAGTCCATTCCTTTGCCCAAATATGTCAAGTTCCTCTTAGGAGGGGGTTGACTGATGGCAGCAGGCCATTGATGCCTCAAGGTGAAATACCAGATCAAGGGGGATCAAGAAGGTGGGGTAGAGAAAGGCTTTACAGGCATCAATATCTGGTCAAGGTGGGGGTGGAGAAGGCCTTAACAAGCATCTATCACATATCTGAGTTATTATAATATCTATGTTATAAATTTTCCCCTAACAGTGCTATCTACTCCCCCCCCCCAATTTATGAGGCAGAACAAGATGATTTATGTTCTATGTTTCTGTTTAAAAAAAAAAGCGGAGAAGAGCCCCTATCTAGTTGCTATAAATATTAATTTAAAAGAAGAAAGATAAAAAAAACTCAACAACACAAAACAAAACAAAAAAAGAAAGCAAAACATTAACAACAACAAAAAAAAAAACAAGAAGGAAGGGGGCCTGGTGTGGCAAGGATTTTTTTTTTTTTTTTTTTTTTGCATAGGCACAGTAAGTATTGGGGCAATTAGAAAGGGACTTCCATTGGATTATGAGATACAGGATTTCTCACAATTGAAGCATATGGTATGAGATCAACTAGAGGCTCTGGACATGTTCATTGTCGAAACCCCAGGTCTTTTTATGGTGCCAGGAAATGTTCTGCTCACTTGTGGTTGTCAATGACAATCCTCTGTAATTAGAGATCTTGCTTTATGCATAGATCCTAAGTCAAAGACTAGGATAGAGTCTTTCTTGATGGTTCCAGAAGTTCCACTCAGTCCCAGTTGTTGCAGACAGTCTTTTGTAAATAGTGATCCTGGTTTTTGCACAGGTCAAAGGATGGAGTGACTTCATATTTCATCTCACTGTTAGATGATAAGGTAGGGCCATCTGCCCTTAGATCAAGTCGTTGCTGTTTCCTCATTGTCATCAAGATGTCATATAAACCTAGTCTGGAGCAAGTTGGTGCCAGAACAGTATTAGGGACTTCCCTGGGGGAAGTTTGATTCCTGGTGCTATTGCAGGGAACTGTGTCAGTTCTAAGGTTGGGATCCGGGGTTCCAGGTTGGATGGTCAATTTCCAATCATATGAGGTCTAAGTCGAATTCCCATGACAAATGTTCAGGGTGGGAGGCAACCCTATATTATAAAATTTATGGGTTCTTATCCCTATTATATAAGAAATTCTTTCTATACATATTACCTATTTTAGTGTGCCTATGCAAAAGGGAACAGTGCCATATTATAGTGTTGGTGCATTTAGAGGTAAAAATGACAGACTATACAATCTCAGTGCCCTGGTTTTGACCTTAGCTATTATCCTAAGCAAGTTTTTCTACTAGAATTTTGTACTAAGCAGAACCAAAACAAGCCAAAAAAAAAAAAAAAGGATGGAGGAGGGTACCTTTACATTGGGAATTAAACACATAAGGAATTAAACATGTAAAGAAAATATAGATATCCCCATTAAGTCTTTTGAGATAGTTGGGGAGGGGATGAGATCCAGAGCACATTTTCATCCCACATAGTAACGCCACCATTTTGTAAAGCTATTTAAAACATTCGCATTGTATTTGACACTTGGACTCAAAGAAGACACCCTAGCTTCCTTAACTCTCATCTGGATCTGCTTACACACAGTTTGATCATTTAAACACAAAGCACCATGCAATGCAGCTACTGACTAAAGTTCATAGTTTAATATTGTTCAACGTATGCACTCTATTTATCATTTCTGGAAGTAATTTTATTTTCTCTTTTTCATGCAGCTCTCCGGTAGGCTGGACAATATGGTATAAAATGTATGTCATTATAAAGAAAAGAAAATATTGATAAAGTAAAAGAATTATGTCGAATAGATAGTGTATTCTATAAGGACAACCATGATTAGAATCTTGGCTTTATTGCTTTGTGTTACAATAAATTATAAAGTTGTCAGTAAAGGTGTAAAGATGTGAAGAGAAACTGGTTAAACATAATTTTATATATATATTATATATAATATATATTATATATATTTTATATTTTGAAAATTGCATTAAAATACAGTTGAAGAAAAGTGGAGATAGTATTATCTGCAAAATAGTGACTAGTACTGAAATGCTAATGAGGATGTACCTTTCATTGCAAGGCTCACCGCTTCTAATGAAAGTCTCAGGCACATGACAATTGGCCTAACCAGATCCTTTGTCTGTAGAACTTTGTCTATGACTTCAGTGTTCTCCACAGGGCATTATTCCTGAGTTAGTTAAATATCTTTTTTTTTTTTTTTTTTTCCATTTTTTTTTGTCCCCCAATTCACAATACATACCCGGCAAGGGGCCTGTGTTGAGGTGTATATGGGGTGCCTTTACTGTACCTCCTCTTTCTATACAGCCAGTGTAAAGAACACAGCCTGTGGTAAGATTTGGGAGGCCTTATCTTATCTTTTATT
The DNA here is from genome assembly GCF_024139225.1 of Suncus etruscus. Lineage (NCBI taxonomy): Eukaryota > Metazoa > Chordata > Mammalia > Eulipotyphla > Soricidae > Suncus > Suncus etruscus. The sequence goes on along the minus strand of NC_064856.1, from coordinate 2,396,661 downwards.
TATTTTATTTTTTTTTTCTTCAGAGCAAACTAAAGTTGTTTTTTTTTGTTTGTTTGTTTTTTTAAAGTAAGAATTCATTTAAAGGACAAAATTGATTAACATAATGAGGTAAATTAATATAACATAATATAGTGACATAACATAACATATAATATAATTGATATAATAATAATACATGTAAGTCAAAGAAAATTTCTGATTAAAAACACAATTTTTTTTTCATAATGGCTTACATATCTTTCACTGTAGTATTTTGGGTACATATTCACATTGAATCAGGGGAATACCCATCACCTAATATGTCCTCTTCTCAATCAAAAATCAAATATGCTGAAAATAGGCAGAGTCCTGTCTAGAGGCTTCCAACCTCAGTTTGAGAGAGGATGTGAAAAAAGTAATTAAAATACCACAATACAAAAAAAATATCGAAATAAATAACCGATAAGCACCACAGCAATAAAGACAGGCACCACACAATAATCTCGGTTCTGAAATCAAATCATACTCAAGTGCAAAAAAGAAAGAGAAAAACAAAACAAAATAAAATAAAATAATATTGGAGACATCAACCGTAATCTCCACATCAAAATAAAGACGTCAAAAAAATAGATCATTTATTCTCCTCTTGCTGCTTTCGTGGTATGTGGAAGACTTCTACTTTATCTTGGATGGTAAAATCAGACCTGTTTCTAAAGATCTTGGTGGCTGTGCAGATCTTGTGGCTGTGTGTGTGTTTATAAAGTCTTTCTTTGTGGTTCAAGCAGTTATGCTTCTTCAATGTCATTTTTTTGTTTTTTTATGTGTTCTAGGTGTTTCAGAATAGTGCTACCATTCTGTGTTTTTCTTTTGTCTTCTGACTTACTTCGTTTAACATAACATGATCTAGGTCCATCCACGTTGCTGCAAAGTCTGTGATTGTATCATTTCTAACTGCCATGTAATATTCCATTGTATATATGTACCACATCTTAATGATCCATTCATCTGTTGTTGGACATCGAGGTTGGTTCCAAGAGTTGGCTATTATACTGAGTGCTGCAATAAATAGTGGGGTGCATACGTATTTTGGAATGAATGTCCTTCCATCTTGGGGGTATATGCCTAGGAGAGCAATTGCTGGGTCAAATGGCAGCTCAATTCTGAGTTCTTTGAGCACTCTCCAGACTTTTCTCCATAGATGTTGGACTAGGGGGCATTCCCACCAGCAGTGGATGAGAGTTCCTTTCATACCGCATCCTCGCCAACAAAGGTTGTTTCCATTATTTTTGATGTGAGCCAACCTCACTGGTGTGAGGTGGTATCTCATTGTTGTCTTGATTTGGATCTCCCTGATGATGAGCGAAGGTGAGCATGTTTTCATGTGTTTGTTGGCCATCCTTCTCTCTTCCTCAGAGAAATGTCTATTCATTTCGTCTCCCCATTTTTTTATGGCTTCGTTTGGTTTTGAAGGGCTCAGGTTTCTGAGCGCTTTGTATGTTCTAGATATCAGCCCTTTATCTGATATATCAAGTGAAAAGATTTTTTCCCATTCTGTTAGCTGTCTTCTTGCATTAAGTAGGGTTTCTTTTGCCATGCAGAAGCTTTTTAGTTTGATATAGTCCCATTTGTTTATAGTTGATGCTAACGTTTTTGCCATTGGTGCTCCATTCTCAAAGACCCTTTAAGACACAATTCTTTAAAGAAATAGAACAATCAATTATAAAATTCATTTGGAACCATAAAAGACCCAGGATAGCTAAACACATTCTGAAAAATGAGAAGTTGGGAGGTATCTCCTTACCTAACTTGAAACTATACTATAAAGCCATAGTAATAAAAACAGCATGGTACTGGAACAGAGACAGGACCTCAGACCAGTGGATTAGAACAGAATTCCCAGACATAAACTCCCAGATATATAGCCAACTAATATTTGATAAAAGAGGCAAGAATATGAAATGGAACAAAGAAAGCCTATTCAACAAATGGTGTTGGTACAACTGGAAACTCATATGCACGAAAGTGAAAATCGACCCATATCTCACTCCTTATACAAAAGTCAACTCAAAATGGATCAAAGATCTGGAAATCAGACCTGAATCTATAAAGTTTATCGAGAATAAAATAGGCAGAACACTCGAAGACCTTTATATCAAAAGGGTCTTTGAGAATAGTTAAATATCTTATCCAACTCACTGGATAACTTAAATCTTTACATATTAAAAAAAATCATCATTGGGGCCAGAGCAGTGACACAATTGTAAGGCCTTTGCCTTGCATGCACCTGACCTAGGACAAATTGTGGTTTGATGTCCTGGCATTCCATCTAGTCCCCCAAGCCAGGCACAATTTCTGAGTGCAATGCCAAGAGTAACCCCTGAGCGTCACCGGCTGTGGCTCAAAAATCCAAAAAGATATCATTATCATTTCAACTGAAAAGTATTTTTTAACTATATTGCTTTTATTTAGAACTTTAGGAGCTCTATATTTTTAGGAAATAAAAACAATCACAAAATAAAACAAAATAATCTAAAAAATATGGAATACAGCCTCTTTACTGCCTTTCTAGTATTTTATTCTATATTGTATTCTAAATCTTATGACTTTGTGTGCATTTAAATGTTACATGACTATATCTTTACTAATACTGGCCCTTTCCAATTTATTTCTCACTCCTATAACCAAACTTAAATAATTCCCAGCTTTTCCCTGCCTATTCAATACTTATATAACCACCACCCCCCTTTTTCCCTTTTTATCATTTTCATCCTTTGGTTGTTTTTGGACTGTGGAAGAAAAATTGAACATGCAAAAAAATCACCAGGAGGACTTGTGGGACTACATGAAGCTAATTCCAACCCCATGTTTCTAGCCCAGTAGGTTAGGACAGGCCATGAACTTAGCATATCTAACAAATTTGGGAACACATACATACTCTTTGAGAAAAATATCCCCAAAATCACTTTTCCATTTTCTTTGCTCTTTCTAATTCCCAGAAGCTTTTTAAAACCATATAACTATTTTTATTAAATTAAAATGCAGGCTATAAAGAAACGTAAACTAAGAAAGGACCTGAGATTTTCTGTAAATTAACTGAGTTTTTCCAAATGGACTTTACAACATCTATTTTGCTTTTTCAGACATGGTTTATATAATACACAGTTCTAATATCTGTGATGAGTAGTTACGAGTAGTAGGAAAGTGAAATAACATTGTATCTTGAGTTATAAATTTTGTTCATTCTCACTTGAAGCTCTAAATATTTTGCGCAGTAAATACAACCATACAGAACTCATGTAAAAGACCATTATTGATGTACAAAGGCTCTCATGCTTTCACAGAATCTAAGGGGTGGGAGTAATTGTATTAAAATGCAAATTCTGATCCAGCTGGTCTGGGGTAGGATCCAAAACTCTACATGTCTAACAAGCTCCTGGTGCTACTAATGTTTCTGGGCAGTAATTACATATTAAAATAATCATGTTTTTGATACTTTTAATGGAGAAATCCACCATATGCAGCGAGTTCTACAATGTTTTTGACCAGTTTTTAAAAAAATAGAGCACGAGGATGACTCAGAAGGCACTCAAAAGATGATATATTTTGCAGATCAAAACTGAATAGGAATTGAACATAAAATTGAGATCCTTATGGTTCTTGATACTATTTTTTGGTATGTGTTACACATTCATATTGTGCTCATAATTCGGTGGCATCTGTTTAGGAATTCAGCCTCAAAGCAAATATATGGTGTTCAGATGAATGACAGACACCAGGAAGTCTCTCTTGAGGGACAACAGATGGTTGTCAATGGTATTCTGTCAGCTCATTCTCTGTGGTATTTATACACATCAAGAAGATCTGCACGAACAAAACCAAAACTTGGAACTCTCCCCCCTCCCCCTCAACCCTAACTTAGTACATGCTTTCTACTTGGAGTAGGATAGCATTCATTATCTTAGTTTCTCTGGAAACAAATCCTAGCCAGGGAAGGCGATGCACATAGCTAATTAGAAACTATGCTTCTAAACTATCTTTCAAAGAACATAAGCAAGACATTAAAAAGCAGGCTAGAGAGCTACAAGGAACCAAGAAGGTGCTATTTGCAGGAACAGTAGCCTCAATGTGGTAAGTGGGAGCTCAGCATAAATTGCAGCACAGTTGATCTGACCTTGGAACAAAGGAACCAGGCATTGGGACTCTGACTTGGCTTTCACCGTGTGCGGACCTGAGAGTTAATCTGTTGAGCTTCTCCCGGCAAGGTGTGATCCATCAGCCACATTCAGTTCCAGAGAAGGTCCAGCTGTGTGCCAATAGCAGTAGCTCTCACCAAAGTTCAGGGATATGTGCATAGAATCATGAAAGACCCCCTTAGCAGAGCCCCAGCGGTAGCAACTCTAAGAATGGATAAGGTGAAGAATATAGAAGACTTGAAATACAATATAGAATTAGAATATATAGAACATATTCTATATATCTATTAAGATATATCTATATCAAGATATATAGAATATAGAATTAGAATATATATTATATCTAATTTATATTCGAATATATAGTATATAGAATTGAAATAGAATATAGAAGAATTGAAAACCTCTTTCCCTAAAGGAATAAACGAACCCTGTCTTCATGCCAGGAAGTCCTTTAGGAGGGCCACTGAAGTCAGAGACAAAGTTCCAAACTTGGGATATGAGAGAAGCAAATGGCTAGCTGAGTCTGCTCATTACACAAGAAACCAGAGGACATGTTTTCAGGACCCAGAAGCAAATCTGGAACACCAGCCAGGAAATCACCAGAGAAAAATAAGAGAAATGTCCTGGACATCTTGTTGGCCTGACAATGCAGTCCCTGTTCTGTAAATGTTTCCCCAAGGGAAAGTTTGGCAAGCCTATAGCCATTTTATGGGGTTTTCTTTCCAGTTATTTTTCCTCAGGCTTTACATTCTCTAACTTTGTGCTCTCCTAGGAAATCAAAGAGAGCTTCTGTCCTGTGAGATGACAAACATCTCATATTCTTGGCACCATCTCAAGAATGAGCAAATGCTAGACTTTCAGACTTTCATAACTAAAAGATAACCAAAACTTAGAAAACTATTTACTGCTTTGAGGAGAAATAAAAAGGTTAGCTATTAAAATAAAAACTCTGATGTTTATGCATTTTTAAAAATCATATGAATTTTCAATCTCATATCTTTCTGGTTTTAAGTGAATTTATGCATGACAACATTCAACTTATTTTTAAGTGCCCTAGCCATCACCAATATTTTCTCCTTGGGATATACACATTTTGAGCATCTCTTTTGTGATGAAATTGTGTAATGGTTTCCAGTCTTGGAATACAAAATCCTTGGAGAATTGAACAATGTATTCAGTCTGTGCACCACCTTAAAAATGAAATTTTAAAAGAAGAGGCAGTCTTCTATTTGCGTGGAATAAAGAGCATTGTCTAGACAACTTCCTTCAGGCAGAATAAAGAGTGTCCTGCAGAGCTAGATGGCCTACCCTTTGGGAAATGGGCAGTCACAGACTCCTGAGGGTTCAAAAGGAAGGAACGAGATGGCTTAGGAGAACCTCCACATCTTTTGTTTCTCCTTGAATGTTTCATTTTTTTTAATAAATAAATTCATGAGTTGAATCACCACAAGATACACAGCTACAAAGTTGTTCATGATTGCATTTTAGTCATAGAATCTCCACATTCTGACAGCAGTTCAGATCATCAGACCTCTCTGGGCGATCCCTATAATGACAGATGACTGACACTTGGAAATTCAGAGAACAAATTCGTTGTTCTTTTTATATTTGGACCCAGTAGTTGCTAAATGATAGAACTTTTGGTGTGCTTTTGAACCTGCCCTATGCTATCTTCCACCTAGTTCAATATACAAGCCCTCAATTATTCCAGCTTACTCAAGCTAAAAATTAGTTTAGATATCTCTGCTTCATTTATGGTCCAAATCTCTACCAACTCTTACTTATATCTGAAATATTGTTACCATTACTCTACTCTTGGCCTCATACTCTGAATATTACTGCCAAAGTGATCATCTCAAAGATGATTCCCATCATTTTGAAAATATTACCAAGATTTTCAGACCCTTGGCCCATACACACATAATACATAGACCACATAATGATTTTTGGTTTATTTTGGTTTTGTTTGTGAGCAACACATAGCAGTGCAAGAAACCACCGTATTTTCACTCCTGACCATAAGATGTACATAATTTTTACAGGAGGAAAACAAGAGATGTCAGGAGACAGTGGCTAGGAACAACCAGCCTGGGAGGCCAAAGTATATTTACAATACTCCAGTCCACAGCTGGTTAAACACTGTGTGTGTGTGTGTGTGTGTGTGTGTGTGTGGTTTTTGGGTCACACCTGGCAGTGCTCAGAGGTTACTCCTGGCTCCATGCTCAGAAATTGCTCCTGGTAGGCACGGGGGACCATATGGGACGCCAGGTTTTGAACCGATGACCTTCTGCATGAAAAGCAAATGCCTTACCTCCATGCTATCTCTCCCGCCCCTGGTTAAACACATTTACCTAATTTTTTTACATAAGAAAATAAAAAAAGACATTTTTTTAAATGCTTTTTCATGAATATTAAAAAGAAAAGAAAAATCCCCTGCTCCTGGCAGCATTTGCTCAATAAGATGCAGACATTTTCCTCCGTCTTTTTTGGGGGGGAAATGTGTGTATTATGGTTTGAAAAATATGGTAATCCCAGCTCAATGCTTTGGGAGTTGCACCTGATAGCATTCAGGAGACCCTGTGGTTCTAGATATTAAACTTGTACCTCATGTTATGCAAAGCATGTGCTTAGCCTTTTGAACTTTTTCTCTATAAAGCTATTATGTATTTAATCACCTTAGTTAATACCACTCCACATGATCTGTTCAACACAAAGACATACAGACCTCTGATGCATAGTAGGCATGGGGTCTTTATCTTGGGGTCTTTATCTAGAAGATTGTCTCCCTAGTATCTGCCTGACTAAAATTAAGCAAATATTTATTCAAAAGTCTTCTTATAAAATGTTCTTATTACCTGAACTATTGTACTATTATGGAGCAGTCTTTGGTCTCAGATTCACCTGTTTGCCTATCCATTTTTAAGCTCCAACTATCTATTCTTCCTCTCAATTATGTGAGTTAGCAACTCTTCCTAAATGAAGTTTGAGGGCTTAAATAGGCCAATATTCATTTCAATTGCTTACAGTCATATCACCAAAAAAAAAATACACTGATATGCTTAAATTTTATTTGACTTTAAGTAATCATTGGTTTATAGGTGTATATTACGTTTTTATGTCTATATATATTTGCATATATATATATATATAGGTTTTTATTAGGTCCATTATTCTGGCTTACATGAAAGACAAAGCTCAGAGCACCACAATAACTATAAAATATTAAGTACTCAGATGTTGAAGTTTCTTATTCATCTAGAGGAATTAAATTATTTAATTGACAGTACAACATTCAATGATTAAGAAGAACAAAATGGAACCATGTCCATATTTCTGGGTCACTTGCTTTAACAGTACTTTAGGAAAATATAAAAAACAGGTTTACAATAGCCTTATGATTTAGAAATTCTGATAATAATTTTTCTTGACATATAAATGAAGGCTCCAACAACTATTATTCTCATTTACTCAAGAATTTTGTCTGAAGGGCGATTGCAATGTCTGAAGGTAAACTTGTATTTAATGGTAGGAAAGTAAGGATTTAGGATTGAACTTGAAAAATACTCAGAGATTGCTTATAGCTCTGTGCTCAGAAAGGTATGTAGGGGATCATCAGGGGTACCAGATATTGAATTAGACTCAGCCACATGGAAGACAAGCTTCTTCAATTTAGTTAAATTGGTTGGAAATTATTCAAGTTTGAGAATATTTACTAGGTAAAATTGTCCATGAATATTTGAGAACTAAATGCTACTGCACATGAGCTTAACATACTTAATTTCCATTCCCCAAATGATTGGGCATTTAATTTCTTGTAAAACTAAAGAGCCTGTATTAACCAAATTGACCTAATTGATATTTATAGAACATCTTACCTAATAGCTGCAAAATATATGTACTCTCAAATCAAATACAAGCAGTAGGTTTGTTAAGATACATACACTAGACACTGGATCATAAAACACATATCAATAAAACAAAATGAAAACTAAAAATATAAACTTCAAGTCACTAACATACTACAGAGTATTCCTTTTGTCATGACAGAATTATTTTTAATAATAAAAGAGATGATTGAAAAGGAAATATATGGAAATTAAACAGAACAGTCAAATATAGTCATAGGTAAAAGAAGATTTACAATGGATATCAGTTACTTTGAATTAAATAATAAAAATAAGTAGTGTAACTCAAAGGATTTTAAACAAGAGGCAAGTTTTATTCAGGTATTTTAAAGAAATGGGCCAAATATTTTTATGTGAATAAGAAATGGAAGGACTCAAAACCTTATTTAATTCTCACCTGCATGCTTGTAGTAGTTTATCATTCGGTCCCTTGGTTCTGGGGGTGTGGTGGGGGAGGTGTTAGAGCCAGTCGCTGAGAGTATTCACTTCCTTGTCATGATTTTATCTGTAGAGAGGATAGAAAAGTAGGAAAGACATCACTTCACTTTTAGAGTTATAAGACCACTTAGCTAGCTGGTTCACCTATGGAAGGATAACCTTGGTTTTCTGAAAATTAATGAGCCCAAGTCTCATTTAAATGAAGTCAGGACAAAAGAAATGAGCCTAAGCTCATTCCTCACAAATGCACATTCAACACTACTACAAGATCCAGTGGAAAGACACATGTGTCACAAAGTGAAGTTGTACTGCCCCAGGGACAGAAGCTGGTTCTCCTGGTCAAAATCAGCTCATGGGGCCGGAGAGATAGCAGGGAAGTAAGGCATTTGCCTTGCATGCAGAAGGTCAGTGGTTCAAATCCCGGCATCCCATATGGTCCCCCGTGCATGCCAGGAGCGATTTCTGAGCGTAGAGCCAGGAGTAACCCCTGAGCACTGCTGGGTGTGACCCAACCCACCCCCCAAAAGATCAACTTATTCAGTGAGAGAATATCATAACCCAGTCAATGAAGTTATTGTACTTCCCAATTCTGATTTCCTCTAAGTGCCTCTTCATTTATAACAGCCCTCTAAAGTCTGTTAAAAAAACACTTCTATGGTTCTAAGGAAGTAGGGCATTTCTTAACCTAGAAACTGCATAGTACATATTGTGTTTTGTGGTTGTTTCAAAATAAACCCCCCTTTTTCTTGTGAAATAACAGCTTATATATTTGAGGTCAAATGAGCCTACCTAGCCTTGAGCCTGGCCACATGAACTTTCCCATTACCTCCACAATCTCCACTTAAGCCTATCTTGTTTCTGTTGGAATATGTAATAATACTTAATTGCACTGCAAATGAGACTTTCTTCTATTTGTTTGTTGACTGGATCCTTTGGACCCACCAGTTTCTATGTTTCTTATTCTGTGGATCTAAAGAATCTAGGCAGTGTCAGGAGTTTCTGAGATGTCACTGAGATAATACATAATAGTTAATTACATCACATAAACCTTTTGTTTTGAGTTTTTGTATTGTAACACAGAGGGCAGAGAAACACTAGCTTCCTAAATATTAATGATTTACTTCCCTGCAGTTATAAAAGTTACTATGACTACGTAATAACATAAATTTTGAAGAGGAAAAAATTCTCTAGGGAATTAATGATTACAAAAGAGCCCTCAAACTGAGGCTGAAGACTAAATTCATATCTCATCTGACAAACTTAGAGCTTCATTTAAATATGCCACAGCCCATGGTCAGGGGTCATTGATATAAGTGCAATGCCCTGGGGCCAGAGCAGTGGCATAAATGGTAGGGCTTTTGCCTTGCACATGGCTAACCTAGGACAGACAGTGGTTCAATCCCCTGGCTTCCCAAATAGTCCCCCAAGGGGAAGCGATTTCTGAGTGTATAGCTAGGAGTAACCCCTGAGTGTCACCAGGTCTGCCTCCAAACCAAAATAATGATGATGATGATGATGATAATAATAATAATAATAATAATAATGATAAGTAAGTGCAATACCCTATCCCCTTGCAATTAGATGGAATCCTGTGTTTCATTCTCACCAATGGACTGTGAGCAGTGATGTGGGTCACTTTGTGATCAAGGAGTGAAAAATAGGTAAAAATTGTTTATTTTGTCTTGCTTTTCTCATCTGTCTAGTGCAAAGATTCCAATAGAGAGTGATTGTAGAAAACAGTGCTTTTCTGTTTTCAAAAATAAAACTTCAGGGCCTGGAGAGATAGCACACAGCGGCGTTTGCCTTGCAAGCAGCTGATCCAGGATCAAAGGTGGTTGGTTCGAATCCCGGTGTCCCATATGGTCCCCCGTGCCTGCCAGGAGCTATTTCTGAGCAGACAGCCAGGAGTAACCCCTGAGCACCGCCGGGTGTGACCCAAAAACCAAATAAAATAAATAAATAAATAAATAAATAAATAAATAATAAATAAATAAATAAAACTTCAGGGGCCGAAGAAATAGCATAAAGGGAGGGCATTTGCCTTGCATGCAGAAGGTCATTGGTTCAAATTCCAGCATCCCATATGGTCCCCTGAGCCTGTCAGGAGCGATTTCTGAGAGTAGGGTCAGGAGTAACCCCTGAGCACTGCCGGGTGTGACAAAAACAAAAACAAACAAAACCTTCAGATATAGCACAGCAAACAGGGTGCTTGCCTTGCCCACAGGTGACACAGGTTAGACCCATAGTACCCCAAATGATTCCCAGAGACCACAAAGGGTGATCCCAGAGTGCAGGGCCAGGAACAAGTTCTGAGAACGGCAGGTTTTGCCCCACAAAGACAAAAACAAAATTCAATTTAAAATAAATAAAACTCAGCTGTGCCAAAGCTCTGCTGCCCAGAGACTGCTAGGAATAATCCATGAGCACTGCCAGCTTTGGCCCCCCAAATAAAAAATAAATAAATAAACAAATAAACATAAATAAAGCTAAGTTGGGAAGATGCTAAAAGTAATGTACCACATGCACTTCATAAAGAAGTTTGGGTTTAATCTCTTGTTTCATGTGGCTCTCTATGCAGTGCTATAAATGATCGCTGATCATGGAACCACTCCTGGAAACTTAGTAGATAATGACTCAAAAAAAGAAAAAAGAAAGAAAAGAAAAAGAAAGAAGAACCAGAGAAATAGCACAAAAAGAAAGGCACTTGCCAAGCATGTTGCTTTGACCTTGACACCAGGACCCTGATTCAAATCCTAACATGATCTCTCCAAATACTGTCAGGTCTGACAGCCCCTGAGATAAAGGCAGGTGTGATTTCTGAGTATAGTTGGGTATGGCTCAAAACAAAAAAGAAATAAAAGCAAAGATGAGAAAAGAAGAGAATAAAGAGAACAAAGAAAACAAAAGAAAAGAAAGAAAAGAAAAGAAAAAAGAAGAGAAAAAAGGAAAAAGAAAGGAAACCTCTATAATGACAGATTTTGGAGGGGTTTTTGTTGTTGTTGTTGTTGTTGTTGTTATTGTTGTTAAAACAACTTATCTTAGGGTCAGAGCAGTGGTGCAAGTGGTAGCCTTGCATGCAGCTAACCTAGGACTGACCTTGGTTCAATCCCCTGGCATCCCATATGGTCACCCAAAACAGGGGCTATTTCTAAATGCATAGCCAGGAGTAACCCCTGAACATCACAGGATGTGCCCCCACCCATAAATAAATCCACAATTTATCTTGAATGGCTAAGTCCATACTCTAAAGTAGTGTGTAAGCTTTGTTAAATGAACTAAATTTGTTAAGTATTTAGCAAATTTTTAACATTTATAGTGATCCACTGTGTACAAAAGTGTGTTAAGTACAACTTAGCAGTATCTTGCCACTCCCAGACCAGAAACTGGAATCAGAGTAAGAACAGTTATTGACTCCTACTTCATCCCAGTTCACTTACCAAAATTTCTTGGATCATTGCTAACATCCAGTTGCTGTCTTCCCAAGACCACAGTAACCTAATAACCTAATAGTAATCATCCTTTCCATGATAGTCTATGAGTCTTTGCAATTCTGTAGGAGTAAAAAGGTTGAAATAAATTTATAGCTTTCTTTTTTTATTTGTGTTTTATTTGAGGAGGAAACTCACAATCATCAGTGCTGGGAGGGGGGTGTTATTCTCATTTGCGGGTTATTCCCAAATGTTTGTAGACCCTGACAGTGTTGAGGTTTAAAACCAGGACTTCAGCATGTAAATCTCAGAGATCTATTTTTTTTCCAACCTAAATGCCACAACCTGAAACCATGTTACAATGATGTATTAGGAGCTATTTCTGAGCAGACAGCCAGGAGTAACCCCTGAGCACCGCAGGGTGTGGCCCAAAAACCAAAAACCAAAAAAAAAAAAAAAAAAAAAAAAATCTAACCTGATCTCTCAGTCCTCGGTTGCAAATTTTTTCAAGATTATCCTTATTTGACAGAAGTCCTGCTGTTGCCATCATTCACAAGAACTATCATGCAGGTGCTAGTTTCTATTTGCTTCACTGGTCCATGCCTCTCACTGCTCCAGTTGAATTGGGAACATTTCCTTATACAAATCTTGTTCTGGGAAGTTCTGTGACCCTTTCCCATTGATTTACTGTTCCTGTTAGCAAAGAAGTTTTTCAAGCCTCAGGTCGGTATTGACTTTGGTGTCTTCCTGTAGGCCCCTTATACATAATATCTTTTATTATCCTGGCTGCATAACCATATTTACATAGCCTTTAGAATTACACGTATCTCTTGTCTCTTATGAGATCCTGGAAGCAGTTTGGTTGCTATCTATATTTACAATCCTACATTAGGATAATATAGTATTTATCATATTTTCTCTTTATCATCATGATCTTTTTTTTTAATAACCTTTTTATTTTGGTTTTTGAGTCACACCAGGCAGTGCTCAGGGGTTACTCCTGGCTCCATGCACAGAAATTGCCTCTGGCAGGCTCAGGGGGCCCTATGGGGTGCCGGTATTCGAACCAATGACCTTCTGCATGAAAGGCAAACGTCTTACTTCCATGCTATCTCTCCGGCCCTTATCATCATGATCTTTATTAAACAACTTGTTCAATAAATATTGAATAAATAACTCTCAACAGGATCATATATAGTGTTAACATCAAATATAAGAAAAACAAGGGCTGGAGCACTAATACAAAAGTTATGGTGCTTCCCTTGCACATGGCTGACCAGTTTCAGTCAACAGAAATTCATATAATCCTCCAAACTCTGCTAGGAGTAACTCCTGAGTGCATAGCTAGGAGAAACCACTAAGCATCACTGGTGTGACCCCACCAAAAGTAAGAAAAACATTAAATGGAGATCAGAACAGGCAATATATAAATGCTGCATTAAGTAATGTAGCTTTAAATTTGTATTCTATGAGAAATTGTGGTAGGTTACAAAAAAATTATTGGGGCTGGAGCAATAATTTTATGGGTAGGGCATTTGCACTGCATTTGCCTGGAAAACCTGAATTCAATCCCCTCCATCCCATATGGACCCCTAAGTCCACCAGGAGTGATTCCTGAGTGCAAATCCAGGAGTAAGCCAGTAGAACTTTCGGGTATGATCCCAAAACAATAACAGAAACTAAAATACAAATAAACAAAAAAGAATATTATACATTTTGAGAATGATAAGTTATTCCAAAGTGTCCATATAGGTGATCACTAAATATAATCACATATATCTTTATGAGAGGACCAGAGGGACATAAAGTTCACAAGGAGGTAAAGGCAACACAAAAGTCATGATGAATGATTATTTTCTTGAGGTTTACTTTTGCTTTGCTTTGTCCCTTGGTTTTTTGTTTTTGGACCATACTCAGATGTGCTCAGAGCTTATTCCTGGATTTGCACTCAGTGATCACTTCTAGCTGGGATCAGAGGACCATACTGGGTGCTGGGTATCAAATCCTAGTCTGTTGTACCCAAGACAAGTTCCCTACACACTGAATTATCTCTCTAGCCCAATGATAAATAATTGGACTAATGTGGCCCATAGAAAATTTAAAAAAAAAATCAAGAAATGCAATATCCCCTTGATCTTCCAAAGGAAGAAAATCCCTAATGTTACTTAGGAATTCTAAGTACCAGTGACTAGCCCAGTGACACCAACAACTTCTTACTTTCATAATCAAGGTCCTTAGAAAAGTGATACAGAGGAGTTATATACCCAGACCATAGCATCAAAAACACTGAAAACATGAAATCCAAACTACAACAACCAAACTTAAAATTGTGCATGTGGAGGATACAGTTTTTTTTTTTGGTGGTTTTTGGGTCACACCCGGCAGTGCTCAGGGGTTATTTCTGGCTCCAGGCTCAGAAATTGCTCCTGGCAGGCACGGGGGACCATATGGGGTGCCGGGATTTGAACCGATGACCTCCTGCATGAAAGGCAAACGCCTTACCTCCATGCTATCTCTCTGGCCCCGGAGGATACAGTTTTAATGGGAAGAAACATGTGAGCATTAATGGAAGGAATGGTGGTAGCTCTGGTATTAGCACATTTCCTGAAACTCAGCTATGAATAATTTTAAATCATAGTGATCTAAAAACTATTTTACATGGTTACTTCCAAAACAGAGAAAGTAATTTAGGCCACAAAGTTTCCGGTAATATGCTACATCAATCTCAAGAATCTAACACAAGACTAGAATGAGAATGAGGTCTATGTTTTCTCAGTTGCTGGAAAATTATTCAGGCAAGTGGTAGAGTTAGAAATTGATCTTGTGGTAATTTGTAGATTTTATTAGTTTAGACATTAAATGTTCCATGGATATTATTTATATGAGCAAAAGTTTAAAATTAGCCTGAGAATAACAAACGCATAAATTATGCTAAAACTAGCTGGTTTTTTTTGGGATATATTAACCCAGCATGGAGAGATGGCTCAATGGGCTGAGCTGAGCACTACAGTATAGTGCAGGAGGCCTGGGTTTAATCCTAGGCACTGCATGTTTCCCTTAGTAATACTGAATGTGCCTGCTGAGGAATGTTGAAAGCAAAAAAAAAAAAAAAAAAAGGCAGGGAATAACTCATAAGCACTTCTGTGTGCTTCCAAACAAAAAAAGTTCTAAATTATTAAATTTAGCATTGAATATGTTAGTACTACAAATATGCATTTTTCTCTCACTTAAAATCTAATAAAGGTGTCCATGGGCAGAAAGATGTAGATGGAAGGAGTGTTTCACCCTGACCCTAAGAGGATCTTGCTAATAGAAACTTTGCCATTTCCAGCTGTTGGGTTTTGAGGAGTTATCAGCATACTAATTTCAATATCAGGCGTGATGAAAGAATGAAGAAACATATTGGAAATAATTATTGACAACATATAAATATTTATGTAATTTAAGCCAGGCCTGAAACCTTTTGTCAAAATTATCTAATATTCCAAACAAAATATTTTTGTGCCCATCTTCTTCAACTATTCTTCAAAAATGATAGTACTGAATGATGGAATTAGATAGGTCATGAATGTTACGAGTATTTTCAGAAGAAGTAAGAAAGATAGCTTGCTCTCTTTCCTCCGGGTGCGGATACACTGAGTATTTGCAGTGTGGAAGAAAGTTCTCACCAGAACAGACTATGCTAGTACCTTGAGCTTGAGCTTGCAGCCACTAGCACTACAAGAAACAAAAGTCTGGATTTTAAAAAGCTGTGTAGTGTAAACTATGCTATAGTGGTTTGTGGAAGAAAATTAATTTTCCAATCACATGGCCACACAGAACTTCAAAAGAGCTTGGGAAAGACTGGACATCTGTGAGCCCAGGAGAAAAGAAAAAGGAAACAGTTTGGTGAACACATAATCATCTATTAGTTCTCAAATGTTTACTCTTTCTTTCTTCCCACACAGCAATATTCTCACTCTGGGGCAGATAAAATAGTATCATTCTATTTTGATATTCAGCTAAATTTCTAAATAATAGGTGATGATAGAGGCCACAAGATCTAGCTGTGAATCTCTCAAAGCCCAGATATTTATCATATAAAGATGTACATGATCTGTAAACTCCTATAATAATATATTTACATGATGATTTGGCAGACGTAATCAAGTTTCTCTTCAAAAAATTTTACTGATAGGAATATAGCAACAAAGAGACACTGCTTTACAGACATGGAACAATGAACCCTTTCTCCCACCTAAAGGTCCAGAGCAAGATGTCAGGACATTCCTTGATAAACTCTGATTCTGCTCTTATGAGCAATCCCTTATTAATTCAGGTTTCCCATATCCCCAAATCTGTCCATAAATTTATTACCCTATTCAAGGCGAGAAGATAATATAGATCCTTTCTTAGGGAAACAAAACTTGTGTAGTCAGACAACATTTAGGTTACTAACATTTGCCTTGCTTAATTTTATTTTTTACCTCAATATTTATTTAAAAAACCAGGCAAAACACAGGAAACAATGGCTTAAAAATCACAGTCAAGTTCCCTCTTTTATGTATTTATATTTTAGAGGAGATAGAGAAAACTGTTTTCAAGTTCAAACAAACCAAACTTTCTCAGTTCTGGCTCACACTTTGGTTGGCAATGCAAGTGCTCCAGCAAAATGCCTCATGCTCACGTCACTACATAGTTCTGATCCTTAACATAGATCTCAACTCTGTTTATACAAAACAGACCACTTGCATCCTTGGCCAACAAGTTTTTTGTTTTTCCTCTTCTCCCCTCCCCTCCCCTTCCCTTCTCTCCCCTCTCCTCCCCTCTTTTTCTCTCCCCTCTATTCTGTTCCTCTCTTCCCATCCCCTCCTTTCCCCTCCCCTCCTCTCCTCTCCCCTTCCTTCCCTCTCCCTTCTGCTCTCCTTCCCTCCTCCTCATCTCCTCCTCTCCTCTCTCTTCCCCTCCTCTCCTCTTCTCTTTTCCTTTCCTTCCTTACCTCTTTTCCTTTCCTCCCTCCTCCCCTCCCTCCCTCCTTCCCTTTTTCCTCCCATTCTTCTTTCATCCCTCCTGCCATCCATCCCTCCTTCCTTCTTTCTTTCTTCTTTCTTCCTTCTCTTTCTTTCTTTTTCTTCCTTCCTTCTTTCTTTCCTTCTTTCTCTCTTTCTTTCTCTCTTCCTCTCTCTCTTTCTTTCTTTCTTTCTTTCTTTGTTTTTCTTTCTTTCTTTCTTTCTTTCTTTCTTTCTTTCTTTCTTTCTTTCTTTCTTTCTCTTTTTCTTTCTTTCTTTCTTTCTTTCTTTCTTTCTCTCTCTCTCTCTCTTTCTTTCTTTCTTTTTCTTTTTTCTTTCTTTCTTTCTTTCTTTCTTTCTTTCTTTCTTTCTTTCTTTCTTTCTTTCTTTCTTTCTCTCTTTCTTTCTTTTCTTCCTTTCTTCTTTTTCTTTCTCTTTCTTTTCTTTCTTTCTTTCTTTCTTTCTTTTTCTTTTTTCTTTCTTTTTCTTCCTTCCTTCCTTCTTTCTTTCTTTCTTTCTTTCTTCTTTCTTTCTTTCTTCCTTCCTTCCTTCCTTCCTTCCTTCCTTCCTTCCTTCCTTCCTTCCTTCCTTCCTTCCTTCCTTCCTTCCTTCCTTCCTTCCTTCCTTCCTTCCTTCTTTCTTTCTTTCTTTCTTTCTTTCTTTCTTTCTTTCTTTCTTTCTTTCTTTCTTTCTTTCTTTCTTTCTTTCTTTCTTTCTTTCTTTCTTTCTTTCTTTCTTTCTTTCTTTCTTTCTTTTTCATTGTTGAGGGACATAAACCCAGCAATGCTCAAAGCTGACTCCTGGCTCTGCACTCAAGGATTATGTAGCACCAGGATTGAGCCCTGGATGGCCATGTGGAAATCAAGCATCCTACTTCTTGTACTCTGGCCTGCACGCACAATTTTCTTCAGACAATGACAACTACTTTGAGGATTTGTAAAACCATAGACTTAAATTAGGAGAAGATAAAACTGTTCATTCTTTTTGCTTTTTTGTCTCTGGATAAATCACTTATTTCAATTAATTATCTCTGCCTAAAATTTTCCTTAACATGATTTTTCTTTTTTTTTTCTTTGTTAGTTTCCAATTTAATAGTAGGAGTTCTCTATATTTCTCTTGATATTATCTTTTTGTTTTTGTTTTTGTTTTGGGTCACACCCGGCGGAGCTCAGGGGTTACTCCTGGCTGTCTGCTCAGAAATAGCTCCTGGCAGGCACGGGGGACCATATGGGACACCGGGATTTGAACCAATCACCTTTGGTCCTGGGTCGGCTGCTTGCAAGGCAAACACCACTGTGCTATCTCTCCAGGCCCTCGATATTATCTTTTAAAATAGGTTGTTTTTAAACTATTTTGATTATGCTGCATTCTATTTGTAGTTTCCAATACACAAAAGTACTCACATTTTTGCATGCTTCCTTTAGAACAGCTCTCAGATATCTGGTTCCCAAGACTAGTAATAGTGTCACCTAGAAAGCCATTAAAAATGATATTTCATACTCCAGATCTACTGGATCAAAATCTCTGGGCATGGCATCCAGGATCTGCCACAATAAGTAGAGTTCCATTGCTCTACATCCACAGGATGGGCTTTTCATGTTCTGAAGGATGGCATCTTACTTTGGCTAGCTAAGGGCACATTTGATATCAAAATAGCATAAAACCAAACAGAAAACTAGGCAACTCATCTTTATGTCATGGTGACTCTTTGCAGTTTGGAAGCAATGTGGGTAATGCTCAAGGCCTACTCCTCACAACGTACTCAGAAGTCATTTCTGATACTCAGAAAACCAGATGGTGCTGAAGATCAAATCTGCACATCCAACATAGCAAAGCACACATACAAGCCCTTAGTGCTGATTTTCCATTAATTTTTCATTTAATTATGCACAAATGCGTCAGTTAATTATGCACAAAGTGAACTTGGTATGTCTTGGTGAAAGATTTTTAAGAACCACAGGCTCATTGGAGATAATACTGTTCTTTTGTGATTTTTCCACCTACAGGTGGTATTGGTGCTTCATTGTAGATGATGTCATTATATGGTCTCATATACTTGGAATTCATTCTCCCCTATTCTATATAATCCAAGAGCTACTAGTATTCATGAAATACCACACTTTTGGTGACTAGGCAATATGCATAATTCAGACCCAGATAAACCTACTAATCTATCCTGGTGATATGAGCAATTCTTTGGGCAAGGATATAGAACTCAAAAACAGTAGCTGAGAATCTATTGAGAGTCAGTAACTGACATTTGGCACCAAAGGTCACAGTTGTCCGCTCACCTTCCAAATTTAAGCAAAAAACCCACATTATCTTTGTTAGATACACAGCAGATTCTTGTTGTAATGACCAAGACCACAAATTTCAGTGCCTTAACAACAAAAGTAATAATTTTTCTATTGTTTTGTGCTAATAATAAATCTTTGATCTTACACGTATTCAGCTTTGCTTTACCATTGAGTTATATGTTCCTTGTGTTCAGACAGAAGATAACCTTCAGCATAGTTATTCTGGCACCGACATGTCTTCCATATGGTGCCTTTATCCTTCTTTTGACTTTACTGTGTCCAATTTTATTCCCTGCATCTGTGGAGTATATGGGAGAAGAGAAAGTATGTGGAGTACACAGGAGAAGAGGATGATACGGTGGAAAATATTAATAAGCAAGACCTAGAAGTAACACAGAACATAATCACAGAATCATATGAAATTACAAGAGAAACTAGGAAAAGTGTGGTATCAGGAAATAAATAAATAGACGTATTGTTCCACAAAGTAAATAAGTGATCCAAGTTTTTATTCAAGATCTACATGTCCTGAAATGGAATGCAACAACATGTTGGTTGAGTTTATGTCACATGAATTAAATCAGACAGAAAAAGGTGAAAATTCCATAATCTCATATGTTGAACCTAAAAATGTTCCCATCCTTTTATTCTAAGCCTGTGTCTACCAGCTCCAAAAGTCCACAAGCTAACTGCACCCCAAAAGATCCTGACACCTATTTATTAGGATCTGAACATCACCCCCCACTTGGAAGGTCGTAGGTGGGAAAGCAGACAGGGAAACAGATATTGAAGAAAAATATCATAAAGGCCTCCATATACTTAACAATGATGCTATTATATTAGGTAGGGTTGATGTTGTTACAATTGGGTGTTTTGTTTGTCTGATTGATCTCTGAGTTCATTTAGAGTTGATTTGGTTAGCACAAATATTGTGAGGGCTTTGTTCTGTTTGTTTGTTTTGTTTGTTTTTTGTTTATTTGTTTTTTGTTCCACCTTCCATGTAAATGAGCGTTTTGCTAATTAGGAAACTCTGGGTTGGAATTTTCTTTCACTTAGTAGTTTAAATATATGATTTCACTATCTTCTTGCCTGATTTGTTTCAAAATTGAAGATCTGGTTTGATTCTTATGTTCCTTCCTTTGTACTTGAGGCTTTTTTTCTCCCTTATTGCTTTGAAGAATTCATCTTTCTCTTTGTTTATATGCTCTTTGGATTACTATATGTCTTGGTGTTGATCTATTAGAGTCCATTTTATTTGAAACTCTTTTTGCTTCTTGGATTTGCATAGCAGCCTCTTTCCAGAGAGTGGGAAAATTCTCTGCTATTATTTCCCTCACTACTTGTTCATCTTTCCTTTTTCCTCCCCTTCTTGTATTCCTAAAAGTCATAGATTATTTGTTTTGTCTTTGTTCATTAAGTACCTTACATTTTCTTCCAGTGTTTTGTCTCTCTTTTCTTTATTGACTTTTTTGTTGTTGCTGGCTTGCACTTTGTCTTCAAGTTCATCTATGCAATTCTCTATGTGTGTAATTCTGCTACTGTGGCTTGCTAGCATTTTTTTTAGTTCCCTTATTTCTTTTTGTATAGGCTACCTCATCTTCTTCTTTGAGTTGGTTGAACTGTTTGTCTATGCATTTCTTAATTTCTTTGCCTAGTGATTCTTTAAATTCCATTGCTAAGATATTAAATGTTGATTTTAGGTTCTCATCTATAGGGTTCTTGTGCTTTGGAGGATTTGGAAATTTGCTAGGATTTCTCTCCATATCTTTAGGTGCTGGTGTCTTCCTTAGTTATCCCATTGGTCTTTCCATAGGGTGGGTTGGGGTGCTGGAGTTTAGGGTGTTTTTAAAAGTGGTCTGGTTAGGGTCAGAGAAATAGCTTGGAGGGTAAGGCGTTTGCCTTTCATGCAGAAGGTCATTGGTTCGAATCCCGGCTTCCCATATGGTCCCCTGAGCCTGCCAGGAGCGATTTCTGAGCATAGAGCCAGGAGTAATCCCTGAGTGATGCCGGGTGTGACCCAAAAACCAAAAAAAAAAAAAAAAAAGTGGTCTGCTTAATAGTGTAAGAGGTGGTTGGAGGTATATCTGTTTTAGGGTTTATTTATTCTAGGTAAGTGAGGATACCCAAGTATGGTAGAGATGTTGCAAACTAGTGTGTTGGGTTGTTCTTTAAGTTTGGGGGGTGTATATTTTCTGAGGAAGAAAGAAGTTGGGTCTGATCATCCTAGGACTGTCTGGTATAGAATGAAGTGTCAGCAAGGTTTGTGAGGCAGCAGGACTAAGGCTAGAACATGCATGTACAGATCTCATTGACCTCTTCTGACCAGAAGGAGTATGGGCTTCTGGCAGGCAATGCTAGAGACACAGTGGGGGCAATTTGAAGAAGGGATTGTTTACATGTGGTCTGTGTTTAAAACCTGCCTTTAGGTTCCCTTGGTGCCACACCCACCGAGGTAGGGTCTGCAAGATTGAGGTGAAGAGAGTTTATAGGGTGTCACATCTAGCTCACCTTAGCTGGAGGGACAGGGAGCTTCTGGGCAGCAACAATTGGAGATGCAGTTGGGACAGTTGGGTGAGGGGCCGACTCTGCTATGTATTCATTGAGTGATCTTAGAAAATTTACTGCAACATTCAGATAAAGTCTAAACATTAAAGTAAAATATAGTTTCTAATCCAGAGTGTCCTGGCAACCTATGTGGTCCCCTGAGTTGGTCAGGGATAATCCTTGAGAACTGAGCCAGGAGTAAGCACTGAGGTCAGCCAGGTGTGATCCAGACAAAATACATAAATAAATTAACCCACACACATCACATCTGAAAAGAAAATAAGATAATAAAATGAAGAAATCTCTTTTGCAAATTGGATATACTGACTAGCTAAATGCAAAACCATGGAATTGGATCATTTTCTCTCACTGTACTCCAAAAATAATTCAAAATAGATTAAAGACTTAAATGTTGGACCCCAATCCATTGAAGAATGCAGCAAAAGCATTTCATGATATTAACTTCCATGATCTACTCAGGAATTCAATTCCAGTGACAAGGGAAACAAAAGTAAAAATAAACAAATGGAGTGGCAGGAAATAGTCCAGGGATCAAGAAACATGCCTTACAGCTAACCCTGGTACTCTTAGCATTGTCAGTTCAATCCTTATAGTTCAGATAATGCCCAGTATTATTTGGGCCACCAAAGCAATGCTGCTATATTGGTCCCTTGATTTGAAAAACCAACCTGCTTGACTGAGAAGCACAGAAGGATTCCCAGAGCTCCCACCTGACCTCCCCTACCCCAAATGAAAACAAACATAAAAATGTAGCACACCAATTGTTACAAACACAAAATGTCATCCTGCTAAACATAAATAAATATTTTTAGGAAATACATTTGGAGAAGAGCTAGTTTCAAATATCTATAAAAACTCACAAAACTGGGGGCTGGAGAGAGCATGGAGGTAATTCAAGTTACCAAGTACATGAGTGGGCTAAAAGTATCTAACATATTAAATGTGGTTTAGGGGCCACGGAGACAGTACAGCAGGTAGGCTTTACATGAAGTCAGACTGGACTCTCTCTTCAGCATCCCACATGTTCACCCAAGATCACCAGAATTGATCCCTGAGTGCAAAGCCAGTAGTAAGCCCTGAACACTGCCAGCTGTGGCTCAAATGTCAAAGAAACAAAAAGATTAGGGGAAGTGTGAAACAAAATAAAAACTGGAACAAGAATTTAAAATGTAGAGCATAGGAAAATCAAATCAGGAAAACATCAAAATTCTCCAAATCCTAACTGGAAAAATTTCAGAGTTAAAAAAATTGTAAACCAAAACAGTAGGAATTGTGAAGCACATTATAGAAGGTGCCTTGCTCACATTGCAGTGGCAAACCCAAGTTCCATCCCCAACACCACATATGGTCCCTGGCCACTGCAAACAACAACAACAACAACAACAAACAGAGCAAAAGGAACAAACAAAAGTTCAGCAAGAAAAAAGACTATGGAAGTCAGTCTTATCAAGGAAATTAGTATCCAAGTGTGACCAAGGAGATAAGTATTATGATAATAACTATGGTTATTATATGATAATAACTTTTTCTACACTATTTGAATTGAATACTATATACTTTTACAGTGAACACTGAAGTTTTGAAATTGAGACTGCACTAGTAGTTCCCAGTGCTAAAAGAGCAATTGGTGATGTCTGATTCTGGTTTCCTGTCTAGTATTCCTATGCTCTGATAGAGGACTACAGAATTTCTCTTACCAGACCTAAAACACTAAGACTGCCTTAATAGAAAATCCCCAAGAGAAGCCTCTTTGATCTGATATATGTAGAGTGTATCTTGCCAGGTATACTTCTCAACTGTCAGCTACCATTTTGACCTTAACTTGCTGATCTTCCCCTATGGTAATCCCTGGGGAAGCTAGATCAAATCATTACTTATACCTGTTAGCAGAGCCTTCCCTTCACCTGTTCCACTAAAATTATCTTCTAGAAGCATCCACAATGTCCTTATTCTTATCTTTTGGTAGCTCCCCATAGACTTTACTATTTTCCACTACTTGGGTTCTGACACATATATTGACATGACAAGTGCCTGCAATCTCCTTGAGTGACCTTTTCTACTTAGATTTCTGATTGCCCCTGAAATTATACTTTTATAGATGTGGTTCTTTGACTCACATTAAAATATAAAATTCCCATTGGATAAGACCTTATTAAGCCTTGCAGGGAATTGCCAATTTACATCTTAATGTGAATTAGATTATTGAAAAATTTCTCTCCTTCAAGCGATCTTTGGTGGGGTGAGGGAAAGGTAGAGAAATCATGATTATCAGATAGAGAAATAAGAGTGTGAGAAAGATTACTGTGGAAATAAGACAAAAAATACAGAAATATTTGTCTGGAGCATTTATTGAGGATGATAACTCCAGATGCCTCCTCTCATTCATCACGAGTGATATATTTTATGCTTTGTTTTGTTTGATTTTAACACAATAAAATTGAATTTTTGCTGCACTATTTCTGCATTGGAGTGATAGAAAACATTTGGAAAGCAAAATAAATCATGGTAAATTGATTTTGATTTTCTCAAAAATCAAGAAGATTTCTCTACTAAGACCATTTGGTCATTTTATGTTAGGGACTAGTCTCAATTGTTCATATT
Source organism: Suncus etruscus (assembly GCF_024139225.1). NCBI lineage: Eukaryota > Metazoa > Chordata > Mammalia > Eulipotyphla > Soricidae > Suncus > Suncus etruscus. Next base: position 2,372,264 of record NC_064856.1, on the reverse strand, counting down.
CCTAAACTCTTTTTTACTGCACGCAATAGATCAACTTCAAAAGATGAATGCCCTTATGTATAAAGGAATACTACTTGGCTATAATGAAAGATGAAGTCGTGTAATTTGTTGATATATGGATGGATCTGAAAAGTATCATGGAGTGAAACAAGTCAGAAAGAAAAAGGCCAGCCACAGAATATCACTTATATGCAGGATATAAATACACATAGATGGGAAAAAAAACATGCCCCAAAACAAAGGAAATAAAGAGCAAGAATCTAATGTGGGTGTAGGGAGGATAGGTAAGGGAAGGAAGCACTATGACAATTATAAAGGTAATAGTCACTGAGTGCTGAAAGGAGGTAAAGGATATACAAGACACCTTATCAGTAACAATATAGTAAACCATAGAGGCAGGCTGGGGGAAGGAGGGAAACCAGGGACATTGGTGGAGAGAAGTAGACACTGGTGAAGTAACTGGTATTGGAACATTGTATACCTGCAACTAAATTAAGAGGAATTTTACATCTTTGTGATTCACAATAATTAAATTTAATTTTTTTTTAAAAGTACTAATTTTCTATCTCAACCACAGTATAACAAGAGATAGATTTTTTGATGAGCACAATATTTTATGCATTATCTGCATCACTCCACCCTGTCCCCTTTCTTTTTTTAAGAGCCTAACATTTCCCCTTGAGGCCTTCTAGGCCATTGATTTGTAGGCAGTTTAACTCTGAGATACTGTGAAAAAGTTTATGCTTGAGAAGACAGTTCTTTTCTTGGACATTTTGCATTTTTTAATTCTGAGGTACAATTGTTTATTTTGTTTTGTTTTGTTTATTTTAAAGCACTGCTTTTTTTTTTTTTTTTTTTTTTTTTTTTTTTTTTTTTTTTTGGTTTTTGGGCCACACCCTGTGACGCTCAGGGGTTACTCCTGGCTATGCGCTCAGAAGTTGCTCCTGGCTTCTTGGGGGACCATATGGGATGCCGGGGATCGAACCGCGGTCCGTCCTAGGCTAGCGCAGGCAAGGCAGGCACCTTACCTCCAGCGCCACCACCCGGCCCCTAAAGCACTGCTTTATACAGGCTGCCTAGCTACCCAAATATTTAGGATCTCTACATAATTGTTTGTTTGGATGGGGTTTGTTTTTGGAAGGAGTCACACCCAGCAGCGCTTGGGGTTACTCCTGGCTCTGCCTCAGAAATCACTCCTGACAGGTTCAGGGGACCATCACAGATGCTGGGATTCGAACCACTGTCTGTACTGGATCAGCTTTGTGCAAGGCAAATGCCTTTCCACTCTGTTATCTCTCTACCCCCTAGGATCTCTGCTTAATGCTTCAGTTCCTGACGTTCAGACTACTAGGGGTCTTAAGGAGCCTGCTGGCGTATACAAATGAAACTGAAAGTAACAAACAAATAAATCAGCAGTGATCAGCAATCTTTGGTTCTAACAGCAGGGCTGGGGGATGGGGAGAAGGAGAATTAGATAAAGCTGATTCTATAAATGAACACAGTTTGAAACTAAATAAAGCTAATCAGTATTGAAGAAACTATAGACAGAATGATTTCTAGTACTACATTATGGAACATTTGAAAGTTGTTAAGAAGAATGAATGCTAAGACGCCTCCTCATTACAAGAAATTTGACATTTTTCTTCCTTTTATTTTTGCACCTATATGAAAAGATGTATGTAAGCAAACTTGGTATCCATTTCGCAAGGTTGGTTATTATATTCTGCAACAAAAATGCTACATATCAATTATATCTTACATACTAGAAAAATATGATATACTCTCAATATATTTCATTTGTGTATTTAGAACCTTCACATCCTTTGCAGATTAACCAGAGGTAAGATAATTGTATTAATTTAAAGATGCTGCTATCACTTAAACATGAATAAAAGACTGTGACACAGCTCTAAAATATAGGTGAAAATAATCAGACAAAAATTCACATTATATAAGTCTTCAGGAATATATCACTGAGTAAAGGTGTTACATCTGTGGATTAAAACTGGTGTTGAGGAACAGAGTTCGATTCACACTGAGATTGGGAATTAATTTTTGTTTTAGTTTTTGTTTTGTTAGTGTCCCAAGCTTACCCATGAATCTGTGTACAGAGATCTCCCTGGGCTGGGCTTGAAGGACCCTATGAGTTGCCAATGATTGAACCTGATTGGCCATGTGCAAGGAAATCACCATTCCAGCTGTACTACTATATGGCTCCAGTAGGCAATTCTAAAATCAGAAGTGATAATTACTTACCATAGAAAAGCACTATGGTAAAACTAAAATTCTTAAGAAATGTAGCTGATTTTACCAAATAATAAATAAAAATTTAAAATTGACACCATGACTGATTTATTGGCATAGAAACTTTTCTGTGTTTGAGTCCTGTGGTTACCAAATTAAGGATATCTTTATTTTTCCCCTACAAATGGTCATACTTATTCAAGAAGGTTTGGAGGTCCAGGAGAAAATGGATTCCCAAGTTCAGAGACTTTCTCAACTTTTCTCATTTTCAGAACACACACAGCAGCAGTACAGACTACTCCCCCCCAAAAAAAAGTCATTTGTGTAAAACTGTTTCCAATGCACATACTGTCTACAATTAAATAAGAAATGTCAATATTGTGTTTACCTGAATAACACCATAAGTCAAGTTAAACTTTAAAAAGGAAAAAAATGAGGGACCCAGGATTAGTAGAATGAGTCACTTGCCTTAAATGTCCTGAGACCCATCACTATAAGAGAGAAAATGATTGTGGTGGGAGAGGGGTAAAGGGGAGACATATGTTGAATAATCATTCCAGGTGACCCTGTAAATTCAATGAGCCATTGCGTAGGCATATGCTTGAGAAACCTGAAGATAGTTCATATAAGGACTGAAAGAACAGGGGCAAGGTGCTTGCTATTCATGCTAGGAACCCTAGTTCAATACTCAACATTACATTTAATCTCCCAAGCACCTCTAGGTGTTACTTACGAGCAAAGAGCCAAGAACCAAACCTAATTTGACTGTGTACAAGACTAGAGCCCTACAAGCTGTACACATTTGAAAGTGTCAGTTGGTGAGGCTCTCCTTACCAGTTCAAATGTTGCTCTCTATAGCACAAACAGTTAGACTTATATTTTCTTGGCAATGTAGTTCTCTCCAAAAATCTTCTTTATGATCTGTTTCCCACAATTATTCTCATGTGAAAATGACCACAATCAAGGTCTTTCTTGTTTATGATTTTATGCTTATTTCACTTTGTTAGCTCAGTACCATGCCCCATCTTCATTTCATGGAACTAGGTTGGGGACTTCAAGGACTTGTAAAAAGAATACCTCCTTTTATTTTATTTTATTTTATTTTATTTATTTATTTATTTATTTATTTATTTATTTATTTTTGGTTTTTGGGCCACACCCGGCGATGCTCAGGGGTTACACCTGGCTGTCTGCTCAGAAATAGCTCCTGGCAGGCATGGGGGACCATATGGGACACCGGGATTCGAACCAACCACCTTAGGTCCTGGATCGACTGCTTGCAAGGCAAACGCCGTTGTGCTATCTCTCTGGGCCCAGAATACCTCCTTTTAATATTAATCTTATGTCCCTTTGTACCACTCTAAACTGGATGCCACACTCTCAATATTTTCTTTGCCTTGAGCTTCTCAACCAATTAGAAGTTGAACCTGTATAATGTTATATAATATTTTCAATTTTATGTTATATTTTTGGAGACTAGAAGATGTACCTTTTGCAAATTTTCAAAGATCTGAGTTTCTGGAATTTATATTCTTTTGCTTTATATAGTTAGCTAAATGTTATCTGAGTTTTTAATCTTCCTTGTAACAATATTGTCAAATGTAGCGAATATTAACAAATTCCAACCAAGTAGAACTACAAGATCTAGTTTTCAACTTCTCCCAGTGAAATTTAAGTGCATTGGGCTCATTTGTCCCCTTTGTAAAGCAGACTGTTAATTCTGAAAGGTGTGTGTATCCTAATGCCTTGAACCTGTGACTAGGCTATAACACAGTACAGTGGAGAATCAACTCTGCAGAATGAAAAACACTAATCCTTCACCTTAATATAGGTACATTGTCTTTCAAAACTCTGTGATCTTAATATAATCTTACGAGTTTTAATAGTATAAGAGGAAAGCAGAATGAGTTGTAGAGATTCAACAGGAAAATGATATGTGCCTCTGCTGGCTTTGTTGAAGGAATAGGAAACCACCTATTAAGGAATCTGGTAAACTTTAAAATCAAGAAATAATTTACAGATCACAATATGCAAGGAACTTAGTTTTGCCAATAAGCCAAACGAGGAGAGCAATGGGTTCTCTCCTAGAGCCTCCACAAAGAAATGTAATCTGCTACTCTCATTATCATCATTATCACTAGTAAAATTACTTTTTATATTTCTATTGATGATTTTTTACTGTAACTTTTGGCCTTTACATTTTTTAAAGTATAAATTTGGGGTAATTCGTTGCATTAGAAATAAGAATTTTATGTATTTTATGTATGTATTTTATGTATCCTTGACAATCATATCAAAAAATGGTTTGAGGGGCCGGCGAGATGGTGCTAGAGGTAAGGTGTCTGCCTTGCAAGCGCTAGTCAAGGAAGGACCATGGTTTGATCCCCCGGTGTCCCATATGGTCCCCCCAGGCCAGGAGCGATTTCTGAGCGCTTAACCAGGAGTAAACCCTGAGCATAAAACGGGTGTGGCCCAAAAAATAAACAAAAAATAAATTAAAAACCCAAAAAGAAACAAAACAAAACAAAAAATGGTTTGATCATACACCCTAATCAATATCTTTCCAGACTCAGATACATCTGCATTATGTCCAGCATGTGATCAGAAAACCTCTATCAAGTATTTTAATTATCTTAAATTTTATTCAGATACCTTACTTTACAAAGTTCCTGACAACAGCATTTCAGCATGCAATGTTCTCAACTCTAATCCGCAAACCAGTGACTGTACCTCTCCATCAATAATCCCAGGTTCCCTACTACCCATTTAAACTCTTTTTGACAGACATATTTTTTAAGTTTAAGTGCTTAAAAACTTAAGTTTTAAGTTTTGGTCTCATGCATAAATTAATCATTTAGTAGCTTGCTGTTGCTATACCCACTTCAATAAAAAGTTCCTTAGAAGGCAGCAGTCAAGTCTCTGCTCCTGCCATGTCATTGAATTGGACATTTAATTCCTTTTCTAATCCCCCTGCTATTCTCACGGGGATAAAATACAATTGATGAATGCTTTATTTAGGCTTCACAGAGTCTGTTATCATGTCTGGGCACCTAATTAAGAATCATGAGTTTTCCTGATATCATGTGTGGAGAAACTGGAGTGAGAGTAGTTAGTTTAATAGTCATTGTCTAAATTCAGTAAAACTGTACCTGGAAAACACCATTGCTTGACCGAATCTCTCATCTGTGTCTATATTTAATTCAGCTTAACTCATTTGTGTTTCCATTTATTCTTATTTTGCTAAATTTAGCCTAAAGGCTGAATCAACCCAGACTTAATGCCCATAATCAGTTGGGTCTGGCTCACTGAAAAGGGGTTGTTGTGCTCTCATAAAATGACATTAAAGTAGAAAAAGAGAAATGTACCCGAAGCAGCTCAGGTCATTAAGTAGATGAAACTAGAGTCATGCTTCCTTGGAAAAACATCAACGCAGTGTTAAAAATAGTGAGGAGCAGTGGCCAAAAGATGTTATCTCTCCCAGATGCATTGTCAAGTCTGCATTTTGGTGCTGGGAGCAATAGGACCACCTTTAGAAGCTTACAGAAGCCATTAGCATTTCAAGTAAATTTAAAGATATTCTGTAAACAGTTGAAAAGATATTATTTGACTTGGAATTCTCAACATTTTGTATGGGAGTTCTCAGAATTTGGTGGGGTGGTTGATGAAGGGAGGCACACTTGTCAGTCGTCTGGCTCTGTACTCAGAAATCACTCCTGGAAGGCTTGGGAAACTATATGAGATGCCTTGGCCAGCTGTTTGCAAGGCAAAGGCTTATCAGCTATGCTATCATATCAGCCCCCAAATTATTTTATTTTCTTTAAATATAATAAATTTATTGTTCCCACATTATGTGTGCCACTTATTCCTGACTGTCCTGCACTGGGAAGCTTACACCCATAGTACCTGCAGGCTCAGGACACACTAGACTAGAAGGACTCACAATGAATGTTCCTGACCTCTTTATTCTTTCAGATGTGTCCAAAACTCTGACCTTTGGCCAACTCACAGCCCTACCCTTGTGCCACTTCTTCTGGCTGGCTTGTCTTGGGAAGCCCTGAATTCATGCCATCCACCTCACTCTGTCCGCCTCACTAATACCAAGTGTTTCTGGTTTCTCAAATACCTCCACAAATACCCTCTCTAGGCAAATGAGATCATGCATTATTTTCTTGTATGAACACTAAAATAGCACGTTAGGGCACTAACATTGTGCCCTAACATTTTAATCTAAATTGTTAGATTAAAAGATTATACAAAATAACTTTGTGCTGAGTTTTCAAAAAAAGTTGAACTTCTTTTGAGTTCAGATCTGAGACTATAGCAGATCTGAATCTCAAATCACAAAATCTGTAGAAAATTGAAGAACAAAGGAATTCACATGCTCTGTAGACAGGGACACCAGTACAACCAAATTATAGAGCTCAAATAAAATATCAACCTTCATTGACGAAGAACTTAAAGCAATGCTCTGTGAAGTGGCCATAAAAATAAGGCGATCAGGCTGGAGAGATGGGCCAGCAGTAAGGCATTTGCTTTGCATGAGGCTGACCCAGGAAGGTCCTGGGTTCAATCCCTGGAGTCCAATATGCAATTTCTGAGCACATAGCCAGGAGTAGCCCCTGAGCATCACTGAGTGTAGCCCAAAACCAAAAAAAAAAAAAAAAAAAGCACAGAATAGTCACCAGAAAACAAAATTCATCCACATGCTGCCTACAGGATATACACCTAAACAAAAATAAAAATATAGATTCAGAGTGAAAGGTTGGAAAACAATCATCTGAGCTAATGGAAGAAAAGAAAACTGGGAAAGCCAGACATATATCAGAGTGAATAGTATTCAACATGAATAAGGTAGAGACAGTGATGGACACTACCCATTTGGTTAAGAGAACAATAGATCAAGAAATAATATCATCAACATTTATGCAACAAAAGATGGTCCAGCAATGTTCATGAAGTTTCAGTTAAAAAGGTTCAAGAAACACATTGATGGAATACAATAGTAGTAGGAGACTACACTTTACCTCTACACAGATCATCAACCAGACAGAATATCAGTTAAGAGACAAGAGCCTTAAATGAGGAGCTAAAAGATCTGGGATTGTTAGATATACAAGACTATTTGTCCCCCAAACAGTAATACATACTCTTTTATAGTGCACATGGAACATTCTCCAAGATAGATCACATATTAGAGCATACACAAACTTATATTAAATTTACAAATATAGAAATCCCATCTCCTTAGGCCATAATGACATGAATGTAAAAATTAAACACAGAAGATGGAGAAAACTTTCAACATATAGAAGCTAAAAAAGACCATGCTAAACAACAGTTGGATCAAAGAGGAAATTAAAGAAGAAATATATTTTAAAATTAATGGCAGTGAAGGTACAAACTGTCACAATCAATGAGATACATCAAAAGTCGTACTGGCTCCCCAGCATTCATAGCATTGCAAGCTTATACTAAGAATGAAAAAAATTCAAATCAACATCATAAACACACAGCTTAAAAATATGTAAAAGAAATAGCAAACAAAACCAAAAAATTGTTGAAGAAGGGAAATAGTGTGGCCGGAGAGATAGCATGGGGCCTTGCATGCAGAAGCTCAGTGGTTCGAATCCCGGCATCCCATATGGTCCCCTGAGCCTGCCAGGAGCGATTTCAGAGCATAGAGCCAGGAGTAACCCCTGAGTGCTGCCGGGTGTGACCCAAAAACCAAAAAAAGAAGGTAAATAGTAAAAACAAGAGCAGAAATTAAAACACCTATAAATCAGGAAAGCAACTCAAAAAATCAATAAAACTAGAGGCTGAAGAGATAGTATGGAGGTAAGGTGTTTGCCTTGCATGCAGAAGGATGGTGGTTTGAATCCCGGCATTCCATATTGTCCCCCAAGCCTGCCAGGAGCGATTTCTAAGCGTAGAGCCAGGAGGAACCCCTGAGAGCTGGGTGTGACCCAAACACCAAAATAAAAAAAAATTTAATAAAAATAAATAAAACTAGGAGTTAGTTCATTGAAAACAATAGAAAACCTGTTTTCTATAAGCCTAGACTTATGAGGAAAGAAAATGAATGTTTAAATAAACTTGATCATAGATGAAAAGAGAAAAATTACAACAGATCCTTCAGAAATTAGAAATATTAAGTTAAAATTTAAAAATGAGAGGTTACTATGAATTTATGATATTAAACTGGAGAACTTAGAAGAAATTGATAGATTCTTAGAATCATGTAACCTCCAAAGCTAAATAAAGAGGAATAAAAAGCCTAAACAGTCCAAATTAAATTCTTAAATTACTTTAAGAATATCCCCAAAAACAAAAGTCCTGATTCAGATGGATTCATTGGTAAGTTCTATCAAACCTTCAGAGAGGAAGTACTACTTTTACTCGTTAAGGTCTTCCAAACATTGAAGACAATTCCCAATACCTTCTATGAAGCTAACATTACACTAAAACTCAAAACAGACAGAGGTATTTCCAGAAAAGATATGCCAAAATCCTTAACAAAATCTTGGCTATCTGAGTCTAACAACACATAAAAATATTATACAACCCAAATTAAGTGAAATTCATCCCAGGGATGGAAGAATGGTTCAATATACACAAATTAATTCACAGAATACACCACATTAGTAAAAGGAAAGATACAAACTACATAATCATACCAATTGATGCTGAGAAATCTTTTGACAAGATTGCACATCCATTCATGATAAAAAAAAAATCCTCAACAAAATAGGGATGGAGAGAACTTTTCTTATGTTACTAGGGGTCATCTATAACCCATAACCATTATTATTTTTTTTTACATCCCATGGTGCTCATGGGTTACTTCCTGGCTATGGGCTGAGGAATCACTCCTGGCTGGCACAGGGTCCATATGGGATGACAGGGATCGAACCAGTGTCAGCCATATGCAAGGCAAATGTCTTACCCTCTGTACTATCACTTTTCTGGCCCATAGTACATTTCTAATGGTGAAAAATTGAAATAATTTTCTTTAAGAACAGGCACAAGCAAGAATTTACACTGTCTACACTTTCATTCAATTTATTACTAGAAATTAGGCAAGAAAGACAAATCAAAGGGGTCTAAATTAAAAAAGAAGTCAAATTATTATTTTTTGCAGATGACATGGTAATGTACATAGAAGACCCTAGAATTCACAAATAAATTTCTTAGAAATGATAAATCAATATAGCAAAGAGCCAGCATCATTGTAAACATACAAAAATTGGTTGTTTTCTTATATACAAAAAATAAATCACAAAAGAGATCAAGCAGTTGGATTTCTTATACAATAGTATTCTAAAGCGTCAAGTATCTAGGAATCAACTTAACTAAAAGTGTGGGAGCTCTGTGCATTGGTAACTTTAAATCACATATTAAAGAGATAGAAGACCTTAGGAAATAGAAAAATATTCCATGCTAGTGAATTGAATCAATATTGCTAAAATGACTATCCTACTTATTTATACATATATTCATTATAAATAAATTCATAGACTCTATTTCATAGATTCAATGCAATTCCCATCCACATTAAGATGCCATTCCTCATGACCTAGAAAAGTCAATAATAAAATTTGTATGGAATCAGAAAACTCTACAAATTCCCAAAGCCACACACTGAATAAATAAGAAATGTACAGGTATCTCATTACCTAATTTGGGATGGTATTATAAAGCTATAGTGATTAAATCTGCCTGATACAGGAATGAAGATAGACCAGAAAGGGTTAGGATCACAAAACCTTATATATGGATAGTTTTTTTTTTAATAAAGTGGCTGAGAACTTGAAATGGAGTAAAGATAGCCACTCAACAAATAGCACTAGGAAAACTAGATAATATGTAAAAAAATTACAACTCAATCCATTCAGACCATTCAGACAAATGTCAATTTATTTTTAATACTATCTTGTTTGTTTATTAATATCTTTATTTAAGCACTATGGTTACAAACATGTTTGTAGTTGGGTTTCAGTCATAAAAACGTACACCCCTTTCACCAGTCCAATCTTCCCACCACCAATGCCCCATCACCTTCCTCCCCCACTCCCTGTCTGTCTTCAAGACAGGTTCTGTCACTCACTAGTATTTAAACCTCATCTCTATAGCCTCTGGGTATTATACTCATGCTATCTTTTATTTTTCTTAAATCTCACAGATGAGTTAGACTATTCTGTGTCTATCTCTCTCCTTCTGACTTATTTCACTCAGTATAATAGTTTCCATCTCCATCCATGTATAGAATAATTTCATGATTTCAATTTTCCTGACAATTGTATAGTATTCCATTGTGAATATGTATTGTGATTTTTTAGCCACTCATCTATTGTCGGACATCTGGGTTGTTTTCAGAGTCTGGCTATTGTAAGTAGCACTGCAATGAACATTGGTCTGCAGAAGACATTTATGTGTTGTGTTTTGTATTCCTAGGGTATATCCCTAAGAGTGGTATTGCTGGATCATATGGAAGCTCAATTTGAGTTTTTTGAGGAATTGTTTTCCATAAAGTCTGGACTACACGGCATTCTCACTATCAGTGAATGAGAATTTTATTCTCCCCACATCCCCACCAGCACTGATTATTCTTGTTCTTGTGATGTATGTCAGTCTCTGTAGCATGAGATGGTACCTTATTATTGTTTTGATTTGCATCTCCCTGATGATTCCTGATGTGAAGCATTTTTTTCATGTGTCTTTTGGCCATTTGTTTTTATTGTTTTGTTTCTGTTTTTTTTTTTTTGGCCACACCCGGTGACGTTCAGGGGTTCCTCCTTGCTATGCACTCAGAAATCACTCCTTATGGGGGACCATATGGGATGCCAGAGGATCGAACCATGGTCCATCCTAGGCTAGCTCTTGTGAGGTAGACGCCTTACTGCTTGTGCCACAGATCTGGCCCCTCTTTTGGCCATTTGTATTTCTTCTTTGAGAAATTGTTCATTTCTTCTCATCATTTTTGATGGGGTTATGTTTTTTTCTTGTAAAGTTCTGTCAGTATTTGTATAACTTAGATATTAGCCCCTCATTTGATGGATATTGAATGAATAGTTTCTCACATTCTGTGGATAGCAGTTGTATATTAGTCACTGTTTCCTTTGAAATGCAGAAGCTTTTCAATTTAATGATGTCCCATTTGTTTATCTCTGCTTCCACTTGCTTGGACAGTAGTAATTTCTTCTTGAAGATGACTTTTGTCTCAATGTCATGGAATGTTTTACCTACATGTTCTTCTATATACCTCATGATTCAGAGTCTGATATCAAGGTTGTTAGTCTATTTATATTTGATCTTTGTGCATGGTGTTAGATGAAGGTCCGAGTCGGCTTTTTTGCATGTAGTTGAGCAGTTTTCCCATCACCACTTGTTGAAGAGGCTTTCCTTGTTCCATTTCTTTTTTTCTTGACCCTTTATAAAATATTAATTGATTGTATGTCTGGGAGGTCTCTCTCTAAATCCTCAACTCTATTTCACTGATCTGAGGGTCTGTATTCCAATACTATGCTGTTTTAATGTATTTTGCTTTGTAATACAATTTAAAGTTAGGAAAGTAATACCTCCCATCTTCTTTTTCCTAAGGGTTGCTTTAGCTATTCATGGATATTTATTGTTTCAAATAAATTTTACGAATGTTTAATCTACTTCTTTGAAGAATGTTATGGGTATAGTTGTAATTAATTAATATCTGTTAAATTCAAAGAGAGTTAACTGAATGGGAAAAAGTTTTCTAATTCAACATTTCAGATAAAGGTTTAATATCTAGACTATGAAAGTATTAATATATATAAACAAAAATAAATGAAAAAATTCTATCAACATACTGGAATAGGAAATGACTATACACTTCTCAGAAAAAATAAACAGATTACCAAAAGGCACATGAAAAGTATCACTTACCATTTGAGAAATCCAAACAAGATAACAATGAGTTATTTCACAGCAGTGAGAATGGCAAATATCGAAAATAGTAGAAACAATCTGTGCTGGAGAGGATGTAGTGAAAAGGGAACTCTCATTCACAGCTGGTGATTCCAAATGTTTTCTGGTTCAACCCCTGTGGAAAGTAGTAGAGAAAGCGCTCACTAAACTTAGAATTCAGCTGCCATATGACCCCCAAAATTTCATTTTTGGATAAATATCTCCAGGACTTAAAAATATCTATTCCAAAGGACATGTGCAATAATTATTCATTACTATAATGAGTATGTTTGTTAAGAGATAGGATCAGCCTTGGTATCCAACAAGATGAGTGAATTATGAAGATGTGATGCTGATACTACACAGCTTCAAGGTACAATGGAATTGAGTTGTATGCTGCAGCCTGATTGAAACTGGAAGAGATTATATAAAATAACTTAAGCCAGGAGTAAAAATAGATAAACTCAGAATGATCTCACTTACCAGTGGTACATAAAATATTTGTATTAGTTGGCTGGAATGTTGCACTGGTGAAGGGGTGTGCACTTTTTGTGATGGCAACACAACTACAAACATGTTTGTAATCATGGTGCTTAAATAAATATATTATTATTAAAACTTTTTGTATTAGGGGATGTAATGTAGTAGAGCGGGGATACCTAGATCATCCTTGACCCAGGAGGAAAAAGAAGAAATACAATCAAGGCAGAAAGGAACAAGATGAGAAATAGAAATAATGGAGAAACAAGGATCTGGGCTTTGGTTATGCTGAGGGGCTAAACCTACAAAGCACAGACTCCACAACAGTAAAACTTGGGATCTTGGCTGAAATCAGGTGACTTTAATGTGTCTGTCAAGGTGGCAGGCAGGGGGTTGGGTAGGTATGTTGAGAGGCAGGGGATCAGTAAGTATAGGACCATGAGTGATGGTATTTGCTACTGGTGGTGGGACTAGTGTTGAAATGCCTAAAACTCAATTATCAATAATTTTGAAAACTATCGTTCTTTAATTAAATTAAAAATCTTTAAAAATTAATAATTTTTAATGTTTTTCAATGTATCTGATATTGATCCCCAGGTTGTCATCAGTGGTTTACCCCTTTAGATGCTTTTATACAACAGGCTTTCAGATATTATCATTTGCATAATTTCTAAATGTCACTTGTGTTAAAACAATATTTTAAGTACAAGTTCTCTGTATTAAATATTCCCATTAAAGCTCATGTTATTTCCCATGATAAATTCTGGTTTCAAAAGATGGGTTTAGAAATGTCTCTACTCAGCATCATAAATTTGAAATATTCCTCATTTATTTCCAAGACTTACAGTTAATAATTTTTAATATCTATCTCTTTCAATTGACTATGTGGGATAATTTAGTTGATATTTCATATTTATGTTCAAAGTGTAGATATTTTGTACTCAATACTATATATATATTTGACATCACACAACCATCTTGCTGGCATTCAGGGACCTCCAGAGTTATATATACCCTGCAGCATTCAGAGGATCAGGTCATGCTGGAATTGAACATGGGCTGCATGCATGCTCCTACTTTTAACATTACTTATTTTATTCCTTCTAAAATATATACCAATGAGTAAATCTTTATAGGAGCAACAGTGAAATTTTCACCATCGTTCTAAAAAGCATAAGGCTTTTCCTTATCTCACAGATAGAGGAAGTACTTGAGCCCCTTGAAGATGAAAAGTCCTTGTTAATGTCTTCTAGAATTTTATGAATTTAGAATTTTACTGCAAGTAGCACATTTAAATTGTAAGAGAATAGGTCACTTACTGTTTCCTTCACTCCCTTTCACCATGTCATTGAAAGAATAACCACCCCTCTTTCTATAAATTTCGGTTCTTACTCCTCAGGACTTGTGACTGTGCTTCTTTACTGGTGAAAGGGACTTGGGAGGTGTGATTGAAATAGTACGTTAAGATATAGGAGCTTATTTTAGAGATGATCTAAATAGGTCCAGTATAATCAGAAGTAAAGGAGGTCAATGTACAAAAGTACTGACCTTCTGTGCCTGCCTTTGGCAATGAAGGGAAAGTACCATGAGCCAAGGAACCAGACTGCCCATAGAAACAGAAATAGTCAAGTGTAGTGGCCGGAGGAATGGCACAGAGGTAGGTCATTTGCCTTGCATGCAGCTGATCCAGGACGGACCTTGGTTCGATCCCAGGCATCCCATATGGTCCCCCAAGCCAAGAGCGATTTCTGAGCACGTAGTCAGGAGTAACCCCTGAGTGTCACCGGGTGTGGCCCAACCCCCCCCCCCCAAATATGAAATATTCAAGTGTATAGAGCATAGTGAGGGAACTGAATCTTGACATGTCATCTTATTTTTAGCTTTGGGGCCATACTGCCTGTACTCAGAGGTTACTCCCAGTGCTATGCTCTTGGCTCACTGTTGGCAGGACTTGGTGGACCATCTGTGGTACTAGTTATGAAACCTGAGTAGTCTCTATGCAAGGCAATTACCTTAACCTTATACTATCTCTTCAAACCCTTCCCCCAAGTCCTCTTGATTTTATCCCAGTGAAAACCATTTTAGACCTTTAATCTACAGAACTTTAGGATAAACATTTTAGATTTGATATGACAATATTTTTAAGTTGTTTATTATAACAGCAACAGGACTCATATTTTTCTCTTTAATATTTTATTTTAAAAATAGTGAATATGTACATATAAAATCTTAGAATGTTAAAAATTGAGAATATTGAAATGATTTATTTAAAAAGTCTCCTAGATGCAGAATAATGTTTCTGATATGCGAGAGTTAAAAATACACAAGGTAGCAACAAAGGGACAAAGGCAATACAACAATGAAAGTGGTCTATAAAATTGATTTGTTGTGTGTGGTGGGGGAAGAGATTTGGAAGGGAGGGATATTAAAGTCCTTGGGAAGGAAGGTGCTGGTTGCAGTGTTGTAAGCATGAGCATGGGTAACCATCTTTAACCACATAGTGAGGTGGTGCTAGAGGTAAGGTGTCTGCCTTGCAAGCGCTAGCCAAGGAAAGATCGCGACTGAGGTTCAATCCCCCGAAGTCCCGTATGGTCCCCCCAAGCCAGGGCAATTTCTGAGCGCTTAGCCAGGAGTAACCCCAGAGTATCAAACAGGTGTGGCCCAAACCCCCCCAAAAATAAAATAATAAATCTAAAATATTAATCTCCTAGGAAAAATTGCCCTTTCCCATTTGCAATGTACTCTAAAGTAAAAGAAAATGTAATTATTCACCTTTAACAAACATGTGGTTAAGGGCTGCCTCATTCAAGGAAGTCTTAATAGGGATGCAAGAAAGGAATGAGAGAAGACATTCAATAGAATTTGGAACTAAAACCAGGTCGTTGGAAGGGCCTGGGAAATAGTTCAGAGGATTGGCATATATTCCTGGTATATACAAGGCTGTGACTTTGATCTCTAGTACTCTAGAAGTGGCCTCAACGGATTCTAGCTGCACTGGATTTGAGCAGCATCCCAAATACCACTGAGCATAAGGGGATATCATCGTATGAATCAACTATTGTTGAGCTCATGGGGCCCACTGAACATTGCTTGGGAGCACTCTTCTCTCCCCAAATGAGTAACAGACAGTAGAGTACAATTTGTAAAAGCAGGTGGTTGAACGTTATAATTAGTATTTTTAAATATTGCAGTATAACTTACATGTGCTTATATTTTGAACACAGGAAAGAGAATTGTCAGCTGTGGGTAGAGAGAGATTTCCCCAGGCCAAAGAGCCAGGGTTGATGGAATGACCTGGACATTTCATATTTATAGGAAGAATTCTCTTGGTGCATCAGAAAGGAGAGAGACTTTGACTTGGAGATGGTTCAAAACTGTTTTTAAATGGACTAGAAAGGGGGAAAGCAAAGCGATGTCACAAAGACCTCAGAGATGACATCTTGAGACTTGTCATATGACATAACAAGAAAATGAGTTGCTAGTTTAGGTCAAGAAAAAGTAAACAGAAGGGAGCAAAGATGGATACTGGATTGCTCAATTGGTTGACAATAAGTAGACAGACAGCTTGCCATGCAGGCATTAGGAATAACATTTTTCATAATATGTGAGAATAAATTATTAGATGGCAAATGTTCACAAGCCAGAACCAACTGATGAATTGAGAAAGTAGATAAAGTAGAGGAATTGAACTACCATTGGACTCATTAAAGGTAGACCAACACTAAACCAAATGCTAGTCAATGTAGAAAAATGTAGAAAAGAAAGTTGCATACAGAGAAAAAGGTGCAATGTATAAAGTGTATTCACAACCTTTAGGGTCAGAAGTCAAACATATAATAAACTAAGTAAAGTAATCAAAGAAACACTAAAAGAAAGTAAGCAAAGCAACTAAAATTGAATGGTGAACAAGAAGAAGAAAAGAAGGAAAAAATGTGGGAATGTAAACTTTTATTATTGCTCAGAACCAGAAATGATAATACTATCTATGTAATAAATGATTGACCATCATATAACATGCCCAAAAGAATTTTAATATTAAAAGGATTTTCTCTGCTTCTATATATAGCATTATTAAAACTGATTAATTCTGACAAAACAAAATAGTGTATAAGAAGCACTACATAAGAAAGACATAAAAAGGTAAATAAGGTGGAAGAATAAAATGAGTTCCTTTCAGTACAAGAGTGCATGGGATAAGGAAGTCAATACTCTCATTATATATCCTCTTTACATCTTTTAATTTTTTAATTTTTGTTTGTATTGTTTAGTTTTTTCTAATATATATTGGTGGGCTTTTTCCTAGAATAAAAAGGACTAAATTTTGTCCTCCAGCATTTCACACCCCTTGTGGTAAGCCAAATAAAGTCTAAGATAATTCTAAGACACTGAGGCCTGTATATACAAACTTTACACAAAGAGGGATTATTCTTTCAATGACATGGTGAAAGGGTGTGAAGGAAACTGTGAGTGACCTGTGCTTGTAAAATTTAAGTAGAAATGTTCAAGGTGATTTGAGAAAATGTAAAAGGTTTAAATTTTTCTCGAGGAGTTAGAGAAGCTGTGTCTTGAATGGAAAGACAAATCATTTAAGATATATTTTGTAAATGAAGTCAGTCAGGACAATTTAATGACTGCTCCTAATGTAACATAAAGCCATGGCAGAAGCCAATAAGGTCTCCTATTTCTTGTTTCAGTCACTCAGTGGCTCACATGACCATTTATTTGTAGTTCAGCAAACACTTTAACTATCTCAGTATATTATCCTGGGGTGTGGTTCACCATTTGTTTTGTAGACCTATCTAGCCATATTCTGGTGATCTTCACTCATGCTCAGTCATGTCCAACCTAGGGCAAAGGCATATGAGCTGCCATATCACAAACAAGTGACATGGCAGTGGCATGAACTGGTATAGTTCCACTCTCTGCCATGGCCATCAGTAATGTGATGTCACATTGTGAGTCAGCTAAGATGAACACTCATTTCTCATTACATTATTTTGAAAGCAGAGGGGTTGTGGCTAGGGCCAGTCAGAATGGCACCTTTGACACCTGTCTAGCTGGGGTCAATTTTAGAGAATGAGATAAACAAGCACACAGGGACTGCCCAAGCCTTAGTGCTGCCTGGAAACCTATCTGTTTATTCAAAATCATATAGCTCCCCCTGCCATTTCCCAGCACTTGAACTTTTATTTAAGTTGACTGAGATATTAAGGACAGTTAGTAAGCACTTCAACACTCAACACACACTTGAAAACGAAGGCTGGAGTATCTCATATAGTCAATCAGCAGTCATCCTTAAAATATAGAAAAAAGGCATGACAATTTCCGTCCTATTTTGTGCCACATTGCCCTCTAGCTCTAAAAGACCCTAAACCCATTTTATCCTATGCTTCCCAGGGCTCACATTTGCAAACTTTGTGTATTCCAAGACCTAAACTGTTTTATCAAGGGGAATGTTCCAAGCTTGGAATTTTCCCATAGGGAGTGGTCAAATATATAAATATCACATCTTTAATGCTTTTTCCCCCTACATGTTTGTTCTAATTGACAAAATATATTAACAATATGAGCAAGGTTTAGTAACTTTTGTTCCCTTTAGTCTAAAGCCTATTAGATAATTGTTTGGATTGCAGATATAGCCCAGTATACAATTCGCAAGGAGCATGTATCATTCACTATTTGTCCCATTCCTTAGGTTTCCTGGTCCTTGTGCAGTGGATAATTTTTCCTAGTACAGGGATTGGCTCTGCCTATTCAGGGGCTGGCTCTGCCTAATATTAGCAGCCTTCTCAGTGACTAAGTAAGCATATGCTATAAAACCTAAAACATTTCTTTGCAAAATACAATTATAAATACAAGGAGAAAAATGTTTTTTACCAAGAGGTAAATCCTAGGTTTTAGAAAGTTCTTTTAAGAGTGAATTAATTTTGTCTTCTTTCTTCAGTTACTAAATATTATTGCAACAATTTGCCTGAAAATTTTGAAATAAAAGTTGGGGTCCCATCATGCCATAATTTTGGGCTCTAAGTTAGAGTAAGTTATGGAGCCTCTCTGAGAATTAAGATTTAACTAGTGATATGATTGTATCATATAATTAATTAAGCCATCTACCTGTACAGTGAAAAGCCATTATTTTTATCCTGACTAAGATGAACCTAAATAGTAGGAATAATTGATAAAAAAAGACCCCAAACATTTATTTCTGTGTGTAGATGAACATTTTAGGCTTTCTGAGCCAGAGCTGAACAACAAATTGAACTGACTTGTATTTTGCTATGATTCCAACCACATAGAGTTAGTGAAGGAACGAAAAGTACATTGAGTCTTATTGAATGCACGATTGATATTTATATTGTAAGCCTGTGTATTTTTCTAATCTTGTTGAAGCATAACAGAGATTGTAGGAAAAAACTATTGTACTTACAAATCTTATTTATTTATATTTAAAAATTGGAAACAATTATAAAATGCCATTTGGTCAACAGTTCCACAATCTTATTAAGATATTCTATATGCTTTTTTTATATTTCACACAACTGCCTTAAACATGAAGTAAGCAGGATCAGTACAGTCATTTGTAAATTATGCCCTGTATCTTAAATGATGCCATCCATGTTTGAGCCCTTCTAATTCAAATCTAATAGCATGTCTTTCTCATATATCAAGGAAATTATTACAAATGTTTTGGCATCAGGAAAAGTAATTTAATTGTCCTTAGACTTACTAGGAAAAGATTTTTTTTTATTTAGAAAAATGTCATATGTTTATTTGTGATTTTTTGCATAAAACACTTAGGAGTTCTCTTTAGTGTGACATGAAATAAATCATATTTCTACAGAGCACGCAGAATGACTCATTAATACAAACATTGAGTTCTAAGTCATCATACTACATAAACTAGAGTCAGGTATATACAAAGCAGTGATATCAATAATGGATTAACTTACAAATGCTCTTTTATAGACATTATTGTAATAATATCCAGAGACGATATGAGATGAGGGCTGGAGTGACCAGCTCACAGCATTAAGCTCACCAAAAAGAATGGTGAGTCCAGACAGAAAAGTAACTCCCCTGATAACTACCATAACAATGTCAATGAGAGAGAGAAGTACAAGGCCTGTCTCAAATACAGGCTGTGGGGTTGGGTGGGGGGATTGGGAGATGGGGACTTGGGGGTGGAAATGCTGCATTGGTCTGAAGGGGGCGTTCTTTACATAACTGATACCCTACTACAATCATATCTGTAATCAAGGTGCTTAAATAAAAATAGTATAAAAAAGAAAGTAAAGGAATGTTTGTGCTGAATGTTATAGAGATTTTTCTATCAAAAAATGAAAAAAAAAACAAGTGCTCTTTTATTCAAAGTTAAAAATCTTTACCATTTCAATAGGAAATGAGTATATTTTTATGCATTCAGGTTGCATAGGAAGACATCCAAGATATAAATAAGTTTAACTAGAGAGCTGATAGTCTGAAGAAAGTGGCAGAAAGAGATGTTTCAGGAATCTTAATTTGAATTACCAGAAAGCAGGTATCAGCAAACAAGACTTTGTATTTGTATTCACTCTTCTCTGCCATCTCTCACAGAGATTTTGCCCTAGCTTCCTCTTCTCTTCACACACCCCTTTTGAGATATAAAGACCCAGTCAGGGTTAATTAGCATTACATAGGTACTTTTTTATCTGTTAACATCTGCCCTTCCTCCGTGTTGATTGGTATTGAACAGTTAATATCATATGTGGAGGACACATAAATATTACATGTGAGCTCAGTCCAAAAGGCTGGGTGGGAATCCCTGGCCCCATGCTTTTCTATATTATGTCTGTCAAGTTTTCTTAATCCTTGCAGCGCCCCTTCTCCAGGCCATTCACCTGGGCTGGAGTCTGGCACATTTATTCTGTGATATCTCCATAACAATAAAAACCATCAAGCTGTAGTTATGATGGGCCTCATAGACAAAATGGGGAGTGAATGAAGTCAGACATAACAGATAAGAGGACCTCTTGTGTGATTTCACCTACAAAATATTCAAAATCAGGAGCTTGGGACATTGCACAGAGTGGTGATTCCACCCCTGCAGCCCGTGCTTCCTGGCTTACCAAGGAAAGTTTTTTGTTTGTTTTTGTTTTTGGGTCACACCCGGCAGCACTCAGGGGTTACTGCTGGTTCTACACTCAGAAATTGCCCTGGCAGGCTCAGGGGACCAGATGCCGGGATTCGAACCACCAACCTTCTGCATGCAAGACAAACGCCTTACCTCCCTACTATCTCTCTGGCCTCAAGGTAAGTTCTCTCCAAAAAAACGTTCTAAAGGAAAAAATATTCTGTGGTGTTAGAAAATTGGTGGCAGCATGAGGGATACTAAGAAGAAAGGAGCATTAAGGAGCATTTTGAGGTGCTGAGGATATTCTGAATTTTCATTTTTATTTTATTTTATTTTTATTTGCTTTATATAAGCAAATGTTTCTCAGGCACTCAATAAGGAAGTTCATTACTTATTATCTGTCCAAATTAAGTCATTGATGCCATTCCTTTTTTTTTTTTTTTTTTTTTTTTTTTTTTTTTTTGTATTTTCGGGCCACACTCGTTTGATGCTTAGGGGTTATTCCTAAGCGTTCAGAAATTGCCCCTGGCTTGGTGGGGGGGGGACCATATGGGATGCTGGGGGATCGAACTGCAGTCCTTCCTTGGCTAGCGCTTGCAAGGCAGACACCTTACCTCTAGTGCCACCTCTCCGGCCCCTCCATTCCCATTTCATCCTCTTATCATCATCACCATAGCATATTTGTGCCTCTGCAAGCCAGTCCAGGAAATTCTATTTTTTTAAAGTCAAGGTTTTAGAATGGAATCAAACTCTTTTCTCCATTTTACTTTGCTTTCAGTTTACATTCCAACCTAATATTAAACAAAAAATTTAGTGTTTTCTTATTTTTTCCTGGTTTTTTATTTATTTGTTTATTTATTTTATTATAGGTTAAAAAAACTCAATCCTTGTGCAATTATCTCCAGTATATATTTTTGTTGTTGTTTTGTTGTTGTTCTCAGTACCTCAGCAAGTGATATAGTCCTCATTAACCAGTGAAACAAGAATAAAGGTTAGGAAGGAGATACATTGGGGCCAAGCTGGTGCATGCCAGCCTGATCTGCATATATCCCCTTTTCACAGATTATGTCCCCAATTAAGGCCAACTGGATAAAACTACCGTGTTTTCCGGCATATAAGACGACTTTTGAAACAAAATAAAGTCAACTGAAAATCGGGGGTCGTCTTATACGCCAAGTATATCCCGAAAAAAGTTTCAATATGCCGCTAAACGAAAATTGTCTGAATATTGCCACAAAACAAATTTCCCAACTCGATCCTGCACCAATCACTGCCAGGCTGCTAGGACCACCTCTCTAACTCAGCCAATCCAAGCAGGCTTTTGATGCACGCAAATTATACAATGTTCTATACCCGAATACACACTGTCAAAAGCATGCTCAGATGGGCCAGAGTCCGAGAGGAAGTCTATTACAGTATAACCTTTGGACCTTTGCTTGTTGTGATTGGCTCACTGTGGACGATATAGTTGCAGGACAGGAACATTCTGTCTTATACAGCAAATATAGGCCTAAACCTATGTTTTAACTGTAAAAGTAGGGGGTCGTCTTATACGCCGGAAAATATGGTAGCCAGTTTAGTGATCTTTTTCATTCACTAAGGGATGCAGATAAAGAGCTAGGTGGAAGTTAGATTAATGCAGCCCTGTACTTCACGATGAGAGATGTGCTCTCTTTTAGGAAACAAAAGCAATTTGATCTTTTGGAAATACAGTTGTGATTATTAACATGAAGGTCCTTTTCTATCAAGGAAATCACTCCTTTTCTATCAAGGAATGATAACAAGTATGACTAAAATATTCACAGAAAGTTCCATTCATAGTTTGCTCCCTAGTTTTTCTTGCAGTGAATTGTTCATCTTCACAACAAGATGTTGACTCAGAATCAATAGATCCCAAAGTTGAGCACAAAGAGGTGTTGAAATATCTATTATTGGATCCTTGTGACAGAAGGAGCTTCATCTTGCTTATTCTTTCCCTTTTAACCTTTAACCTGGCAATTCTGGGTTTTTTTCCCAGTAGTTAATGGGAAAGATTGATAGGTTTAAGTTTTCTAGATCTAGTAGAGGAATTGTCAAGCCCATTGAGAGATGCCTGAGATAAGGGCCATCAAAGAGAAACAAGGACTTGGAATAAGGAATGGGAGAATAGATAGGTTAGAAATCGTTAAGGCTATTCAAGGGTCTCACATATATCTCCTGTGACAGAGAGCTAGTATTAGACACTTGTAGCATGTCATTGGTCTTTTATCCAGAAAAACAGTGAACTAAACAAACAAACAAGCAAAAAACAATCCCAAGCTACAGTGGTCATAGGTCAAAGACAGGGACATTAGATCTTTTTCTTCTCTCCTTTCCTGTGCAAAATGAGAAGGGACTTGAAGGAAAATGGTGCAGAGGGCACGAAAGAATGTTTTTAAAGGGCCAGATTCTGAGGGGCCAGCCTTCTACTTAAGGAATAAAGGGTAAAGTTGAAACCTATAAGAAAATGGGGAGAAAATCAGACTCAAGTCAAGTGTGGCATAGAAGAATTAATATAGTCCTGAGTTTTAATGAGAAAATTATAAAACAGGACAGAGAGAAGCAACCAATGCTACATTTTTTTTTTAAAATGGGCTCTTTCCTTTGTATTTTATACTCCTATGAGGACTTTAGGCAATAGCTCACTCTAACCAAATGTTTTCATCCTTTTCAACCATAACACCTTTCTTGACCTTTTTTCCTTCCTCTTGTCCCCTTATCTTGTTGGTTGGCTCCCTAGTCTCATGCTGCTGCTTTACATGATTTTTATGTGTAGTATCCATGGAAAATAAGGGAAACTTTGGAAAGTCCCATAACTGTAGTTGAGAAATGCTGCTCTAGACCACCCATCAGGAATTTATCTTGTAGATTTATATTCTATTTGAAGGATGACAAGGGCTAAAATCCAAGCCCTTTCTACAAACATACACTCTCTGGTCTCCGGTTGCCTTTCCTCTTCTCTGTTTCTTGAATACAATAGTATACTCTTAGGACATTTACTATCCCCTCCACTCTAAACAATAATCACCAAATAGTCACATCTGTCTTTCTTTACATCTTTACTCAAATACTGCATCCTCAAAGAGGGTCCCTTTAACTTCTATCTAGAAATAGTACTCTACCACAACTTCAGAAGGCTTATTGTATCCCTTTTCACTCTTGTGGGTGGAAGAGAAATGGGTGGTGACTCTTGTAGTATTCAGAGTTCTGTGTTCAGAATCATTCACAGTGGTGCTTGGGAGACCATACGTGATCAGAAATCGAACTGGGTCAGTTCTGTGCACGCAAGATAATACAGGAGTATTATCTCTACTGCCCCAAATTATTCTATACTTATCAAATGCTATTTATAATTTGCCTCCTCTGACATAAAGGCAAAAATTTGATGCTTTTGTTTACTTCAATATCTGCCAAGAATAGTTCTTGGCAGACTGGGGAAATAGGTCAAAGGACTGCAGTGCTTGGTTTGTGTGTTGGAAGCCTGGGTCTCATCCCCAGAACCCCAGGGTCAAGAATAGCTTGCAGGGAATAACAATGAGCACTGCTAGAAGAGGATCTCAAACCAAGGCAACAAAGACTAATCCTTGGCACAGAAATATTTTTAAGTGTTTGTTTGAATGAATGATATTTATAGTGGTAATATATATTTTATATATTAAATAAATTATATACAAATAATTATATATTAGTATATAAATGATTATATATTAAATATATTATATATAATTTATAGTGGTAATATAGTGGAGGAAAAGAAAACTCCCACAGAATGGGATTGTATGTTTTATTTTGTTTTGTTTCTAATTAGGGGCTGGAGAGAGAGCATAGCATGAAGGTCTCTTGCCTTACGTATAGCCAATCCAGGTTTGATACCTGGTGTCCCATATGGCCCCCTGAGCCCATTAAGACTGATACCTCAATGCAGAGCCAGAAATAACCTGAGCATTAGGTATGCCCCATTGCCAGTTGGCTAGTAATGTGTCATACCATATTGAGCTGAGATTCCCAAGTGAACTCCATGCTAGATAGAATAACAATAAAATATTATTGTGTTTTCATTTCTCCTCTGCATAAACTTAGTTTGACCTAGTTTATAAAGCTCTTAGTATAACTTAAGGTAGGGGGACCAGTCTCAAGGGATTTACTGTATAGAAAACGGAGAGGAAGAGACCAAAAGAAAATGGCTTCCATTTTGCATCCTATTCACTGCCTAGCAAAGAGACAAGTCACTGTTTTTCCAGGATTTGAATCGGATATGGTCTTCTGGCTTCCACTGAACAATTGGACATTAACTAATGGACATATGAAATGGCATTTTCAGGGCCCAGAGAGATAGCACAGCGGCATTTGCCTTGTAAGCAGCCTATCAGGACCAAAGGTGGTTGGTTCGAATCCTGGTGTCCCATATGGTCCCCCGTGTCTGCCAGGAGCTATTTCTGAGCAGACAGCCAGGAGTAACCCCTGAGCATCGCCGGGTGTGGCCCCCTCCCAAAAACAAAACAAAACAAAACAAAACAAAAAAAAAACACTCAATAAAAATGATTATAAGTCGAAATGTAATTTTCAAAAGGCACTTGCCCTTTGTTGCTGGGAACCAGGAGCTCAGTATAAGAAGAATAAGACAGAGAGGGCACCCGGCCACCCGGCCACCCTCTAGTTCTCTTTCTAGCTCTGTGTTTCTCCTGTCCATAAATGCTGGAAGGGACTGAGCAAAAGCCTGTTGAGTCCTCTGATTCTGGCTCAGACTGCTGATTTACGGAACTGTGAACTCGAGAATAAGTGTTGCATTTAGGGCAGTAATTTTGGTGTGGGTTTTACAAAGACTAATTCATACAACATGTTTGGGGTAGTGTAAGTTCTAAAATAACATGTTCTAGTAAAAATGGTTAGGGTCTATGGATGACAGCTTCTAGCTCATTGGCTCAGAGATGATGGAGGGGAGAGGAACTACAGAACTCATCTAGGAGAACGTGGAGAACTGGTTTTTAAACTGCATTTTGTTTACTGGCAGTGCCACACGGGGCATCTTGCTTAGCCTTCTACCCCACAGTCTTCTGGAAACGAAAATGAAGAGCAGATTGAAATCATGGTCCTAACCGCTTGGGAACACACACACACACACACACACACACACACACACACACACACACACACACACACACACACACACACGCACACACACGGAAATCACTCCATCAGTGTGTCCAGCTCGCATCTCATGTTTTCAACCCCAAGACCGCCAGATCCGACGCCTCCTGAACCCGAACTCCCAAGCAACTTTTCTTGGGAGTCCGGCCAGGAGAGGAGGACACTTTGTCCACTCTCTTTCCCTTAGCTACCTCACAAGCAAGCAGGCAGGCTCGACCGACCCAGTCAGTGCTCAGATTCTTTTCTTCTCCAGCTCCCCAACGCCCGGCTCTGAAATCGCATGGAGCCCTTGGGGAGAGTGCCAGCGGCCTCAAGGTTCCCTTTCAGTGCCAGGCTGACCAGCGGGCAGCTTCGTTCTGTCCACATCCCTCCTGTCCCCTCCTTGCACCCCAACTCCCTTCCTCCGGGAGCGGCCTGGGAGCCTCTTCCCCTCGGGGTCAGAGCGTCGCCGGGCATGCCCAGTCTGACCGCGCGAGCGCGCGCGGGCCCCGGTCCCCCAATGCGCAGGTGCCGCGTCTGTCTCCGGGTGTCAGTGGCCGCGGGGTGGGGTGGGGGATCCTTCGGGGAACCCCAGAACCGCGCGCGGCCAGCTCGGGGTCCTCGTCCAGAGCGTCGCCAGCCCGCCCTCCGGTGCGCCCTGGAGCCAGCGGCCGAGCGTGGAGAGGAGATCCCCAGGGGCGAACGCGCGCGCGCGAGGGGAGGCTTTGGGGGGACTGGGCCATCTGCCCAGCCCTTTCCTTTCGGTCCTGGTGCGCACCCCCGAAGCCCCATCCTGCTTCGGGGGACCGCCCTAGGAACCTCCGAATCACAAACCCGTTTCTCCAAGAACATCCCTTACCCAAGGGGGTCCGCGCCCCGCTTCCTCCGCGTGTGGCCCTGCTGGAGCCTCCCTAAACCCCCCCACCCCAATTTGGCGGGGTCCACCCAGGCCGGGTCTCTAAGCGCGACAGGCCGGACCTGGGGTGGTGGGCGGGACGCAGGGACACCCAGGGACACCCCAAGCGCGCGCGCTCCCCGCACCGCGCACCGCAGTGGGCATGCTCCATGGTGGACGGGCGGGCGGGGAGGGAGCTAACGGGGCGGTGGCGAGGCCTGGGGAGCCTCCGGGAGGAGGCGGCGGCGGGGGCGGGACCGGGGCGGGGGCGAGCGAGCCAGCGAGAGCGAGCGAGCCGCTCCCGCCCCGCGTCCCGCCACCGCCACCGCGCGCAACGCGCGCACCGCACTCTCTCCAGGGTGGCCCTGCGCCCACATCCCGCACCGGTTTGTGGGTCCCACCAGAGGCAGGTAGGACCCCTCCCCGGGCCCCCCGAGGATGCTCACCCCGCCACAGTGTCTCCTCCCCGCACGAATTGCGCTCCCGGGGCCGGGCGGGCCGAACCGTGCGCGCGGGGCAGGTGCGCGCGGGGCGCGCGGTGGCTCCAAGCGGTGGCCGCCGCCTTCCTCCTCCCCGCATCTGGCCAGAAGCGGGACCCTCTCCCGGGTGGGAACCGTCGTCCCTAGGGGACGTGCCAAAGCTTGAATGGAGCCTGGCTGGGGCTCCGGCTCTCCGCACCCCCTTGGGCCGGTGGTTGGGATGCGCGGCGTGGCCCTTAGCCGGCCCCGGAGGAGGATCAGGTTTTGGGGCACCCCAAGAGAGACCAGAAGGAAGGGGTCCCGGGTTTCAGGATCTCCCTGGGGTTCCCTTCCACGCGCTCCCAGCCTTTGCACGGGCAGCGGGATGGCTATCGGGGTGCAGCCGCAGTTCCCCAGACTGCCCAGAGCGCGTCCAGGGCCACTCCAGGAGGACAGACACAAGCCACTGCCGCACAAGTAGCATGCATGGTTTTGCCTGGAGCGAAGGAGAAAAGGGGGTTCCCTCTATTATCTGCCAATTTGACCTTCTTTTTCCTAGCTATTAATCTGTCCTGTACAGTTAGGCTTTCCTTTGAAATGTTTCTTCCCAGCTTTTAGCAGAAACCTGATTTGTCCAGTGAAGCTGGACACATTAGGAACTTGGAGAGGGGATGGATTCGGTTGGGCTGACAGTCCTGTCGTTTGGACCTAGGCAGAGTCGAATTCCTTTCTTGAAGGGACATCAGTGATGTTCCTAAAGTTTATGCCAACCAAAAAATAATAAATAAACAAATAAAGCAACTGGTGATTTTTACCTGCACATGGAGTTATAAGACACAGGAAGATTTTATACGTGTAGATCCAGAAAGAGATTCACTTTTTAATTTCATTTTCCCAGGATTCTGGGTCTCCAAGATTTGTTGGAAATGAGAGCCGAGGATGTTAGACTCGAAACTTTAGTGGCCTAAATTATGGAACCACGCAGAACCAAAAGCTCGCTGGCCAGGGGCATGTGGCTTGATCTCCCATTATCCCTGTTACGTAATCTAGAATGCCGTTTTTCATCAGACAAGGTTGCATTTTTTTTTTTTTCCATCTGGTATTTTGGTCTCTTTTGTCATCCGACTTTGAATGGTAGACGTTTAGTACCTGATTGCAGCTCGGAAGAACACCTGTTTTCATTACGAAAACCAAGTTTTAGATGGAATGACATTTTGTAATAGTTATTATTATATTTTTTGGACGCATAAGACTTTTGCTGCCAGAACTGGTAACCTTTCACATGTAACCCAGCATATCTGAGGCAACATGTTCCAATTACCTATTACATTTCCCTCTAGCTATGATCTGAAATGAGTTTTGATTTACCTTTGATGATATCACTCCCCAGCTCTGCATTAATCATTGGTGAAACGCTATCCTGCAAGCAGTTGTCAAAACAGAATTTCTAAGCCTGTTTGATCACCGAGTCTATATTTTCATCTGTCAGGCTAATGCTACCTTTATTTTATGAATGCACACCTCCGCAGAAGAGCTTGTTCTAAAATACTTACTTCTAAGTTTAATGTTTTTGTGTCGAAAATTTGAAGGTTGTTAAATGACTTAACATCCTTGGGGTCTTGAGGAGGTGTGACTTGGGCTAATGAGAGAGTGAAATATGCAAGTTCAAAGAGTGCTAAGCCTTCCCAAGAAGCTTTTGCAGATTGGTATCATTTCTTTGAAACATTTGACCCCAACAGAGAATTCCTCAGTACCCTTTTAAGCATGGCTAGCTGGAGCTTTTCTATAAAACAAGTCCAACAAATCTTTAGGTGAATACGTATTTCTGACTTTTGGCAGAGTAGGACAGTTCTAGTTGGCAGTTCAAAATGAGCATGACAGTTTTCGAGTATACGTTCAGTTCAGTTCTGATTACTTTAGAATTAAAATGATGGCTGAGTGTTTGCCTAGTGTATTCATCCCTAACTCACCTTCCAAGTTAAAACTGAAGTAGAATTCAACTGGACTGCTGCTGTGGTGTTTTCCTTGAACTGACTGCACTGCATGATCATTTTTGAAAACATGGGATGCAAGTGAAATCAGATTCTGAAGTTGTGATCTCCCTGGTCAGGTTTCATATGTAGGTGTAAAAATCAAATATTAAATTAAAACAAAAATTTGGGGAATCAGAGCACTTGCAGGAAAGGAAGATGATGTTGCCTTTATGTTTTCCCCAAATGTACCTATTTTTGAGGAAAGAAAAATGTTACTTAATACAAAATACCTTAGCCCATTGTTACCCACTGATGGTTCTTTGTGACTCCAATGGCATGTTTATTAGCACTGGTCATACAGGTTTTTTTGTTTTTTGTTTTTTTTTTTATAAACTACCTACAGTGAATCCTGTAAAACCAAAGTTTATGCAATTGATATGTAAAAGAGGTCAAGGACTAATGGAGACACATTCATGGTCATTTTTGACATTTCTTGTCTAGGCCAGAGACTCAAATCATTGCATTTCTTCTCATGATAGAAACTTGTAGACCACATTAGTGCCTGACAAAAGACTTTTCCATTTATTGAAAAATAAAGACAGCTTTTTAAAGCTGATGTTAGGCTGCAACAACTTTCTGTGGTTGCTGATCAAATGTTTGCCAAGTTTGAGAGGACATTGCTTAATTCTTATTGTCAGTCCATTCATATTTTTGTTTCCCTGTAGCATTCAGGAAATAAAATAACCTTGTGGAGGTCTTTCTTCCATTCCTTAGAGTTTGGTTTTCTGTGCCATGGCTTTGTATGTGTGAGTCTGATAAACACTTCCTCAAGGTATAATAAACACTTAGTAATGCCTTAGGATGAGAAAAAAACATTCCGTCTTCAGATGCCGTGATGCTGTACTTAATCAAATCTAAGAATTGGCTTGACTTCACTTCCAGTAGTCAATAGTTAAGTGAAAGGTTCCCAATACCCTGCTTAGAATCAAGCGTTCTTTCAAAATATCACCCCCTCAGTCAAAGGCCCATTTCACTTAATCACAGCAATCATTTTCCAAGCCCCACTGTTTAGACATCTGCTGAGATTCTCATACCTTAGGATGCTTTTCCTATGGTGAAGGGGGGAACCAAGTTGGTAGAGAAGATGAAAGCAGTGATGCTCTGACTAAGCTAAGCGAACCTTGTGTTCAAGAGGATCAGTGGCCAGCAGAAATTTTATTTTCTCTGCCCGAGTTCCATTTACTTTTTCCTTCATTTACTTGGAAGAATAAAACACTACAGTGTAAGTGAGAAAGTTGTTCTCTGCATACTTTTCTTGCCAACTACCCAGAGAACCTTCGGTGAGAAGGTTGAGCACTGCCTGATACTCTTATAATTTCCCCATAATCAGGAAAAAGCTCCTTCATAGCCCTTTCCCCATGATCCTTGAGGATGTGAAGGGCTGGAAATTCTACCTCTAGTTGGAAGTAGGCAAATGATTGCTTTCTGATTGCCCTTTGGGAAGCATTTCTCCCTCCTTGCTCTGAATCAGTCAAGGATAATTTGGGCTCCTGAGGTGAATGTATAAAGTAGCCATTTTCTTAGAAAAGGAGGAAGAAAGTAGCACGAAGTCATTTGTTGTAAGCTGTTTATTTAGAGACACAAAAATATCGGCATTTCATGATAAAAATTAAAAAAGTATATCAGCATTTAGTTCTCCATTTGACATTTTGGTCTTTCCCACAGAGCAGGTCTGTACCTCATTTACCTCAGGTCCACCACGTAATGGGCAAAGGAAGAAGTTTGTTGGGTTTGTGGATTTTGCTAGCAAATGAATGACCTGATTTTAGCTGCTTACTTCCAAATGACAGTTCAGACAGATGTTAGAATCCCTGTTGATCATGACATTTAATTGCCTGAGGAGGATGTGTGTTTGCAGTTTTAAAAAATGATTTTGATAAATAAGAGTTCAATATAATTATTTTCTCTTGTATTTTCTGCAGTTAAAAAATACTTGGCCGAGAAGGCACTAAAGATTAGCTTCTTCAACTGAACAGCCTGTCCCCATCTGGGGTAGTGAAGCTGAGTGTCCAATGTGCATTCTTTGTGGCAAAGAATGGGCCGCAACCAAAAATTAACTCAAAATCAACCACATAATGAGTTCAAGGTTTTCTGGCAGTGTTCACCCTTATTTTAGTTGGTGAAATGAGGTCATAAACGGTAAACATTTCAGAATGTTTCAGTCTGAGTCTCGAGGATCCTCTGGACAGCAAATATAAACTAGGTATGCTCAGATCTTTAGGAGTTACAACAGGCTTTCCCTGAGCTAGCATTCTGACCCTGTTTATCCACTCAAGGACTCCACTGCCCCATCTGTGAAATGGAATACCTGAATAAGGACAAAATTATTGTTTAAAATTATTTTCTAGAATGATACTGATCATTGTATTGCTACTGCTTGGGTACTTCTAGTATTACCACTCCCCTTGCCATTCTTCTTTATTGGGACAAAAAACATTGACCTAACCACCCAAAGCAGAGTGAGTTTCCCATTGCACTTTGAAGGGACACTTGTTCTGTTTCCCTTTAACCTCCTAGGGCCACTAGGAAGTGGGGATCTTCCTCTACACTCTGTGACTGTAGTTGAGCAGAGGGACCTAAAATGATCTCACCTTTAGCCTCAAAATTTTGAAATTTTGGGCTTTTGAAATATTGCTCAGTGAGCCAGTTGCTATTCCCAAGTGTCTCCCGGCTAAGTATTAAAAAAATAATCCCATGTAGCACTTGAGGCCTGAAAGGAGAGAGTTAATCCCTTGAATAGTTTGGGGAGCCTTGATGTTTAGGGGAAGGTTTCCCTGGCTTCTGTCTGCTTCTATATTCCCACTGGACTTGAATGGAAGCTCTCAATTACTGGCCTTCTCTGGTTCCATGGTAATAGTAACAGTAGCAATAGAAGATCAGAAACTTGTCAGGCTTATAAAATGTTCCAGGTCTCTTAATCTTCCTTACCGAGTGTGTGTGTGTGTGTGTGTGTGTGTGTGTGTGTGTGTGTGTGTGTGTGAGAGAGAGAGAGAGAGAGAGAGAGAGAGAGTGTGCGCGTGTGTGTGTGTGTGTGTGTGTGTGTGTGAGAGAGAGAGAGAGAGAGAGTGTGCGCGTGTGTGTGTGTGTGTGAGAGAGAGAGAGAGAGAGAGAGAGAGAGAGAGAGAGAGAGAGAGAGAGAGAGAGAAAACAAATGTTTTAAATTGGGGAAATAGAGACTTAGAAAGGTTGTTACACTTTAAAGTCAGAAACAGGATTCAGAACCAGGTAGACTGGGATCAGAACTTCAACTTGTCTCCACTCTCACTTCCTGCCTGCCTTGGAAGCTACATGCTATAAAATGGCTTATTGTGATAAACAGTTGTGCGACCGTTATTTTAAGTGCCTGTGCTGTGAGACGGAAGGAAAATGTTCGGAGACCCTGCTCAGGAAGCTTGCAGGAAGAACCCTGCAAGAAGAAGTCGAGGATAAAATCGTCTGCTCTGCTAAGTCTGGCTGTTCTTGTTTCCGTAGATACACGGGCCTGCAAGAGGCAGGTTAGGTTGCTAAATCCACTCCAGGAGAGCCTAGAAAGCCAGTTTTAGCTTTCCACTGGGCCAACTTTGACCCAGCAGGGTTCACATGGATTTCAATCAGGCTAAGGTCCAGTCTTCCTCTGGTGAGAGTCAGCTTAGCACCTGTGGTTGTCCAAGACAGCAGGAGCTGTAGGAAGAAGTGGGTGCTTACCCTCTAAGGAGATCAGAGCTGCCTTTTTTCCTGGGAAGCTGTTGCCACGCAGGTCTGCCATATTTCTGCCAGGAGGGCATTGGCATTCCGGGTTGCCAGTGACTCCCTCATTGTAAGAGAAATGTGAAATGCCAATGGATTCAAATGACTAGATGTCACTGAAGAGTATTTTGAAATCAAGAAAAATGAAAGCATGTCTCATCCCTTTGAGCAGCCAAACAAAACATGTGTGTGGAGTGAATTCAGCCCAGAAGCTTGCCTTTTGAGTCTGAAGAGTCGGCGTATCTTGTGTCCTGGAAAATTTCAGTCTTGTATCTCCAAGAAGCTGCAGTAACTTCTCCACACAGCCCCTTTCTCTCTAGTGAACTTTTATTCCACCAGGTTGATGCTGCCATTAGTTTCCACTGCCTGTGATTTCATATTCTGAATCTGCATAAAGTTTGCTTCTCCTCATTTTTCCAATGAGGCCTTGAAGATGCAGTACTATTTGGGTCCTGTGGTACTTAGGAGCTATGGGAGATGCTCAGGAGGCAGTGTCTTGGGCATATGTAAGGCATGCATCTTTGCCCTAGTGCTCGCTATTAAATCCATTTTTATTGGTTTGTAAAATTATATAGAGGGTACATCACTATATTTCAGTTGAAGTGAGAAGGCAGAAATAGCAGAAGCAAAAATGTAAAATGCTCTTTTCCACCTACATCAATCCCCAATATAACCATAGGCAATAGCTGAGAGTGCCTCTTTTCTTTTTCTGTGCATTCGTATATACAAGTGTATGTGTGAATCTTTTTTATTGCACAAACTGGATTATATTGTATTAATTTTCCAGTGACTTGTTTTTACCCACTTATCTGTCTGTCAGGATCTTTTGATCTCATTACTTGAGTTCAATTTTTTCTTTCTAGCATTCCTTCCTAGCAAACATGGAAACACCACATTTTACTTAACTGTACTCTTTTTTCACTTTTGGAAATTGAGAGATCTTTGTGCATGGGTGTGTAGGTAGTGAAATTCCTAGAAATAGATTTAGTTGGTCAAAAGAATATGCACATCTTACATTTTTGAAAGAGCCTCACCAGATTGCTTTTAAGACAGGTCCCCATGGAATTTCTATCTTGTGGAACCTTAAATTATAAATGTATCCTTTAATTGAAGTATGTCCCACATTGTTACAGTACTTTATGAATTCAGTCAGATTTCAGTTAGGCACAGAATACCAGGAAATGAACTCAGAAGTAGTAAATAGTCAACGTCTTAAAAAAAAATCCCTGAAAATATAATATTTAACAAAAAAGAATTAACTAAGCAAGGGGCTAATTTAGCAACTCTTTGGTGAAGAGAGATAGAATCATATTTGAAAGTCTATGTCATGATACATTTGGTTAGCTGTAAACTCTTGACCCCTGAGACTAGTGACATGCAGCACCCTTGAATTTATGGACAAAGTAGTGAGAAGTGGCATTTGCCAACAGAGGTTGATATTTACCTAGTTCATTTTATTGCTAAAATTTCTGTCTAGATATATTAATAATTTTAGACTTGCAAATGATTACATCTTCAAGAATCTCTTTGTCTTCTACTTAGAGACTTTAAAGGATCAGAAATAATGCCGTTTTATTGTTTGATAGACACACTAGGTGTCACAATGATATATAAATGCAGTAGAAACTATACTGTATTTTAATTTTGAGAGATGCTAGGAAAACTAGAAATCTAGGTCACTGCTTTCCACATTTGTTTTTACAAATGATACCTTTGATAACTGGCATTATTATTAGTCTGGGTAAATTATTACTTTATTCTTTGATTTTTATGACACTACTTGAAGGATTTGGAACAACACTATACACTGTCACATTAACAGGATGAGTAAATTTTGATGTGGATCAATAGTTGCAACAAGATGAAATAATGCTGTGTTTCCAGAGGTGGATTCTGTTCTTCCATCTCCCTCAGCAGCAACTCATTTTTAAGAAAGATTCTTTCTTAGTTGGCAGTGAAGTGACATTCAGATTCTAATTGTATGCCATCTGCATGTTTATTTTTACAGCACACTGTGAATTGTAGAAACACAGAAGGATTCAGTCATCTCTCTTGGCAATGGATCCTTGTATATTCAAAAAAACGTGTACTAGGTTTTACTTACAGAATTGTATAGAATTTTTTGTTTTACAGTTTACAGACCAGTTTCTTTAATAATATCTGTGAAAGCCACAGTGGCGATCCCTACCTGGTCACTCTTTAACCTTGTGCCATCAGAGCTTACTGGGGAACAGATGGTATGTGTCAACTGAACCCTTGGATGAGAGCTTAATAGAGGACCCTGTAGAAGTGTGGGGAAGTCTAAGGAAAATAACCAGGATGAGTGCTGACGAGGGACTTAGCAACAGTGGGGAGCTATTCCTGTTCCAGGAGAAGGGGAGAGAAGGACTTCCTGGCAAGAATAGTGTCCTTTGGGACAAGGGTGCTGTCAACCTGTAATAACCTGCAGAGAGATATCCAGGTGATAAATTTGCCTAATTTACTCTTCTCTTGCCTTTATATTCTGGCTGGTACTTTCTTTTCTATTAATATATTTTTTATTTAAGTAACATGATCATATTTGGGTTAGTCATAACCAGAACACCCCCCTTCACCATCCCCTGCCTGTATTCGAGACCAGCATTCTACTACAGTTATTTGTTCTTAAGTTCAGTAAGTTGTATTTTTTTTCTTAAAGGATAAAAGTAAAAAAATATAGTAAAGGTGTGATAGTGGCAATCGCCGTTGTTTGCATAGGTCCAGAAAAATGGGGAAAATGAAAAAAAAAATCCTTGACCTAATTACAAAAAGGCCTCACCACAGAAGTTTATTGGCATAAGACAGACTCTGGGTTCCAGGCATACCTGTTCGTCCAACTCCAGTCATTCTCAAGGTCCTGGTGAAACTTTTTCCCACTTTAGCTATTGTTGTTATCAGATTCTTATATTTAAAGACTCTGGATTCTGTGCATTTCTTTCATCGATGTCAGGCTGATGTGGAGCATCCTCTAGTTTCAGCATACCATTCAATGCGGAGCCATCTGCCCTGCATGCAGACTGTTGCTGAGTCGTCTGGGTGATGGGAGCACTCTTTGGAGTAAGACAATGCCAAAGCAGTGGTAGGTCTTCCCTGGTAGGGGCTTGGATCCTGGTAATGTTAAAGACAATTGTGGTTGTTTCCATAGATGGTATCCATTGTTCAGGTGTGTGTGGGCGATGCCCATTCTTCTGAGGCCTGAGCCAAATCATTATGCCAATGTTCAGGGGAAAAGGCCTAATTACATTACCAAATTTGTGTTCCCATCTCTATTAGATAAGGACTTGTTTGCTTTTGTATTATTTTCCCATTTTAAGGTGCCTATGCAAAAGAGAAGCAATGCCACAAGATATTGTTGGTGCATCTGGGGGCTGACAAATAAAGTCCAACATTCCCCGTAACTTGGTACATACATGAAATCTATACAGAGATACTCTTCTACCAGTATTCTTATAAAACAGATCTCAAAGGGGGAAAATCAAACAATCAAATAACAAATTCAGTGGGAAAAATTGTCACTATATGAGGATATTCAAAAAGAGTTATAGATGTTAAGGGAATACATCTGAGATATACAAAGGAGATACACGTGACCCTTTTATGTTTTAAAAATGGTCAAGAGGGAGGGGGTGTTTCCGAGACACCACTTTGGTCTGTGGTTGGACAAGCGAAGAGAGCATGAAGCCATGTCCTCCCCTTGTTGCCTGCTGAAGTTTCCGACTCCCTGAGTGGCTTTTACTTCCTAATTGCTGGAAGTTGAAAGTTCAGCAGTCCCCTCCCAGCCCCTTGAAGGAACAAGGAAGCCTGGGGTCTCTTTTAAATTGCACTTCACTGGAACCCACTTGCTGGGACCCTGAGCAGGTGTCCAGGAATAACCCTGGAGATGGGGAGGAAGGAGAGAGAAGGCTGTGGGGGGCAGCCGAGGTTGCATGTTCACCTTATCTTGGCCAAAAAGCCTACAGCATGGAACCTTGCTGTGACGCGTTGCCTGCTGAAGCTTCAGACTCCACCAAAAAATTACTGTGAAAGATATCTTTCTTTAAACACCTTGATAACGAATATGATTGTAGTTTGGTTTCAGTCATGTAAAGAACACCCCCTTTCACCAGTGCAATATTCTGGAACATCACCAATGTCCCGAATCTCCCTCCTCCCCACTCCACTCCTGCCTGTACTCTAGACAGGCTTTCTACTTCCTTCATTCATTCACTTTGTTATGATAGTTCTCAGTGTAGTTATTTCTCTAACTGCACTCATCACTCAGTGGTGAGCTTCATGTTGTGGGCTGGAACTCCTCTCTTTTGTGTCTGAGAATTATTGCAAAAATGTATTTCAGTTTTCTTAAAACCCATAAATGAGTGAGACTATTCTCTCTCCCTCTGACTTATTTCACTCAGGACGATAGATTCCATGTACATCCATGTATAGGAAAATTTCATGACCATCTCTCCTGACGGCTGCATAATACTTTCCATTTATTGAACCCAGAGAAGGGAGAGGAGGCAGGACTGGAGAATGATAATGAATAGGTCTGAGGTTGAAATGGGAAAGGTTGTGTGTGGGTGTGAGATCAGGGCAGGATGGAAAGCCTCTGATCTGGTTTTGTGGATCAAAAAGAGAAAACTGGAGTTGTGATTACATTTAAATTTGCATTTGGAATGTTCTTTAGCACAACATGACTAGTTAGTATCAGTAAAATTTGAGCTTGGCCTTAGAGTAATATTAACTTTTTTTTAAGAGTTCATTTGGGATACATAACATTTCTTGGGAAATATAGAGAATGGGAAACTTCCTGTACTTATTTGAGGATTGCCAAAGTGTAGGCTTGAAGATAGTAAAAACAGAAGGAGTCATAAAATCTGTCAACTTGAAGTTAGTCTGTAAGTTTTAATTCCTTTGCTTTTAATATTTTATGAAAATATTTTATCTAAAATGTCAGCTACCTGGGGGAAGAAACAGAAAGGAAATTAAGGTTATTAACAGTAATTTTCCTTCAAAGAAGTCAATTTGGTGGAATCATTAGCATCACTGTGTAGAAATGAACAAGCTATACTTTTCACATTTGTTCAGTTGGGCAGCGAGTCTTCAAGATTTCAAGCTTATTTATTCTCTAGTTGTCAGGGCCTACTTGTTTGAAAGGGGAAGACTGATCAAGTTGGTCTGTGTACTTGTTCTGAATGAACAAACATTGAAACTCGATTAGAATAATAAAATCATATTGCTAGAAGGCATCTGAGTTCATCTCATTTCCACATTTTATGGTATGAGAAATTAAGACAGTGGTTTTGAGATGGCTGCTCTGCAGATTTGCCTGAGTTGGTTATTCTGGGGAAATCACATCTCTTCTCCATTCTGAAGGATTGATTACAGGAGATTCGCTCCTTCTCCCTCTTAACTCTTTTTTGTTTGTTTGTTTTGGTTTTTTGGCCACACCCAGTGACACTCAGGGGTTACTCCCAGTTATGCTCTCAGAAATCGGTCCTGGCTTAGGGGGACCATATGGGACTCTGGGGGATCAAACCACGGTCCATTCTAGGCAAGTCAAGACACCTTACTGCTCTGTGCCACTGCCCTGGTCCCATCCCTCTTAACTCTTACATAGACTCCTAAACTGCCTATTCCAAGGGCTTGATTGTTTTTTATAGTTTTATATGTAAACACGGAGCTTTTTGGACATCCCCTTTCCCAGAACAGTGGTATTGTCTGGCTGTCAAGAATATTCATTTCTCTTGGCTCTTCTCACAGACTTTCTGTACAAGATCACTCTTCATGTACTATTCTGTAGTCACCTACTCACTGATGACTCCCGTATTGCTGAACTCTAGTCTGTGCTCTAGTTGTAACCTATTAATTTGCTGCAGATCTCAATGTTGAAGTTCAATGGATCTCTTTCAGATCAATGTATTTCAGACAGAACTTTTCGCAGCTTCGCTGGGAACCCTTGACTCATCCTGGGTTGGAAATCCTGAATTAGGTCAAGCCATCAATCTGTTGAGTCTCCTCTACCAAGATCTTATATTTTCAGTTCACTGTCTTCCTATATTTGCTGCTTAAGTTTATATTCCTAATGTTTCAGGACTTGATTATTCTAGTAATGTTGGAGTTTCCCCATGACACTCTTTCTCATTCATTTGGTCACTCCTCTATGCTGTTGACTGTTAAGTAGCACAACAATGAAAAGAAGTTAAACCCCTGCCTTTGATCTGAGTTTACTAGAGGATCTAAAGAAATAGGTACATTTACATCTTGGGGTCCCTTTATTCCACTCTCCATACTCACCCAAGTGATTTGCACAAGACATCTTAGTAGAGCATCACGTTTGAATTGCTTTGAAAGCCTCCAATTGCTTTTTCCTATTTGCCAAATATGAACCACCCACACTAAACTTCGACAATGAAGTGTTTTTTTTTTTTCCTTTTACCTCAACAGAGCTAGATTAAAATTCCATGAACAACAAGACTGTGTGGCCACAGTGCCTTTGCCAATTTTACACTCAGCCCCCTTCATCATCTGACTAAGCCCCCTGTAGACCTTTACCATTTGGGGGCCTTACCTTATTTCTCTATAGCATGTCTTTCAAAGTTTAGCCATAGCAGGACTTTCTTGGGAGAGGGGAGAATCCAGAATATTTTACAAATGAAATAAATGTCTCTAAAATACATATGAAATAAGTTTCTCTAAAATAATTGAGTGACACAACATTTTATTAATAAGACTGCCTATGGGGCAAATTGGGAGAGCAATTTGATGAATAAGCAGGAGAGGTGCCATGTTTAATAAACTGAAGCTATCTGCAGATTGATGACATGGGGAAAAGTATTTTATGATTATTTGCACCATTCACTCAGAAGTAGCACAACAAGAAGTGACAGTTTTGGAAAGATGAGCAGCAATCTGAGAACTCTGTATTCTTTTTTTTTTCCTAACAGAAACTCTTCATACTTTAATGTTTGAGTGTCCTAGGATGAGAAGTGACCCTTCCTTGAAGGTAGTTTGTCATTTAAATAGTCTCACATTGTTTCTTTGAATGTGATTTTTATCAAGTGATGCTTTTTTCTTTTTCTTACAGTGTGTTGGAGTTCTAAATCTAAAAGGTTTCCTCATTTGTAACTTGGTTGTGTGCAAGGCAAACACCTTTCCGGCTGTGCCCCTCTGCTGTATCACTCCAGCCCCTCAGTCCCATTTTGATTGTTTTCTAAGAAATTAGTTGGACTATATCTGGCAAGGTTCACAGGTTTCTCCTGCCATACATGGGAGACACTGTGATGGCGGGGATCAAGCCCAGATCTCCCACATGCACAGTTTGTGTTCAGCTTCTCTAGCCATCTCTCAATTTTGCTTTGAAGCTTTCTTTTTCACTACGCTCTTCCCAAGCTTAATATGTCAATCATGTTTAGGAGGTCTTTTTTTTTTTTAATAATTGACATCTGCTTGATTTTTTTTAATATTGTATAGAAAAGTGCTAAATATGTTAATAATTAGACATCATTCACATT
The DNA here is from genome assembly GCF_024139225.1 of Suncus etruscus. Taxonomy (NCBI): domain Eukaryota; kingdom Metazoa; phylum Chordata; class Mammalia; order Eulipotyphla; family Soricidae; genus Suncus; species Suncus etruscus. Next base: position 2,331,729 of record NC_064856.1, on the reverse strand, counting down.
TGAATGTTGAGGACATTTAGGATTATAGTTTAGTTGTTGTAGCTAGGAAATATTTCATGGTAATGCTTTGGAATTACAGATAGAAAATATTTCCTTTGATTTAGAGTCTTTTGGACCTGTGAGGCCCTCTGAGAATCTAACTCTGGCCTCATTCTGTCCATTCTTCATTCTCTTTGAAAGAAGTTCAAAGTAACTTGCTTCAAGTTCCTCCTCTTCTGTCAAAAGTTCCTCTGAAATTCTGCAGCTACCAGAGGGAACACAGGACATTTCAAAGGCCAGATGATTTGATTATTAATGCCTATCCTGATAATGATTCTGAACCAAGCTCTCCTCAATTGTTTTGTTATGATAATTTTAATTTTCTGAGCTTGCATATGTAAACTTATGACAGACCAACAGGTTTTACCTTTAAGTTGGTAATCAGGAGGAACTCTAAAGAGTAGCAGATACCCTTTAATAACCTAGTTATATTCTACTATATAACAAACTTAGTATTTTTCTGTTGGAGGGTGAAGGCAATACAAAAGGTATTTTTTTCTAAACATGCTCTCTGTCCTATAATATAATTACATAAATTCATGTGCTAGAGGTAAAAACAGTGGTTTGTAATTGCAGAAGGAAGGTAATGTGAGTGGCCTTTTTACCTTTACGTAATGTATGTGACCATTCTCTATGCTCATGCCCCAACCTGTATGCACCGCACATAGACACTCACATAGACACCCCCTGACACACAGACTCTCAGCTCTCAGGCCAGCCTGTCCAATGATGACATTTGTGAAAAGTTGCACTGTAAAGAAAATGAAGTCAGTTCCTGATATTTCTGAATCCTGTTAGGTGACTTTGAAATATTTACAAATGTTAGGATTTCCCCAGATACCTGAACGCCAGGCCCCAAGTCCAGTGTCTTTTCGGTTTAAGTGTGTTCTGGGCCTTGCCAAATGAATGTGACCACATTTAATTCTCTCAGACGTTCTGTGGGCGAGCATTAAGACCACCAATGAACACACAGAAAACTGAGAGGAAGAAAAGCATTTACTCTAGGTCACAGGTTGTTCAGTGGCATGGACAGGCTTCACAGGGAGGTGTCCTTTACTCTGAATGGCTTCCTTTATGTCATCTGTGCTTGGCAGGATGTCTGAGGTACATTTCTCCATGCTTCTTGACTGATGAAGCAGTGGTTTTACTTCAGAGAGACAACATGGCTGCTGAAACATTATTCTTTTAAGTCTGTCTTGTAGCCATGCAATCTCATGCAGTGCAGTTTTGGTGAATGATATGTAGAGACAATTATGTGAATTCTTCTAGAAGTAGGATCCAGTGCTTAGGCTTGCAGTGACTGGCTTGTGGTCCACATACCAAAGAAGACAAAACTAGAAGTAGAGGGGGCCTGGTTTCTTGAGGACTTACTTGAGTGGCTTTATCTGTTCTGAGCCACTTGAAAAAATTCCTTAACTGAAGAAGCGAATCTTTGATTCAGTTGCTTTATTATGACTTTTGGGTTTGGCAGAGCTAGACCCAATGTGTTTAGGGGATATTATTGCCAGTTTATTCTCAGGGCTCACTCCTGGCAGTGCTCAGGGGACTTTGCAAGAAGCAAGACTGAACCATACAAAGCATATACTTCAGCTCTTTGAGTTATCTTCCTGAAATAAGTAAATTGTTTTGATGGGTGCTATGGACTGAATTATATCCTTTCAAAATTTATATGCTGGCCTAAACCCCAGCACAATGTGACTGTATTTGGAGATAAGACCTTTAAGGAGACAAGTACATTTAAAATGATGCTATTAGATGGGCTCCAATCCAGTATGACCAGTGGCCTTATAAGAAGAAAATACTAGGACATGGGAGCGCAACTGAGATGTGCACAGGCCCACGGATGAAAGGGCATATGAGGACTCTATAAGAAAGTGGCTCTCCTTGCACCGAGGAACATTCCCAGGAAACTGTCCCTTTGATTGCTGAATTCATCTTGGACTTAGAACCTGCTGAACTGTGAGAAAATAAATTTCTATTCTTTAAGCCACTTAGCTTGTGGTATTTTGTTATGGCAACTTGAGCAAACGAATCCACTGGGGCTTTTTTACTTGCAGTTGAGAGCAGTCCTCTTGATATGGAAATCCAAACAAGTATTGCAGATCAAAGTCAAAACAAAAGAAATTATTTGACTATTAAATATTTTTAAAAAACGGACACTGTTTTCAGGGCACTGGTGGCTCTCTGCTTTGTTTGACTTCTGGTGTCTCCCCTCCACAAGCACACTGACACACAGGCAAACACTAGCGTGTGTTTGCTCACACGTACGGCTCTGAGCTTCCCGAAGCAGAGGCTGCCATTTCCTGACCTAACGCCACACTTAGTACATTTGGAGATTACGTGTGTGCCATTAAGTATGCTCCACACATCCATTGTACCTGTTTTGCTTGAATAAATTATTGAATGGATATACTTGGCAGTAATTATGAAGAAGAGATCAAATTAGTACAGTGATAAAATGTTGATGTTCACTTATCACTTGAAAATTATTTTGATATTTCAAGATAAGTTCTTTGAAAGGCGATTTTTATCTGTTTCATTTAATTAGATGATATTTGCATTCACGGTGCTATTTTGTTAATTGGCAAATATAAAGATAAAGATATTGCCTTTACTTTGGCTACCTAGGAAGATTTCTATCCACCAGTGAATTTTATAATCATGTGAATTTTATATCATTTTTATGTGGACTCATAGGGTTGATATATATCTTAAGTGAGCTGAAATAATGTCCTAAATTAGAAATTTGAAGCATTATTTAAATTATAACATGATGAGTAATATTTACTCAGTGAGTTTCTTGGCTCTCAATAGATGTTTGAGGTATTTTTTAAAATAGTAAAATTGTTTTTTATTCTACTTTTCTTACTTTTAAGTAGTGACAGATATATTTTAATTTCTTTTTCATTAGTTGTCGCTTTTGTGATATTCTTTTGTTGGAGATTGAGGGGTATAAACTGTGATTAAGTACCATGTAGTTTGTTGCTTGATCTGTTGCTTTTGGTTTTTGGGCCACACCCAGTGACTCTCAGGGGTTACTCCTGGCTATGCACTCAGAAATTGCTCCTAACTTGGGGGACCATATGGGATCTAACTTAAGTCGGCTGCTTGCGAGGCAAACGCCCTATCATTGCGCTTTCGCTCCGGCCCCTGAACTGTTGCTTTTAAAACAGCGCAATGCTGCTTGCTTTCTTAGTTAAATCATACAGACATATAGATGTTGTTTAAAACATTCAAACCAGAAATGGACATAGTTACAATATGAAATGGGGTCAAGGAAATAAAATAGTTGATTCCTTTATATATGTGAATAAAATTTCAATTACTTCATTTGAAGAAACTAATTGGAACCACTTGGGTCTTTCCCTCTTTTTTTATCTTTTACTTTGGGACCATACCCGGTTGTATTCAGGGGCTACTCCCAGCCCTGAGTTCAAGGTTGCTCCCTGTGAGTGGGGGATTGTTGTGTTACTTCCTCACTCTGGTAGCAGCACTTGGGGGACCCTGTGGAAATGGAGATGAGCTCAGCCTATTGTGTTCTCTTTCCAATAACTTTCCAAGCAAACTTGACACATTCTCACCCTTTAAATGATCTGGGTGCATCTTTGTGTGTGTGTGTGTGTGTGTGTGTGTGTGTGTGTGTGTGTGTGTGTGTGTGTGTGTGTGGTTTTTGGGTCACACCTGGCAATGCTCAGGGGTTATTCCTGGCTCCAGGCTCAGAAATTGTTCCTGGCAGGCACGGGGGACCATATGGGACGCCGGGATTCGAACCGATGACCTCCTGCATGAAAGGCAAATGCCTTACCTCCATGCTATCTCTCCGGCCCCCTGGGTGCATCTTTTTAAGACATAGTAGGCTCTTCAAAGTGTGTGCTGAAGAGCATATGAGAACACTGTGTGCTATTGTTCTACTTCTTTTCTTTTTTTCATGGTTTTGTAAATCCTCTTTTGAGTTTGTATAGTTTCTGCTGTTTCTTAAATTGGTAGCTAAACAGTGATTGTTTTTTTTTTTTAGCATTCATTATCAAGTTGTGTTTTACTCTCAAATTCCATGGGAAATGGAATTTGATGTCGTACAATGGGCATCAATACCTTGCTGACACGTACTTTTTCCGAGTTAAAAATATATTGATCTTGACATTGACCTTTCTTGACATTTAGGATAATTGACTAGACTCTGAATACATAAAGTCCAATGTAATTGTAAATGCCTATTCCCATAACATCTTCAATGATCGAATAAACATAATTCAGAAAATTGTCCGGATACAGGGACATTTATACAGGAGCTGGCCATATATAGTCTAGACTTACGTGTAAGTGCTCATTTTCCGAAGACTCCCTCATGAAACTGAAGATTGGGTTTACAGGTCCAAGGATGTGGCTCTGGTTATTATAACCACAATATATGTAAGGAATGTATTTTTCTTCCTTTGAACAAAATAACATGTTTAAAAAAATTTTTGGAGTGACATTATACAATGTGTACACCCTATGTGACTCATTTTAGAGTGCGGTTGGTATGAGAATTAAATTATCATAGAAATTTTTTCCTTATTTGCTACAATTCACTTAGTTTTTAGTTAAGTTTACAAAGAGTTCCGTAAAGTCAGTAGGACCGGAAAAAGTCATCTAAAGCTCATTTTATCTGAATGGAAAAGTAAATATTTTGTAGGTGAAGATCCACCATAGAAAATAACTTGATAATTACTTTCAGGAATAGCATTAGTATATTGGGTAGGAAGCCAGTTGGTTTTTTTAAAAAAAATTTTTTAAGGGGGCACACCAAAATACTGGGTAGCACTCAGAGGTTACTCCTTGTTTTCAGAAGTCACTCCTGGCAGACTCCGGGGACCATATAGGATATCAAACCTCGGTTGGCTGCAAGCAAGACAAATGCCCTACTCAATGTGTTATTGCTCTGGTCCCTGGAAGGCAGTAGTTTCGAAGTGCTTAGTGCAAAGGTGTTTCTCTAGAAAGCGTCCATCTGGAAGAAACCCATTTGGAATTTAACAAAAGGACCGTGTGTGTGTGTGTGTGTGTGTGTGTGTGTGTGTGTGTGTGTGTGTGTGTGTGTGTGTTTTATGTTGTCAGTTACTTCGCCAATAACCATAGACAATTACCTAATCTTTTCTCTTTCTGGTTATATTTGTTTTACTTTGTTTCATTTTTGGGCCACAGCCCCAAGTACTGGCTCTGCTCTCAAGAATTATCCCTGGTGGTGCTCAGGGATATAGGATGCGAAGGATTGCACCTGGATTAGCCGCATGCAAGGTCAATGCCTTACCATTGTACTATTGTTCTGACTCTCGTGATTATTTTTAATATCAGTCCTGTTAGACCACATCTCCTCCAAAGGAAACTGAGGCCCATTGAAGTGATTTGTTCAGGAACACCTGGTGGTTGAGCTGTATAGTATTAAATCTGGAACCAGTTCCTTTTCTTCTTATTTCATATGGTCCCTCTTTTCTTTTTTTTTTTTTTTTTTGTGGTTTTTGGGTCACACCCGGCAGTTCTCAGGGGTTATTTCTGGCTCCACGCTCAGAAATTGCTCCTGGCAGGCACAGAGGACCATATGGGGCGCCGGGATTCGAACTGATGACCTCCTGCATGAAAGGCAAACGCCTTACCTCCATGCTATCTCTCCGGCCCCATGGTCCCTCTTTTCAATGCTCTGAGTTGATGATTTTTGATTGGAGCACTGGTATTAGAAAGCTTCCTCTAGAAAAGGAATTGGGAGAAGTGAATTACAGCTAGTTGTGCACTGGACTAGTCAACTTGGTGTATTATAAAAGCTTTGGGGACCATATAGAATGCTGAAATTGAATCTGGGTGCAGTTACATGTAAGCCAAGCACCCTTACCTGCTGTACTACCTATCAAGCCCCTTCAGTTGTCACTCTTTCCCTATATCTAAAGTGATAAGATATCACTTAAGGCTTGTAGATGTCTTTCATATGTATGATTTTTACTATCATTAAGAGTTCCTGTTTGTCTCTACTAATACTTCTTGTGTTGAAGTGTATATGTCATATTAATTGTGCCAATTCAAATATCTTTTGCTTACTGCTTACATAGCATAGCCTAGCATTTTCCTTTGTCCAAGTTAATGTGTTTCTAAAGTGTTTTCTTTTTGTTGAGAGGTACTTTGTCATTGTTACATTCATTTTTATAATTGCTGTCATTTGGATGGAATGTTTGTCCCATTTATATGGTAGATATTGGATCAGTTATATGGAAAAAATACTTTATGAAATTTGATATTTTTGTATTTTAAGTTTTATTTTTAATTTTTATATATATTTTTCATTTTATTTCAACAGAGAATGTTATTTTAGATTGAATATGTATTAATTAAACAAAATTTTGATTGACACAGTGCTTTTTAGCAAACAGATCATTTTATTCTCTATAGTTTGGGTGATTTTGTTGTCAGATTCCACAGTCTTGAGGTCTTTATAAACATTTGCAATAACCTGCTTTTTAACTCTTCAAAGAATGATGCCATAGGGGCTGGAGAGATAGCACAGCAGTAGGGCGTTTGCCCTTCAAGTGGCTGACCCAGGATGGACTGATGATGGTTCAAATCCCAGCATCCCATATGATCCCCCAAAACTGTTGGGGCGATTTCTGAGCACAGAGCCAGGAATAACCCCTGAGTGCCACTGGGTGTGACCTAAACACCACCCCCCCCCCAAAAGAATGATGCTGTAAAATAAAATCTTCCATTTCACCTTCTACTATATAGCTTTTCTGCCCTTCTACCTTCAGTCTTGCACCTTGGGTTTGTGAATTATCCATAATAAATTTCCAGTTTATTTTTTTGTCCCCCTATTCACAATACAGACCAGGCAAAGGGCCTAGTTTGAGGTGTATATGAAGAGCATTTACTGTACCTCCTCTTTCTATACAGTCAGTGTAAAGAGCACAGCCTGTGGTAAGAATTGGGAGGCCTTATCTTTTTATTTCTTTTTTTTCTTTTTTCTTTTTTTAATATTTATATAAAATCCTTCACCAGTGCAACATTCCCGTGACAAATATCCCAAGTGTCCTTCCTCCCCACCCCACACCAGCCTGTACTCTAGACAGGCTTTCTACTTCCCTCATTCAGTCACATTTTGTTATGACAGTATTCAGTGTAATTATTTCTGTGACTGCACTAAACAATCCCTATGGTGAGCTAATGTTGGGAGCTGGACCCTCCAGTTCTCCTTTATTTTGTCTCTGAGAATTATTACACAAGTGTTTTTCATTTTTCTTAAAACCCATACATGAGGAGCTGGAGAGATAGCATGGAGGTAAGGCATTTGCCTTTCATGCAGAAAGTCATCTATTCGAATCCCAGCGTCCCAAAAAGTCCCCTGTGCCTGCCAGGAGCAATTTCTGAGCATGGAGCCAGGAGTAACCCCTGAGCACTGCCGGGTGTGACCCAAAAACCACACACACACACACACACACACACACACACACACACACACACACACACGCACGCACACAATACCCATAGATGAGTTAGACCATTCTGTATTTATCTCTCTCCCTCTGACTTATTTTACTCAGCATAATAGATTCCATTTACATCCTTGTATAGGAAAATTTCATGACTTTATTTCTTCTGATGGCTGCATAATATTCCATTGTATATATATACCATAGTTTCTTTAGCCATTCATCTATTGAGGGGCATCTAGGCTGTTTCCAGAGTCTGGCTATTGTAAACAGTGCTGCAATGAATATAGATGTGAGAAAGGGATTTTTGTATTGTATTTTTGTGTTCCTAGGATATATCTCTAGGAGTGGTATAACTGGATCATATGGGAGCTCAACTTCCAGCTTTTGAAGAAATCTCCATATCGCTTTCCACAAAGGTTGGACTAGATGGCATTCCCAACCAGCAGTGAATAAGAGTTCCTTTCTCTCCACATCCCCGGTAGCACTGCTTGTTCTCATTCTTTCTGATGTGTGCCAATCTGATGTGTGGCGTGAGATGGTACCTCATAGTTGTTTTAATATAGATGGGACTATATTAAGCTGAGAAACTTCTGTATCTCAAAGGAAATAGTGTCCCGGATACAAGAGCCACCTGCTGAGTGGGAGAAACTATTCACCCAAAACCCATCAGATGAGGGGTTAATATCCAAAAAATACAAGGCACTGACATAACTTTACAAGAAAAAAATCATCTAACCCCATCATAAAATGGGGAGAAGAACTGAACAGATACTTTGTCAAAAAAGAAATACAAATGGCTAAAAGGCACATGAAAAAATGCTCCATTATCACTAATCATCAGAGAGATGCAAATCAAAATATATTTCCAGTTTAAACTCTCCTGAATTTCTTTCTGCTTCTTCCAGAGCTGCAGTGGGTAATTTTACCTCACTGTCGTTCTCTGAGTTCATGGACCTCCCTTGCTCATATAAAAACTTTGATAAGTTCTGCGCATGATCAACTGACATCATGCCACAGTTGTGGTTAGTGCAACTCTGGGGCCATTTACTACCTTTTGTACTTATTCTCCAATAATACATGGCTGAATGCCCAGACTCCCTTTGCAGGTAGTCCATTTTTGCAGAGACCTCTCAAGTCATTAAAACTTAGTACCCTGCATCCTATACACTTGATTCACAGGATTGCTCAGATGTTGGCACTGTTAAACTTTCAAAAATTGCTCCTTTTCAGTTTTATCGAAACTCTGTTACTTTGTACTGAATGCTAAAACAATCCCCTAACTGGAAGGCTCCAACCTCACACATGCCCCAACAGAGTAGACTGAGTTTCTGTGCAAAGTCACACACCCAGTCAGGAAAGAAAATATTAGCATCTTGATAATTCTGTTGTGTAAGGACTATTTTGGAGAGTTGATTTGAGCTGGATAAGAAGGAAGGAAATTCTCTTTGTTCCTGAAATTTCTCCTCGAATAAGTATTTTTTTGTATTAAAAGTTTATCTCATAGTGAGACTCTGTTTGGGATGGGTTTGCTCAGGGTTATCTTTATCTGTGTCAATCACGTGTGTTAGCTAGTCTTGTGTGAGCAAGTTGGAGGAAACTCATTACCTATTCACTTATGGTCTTTGGCTTGGAACATTTCCTTCTCATCTGTTGATGAGACATTATTAGCTACGTTAACAAGGTGCACAGATAAGTATTACACCTTTAGTTACATTTATAACCTGTGTATGTATCACCAAAAGCAATCATCTTCTTCCAACATAGTAATAATAAATATTAAGTAAAAAATTGGTAATTACTGAGTCAATGTATGGCGATTAAAGGAGACTGGTTTTTTTGGGTAAAGGTCTATTCTAATGAGAGGGATAAAGATTCTGTTCTTCGATGAGTGGATCATGAAGATATGGTACATATATCTGATGGAATACTACATAGCTGTAAGGAATGATGCAATCATGAAATTTGAAGTAACATGAATGGAACTGGAAGATATTATGTTCAATGAAGTAAGCCAGAACAAGAAGGATAAATATAGAATACTATTATTTATATGTGGTATTTAGAATAACTGCATGAAAAAATGAAATGGTCTAAATGGGAGTTGTCCTGAACATCCTTGGCCCCAGTCTATAGCAAGGAGAAGGGAAGAAACTGAGTGGAGGAAGAGAACAACAAATATGAAAAGACAGGGTCCAGGGACCAAGTGGTCTTATGTACATTAGTGGAGAAGAAAAAAAGGACAGAATTAAATATCTAAGCCAAAGTCAACAACAACAGAATCAAGAGACTTAGACTAATAATCTAAACTTTAAACGGCCCTTTTCTACTGGCAGGCTGTGGGGCAAAGGGTAGTGATTGGTATACACCCTGGGAATATGGTGGAGGGAGGTCGACACTGCTGGTGAAATTGGCCCTGATTCATTGTATGTCTGAAACCCAACTATAAAGGACTCTGTAAATCACAATTGTTTCAATAAAAAAGAAATTACGTTCTTCAACATTCTTCTGATTTGGTTAAACAGTTAGTCACTAAAGTGAAAATCATTGTAAATCAAAACTATTATAAGCTCAGTCAAAGTAGTGGTTATATTGCCCAATCTAAGTGAAACCTGACTCTAGGTTAATACTTTGCTATGGTAAAAATCTAAACAGAGGATAACAGACAGACAAGTAGTACAGGGGCTAAGGTGCTTGTCTTGTAAGTAGTTGATCTGCACTACTGTGGGAGATCTCTGAGCACTTCCAGCGGTGGCCCTAACCATCATCCTATGCTCAAAAACTCCCAATCCCAGATCAGATATATTTTTGCATTTATGTGTATAGTATGTACATAATTATGAATGTTTATATATGCTTGCCTATGTGACAATGTAAAGATATTGTAAATATGTAAATTTATTTTCCAAAAAAGCTCAGATAAAGAGATGACTTCTGATGGAATTATTTTTTTTAACAATTTTTATTGAAACTAATGTGAATTACAAGTCTTTCACAGTTATATTTAAGGTACATAATGACAGTGAACTAGGGCAATTTCCACCACCAGCGTTGACCTCCCTCCACCCTCGATTCCAGCATGCATCCTATACTTCCACTCTTAGCCCCCTGGACTACTAGTGTTAACAGGTCCCTTCTGTGTATAACTAATTGTAGTTTGGGTCTCTTGATTTTATTGTCGTTGACTTTGGGTTGGTTATTTAGGTCTTATTTTTTATTTCCACTCAATGTTTGTGAGACTTGCCTGCCTCTGGTACCATCCACTTTTTTTTTTTAATTTATGAGGCAGAACAAGATGATTCACATTCTATGGTTCTGCTGAAAATGAAAAAAAAAATAAAGAAAGTGGGAGGAGCCCCTGTCTAGAAGCTATAAATATAAATTTAAAAGAAGAAAGAAAGAAAAAGAAAAAATCCAAACCAAACCAAAAACAAAAAAAAAACCCAAAATAACAACAATAACAACAACAACTAAAGAAAGGGAACCTTGTATGGCAAGTTTATTTATTTATTTATTTATTTATTTTGCATAGGGTATTATAGAAAGTATTGGGGAAATCAGTAAGGGAATTCCCTTGGCCTAAGAGATACAGGGTTTCTCCGCCCTTGAAGCATACTGTCATGGGATCAACTACAGGCTCCGGACATGTTCATCGTTGAACTCCCAGGTCTTTTTATGGTGCCAGGGAATGTTCTGCTCAGTGTGGTTGTCAAAGTTAGTCCTCTATATTTAGATATCTTGGATTTTTTTTCCAGATCTTAGAATGAAGTCTAGGATCGAGTCTTTATGGTTCCAGAAGTTCTGCTCAGTGTTCAGTTCCAGTTGTTGTAGTTTTCTGTAATTAGTGATCTTAGATTTTGCACAGGTCAAAGGATGGAGTGTCTTCTGATTTCATCTTACTGCTAGATGATGGGGCAGGGCAACCTTCCCCTAGATCAAGTCGTTGCTGTTTCCTCGTTGACAGGGTGTCATATGAACCTACCCTGGGCAAGTTGGTACCAGAGGGGTATTAGGGACTTCCCCGGGGGGCCTTTGATTCCTGGTGCTGTTGTCAGTTCTAATGTTGGGATCTGGGTTTAGGGTTGGATGGTCAATGTCCAATTACATGAGGTCTAAGTAGAGTCCCCATGACAAGTGTTCAGGGTGGGAAGTGCTTCTGTATTATAAAATGTATGTGTTCTTATCCCTAGTAGATAAGAACTTGTTTCTGTACATAAAATTTCCCCTATTTTAGTGTACCTATGCAAAAAGGAATGATGCTATGTTATATTGTTGGTGCATTTGAGGTAAAATGACAAACTATACAATCTCTGTGCTATTGTTTTGACCTAAGCTTTTATCCCAAGCAAAAATTCTACTAGAATCTCATACTAAGCAGAACCAAAATAAGAAAAAACAAAATAAAAGAAGGCATGAGGATGCTATCTTTACATTTGGGAATAAACACTAAGAGGTATAACTCTTAAGGAATTCAACACTCAAAGAAAATATAGATATGTGCATTAATTCTTTTGAGATAGTCTTGTTGTGGGGGGAGGGTGGTAGATGAGATCCAGGGCACATTTTCATCCTACACCATGGTCTTATTGACTCTGTGAATCTGTTTGCAGCATTAAGGGATCAGCTAGTATTCTTGAGCTGGGGTCCCTCTAGAGCTGAGTCTGGGAGCTCAAAAGGGTCACAGAATGAGCCAGCAGGAGGAGTAGTGGTTATAGCTTCTTGCCGAGGTGCGGCGAGCGATGTGGAGCTGAGAGGGTGTCCTTTCTCTTTGGGATCTGGGTGGCAGCTTATTTGGGCAATGGGACGGACTTGGTTCCTAAGATGCTAAGAACTGAGGGTGAAGAGTGTTCTATAGGAACAGATAACAGATCAAGATTAAGGGGGTGTGGGCCCGGAGAGATAGCACAGCAGTGTTTGCCTTGCAAGCAGCCGATCCAGGACCAAAGGTGGTTGGTTCGAATCCCGGTGTCCCACATTGTCCCCCGTGCCTGCCAGGAGCTATTTCTGAGCAGACAGCCAGCAGTAACCCCTGAGCACCGCCGGGTGTGGCCCAAAAACCAAAAAAAAAAAAAAAAAAAAAAAAGAGATTAAGGGGGTGAGAGGATAGAAGGAGTTCTGAATGGGGTGGGGAGGAGGGATAATATATAACAAGGACTATGTATACAAGCAGGGGTCCTCAAACTTTTTAAACAGGGGGCCAGTTCACTGTCCCTCAGACCATTGGAGGGTGTGACTCTAGTAAAAACAAAACTTATGAACGAATTCTTATGCACACTGTATATATCTTATTTTGCAATGAAGAAACAAAACAGATACAAATACAATATGTGGCCCGCGGGCCATAGTTTGAAGACCACTGAATAAGCATGGATTGCTTAAGGTATAGATTAGGCAAACATACAGGAGTCCAATGCATACAAACTCAGGTCCACTTATAGACAGATATTAGAGAACTGTTCATAGGTTGTAGTTGGAGGCCTCACCCTTATGTGGTGGGTCAGAGCACTTAAAAATAATTGAATTAAGACAAACAAATAAATAAATAATAGATTAGGAAAAAGGAAGAGAAAAAATAAAGAAAAAATATAATATAAATTGGGCCAGCACCTCGGAGGGAAAGGGTTTTCCCAATTTCTAGGCATTTCATCAATGGCAGGGGTGAACTTTGCTAAATGAAGCTTTTGGGGTTAGATTGTGCATGGAGCATTTTAGGATGCTCATAACTTTCATGTCTAGGGTCCTAAGCAATATGGTTGTGAGCACTATAAGAGGAGTCTATCTTATGTAGTATTATCCAGAATGTCTTGTGCATGCTTATGGAATTATTAAATGTATTTTAAGAGTAGGCTAAAGGATTAAACGAGTAAAGGAGAATAATTTAAAATAAAAACCAAGCAATTCCCCCAATTTTTAAAATAGATACGGATTCTTATAGAAATGTATTATATAAAACATATTGACACATTAGTAGTCCTTGCTGAACTTATTTTTAAGTATAAAGTAACTTAAAAGATTTTATGACTTTTTGTATTATAATCCATTACAGAAAGCAATATGAGAGTCATTTTATAATTCTGAATATTCTTTCCTTTTTCTTACTTGTATTGCTGGGGATTCAATCGAATCTCGTACATGCAGTGCACATATTCTGCAACAGCTATAGTCCCTTCTGGGAATTTAATTTCCATCAATATCACTGTACTCTTAAAATATGTAATAATATGGACCACTCATTGTACAAACACAATTTATGTGACTATAACAGGATATTTTATCTATAAAATATAGTATATTTTAAAAATAAATTTGAGACATAAAACTTTTACCTGATCATTTTGGAAAACAACCAAATGTATAAAAATCGCAAAAGTGCTACTAATTTTGATGAGAATGCTAACTACTATTGACCCAAATGAGAAATACCAGATTGCTTTTTGTTTATTGATATTACTCTCCCATGAGTTATGAGAAATTAGTATTTTCATGGCAGAAATTCCTTTGATTTATATTTAGTCAACTCAGAATTTTTCTGTTAAAGACAAGTATGAATATCTTTTCTGGCTAGATTTCATTTATAAAAAGATTTACCAGGATTGTATCTAACATAGTGATCAGTCCAACAAGTGTAATTTTTATTTGGCGTTCCTTAGGGGTTACTCCTGATTGTGCACTCATAAATCTCCCCTAGTAGACTTGGGGACCATATAAGATGCTGGGGATTGAACCTGGGTCAGCTGCATGCAAGGCAAAACCCCTACCCACTGTACTATCCTATTTGTAGATTTTTTAGATGTAATTTTTTGAGCTTTAGTTTGAAGGATTACAGTAAATGCAATAAAAGAAACAAGGATAGAGTGAGAGAGAGCTTAAGAGGTATTTTAACACAGAAACCCGTTTTTATAAAACCCTGGAACTGCTATGGCAGTTAATTTAATGTGGACCTCAATATTTCATTTTGTAAATGGAGCAGTGTCTGATTGTGGGGGTCAAATGCAAAGGGGAATATAAATGCTTTTGCCCTATTTTTCACAGTTTAAGCGTGGTAAGCATTCATGGAGTTCTAATTTACTAGAATGCTTGGAGTTTTGAGACAGATTTAAAAGAAGCTATGCAGAGTTCTGCTTTAAGGAGTACTTAAGACTGTGAAAAAATAATCTTTCTATTACTATGAAAACTAAATTAATAAACAAAAACTGACTTCTATATGCTAAAGACTCATATATATATTATAGAGTACACATATATACTTTTTTCTGCATCCTGGTAAAATATATTAAAATATTTTAAAATAGAGAGATGAAAAGTTATTAAATTAAGTTTAGCTTTAGATATGTAATTTGGTCATTATTTGGAATAAGAATTAAGCTAATATTCTTATTTATAGAAATTAGGGGACCTTGGGGAGGGAGGCTTCCAGCAGCACTCAGGAGGTTCTGGGTTCACTCCAAGTCATACTTGGCCTACCAGTTCTGTGCCAGGGTCTTGGATGCTGTTTGTGAGTTGGGTCTTAAAACCTATACTTTGCTGTGCTTAGGAGGCCATGTAATGCCAGGGATCAAATTCTTAGCATGCAGCCTAACCTTAACTATCTCCCAGCCTAAGATTTAATTTTAGAGGTAAATCATATCGGATAATATTGGAATACTGATAGTTAATAGAAAAGAAGAAAAAAAGTAAAACATGAATTATCATGCAAAATCTCCAAATAAATTAGATTTCAAATTAGATTTCTAATACATTTTCAGATTTATTGAGATGGGTATTAGATAGCTATCTAGATATAAATAGCTTGCAAAACACTTTGTATTGTTTAAAGATCACAAGAAAGGTTATCCTAAAATGGCAGAGCCAGGACTCTCATGTTGAGACTTATACACTGCAGCTAACATTATAGACTCTGCACATATTGTATAAAAATAATTGCCAAATGTTTCGGGGGTGGTGAGTGTATTTCTTTTTCATGACAATTTATGAAGTTGTTAAATGAGGTTTCCTTGGATTTATAACAGTTTATTTCATTAAGATGTTTATTGAATAAATATTTTCACTAATTTTTTATCATATTCAAAGGGGTATTATTTATTCAGTGGAAAAATTAGTCTATTGCAAAATGGAACAGACTTTTTTCTATTCTACCTTTCGGATTCAACAAAGTCTATCTTTCATTACTCACTAATCAGGATCTTCCAAGACCTATTCTGTTAAAATGACAAAAGCTCTATTTCTATATCCATATGAAGTTATTGATTTCTGACAGAAATAGAAGCTATTGACTCATAGGTTTAGTGAGTGCCATGTTTAGGGTTGTACAAGGACATAATTTTTCTTTTTAGCAGGCTGTTATGCATGACCTTTGTAATATTTTATCACTGTAAATTGAACTACAGAAGATCACTGTATGTGTCATGCCTGGTTTTTGACATAGACACAGGTAGTTAACTGTACTTAAAGTTGTCATGGACTCTCAATTTCATATAGATGTCTCAAGCCACACATAAAAATGGAAGACTTTATCAGTGTTGCCACCGCTAAGAATGCATATGATTCATGTGTATGTGTAAGCTCAGAGCTTGTTTCTGTTCGGTAGGGAATCACTTTGAATGGTGTTCAGAGTTCCATGTGTGTTTAGGAGATTGAACTTGGATATGATTTATGGATGACAGGCACCTTTCCCACTGTACTACCTTTCTGGCCCTGAGAATATTTTAGTGAGGAGCAAAATAAATAAACAACATGCTTTGTAGAAAAGTGAGAATTGATAATTCTGGAATGGCATATCAAATACAAGTTTTGACTACACACACACACACACACACACACACACACACACACATGATTTTGCCTATCTTTGAGCTCCCCTCTCATGTGAAAAGAGAAAATAGTGATTAATTTGGCATGTGTGTCTGTGTCTATATCTGTGTAAATATGAATGAGGAAGAAGATAAAATAGTGGATATAACATGTCAAATATACAATGTAACGATCAACAGAGCCTGTGTGTGTAGATTAATAAAATTTTGAATGTAAAATGTCACCTGTCTTATTAAGTATAGGTGTTTATTAAGTATAGTTTTCTCCCTTACTTTCTGTAAACATTTGGTTGCTATGTCATTTTATGTTTGTTGAACAGATCATACAACTTACATTTCTAGAAATAATATTCAAATTTTTAAATTTTGAGAATTGTATACTTTTATGAAAGTTCTGTTATTTTGATCATTCATTTGTTCAAAATTCATAAATACATGTTATATGCCAGTTTTTCATTTAATTCCTTAGAAAATATATTCCCAAGGCGTTGTTGATAACATAAATACATCAATAGGTGAATTTGAATCAGCAGGGCCCTTAACCTTTGAGGGTTATTGTCCTCTTCTTGTTTTCTTTCTTTCTTTCTTTCTTTCTTTCTTTCTTTCTTTCTTTCTTTCTTTCTTTCTTTCTTTCTTTCTTTCTTTCTTTCTTTCTTTCTTTCTTTCTTTCTTTCTTTCTTTCTTTCTTTCTTTCTTTCTTTCTTTCTTTCTTCCTTCCTTCCTTCCTTCCTTCCTTCCTTCCTTCCTTCCTTCCTTCCTTCCTTCCTTCCTTCCTTCCTTCCTTCCTTCCTTCCTTCCTTCCTTCCTTCCTTCCTTCCTTCCTTTCTCTCTCTCTCTCTCTCTCTCTCTCTCTCTCTCTCCCTCCCTCCCTCCCTCCCTCCCTCCCTCCCTCCCTCCCTCTCTCTCTCTCTCTCTCTCTCTCTCTCTCTCTCTTTCTTTCTTACTTTCTTTCTTTCTTTCTTTCTTTCTTTCTTTCTTTCTTTCTTTCTTTCTTTCTTTCTTTCTTTCTTTCTTTCTTTCTTTCTTTCTTTCTTTTTCAAGAATTGTTTAGATTCATAATTTAGCCATATTTTTAAGGACTTATTTTTTAACACTTGGAGGTTTTTAAGACTGTCTTAATAGAGAAGATTCTCTATTTCTTGATGATTGAAATAATGCCATTCTCTGTTTTGGTCACCAGTTTTTCTCTTGCCTCTAAGCAACAGAGTGGTGATCCATCAGAGGAGGAGGTCACGGGGTACAATTAAGTGACCTGTTGTTTCCAAATGGCTTCCTGATGTCTATTCCCTGAAGCATTTTGACCTTTTAGTACTGAGGAATCACCTTTTTTTTTCTTTTCTTTTCTTTCTTTATTATTATTATTATTATTATTATTATTATTATTATTATTATTTTGGTTTTGGGGTCACACCCTGCGGTGCTCAGGGGTTGCTCCTGGCTGTCTGCTCAGAAATAGCTCCTGGCAGGCACGGGGGACCATATGGGACACCGGGATTCGAACCAACCACCTTTGTCCTGGATCGGCTGCTTGCAAGGCGTTTGCTATCTCTCTGGGCCCTGCTGAGGAATCACTTTGACAAGCTTTGACAAGTGAAAACTGTTGTTGATATCCTGGTGATTATATAATTATATTATTGGTGGATTATATGGAGCATCACAGATAGTGGGAATAAGAGTGACTCCTCAGAATATAGAGGGGAAAGATAAATCATATCTGCTATTTGTTAGAGTAGTTTTGGTGGTGAATTCTTGAAAACAGTAGCCTAAACTAACAGCTTGTCATCCCTAACATAAAATGCAAGTTTTAGTATATAACTATTTCAGGCATGTGCCATATTTCTTCAAGGCCATTGAAGAAACACATTTTAAAAAATCTTTTCATCATGTTTGTTTCCTTCCTCTAGTTATGATGTCTTCGTATTTCCAAGCTTCTTGTCTTATTTCTCAAGAAAAGAGCTTGTATTTCTCCAAGCTCTCTTTCTTGATTGTCCTTATTAAGAACTGTGTCACGTGGCCACGCCTTTCTGCATGGGAGTCTCAGAACAAACCATTTCAGCTTGGCTTCTTGCCATCCAAAAGAAAGTCAAGATGATGAATGTTGATGAGATCAGGGCTTTTGAAACTTTTCCCATTCCCCTTTCCAATTCCTTTTTGCCTGAGTAATTTTGATGTAACCCTGGGTGTACAGGTGAATGAAGTAGGTATACACATCAACATACTTTTACATTTTAAAATGTCCCTCACAGTGTCATGTCACTCCATCTAGGTTTGCAAATCCATCAGTCAAGAAACTAGGGACTAGAAAAATATTCATAGCTATCAGACTTGAGAATGTTATTTTGATCATTTCTAATAACCTTAGAGCTCATAATTGGATGAGTATTAGTTTGTATATCATTTATGTTAAATAATTGGCAAAGTATTAAAATAATAACTGAATATAGCTACTCATGTGTTTTTTTTTTAACAGTTTGAGTTACATTGTCACCTCGCTTTTATGAAAGATCTACGCTGGTACCTATTTTTGCTTATTAAAAGAAAATCAAAGGAGGATTTTTTTCACTGTAGGTGAAAAGTGAAAATAGCATTTTTATTCCATTTCAACTTATGACTGTTTCGCAGAAACCCTGTACTTTTGATTGAAACGTGTACACCAAACCACTTTAACAAAACTCAACCTCAAATTATGGCTGTATAAATGAGAGATATTTGACAATGAATGTGAAATGTTGTTTATAAATTATTTGCATAGAGCCCTAGTTTTTTTTTTTCCTTTTGTGGTTTGGGCTGTTTAGAAAATAAGGTAGTTATGCTTATGATCTGTAGAATTCACTTTATATTTCACACATGATTATCATTGCAGATCATCTCTTATCTGTCATGCTATAATAAAGAAACCACAGAAACATAGAGCAAAAATAGAATGAACCTTTAGTTATCAATAAAGTCTAAATTGCAATAAATATTGCCTCACTAAATTATGATGACTCTGGCTACTTCTGTTTCATCTGTGACCTTTGTTCATTAATAATCCAACTGGCTTGTTTCAAAGTAAAACCTCAATATATTACTTCAGGATGGCCAGAATTCTGAGGTTCTCCAGAATCCCATCTTGGTTGTTCACATGCACAGTTATTACGATTTGGCTCAAAATCAGTGATGTTCACTCATGGCTCAGTATAGGTTATTAGTTTATCTTGGTTTTCTTTCCTTAGCTGTAACTTAGCTATACCATTTTTTCAGTGAGAGAGCCAAAGTGATGTTGGCCAAGGAGACTAACTTTGGGGATGTCTATCTACAGATTGATATTGCTTTGAAGGAAGGAAGTTCCAGGTCTAAACATGGCCAAGGAAGGTTGTATTCCACTTTACTGATCACACAACTGAACACAACCTAGGTGTGGTTGTAGGTTTCACCCTTCATCCTTTCTTCAAGATTAGAAAGAATTTTCAGCATTTGAAAAGAAGGTGGCAACTGAGGCTAATCACAGGAGTAGCCATATGATGTGTGACAGATTTTTCTGAGATGATCTTCCTGAATTTATTATGCATTGTCCATAACTTTGAATTCTTGGATTTATTTTGAGTCATTGTTGTGGTCATTGTTTCTGCTTTTACACATGATCTCTATTTGAAGTTAAATCACTTTATACTTGGAGCCTAACAGATCAGAGTCAGAGTATGAAACACATTCTTATGCTCATTATTTCACTGTTTCCATAAAATTTACTTCCTTACTTGACACGTACATGAAATTAAAATAAGTAGACTAATTTTATCTAAACCTTAATTTTGACAACTTTTATTTGATTTTAACCATTTTTACATTTAGAATAAGATTAGTTAATTGAACTTAAAATATTGAAAACAATTCATTTGGATAAGAAGGAAGATATGCTTTAAGTCTTCCTTAAAAGATTCCATTTGTTTAACACCATAAGTGAAGTCATAACACTAGATAAGAGAAGGTCTCAGAAGTTCACTCTTAACTACTTTCTTTTATTAATGGATAGTCTTCTGTTTACTTTACAGGAAAAATATTTTCTCTGTGCTTGGAATCCTGAAATGAGATCTTTCTTCGAAAATAGGTGGCTTATGCCTTTTACAATTTGTAACACGAAAACCTGTTACCTTGACTAAATTGCTTCTCAGCTGGTAGATCGAGGAGCAGTTTTTAGGGTGCTAATGCTCGCTGTTGTGAATTTAAGTAAAACCTATTTCAACTTTGTAAATTCAATATTGAGATTGCCACACTTTTAAAAGTATAACTATTTTGAGAGAATAGTTGGTATCTGCAGCTGTCTAGACATCTGATATGTATGGAATAAGTGAAATCTATTGGTGGGTAATTTTTTTTATTGAAATAGATTCTTTTCAGCCTCTGTTAATAAATATGTACCTCTTTTTTTTCAGTTGGTGTAAACATTATTGAAAACCCCGGAAATATAAATCTGTGCCCAAGGTTGTCAAATATCCTTTCTTTTTTTCTCTGAAACTTCCTTTTCAGAGTGTTAGTTGTGAATTGCTCCATACTCTGTTGTCTGCAACATGGTTTTATCATTTCCAGATTTATGCAACCTTTTTTGTATTCTGTATAGGCTCCAACAGATGTTTCTTAGAAGAAGTTTTATTTTTCTATAGTATTAACATTCAATTGCATACATAAAGTACAAATGATTGAATGTGGCTGGAATAAATCAATAATGAAATTTATATTTTAAGATTCACATGAAAACCTAATAAAAACAGTATGATTGTTGAGTAAGGTGATTATTGGTAATGATACAAATAAAAGTACTTTGATGACAATCAGTCATTTAAAAATATTTTTCTATAAATTTAGAAAATATTATTAAATGGAGATTCCACTTACAAAAACAATGCAGCTATACAAATTTGGGAGTAATTTCCTTAAAAGTTTGTAGGAACTTAGTGGGTAAAGTTATAAATTTAACTGTAGGACACAAAAGTTTTAAATAGGTGAGGTGAATACTTTGTTCTTAGAAAGCTAAATTCACTAAAACAACTCAAAGACAGAAGTTGTGTCAATTAATCTATGAATATAGTACAGTCTCATTCAAAACTGGGGAACTTGCCAAGTTGAATCTGAAGTTCATCTGGAAGACTGATCTTACAAGGTGCTTCCAAAATTAGGAAAAATATTTAACAGGATCATTGTAAGTCACTGATGAATGGATAGTGATATTGGTATAAAAATGCATTGAGCAAAATAGTCTGTATTTGGAAAAGTGTATTTCATAATGTAGTATGTGATATGGGTGCCAGTTTATATTGGTAGAAAAGGTGAATTATTCGATAACAGATGTGGAGGCATCTGTCTAGTCATATGGAAAGGAAAAGCAGAATTCAGACAATACAACTTACCCAAAAAATAATTCAAGAAATAGTAATTGTAAGTGTAAGTAGGTATAGACGTGTAAGCATTATACATATGAATATCTTTATAGTTTTGTGCTAGAAAGTCATCTACTACAGAAAGCTTGAATGAAAAGATGTCTATATAAATATTTTATTGTTGTCTATAGTATAGTTGAAGGATGTTTTGTGAAGATATGTGTCTAGTATCAAATAATATCAATGTATCAAATTAGATACAAATCTAGTGTCAATTTTATATAACAAATAATATTATTTCATAATATGATCAACAAAGGGCAGATGCTTACTGTGGAAAGAGCTCTTATATAAACTCTTTTTTTTTTTTGGTTCTTTTTTTTGGGGGGGTCACACCCAGCAGGGTTACTCCTGGCTCTATGCTGAGAAATCACCCCTGTCAGGCACAGGGGACCATATGGAATGCCGGGATTTGAACCACCGTTCTTCTGCATGAAAGGCAAACACTTTACCTCCATGCTTTCTCTCTGGCCCCATAATAAACTCTTAACAACTCTTTGTAAAATCATGGGATAAATAAATAGACGGTTGATAAAATAAATAGCTTAAATAGGTAATTGATAAAAAATAATGCTTATAGAGTGAGCTACATAGGAAAAGGTGTGTAAACCTGCTACTAGCAGAAGTAAAAACTAAACTAGCACTGGCATATCTCAGTGCATGAAATGATAGTAAACAAAAGCCAGCAAAGTCTCTCTGCAACCCATTGTGCTGTAAGGAAACAAGAGCTTTAATGTAGTTTTTCCCTCAAACTGAGACCAAGGATAATTGTTCTTAAGTGTTTGTCAGGGGTTACTCCTGGCTCTGCGCTCAGGAATCACTCTGGGCAGGTTCTGGGAACCATATTGGATGTGGGATATTGAACCCAAGTTGGCCATTTGCAAGGTAAATGCTCTACCTGCTGTGCTCTGGCCCCTATGGAATGCTTGCTTTCAATTTCTGTATCTAATTGTGGCGAACCAGAAATAATTTGCATTGTTACGATGGATTACTGCCATTCCCTGCTCCACTCTTTAAATAGCACTGCTGTGATGCACTGAAATGAGAAAAATAAAATAGTATCTAGAATTTCCATATAATCATAACTGATTTAGCTATTGCCTCTCAAGGTCAAACTTGCCCCTGGCTTTTGCATTTGATTTTTTTTTTTTACTGTGGGAAAGATATGATTACCCTTTTGCAAAAACAAATCAAAATCTAAAACAGGTTTAAAGGAACATTTATTCACCCATTGAACAATTATTTACTTATTTATATTTTGGGGGCAATTTGGGAAAGAGACTCCCCGTGGTGCTTTGGGAGGTGCCACGGACCTGTATTCAAAGCCTGTGCTTTAGCCCTCTCAACCCTCTTTTCAGCCCTCATTTAACGATTATTGATTGCTCTCCTACTTTAGGCATGGCTGTTCAAGGAGCTGGGGCTGCAGAAGTGAATTAAAAAGAGAAAGACTCAGCTTGATGCTTATATTCTAGTGGGAGAGACAGAATAATAAATCAGAGTTACATGGTAGCTGGTAATTATTGCAGGGAGGAATCAAGAGGAATAATGGGCATCGTGGAAGCCTTATTAGAAAGAATGGACAGGAAAAGCTTCTCGAAGAAGGTGGCTTGTGAATCAAGACCTTAAGATGCTAAGAAAAGAATATGTTTCTTACTTTGGGGAGAATTCTTCAAATTATCATGGTTTTGAGTGACACATACAAACACACACGCTTTAAGGCAGAAGTGGATTGAACTGCGGGACCGAGTTTTGGGACATGAGGCCAGAAGTGGTGAGGCAGCCTAGGGAGAGTCTTATAAACAATTGTGGAGACTTTCCTTCTGAGTTAATAAGTGGAGGCGATGGAGGGATTTGAACCCAAGAGAAGTATTGATTTCACTCATCTTAAGAACCACTTTGCTTAATTTGAAATGGCGCATAATGGACCAAGAACAGAAGTAGACTTGAAATTTAGGTAAGAGGTTGTAATCACAACCAGGGAATACCTGCATGGTATCAATTTGGAAAGCATGGTGGGTGATGGAGTGGATTCGAAGCAGTCAGATTCTTGATTTCTTTTGAGGAGTGAATTAATAGAATTTTCCCAAAGATCCTCTGTAGGTTATGAGAAAGAGAAAGGGGATTCCACTTTTGGGATTTGTGCGCCTGGATGGATAGAGTTGCTATTTTCTAGAATAGGGGAAAACTCTATTACTAGTGCATTAAATGGCAGGAGATCTTGAGTTGGCTTTGGTTGTGTTAAATACCAGACTCCACTGGACATCTAATGTGAATGTGACGATGCCTGGTAAATGATTGGTTATAAGAGTTTGGAAATCAGAGAGAAAAAGTCTTGTCTAAAGATGAATGAACTTTTAGGAGTTGTATGTCTGTGTGAGGCCAGTAAGAGTCTGAGCAGATAAACCTAGCGTTCTGAACAAGAACAATGAGATTCAAGGTCAAGAGATAAAGAAATGGGAGGAAAACCTAGGGTGTGGGGGTGTTGAGAGCCAACTGATGAGTGTTGCACGAAGGGCGGAATAATCAGAGAGCTGTCAGGGAAGTAACAGAGATGAACCAGCAAAAGTGACCAACAACAGGATATATCACTCGCTGTAGTTTCTTATTGAACTATAAATCCTAGAGCTTGGAGAAGTTGCTGTTGATGCTAATTATTGTTATTTTAAGAATTCAAAAGGAACAGTGTCTTCTTATGTCTGTGTCAGGAGTGAATGTCAAATATATACCCTACCATTAAAATTAGATATAGCAGCCAAAAGGAGAAGAAAAATAAACTAAAATTACTCAAAGACCATTTTTCTATATCCTGTCAGAGAGTTTGAATTAATTATGATGCTGTTTTGTGCATATGCAGCTGCCCCAAATGTGATCATACATTGGCAGGGCACATCTAGTGGGGGATAAACTGTGGCTAGAATAGGAAGAGATTGGAACCTGGAGGAAGATGAGTGTGTCCAGCAGTTGGCATTGGGACATACACAGGAAATAGAAAACTAGGTGACTGGTCTACTTTGTTGAATGTCTAAAAATATATGCGACCAGAGAACGTTAGCCGCTTTGAACAATAGCTTTGGCCTGAATAGACTAAAAAAATATATACATTCTTTGTGGATGAATGCATTTCCGAATACTTAACTCAGGCTCACCTTCAATGTAAAAAAAGATGTGACTTGTGTCTCTGGAGATTAATACAATAAAAGTTTGTTAAATGGTGCCACTAAAAGAGGGAACTTGTGTCAGTATTTTATCAATAGGCAGTGATTTGATTCAAAGCGCTAACAATTATGGTGTCTATATCTAGAAAATAGTGGTAAAATATTAAGATTAAAATGTTAAAATGTAGCTTTAGTAGTTTTTTGAGTCATTTTTGTCATTTGTACATTCAGATGGGGTCTAAGTGCACAAGTAAGGAGGAAGTGGGTGTCTTCTAACTTTCCTCCTATTTGCTATGCAATGTTTGTCGATTGAATGAGCCTTTTTGAGACTTTCTTTCCACCCCCTGCAACATGGACAAGGCACACATTCTAGTGTTTATCAAATTATGAAAGCTGGGTTCAGATAAAATAACAGGAGAATTTCTTTTTTTCTGGCAACTGCCAAGTGTTATTTGGAAAACAGGCAGAACAAGTTCAAGTGCAAGCATAATACAGGGAAGAGGAAAAATCGTGTGCCAGGCACAGATGGAGTAAGTTCATTTTCATATAAATATTATCTCTTTGTTCCTGCCAGGGCAGAGATATAGTCACGGTCTTAATTGACTCAGGGAATTTTCAGGTCTGGCTCCAAAATCTTAGTTTTCTGGAAACCCTCATTGCCTTCATAGCAGAGTGACCTTCAGTGGACCCCTTAACCAATTGGAAAAGAAGGTTGTGGAGGGGCAGGTTAAAACATATGAACAGGTTTCAATAGAGAAACTTAGCATCTTTTTATTATTTAAAAATAGGTGAAGAGAGAGAGCTAAATAGGCTGAATGTTAGTTTTGTGTGTAAAAGGCCTGGGTTTGATTCCTGGTAGAGTATGGTTCTCTGATAACTTCTGGACTGTACAGTAGAACTGAACCATATTTGAGCAAAGTTATAATAAACAAACATACATGTGCATTTTACTTAATAGCTATTAATGAACTTTTACAATTTGTAGTTTGAACCTCGGCATAGAAAGTGGATGCTTGTGAAGGCTAACATATAGTCAGTCTTTCAACTATTTTGAGATTGTAGATTAAGATATTTTACATTAATCATTTCCACAGAAGAAATGCTGAATTTGATATAAATGTTTTTAACATTTACCTAGTTTATGTTTATATAGTTTTAGACTGACCAGCTTTTATTTCAACAAAGCCTAGATCTTTCAGATGTACACTTTGGAGACTTTTCCATTGATACAGGCATTCTTGTCTTAGATAGATAACTCTCTCAAACTATGCTTTTCCCTTTATTCCACTGCCGTCTGTGCATGGAAAATAAAGAGACTGAATATTGTTTATGTTATCTCTACACATGTAAGATTTCTTGCAAAGTTTCTGTGTCATGAGTGGCATGTGCAAGAATAAACAGGAAATTAGAGACACAGAGAGGACTTCTTTATCTTTTGTCAGTGCTGGACTCCTAGCTGCATTTATTTTCATAGAACACCAGAAATCTGAGAATGGCATTTAAGTTGACCACATTCCTTTTATAGCTGCTCTCCACGTGGCAGGCTGCGGATTTCTAGGCCTTTCTCCTGGTTTCCAAATTAGCAATTGAAGTACCAAAAGTACTTTCATTTCTGAATGGTTTAAAAGAAAGTTAAACTGTTGTGGCATTTTTGTAATCCTAAAGCAGCGTATTTTGGCCAAATGCTAAAAGTAATATGGATGTTTGTCTTAGAAACTTAAAAAATCTTGATTTTGTGAAATCCAACAACCTGGAGATTCCCACTATCGAGTGTTTTATTCCCATTCTCTGTGGATCTCTACCTCTAATGGGCTATTGTATGTTTGCCTAACTGAGCTAGTAAGAATGTTTTGAGGTGTTCTGGGTAAGAGGGGTGCAGGGGAAGGGAAATATAAAGCTTTAAATGGTCACATATTTAGAAAATGCCAGTAGGGGCCCGAGAGATAGCACAGCGGTACGGTGTTTGCCTTGCACGCAGCCGACCCAGGACAGACAGACAGACGGTGGTTCAAATCCCGGAATCCCATATGTTCTCCCGAACTAGCCAGGAGAGATTTCTGAGTGCCGAGCCTGGAGTAACCCCTACGCGCCGTCAAGTGTGACCCAAAACCCAAAAAAATAAAAGGAAAGAAAAATGCCAGTGCATTTTAAAACCTAGTGCTGTCACAGATGCCTTTGTCAGAGCTGGAGTTCCCCAGGGTTGCTTTCTATCAGGAGAAAGGTGGGGTACAGGGAATCTCTTTGACCACTGCACCTGCTACTATGGTCCCATAGGTATGTCCTGCAGATGGCAAAGCAGATCATATTTTGCATATTGCCTTTGTGTGCTTGACAAAATTGAAGTTTCCTGCTTTGGAACCTGATTTTTCCACTGAATGTCTTATGAACATGTTGTGATTTAGATTTTTTTCCCCAAAGCTGCTTGTTTATTTATAATACGCTTCATTCAGAAAGGTTCTATGGAAAAAGTCAGGGCCTATGTCATGTGACAGAACATTTTAGCTCATGTTGGTCACCTTGAATTGTCCAGAAGTATAAAATGTTCATATTCATTTTGTTTCTGCCTCCTCCTACCCATTTCCACAAACCTTTAATTTTGGACAACTGCTGTTGAAGCTTGTGGATTTGCAGTTCCCAGAGCCACTGCTGACTTGTTTGCTTTGGAAAGACCTGAACAAAAATAGGCCGCTTTTAATGCAAATGGCTGATTTTCTGCAGTGGGTGGGCAGTTCACTTAAGAATAGTGTTTCATTTATTGTTTCGTAAAAATAGTGTCTTCCAGAGGTTGACATGTAACTCTCATCGGGTTTTTGTTTTTTTTTTTGATGTAAAGAAATATTTTATTCTCGACTACTTTATTGCCTTCCCCCAAAAAATACTTAATGTTTTTAAAGTTCAATAATGGGAAATACTTGTTACCACATTTTCTTTATAATTTATTCTCCAGTATCTTTTCCCTTTTAAAGGAAGATACATGTTTGCCTCAAATTTATCAAATTAAAAACTAGTCATCACTTGGAGTGTTTCCTTAATCTATTATTTTCTTAATCACAAATATATCTTTGAACCCGAGAATTTAACAACTGGATCATCTCTGTTTCTTTCAAAGTGTTAAGAACTGGAGGGAAATATATTCCTCATTTGAATTATGTGTATCTTTCTGAATAAGTGTTGAGGTCAGTTTTAGAGATCCTCATAGAGCCAAAAAGTCTTCTACTCAACTTTTACTTTTTCTGAGGTCTATCTTTTTGCTTATATTGTTTATGTTGTAGTAAGACCAAATGATTGAATTCTTTGTGAGTAGAAATCCTTTATTTTCTCAACCTGAATAGATGCCAGTTTCTTTGGCATACACAATTTACCTTTCAGATTTCATACATGGTTTTGCAAAGTCTTTTATAAACAACTTATCTGGGCCAGATCTGTAACAAATTCATGGAGTCTCCCCCCTCTTTATTGCCTGGACAAGTG
This sequence comes from Suncus etruscus, assembly GCF_024139225.1. Lineage (NCBI taxonomy): Eukaryota > Metazoa > Chordata > Mammalia > Eulipotyphla > Soricidae > Suncus > Suncus etruscus. The sequence continues at coordinate 2,303,392 of NC_064856.1, read as the reverse complement.
CATCACTTTGAAAAACTGGAGCTGAAAAGCATAATATGTACTTTTGGCATGGGAATTCCTTGTAGAGAGATTCAAATTTCTGCAAGGAAATCCTAATTTGCATGCAAAAGCTCTCACTATAATTACAACAATTTCCTCCTGCCATCTTTTCTAATATGATTTAAATTCAGCTTCTCTATGTGCTAAGTATAAGGTTTTTCCCTTCCTACAAGACAGGCCTGGTTAAAAAAAGTGACTGCGGAATAATCTCGCCACTTCCTGCAAGCAACTAACAGATGGGCCACCATTAGAGTTAGAACTGTGGGTGCTATTGGGGGCAGGAGGTGATAGTACTGGATACCTTTCAGCATCATTTGCTAGTTTATCAATTGGCAACCAATGGCTTATTCTTGAGAGAAAACATTAGCAAAATCATTAAAGAATAAAAGTGTCTTCTGTTCAAGTTTTACTTTTCCTGAGATCTATGCTTACGCTTACATTATTTAAATTGTAAAAAGACAGAATGACTGAATATTTTTCTGAATTGAAATCCTCTGCTGCTTTGCACATGCTTGTTCAATCTCTAGCGTATTTTCGAGAGAGCAACACAAACCCTGGCAGCACCCCCAAGTGAACAGTTTTTGAGGATCACTGGAAATTGAGAAAAGGCACTTCACATTCTTAGAGTGGCAGATTTTAACCATTCTAAGGAGGTTTGTTGTCATCCATAGACAGCATGCTGCTTTATTTTTTGTATTTTATTTTAAAATAATTTTTAAAATTTAGTCACTTGCGATTTTCCCCACTGTTTTGTCTGTTCTTCTCTTTGTGATCCGTTCAATAAGGAATTCTGGTAGAAGAGTCCCTCAGTTTAAAGCTTATGTTAGAACTAAGTCATGGATATTGTTGGACTTGTTCTTGTGGCCCCCATATGCACCAATAATGCCATGTGGCATTGTTCCTTTTATACATAGGCACAGTAAAATGGGAAAATACTATACATACAAAGAAGTTCTTATCCAGTAGAGATGGGAACACACAAATCTTGTAATGCAATGAGACCTTACACCCTGAACATTGTCATAAACACTTGGCTCAGGCCTCAGAAGAATGAGCATTCTCCATTCACCCCTGAAACAGGAATGTCATCTACGAAATAACCACAGTTGTCTATAACATCACCTGGAAGCAATTCTCTACCAGGGAAGACACTGCCACTGCTCTGGCATTGATCTACTCAAAGGAGACTTCTCTTAACACTGAGAAGACTTAACAACAACAACGACCTGCTTCCAGGACAGGGCTCTCTGCATTGCCCTCTAATTGTGAGGTGAAACTAGAGGATGCTCCACATCATCCTGACCTCAATGTAGGATATGCACAGATTCTAGGATCTTTAACTACAAAAACCTGACACCAACAGTGACTGTGTGAAAAAGAAAAGTGTATTGGCACTACAGATGATGCCTTGTGTTACAACCTAGTATGCATGGAGCCTAGAGTTGGTCTTATGCCAGAAAACTTCAGGGGGTAAGGTCTCCTTGTATTTATGCCAAGGCTTTTCTTTCCATGTCCCCATGTTTCGCTGAGCCTATGCAGATAATAATTGCCACTCTAACATGGTTTTTGCTCTGCTCCTTTGACTCTTATCTTTAAAAAAAGAGAAGAAGAAAATAGCTTTGCCTTTGTTCTCCTGAAGCAAGAAGAAGAAGAACAAGAAGGAAGAAGAAAGAAGAAAAGAAGAAAATAATAGCTTTGCTATATATAATACAAATGTATTATGATTAATTGTGTCAACGACTAATATAATAGTATTAAACTTCAGATCAGGAAGTCTCAGGGTCTATCACTTAAACTTTTGAGGTTAACTTAAAATTTATTTGCATGTGTATGGAACTGCCTTCAATGTTAAAAGAGTTACAAAAATGTTGTGGCTTTAGATTGCTTTGTGAAATGCTAAGAAATATTATAATGTACCACAATCTGGGGACTTGAGGGTCAAAGTAATTGTGTATGTGTTTTGTTTTATTTTTTTTAATGTTTTTTGCTGAAAGTTCCAAATTAAGGTGTCAGCAAGGGGATTTCTTCTGAGATTTCTGTTTATGGGTGACTGTCTTCCCATTGTAATGTCACCTTGTCTGTCCTCTTTCTTTGCATTTTTTGTCTTCATAAAATAAAAATAAATTAGAAAAATTAAAAAAAATTAGTCACTTTTGGGGCCTGAGCAATAGCACAGCGGTAGGGTGTTTTCCTTGCATGTGCTGACCCTGGATGGGTTCAATCCCTGGCATCCCACATGGTCCCTTGAGTCTGCCAGGCATACAATGTTTCAACAGCAATCCTCACCAGTGTAAGAGGTGGGAAAGAGCATTGTTTTATTAACAATTTTTATTGTTTTATTGTTCATGCAAATAAACATCTTTATTTTGATCAAAAATATAGGGAATTATTGTATTAGGGAAAAGCACTTAATACTAGAGACGTGTATATTGTCTTTATTAGTTTTCTTATAGTCTGAATTGATGAAGTGCTAAATTTAATTATAATAAGAATAAACCAAGTTTCTAAATTGTTAAGTAAACAAATATCTAATTATTTATTAGAATAATGCAAAAATAATAAACCAAATGCTAAATACAAGAATATGCCAAATGGTTAAATTAATATCAGTCGTAAAATTCCACTTTGTTCTGAACGTTTACTATGCTCTTGGGACAAGTTCCATTTTGCATTTATGTTGAATTCTGGTTGTCGAGACTCTCTGTTAATAAAATAGAAAGCCAATTCATTGTATTTGGCTTGTATATTTGGAATTAATAAAGCTTTGTAAGATGCCCAAGACATGACATTTCTTCTTGTTGCAAGCATGCTTCTATACAAGGACACACTTTCTTCTGGAAGCCTTGATCAATCTCACCTTCAAGGCTTGTGTGAAGTTTGTTGTGCTGCTCAGAATAAGCTTGGCACTATTATGACTAATATTTCCCATGAATCTCCCCAAATGGCTTTTCGTGTCATCACAATATACTCTTGATATCCTCTTTCCTCCTCTCCAACTTGCTGAGCATTTGTTCTACAAAGAGTATCATTTGTGAACTCTATTTGGCTTGAGCATAGGAGAAAGACTTTTTTAAAATCTCTTTTCTCATTATTTCCTTAGTTTAGGTAGTGAACCTTATTTAAGGGCTAGTTCTTATTTAGTCTAGAGAACAAAACTTCCCTTAAGCCCTATTTTGTTCATTTTGTATGTTCTCAAGTGATAAATCAAAACTAAAATAAATAAATGCTGGTGCTTAAGAGTGTTAAAGTGATTTGAACAACTTATTAAGTATAGGTAAAAAAGGTATTTCTGTAATAGTTCCATTTATAATTCTTTATATCTTATTTATTGCAAAATTATTTCAAGCTCTTGAACCCAGAATTATAGTATACTTTAACAAAAATTATGATGGTATTCTTAAATGCAAATTTTATGTATTTTCACTAAATTAATGTGAATTGACTCAGTTGTTTGAATTATTGATGGGTTTAATTTTCTTTAGTGGATAATTAATAGGCTGTTTAATATTGATATAATTTAATTTGAATTATATTTTTAACATTAATTTAATATCTAATTATTTAATCTCATTATTTTTTACTGACAGAGTATTGTCTTTACTAAATATCAAGTACCACTTTACAAATAATGCAATAAGACATATCCAATATTGTTTATATGCATTTCTAATTGCCCAAATGGGCCATACATATTAAATATGCATCTATAGGATTTTGTATCTACAATATAAATTAAATTAAATTTATTAATAAATTAAATCAGCATTTCTGATACTGTCTTCCTCATATATGCATGTGTTTATATACTACTTCAGATCTTTCTCAAAATGGCTTTAATTAGGACCACTGCCCATGTCCTCTCAATCCACTTTTTCTTGCTCCCAGGAGTAACTTCTCTTTTTAAGTGTGATTTTTGCCAAAACGAAATAAAATAAGTGTTTTGTTTAAAAGTTTTGGTTATTGTCATATATCGAATTTTCTAGGAGCATTTTTTTGGGGGGGGGGGACACACAGAGCCATGATCAGGAATTACTCCTAGCTGTACACTCAGGACTTAATCCTGATAGTGCTTTGGAGCCCATTTGGGATTTAAGGGATTAAACTCAGGTTGGCCATGTACAAGACAATCACCTGATCCATTGGACTCTTGCCTTTAGGAGTATACTTAAAAGGCAAAAATAAAAATGGTCAGATGAATGTTAATAATGTTTTTAAAGCCAGTAGACCCATAATATAATTTCCACCTATTACCTGCATAATCAATATAAACACTTGATATGTTTTACTTTTATTGGAGATTATCTTGAAATTTTGTTATGTAATTTACACCTGAGCACATCTCTGTTTAAATAGCCACATATTAAATACTGCTGCCTAGCCAGTGGAAGTTGGTTACCATTATGTGGAACAGTGTAGACTTAAAGCAATCTAAGAAGAATGAATATTTGCAGAAGGAGTGAATGTAAGAATCTGAAAAAAAAATTATCTTTATGGTATTTTTAGAAGTAGTAAAAACCTTCAGTAAAGTTAAGAGTAAAACAAAGTTCCCCTAAAGGGTGATTTACTACCAGAAAAAAACATGGTGATAGCACAGATCACACCAAATCATTCTTTGTGGTATTTAAATGGTTTGAATTAAGTGACACTTTTAATAATGGATTTGTACCAACATCCTACGAGGTAATGAGAGTGTGAAAAAAAAATAAGACAAAAGCATATTTTATGTCTGTGATCTGATGAGTTGGTGAATCAATTGAGGACTACCAGAGGTTGTGTGTTATTTAGATAGGGAGATGTGATAGGGACTAAACTTCCCAGCTATATTTCATTAATGTTTAAACTCTAGTTTCAGACTAATCATTGCTAGTGTGATGGTAGACAGTCTGCTCACTTTTTATGGACACTTTTCGTGGACACTTAACATTGTGCTAAAATGATGAAGGCCGAGGAGTGGAAATATTCGGCATAGCACCATTTTAAACTCTCTCTTTAGGTTAGATTATTAAATCACTTGACCTATTCGCTAAACAGGATTTGTAAAGTATTTCAACTATATTTTAGGTGCATTGAGCTTCTAAATGTATATCCAGTGTGGTCTTACCTTCGTTTCAACTTATAATTGGCAAGTTCCCATGGGAAAAAATCATTATTGGTGCTGTAAAAGCAGTTCTTATCTGTCACATTTGGGAAATGAAAGTTTCGTAGAGGTCAAAAAAAGTGTGCCCCCAATTAGATGATGACTTGTACATCACAAATAGTTTAATAGCTTGAAACCTCTCTTAGTCTCCCTTCCAGAGTAAAAAGAAAAAGGGAAGAACAAAATGAACCCACCTCAGTCACTTATTTGCTGTTTTGTCATATAGTTTTAAGAAGGTGGAAAAGGGCCCACTTAAATACTTTTTTGTCAGCATCTGTGATTTGTTTCTATTTAAATCACGTATGCTCACATGTTTATTAGTTCACTTTATTAATTGGTCAAGGTTAATGTCTACATAATGAATTGAAGATAATTAAAGATTCGTTGGCATCCATCTGCTCATGTTTACTCAGTGTGGTAAGTTTTATAGCTCTTCTAATCATGTTTCCTGAGGAGTTCTGTGTGCCACAGAAACAATTTTTTAAAACACAAACCATGCTGCTGCCTTAGGCAATGTAAGACTTTTTTTCTTAATCTTTCAGCACATGACAGCTTATTAGGGAGATCAGATGATGTGCCTCTAAGAAGCCCAGGGTGTGTTTACAGACACCGTGGAGTGTGGGGTGATGCCAGCTGGTCAGACACATGACCTGGCTGTCCCTCCTTCCCTTCAGCAGTCTGGGCTGCTGGCATCTGTGCTAATTATTCGCCTTCAGCAGCAGAGCGGTGGGTGCTGCCTGGGAAGAATGACCCCCGCTTTCCTTGTGTGAGATTGGACTGATGTGTGTTATGGAAGCTGCCAGTTGCCAAACTTGTCCTGGTGCCTAATCAAGTTCATTTATATAATGAGTCTGCAAAAGGGACAGTCACCTGGATGTAAATAAAAAGGGGGGCTGGGACTGAGATGGCACAGGGTTAAGGTGCTTACTTTACAGATGGTCAGCTCCAGTTCCCTCCCCAGCAATGAACCTAACCCTAACCATATGGTCCCCTAAGCTTTGCTTGATGTAGAAGCCCCAGCAATTATGCACCCAGCTCCCACAAAGAAAAAACTCTGAAGACTGTTTTCAAGTCCAATTTTATCTGAACTCTCTTGCATGCTAATTATTTTTCTCTTGCATGTTAATTTTTAATTATATTTTAAAATAATTTTTATGTTGATTCACCATGAGATACACAGTTATAGTTTGATTTTTAGTCATACAATATTCTACATTCATCCTCTCTTCACCCTCCCTTCCCCCCCTTCCCCCATCTGTCCTCCTTTTTCTTTTTAGGCAATGTGGTTTGCAATATTGTTCCTGAGGGGACTACCATGAATATCTCCTTTCAACTTTATCTCCTTTCAACACCTTATAGTCTTAGTGGTCTCTTTGCCCTAATTGCATTCTCTCGCTATTTGTGGCATGTCCTTGTTCTAAGTTCCCCTTTCTCCCAGCTTCCTCTTCTTTCCCATTGTCTCCCTCATGGCTTGTAGTTGTCCTTCTTAGAACTAGTCCCCAAATTCCCCTCCCTTCCCTTCACTCAGTTCTCTTTTTCAGGGTCAGTATGACCTGCAGGGTTGCATTTACCTTCAAACTGGTTTCCCTACTGCCTTCTGGCCTCCCTTAACAGCTTTCCTTCTCTACCCATCTTCTGGCAGGAAAGGTTCAGACTTCACAAGTCTCAGTGGGCGTCTTCTGCCACTTCCTCTTGCCATGGACAGTCAAAATAAAAATTAATTTTCAGATCCAGCAGGCTCCTTTATATCGCGGTGCTTCCCTCCTTCCTTCCTTCCCTCAGCTCCCTTCCCTTCCCTCTGTGGTCTCTAAACAAGGTTAGCTGCTATTCTTTGCCGGGATTTCCCACCAGTGTAGGCCTGGGCTTCCCTTATATGAGCCCAACACTATCCTTGGCTTCACTGATGCCTTCCCGAACTCATCTCTGGCTTCCACTTGCCTGTCTTAGTGGTCTCTACTGGTGCTTAAACTCTTGAAAGTTCTCAAAAAGCTTTTTCCTTTATGGTGACTCATCACATGCCACTGGAGACCCTTTGAGTCAGTTTCCAGAAAGCAGTTTCTTTGTCCTGCCCCAACTCCAAGCCCTGCATCTCTTGCATCCAGAAAGTACTGGACTCTGAACAAGTGAAATAAGTCATAAAAATGCTTAACTTTTTGGCTTGGCCTATTGTTAGCTCTATGTATCCTCCTTCCCCACTCCCCTGGTTCTTTTCCTCAGGATCTTTTTCTGCATGCAGGAACTGGCTTATTTTGTAATTTCTTAGGACAAATAGGCCAATTATTGAATACACCATGATAAAGAGTGCTATGAGATTGTTTGGAAGTTATTTTTCTTTTCTGAAGTTTATTCCTGTTAAAGGCAGAGATAAAACTGCTATTAGAAGTAACATTTTGATGTAGAGTTTTGGATGAAATGTGTCCAATACAGGCAACTCTGATAAAGATGGGCAAAGCATATCAGGCTTAGGGAAAAAAAAGTCATACTAATTATATTTATTAAGTTTATTGTATTCAGAGTTTATTCTTGATACCAGATTTATGCTGTCAGATATAAGCCTTAAGAATATTGTTTACAGGGGCTGGACCTTAAGGCATCTGCCTTCCTGGTGCTAGTTTAGGATGGACTGTGGTTTGATCCCTCGGCGTCCCCTATGGTCCCCCAAGCCAGGAGCGATTTCTGAACGCATAGCCAGGAGTAACCCTTGAGCGTCACTAGATGTAGCCCTCCCAAACCCCCCACCCCCCAAAAAAAGAATACTGTTTACAAAGTGTCACAATTTTCAGTACTTACTAGAAGGATTTCTTTCTGTTTTCTTCAGGACTTTATTTTTATGTTTATTGTTTATGTTTAGACAGTGTTTGTCCTTAGAGACAACAATATAAAACATATACTATGGGCTCCAGGATTATGGACAGACTAGCTTAATATTTAGCAGCTTTTTGATTACACACTGTGAGAAACAGAGACCAAAGGAACATTAGAAACTCTTTTTGTGTGTTTTGTAAGCCACAATAGATGGAGCCCAGTGGACCAGGTGGTTTTGGGAACTGATTTTGTGAGTCCTACATGCAAACAAAACACTGAAGCCCTTTGAGCTTTCTTTCTTTTTTTTTTTCTTTTCTTTCTTTCTTTTTTTTTTTTTTTTTGTGGATTTTGGGTCACACCCGTCAGTGCTCAGGGGTTACTCCTGGCTCCATGCTCAGAAATTGCTCCTGGTAGGCACGGGGGACCATATGGGACACCAGGATTCGAACCGATGACCTTCTGCATGAAAGGCAAACGCCTTATCTCCATGCTATCTCTCCGGCCCCTGAGCTTTTTTTCTTATCTATTTTTTTTTCTAGCTGGAAAAAAACTCACTTATAAATAAACTTTAAAAGTTCATGAAAACATATAGAAAAATATTAATCTTGTTATATTGACCACAACACATAAGCATTATAAGATAAAGTCACACACATCACGTACAACTTCAGGGACTCTTTGGGACTTGAGGAGTGGGAGACGCTGTACACAGGAGATGGAAGCAAGAGGGGTTCCCAAAGCTTACAAGCTCACCCTTTTCTACACGTGAAGCGAGAAGTGAGGGGTGCTGGCAAGGCACACAACTCTCTGATCCCAAAACGGGTATAGAGTACGAGGGCTTAGAGACTGCATCAGTGACTTTGTCTTCCTCTTCATTCTAATGCCCTCCACTGGCCCCTTATCCTGGGTCTGGCTTCCTCCCTAGAGGAACACCCAGCTTTCACCTGCTTTCTTGTTCTTTCACTTCTCCAGAGCTTCTCACTAATACTAACCACCAGGCACTTTCACTAAGTTACAAAGCAAGTTAAAAAGCTCCTTCCTCTTTCTCCCTGCAGTCCTTGCTCCTGTACCCAGTAATCTCCCTAATAAAGCTCATGTCTATAGAAAATAAAATACAACATATCAAAAAAATAGCAAATAGAAAACATGGAGGGAAAATATAAACATACATTTTATAAAATGTGGGTATGTTGGACATATAGATTTTATTTGCTTTTGTTAACATTATATTATGATTATTTTTACATATTTTGAAACAACATGACTTCTACTGAGTCTGTATCTTTATATTGTGAAAACTATAACAATTCAGGAATAATCTATCACTAGACTATTTTTGACTCCTAACTTGAAAATATCTTTAGTGGCTCTTGAAGTTGTGATTACTCAGAATTTATTATATAAAGTAATTCACAAAATACACAAATTAGGGGTACCCTCCTGATTGAAATATGTAGTCTTTTAGACTTGATACATAGGAAGAAAAATGATGAGTAGAATACATATCTCAGGACATATTTGAAAATCAAATACATGTAAGGAAAGACTTAGTTTTGCTTGCTTTAATGTTGGCCCAAGTTTGGAGACAAAAGCATTTATAGACCATTAACTGTGAGACTTTACTCTTGAGACCACTTGTCGTAATGAGCTGTCAATTATTGTGCTTCTAAGTGTAGTTAAAGGGACTATTGGGCTTGCAGTTTAAAGCCAGTGTTTATAAATGTACAGGAATTGAATTATAAATGGAGCAGTTTGATGAGATGCAACCACATAATGCTCTTGTCTGGACATACTGTCTGGTCTTCAGAAAGTTTTAGTGACATTTAACAATGAGAAACAGAAAAATGTCTATTTGAACCTATGTTCCACAATTTTTATGTTACTTGAGATGAATTTTGAGAAATATACTTGTTTTTATATGCTTTTGGACCACACCTTGTGGTACTAAGTGCTTACTCCTAATTCTGTGCTCAGGAATTATTCCTGGAGGGGCCCAGGCTACATGTTCTGGGAATTGTACCCAAGTTAGCAGCATGTAAGGCTAATGAATACCTTATGAATTGTCTTATTGCTTCTTCTCAAAAGAAATAGTTTTTTAAAACTGAGAATTATTCATTTGTATTTATTTAGTTGTGTGCAATGAATTTCAGTCTAATACTTTGAAGGATAAATAGAAAGTGAATGCCATGACAGTGTCTCAACAAAATTGTATTCACGAGCACTGAAATTTGATTCTCATATGATAATCACATATTATGGTATATTTTTATGTTGCATTTTTTAATCACTTAAATAGGTACAAATCAGTCTTGACTAATGGACTTTATTAAAATGGTTGGTGGCAGGCGAAGTTTGAGTAATGGTCATAGCTTGCCAACTTTTGGTCTAAAGTATAAAGCAACAATGAGAATACAAAATTAAATATTTTTAGAGTTAAATTCCCCAGTGAAAGTGATGATTTGTGACAAATAAAGCAGTGAAAAAGTTTCTTTGATTGAATAGTCATTTGATATTTTATTAATAATAAATGTGAAAGGAATTACCTAACAAGTAAGAAAAGGTAAGTGGATTTATTAATAGGGGTCAATCTGATGACTATTTCACAAACAAAAAAATGGCCCAGAGAACATTCAGGATCTCTTCTGAAGCATTATTGAAGTATTGAGCATTTGTGTATCTTCTATGTCTCTTTTTGATATGAACATTATTTTGCAGTGTTAGTTCATAAGTATTTTTGTAATAGCTCTTCTATGCTCACAGTTGATTTAGTAACTTTATTACTTGTGAAATTTTATACTAATTAAAGCAATAAAAGATCTCCCTGGAAATATATTACAAGTTAAGCATCCATAAATAGATTCAGTATCTTGGATCTGTTGCTATATACATATATAGGTATATTTATATTTGTTTCTTAGACCTGTATGTTTTACCTATCTACTGTGCCCTACATATGATGTATCGAGGATATAGATTAGAGAGAATAATTCTCCTGTCTCTTAAGTTTACCTTGTTCTAGTAGGAGGAATAAACAGTAATCTACATGCCTCTATTTCACTGGTGGAGGTAAGTGCTGTGAAGGAAAAATAAGAATAGGAAAGACTTGTGGTTCAGGATGTGTGTGTGTGTGTGTGTGTGTTTATGTGTGTATTTGAACTATTTGTGTGTCTTGTCTATAGTAGATATATGTTATATGAGATTTCAGATAATAAGGTTTATCATCCTTTACTTTATATGTTTTTTAAAGTTGTTCTGGGAACCACAACCCTAAGAAAATAGTGGTTCTCATGGCTTCTGCTGTGCTCAGTGGCTCATTGCATAGGGAGAAATAGGGAGAAAGTGGGAGACCATGCTGTGCCAGAGATGAAACCTAGCACCTCACACAAAGAAGTCGCTTGACCTAAGTCTGTGGCCTATATTTTGCACCTTTATCTTAAAACATATATAGCATGAAGATTTTCAGTGTCATTAAATGTGCTTTTATTCTGAATTATATGCAATTGTCACACACACAATGTAAGATATACTTAATAAGATTAAGTAAGAAATGGAGCAGTAGTGCGAGCGGTAAGGCATCTGCCTTGTCCACACTAGACTAAGATAGGCAGCTGTTCGATCCCCTGGTGTTCCATATGGTCCCCCAAGCCAGGATCGATTTCTGAGCATAATCTCTGAGTGTCACCGGTTGTGGCCCAAAAACCAAAAAAAAAAAAAAAGATTAAGTAAGATATACTCAATAAGCTATGCATTAGCACAGTTTTTCTCTTATTAATAAAAAACTATTAGTGGGGTCAGAGAGAGAGCACAGCGGTAGGACATTTAAACGCCTTGCAAGCGGCCTACTCAGGACTGACAGTGGTTCAAATCCCTGCATCCCATATGGTACCCCGAGCTGGCCAGGAGCGATTTCTGAGTGCAGAGTCAGGAATAATCCCTGAGTGTTGCCGAGTGTGACCCCTCCAAAAAAAATCATGAGCAAGAGTGTAAGGGATTTATTTTCTTTAAAATATCTATTATGAGCAAGTGTTAGAGCTGTGCTCTCACTCTAATATATATATATATATACATATACATATATATATGTAAATACAAACATATCTTTCAGATAAATTCCTAGAAGCAGAATTATTCTATAAAGAGTAATTGTGTATTAATGATTTTGAATAAATGCTGATAAGATTATAAATATTATACAGTTACGTCAATGCACACTTTGTTTTTTTTCTCACCAGACTCCTTCAACCTTCCTTCTTTATTTTCAAAACTTTCAATCGAAGCAAAAGTAGGTTAGTATTGCCCACATTTAGAGATATCAGTACTGTGCTAACATATTACTTGAGTGGTGAATTTGTTTATGCTTCTGAAATCTGATTCTTTTTTTGGCTGAGAGGGCTAATGCACTTATAATTGCATCATTGCACAAGCTAACAAAGTCCTATTTGTTGCTTACTTTGTTGGTATGAAATAAAGACAAAAAGACATCAAAGCGCAACCAACCAGTGACCTTGGAATATTGAGAGGGTCAGTGCAAGTTTCAATATGCTTCATTTGCTTTCCATTCTATGGTCTGAAAAGGGTCTGATAATATTGAACTCTATTACAAAAGAAGTATTAAGTCTTGGGAGAAAATGATTTCATTCTTCTCACTTGCTCCATTATAGATTTTCTGGTCCAGCAAAAATAATGATTTTTTAAACGAATATTTCTTAATTTCATCTGTGATGAAAGATAACTGCTGTTCCTGCCCACTGATCTCTTTTCTTTTTTAGGTTTTGGGGTCACACCTGGCTATGTTCAGGGCTTTCTCCTCGTTCCCCTCTCAGGTATGGTTTTGGTGGTGCCAGGGATCTTATCCAAATTGACTGCAAGTAAGGCAGGCATCAGAGTTCCTGTATTATATCTTCACTGGTTTTCTTTCAAGTGCCATATCTGATACCAATATTGTTGCCCATTCCATGTCACATCTACTTGTGTGCCAGATACTGGATTACCTTGTGCACATTTTCACACAAAGTCACTAAGAGGTTTCGAATTCTGGTCATTCACAGGCAGTATGGAGAAGGCTATGTTAGAGCAGCATTTTCCTATGGTCACCCTTAGAGCTGGTTGGCTGTCTTATTGGATGCATATTCAGATTCAACAAGTCTGGTGCCAGACCTGAAACTCTGTATTCCTAACAAGCTTCCAAGGAATGTCAGTACTACAGATCCATGCTTCACAGACCAGGAGCAGGAGGCTTTGACTCATGGAGAAAATGAAGTTTGGGAGTTCTGTGGCCAGCCACACAAGACCCACAACCTAGGGCTGGGGAACAGTTGAATTTCATGATGTATCCCTTTCTGCAGTTCATTCTTGTCTGCTCATCCTGAGAGAACTCCCCTGTGCTGATAGTGCAAAAATCCTAGATTTTCTTTATACTTTCATGCACATTTTAAGTCCACATCAACATTATACTGTATTTTCCGATGTATAAGACGACTGGGCGTATAAGACACCCCCTAATTTTGCAGTTAAAACATAGGTTTAGGCCTATATTCGCTGTATCAGACAGAATGTTCCTGTGCTGCAGCTGTATGTACCACAGTGAGCCAATCACAACAAGCAAAGGTTCAAAGGTTATACTGTCATAGACTTCTTCTCTAACTCTGGCCCATCTGAGCAGGCTTTTGACAGTGTAGATTCGGGTCCAGAACATTGTCTAATTTGCATGCATAAAAAGCCTGCTTGGATGGGCTGAGTTATAGAGCCGGTCCGAGCAACCTGGCAGTGATTGGAGCATGATCGAGTTGGAAAATTCATTTTGTGGCAATATTCAGACAATTTTTGTTTAGCGGCATATTGAAACATTTTTCGGGATATACTCGGCGTATAAGATGACCCCCGATTTTTGGTTGACTTTTTTTTTTGTTTCAAAAGTCCTCTTATACGCCAGAAAATATGGTATGCATGCTGTGGAATAGAACAATGTGAATGAATGTTCTGACTAGAATAGGCCTCCTCCCCAGATCTCCACTGATGGCTGTCCTTGAGTATTTTGTGTTCATCGGATCACTTTGAATCATTGAGGTAGGATTGTGTGTGGGTATTAGAACAAACCTGCTCCCTGGGGTACTTGGCAGAGAGTATCGTCATAAAATATCCATAGTATAAAAGGACCATTAAGTATTGGAGTGTATAACTCATAGCTCTAAGTGTGCTCAGATTGTTGTGCAGCCGTCTTCATTGTTCCTCTCCAGGAATTTTGCATTTGCAGAATGGAAACACTCAAAAGAGTTACTTAACTTCTCATTTTTCTCTTCCCACTCCTCTCACCTCGGTAGCTGCCATTGTGTTTTCTATGGTCTAAACTACTGAAGGATACATATATAAGTGGAATCATAAGAAAATGTGTTCTATTGTGTGGCTGGTTTATGTTAGTTAGCATCCTGTTCTCAAGTTTCATAGTATTTATAATCATTTTCTTTTTGATATTGAAGTTGTTCATTCTGTGCACTTACCATACTTTGTTTATTTATACAGTGATGGGCACTTGAGTTGCTCCTGCCTTTGGCTATATGAGTAACGCTGCTGTGAATATAAATTACAGATACTGATTTACAACCTCTGACTTCTTACATGTGTGTTTTCTTATCTGAACAAGTGCTTTCTCTGGCCATGTGTGGTTTGCTTTCTCCTAGTGGGTTTTTCAGGTTAGCTCTAACCCTCTCTTCCTCCCTATTAAAAATAGGAATGGGGCAGTGGTAGTACAGTGGGTAGGACGTTTGCCTTGCATACTGACCTGTCCTGACCTAGGTTAATTTTAGGTATCCCGTATGATTCTCAGAACACAGCGAGGAGTGATTCCTGAGTGCAGAGCTAGGAGTAAGCCCTGGGCACTGCTGGGTGTGCCCTCCCCCCAATAATTGAGATTAGTCTTAAAATATTCCAGCTTTCCTTACTTCTTCGATGAATTACTGCAGAGATATACTATCTCAGCTTCCAGAATTTTCCACTAGGGTTGCATTTTACTCATCGCAATGAATACCTTACTTAATGCTCTAGCTTTGCTTCCATCTCTTTTCTTCTTTATCTTTTTAGTGTTTTCTGAATTGCCATCAAAAAATGACTTGTTCACAAGTCTTTGATTAAAGGCATGCTTTAGAGGAGGTCCATATAAATACAGCTCCCTGTAAATAGCTAAAGACACCTAGCTATGTCCTATTGTTCATATCCGTGGAGCTGGAATTTTAGTTATATGCAGCTGCCTTTCCCATCCAGCAGATGTTCCAGAAGAGTGCACCTGTTCACATTATAGTTGAACCTTTGTTGTAACGTTTTAAATCTAAATGGTGTTTTCAGAGCTTTCTCTCTCTTTCTCTCTTGCCTCTTAACTCATTGACATGTTCTCCTATTTTAACTACCATATATGGAGCCAGATAGCAAAGAAAGAAGAAAAACAGTTCTATGAGGAATATATTTTGTGTGGGTTTAGATAGTGGTTTTCTATAAATAGATACTTGCTTCTTGCTTATGCTACCATGTTAGGCTTCTGAAACGCGGGGTAGTATCTAGTTTGTTGTTTTTGGATCATTTTGACATTCTCTGTATATTGAATTTTGAATATAAAATTATGCATTTAGCAGCATAATGATAATAATAGTTCCAGTTACTGTTCAAACACAATCAGGGACATAAACCAGAATTCAGCTTCAGCATTTTTTTTTAATCTGGATTCTAGCAAGTTGTGAACTTTCAATGATCTTCGGTAGATTTTTGTGTCACACATGCTTAGACTTACCAAAGAAATACTCTAATTTGAGGATTTCTGAGGCCAAGTTAAGTTTAGGCAATTGTTAAAAAACCATAAAGAATAAATCCTAAGCTTGTCATAGACTTGTAATTTTAGTATTCCTTTCTTTTCCTTCCTTCCTTCCTTCCTTCCTTCCTTCCTTCCTTTCTTCTTTCCTTCCTTCCTCCCTCCCTCCCTTTCTCTCTCCCTCTTCTCCCTCCCTCCCTCTCCACCCTCCCTCCCTCCCTTTCTCCCTCCCTCTTCTCCCTCCCTTCCTCCCTCTCCATCCTCCTTCCCTCTCCATCCTCCCTCCCTCCCTTTCTTCCTTCCTTCCTTCCTTCCTTTTTTCTTCCTTCCTTCCTTCCTTCCTTTTTTCCTTTCTTCCTTCCTTTTTTCCTTCCTTCCTTTCTTCCTTCCTTCTTTCCTTCTTCCCTCTCTTCCTTCTTCCATTTTTCCTTCCTTCCTCCTTCCTCTTTTCTTCCCTCTTTCATTCATTATATGTGTACAAGGATTACTCCTACTATAGCCCAGAGGTCCATATGTGGTTTGGGAGATTGAACCGTGTCTGCTATATCCAAGGAAATACCCTACCTGCTGTTTTATCTCTTTAGCCCCAGAAATATGTTTTTCCAGACACTTTCTGCTAACTAGTTCTGGTCTCAAGCCATCAAAAACTTAACTATCCACATGATGGCACAGTAGATTAGGTAGAACATGCATACATGCGTACATCAGAATGCCAGCTTAATCTTTTTATAAATTTAAAATATAGATTAAATGATCTGTTACTTAGTTTATAGCAAATGAATGACATTTAAAGTAGAAGTCAGTTTCAACTGAAGAAAATAGTAATGTCACTTCAAGCATTTTGTGTTTAAAGTTCTTAACTGCGTATCATAGCAGACATAATTTGTTTTGATTGTTTCCCCATGAAATGCATGAATGCTGCTTACTCATGAGAGATTTGTTCCTTAGTGTATAGGACATAGTTACATGATTTTATATGTTAGAAGATTGGAAAAATTCTTTATTAACTCTTCACAATGGCAACTTTTGGGAGAAGGATATTTTCCCCTAGAAGGATATATTGACCTTATGATCATAAGAATAAAAAACTTACATGTAGCCCAGTAAAAGCAAACTTGGTAATTGTTTCACTATATTTGCACAGTATTGTATAATTATACCTATCATAATATGAGGGTTAATTTGTGAGGAAAAAAATAAAGTCAGCGCGTCTGTGTGAAAGGAATTTTACGGTTTCCTGGCAAGATAAGCTTCTTGCCTTTCTTTCAACTGTGGTCTTTGTGGTTGGCAAGTAATAGGATTGTGTAGAATTACATTAAATTAGGAGATACTTTGAGGTGGTGTTAATAGCATGTCTTGACATTTTTTTCATGACCCAAAGAGCTGTAACTGATCATCAATACGGAGCCATATTACTTTGTGATGAAAATAATACCTGAGTATAATCATATCTTACAGCTTACCTATTAGTGTATCAACCCACTTATTTGTTTTTTTAACTTGTTGACTCACTGATTTCCCATAAATCTTTTTCCTTCCTCCTTCCCTTCCTCCGGCCTCTCCTTTTTCTTGACTTCTTTCCTCCCCCACCTCCATTTCTCTGTGTTTCCCTATCTCTCTCTTTTTGGGTGGGGGTGGTTTGGGGCCACTCAGGACTGTGCTCAGATTTCCTCCTGGTTCTGCCCACAGGGATCACTCCTGAGAGATTTTGAGGGATTTATGCGATCTAGAGATTGAACATAGGTTGGCCCTGTGCAAGACAAGTTCCCTACCTGCTTTATTATCTCTCCACCCTCTCCTCTTTTCCCCTTCCTTCCTGCCCTTCATCAAACCTAAAATTGGAAGCTGAGTTCAGAATCAGTGTCTTACTTCAGGTTCCCATTGATAAGATCTTGCATAATTAGTCTTTTTTTCCCATTGAATGAAGGAATGAGATGGCTTCATCCAGTATCAATGGCGATTAAAAGCATTTATTGGGCTCAGGATATAGTAGCTTATGGTACACTTGCCTTGCATGTGTGAGGTCCTGAGTTTGATCCCTACCACCACCACCACACACACACACACACACACACACACACACACACAGTCTAGATCAGAGTGCCTGCATTTAGTTTCTGGGTTTGTCTCTTCCTGACTATGTGACTATGTGACCTTGGGCAATGTATTTCATGGCACAGTACTTCAATTTTTTATATTAAATTGATATCTATTGTACCTACCTGTTCTTTGGAAGATCAAGTGTAAATTGTTTAGAACAGTCCATACTAATGATCCATGTTCATTAGACTTATTACTATTATCATCTCCTTTCTCATACACAAAAAAGGCTGTACTCTATTAGCTTCTGCAATCCATTATCAGAGAGCTCAATCTATTACTAAGATAAGCATAATTACCTGTCAGAATTAGAAGAGGAAGATGACATATATTAAAGAATAAGAAGGAATTTGCTAGGGAGAGAAGGTCATTGCTAGAGAGCAGTGCCATTATCAGTAGTGGGGACTGTGTTAGCCAGGAAAGACTCCAGCTTAGTGTACCACTGTTAATGTGATGCAACTGTGTTCTCCACCAATACTTGTGTAACACATAACTCACGTAAGAAAGTATTCTGACTGCTGTTTGATTCCCCTATATTGTTGCAGTGAAGCAATCCTGATTCTTCCAAGATGTGGGATCAAATTCTTGGGGAGGCTACAAGAGATATACCCAGTCATCTTTCCCCTAGGGACATATACTTCTCCCTTTCCTTTATTGTAGATATCATTTAATGTGAAGACCTATATATCCATTGACTAAGCTTTGAGGAAGAAAATGTTTTAATTTATAAACAATGTAGGAGTTCATGGTCAAATAACATTGTATACTGTACTGCCTTGAGCCCAGTATTGGGACTTCAGACTTGGATTTGCTTTCAACCAGGTGTGGAACCTCAAAAGCTGTTCTCCTTCTCTTTGCTCATGTTAATTTAGGGTTCTTATGAGCCTGGTTAGTCTTGTGAGATATACGTAGATCCCTTTATTCAGTAACTTTTAAAATGTAAAATACACAGAACTTCAAAAGCCATCATTATATTTAAATACAGATTTAAATAGAGCAAATATATTTGTGACATGATAATATATGTGCATTTATTAGCATATTAAATAATGGCTGATATAACGGTGAAATATTTATGAGGAATACAGATATTTTGAAATATCTACAAATACTAATGTGATATGAAAATAGCTAAATTTCTAAGTCACAGCTTCTAGAAAAAGTATTGTGATTGTATGTGTAATTGAGAAAGTTTATAAGAGAATCATGTAATTACTTTTTCCACACTAATTTATGGGTCTTTGATTACATCTGTGGGTCTCTTTGGTATCTATAGAAATCACATTATTTATCTTTGTACTAGAGAACTTCTAGGATGCATCCTTCGCTGATATTTGGTTATCAAATGAGAAAACGTAGGCAGAAAATTTTCTTAATTGTATGGAGCAAATACTCTTTTCCAAAACCCTCACTAGCAAGTTAAAGAAATATAAACTCTGTATTTGATTTCATTATTTACAGTTCTTCAGTCCATAAAATCTCCAACAAACCGTTATCTCTAGTGAAATTCATGTTTAGGTTTAGGTTCCTGTGATTCTCTGGGCACAAGTTCATCAGCTGATCAATATATAATCTTGTTTTGTGTGTCCTGTTTTTAAAACATTTAATATAAATTGTTGACTCATTCACACGAAACTCACAACACTACAGTGCTACAACTCATATATTATGAAGCTTAAGCAGTGCACTCGTTTTTTTTTTTTTTTTTTTAATCAGGCTAATCACAGTCATTTTGTGGTTAAGATACATTGTGCATGCTATTATTTCTCCTTCAACCTTAATTTCTTTTTTTTTTTTTTTTTTTTTTGGTTTTTGGGTCACACCCCGCAGCACTCAGGGGTTTCTCCTGGCTTTATGCTCAGAAAGCGCTCCTGGCAGGCTCGGGGGACCATGTGGGATGCCAAGATTCGAACCACCGTCCTTCTGCTTGTAAGGCAAACACCCTACCTCCATGCTATCTCTCCGGCCCCTCCTTCAACCTTAATTTCTAGTTGTGAAATGTTATTTATCTGTGTCTAACCTTGCTTTAGTTACATATCATCTTTTTAAAACAAGGGTGTAAAACAAGTCACTGCAGGTGAGTTTTTTCAAATAGCATGAACTCTTACTAATCTCAAAGCTCACTATCTAAAACAATGTTAGCCCTTCATATGCCCTGTGACTCCAATCTTTCACCAGTTTTAACAAGAACTTATGATAAAACCATTGGACTAGTTTTCCAAGGCTATTTCCCTACTAGGTCATGTTTTGTGCATTAGAAAAGGCTTCATTGACCCTCACACAATTCTGAATCTATTCTTTTAGTTAGTTTGTTTGTTTCTTGGGTCATACCCGGCAGTGCTCAGGGGCTACTCCTGGCTCTACATTCAGAAATCGCTCCTGGCAGGCTTGAGGGACCATATGGGATGCCGGGATTAGAACCACTGTCCTTCTGCATGCAAGGCAAACACCCTACCTTCATGCTATCTCTATTCTTACATCAAATGTATTTAGACCTGAATGTAGCATGCTACCTTTGATAAAGAGTGACTCTTCCAGCAAAAGAATCACGGACAAATAGTTTTGAGATACCTTTTTGTACTGGTGGTTATTCCTAAGATTCTTTTGGCCTCTAATTTGGCTTTGGTATCCATTTCCTAGTACACCTTATGGAGTAAAGGTAGCCAAAGTCACACAGGAATGTATGAAGCTTAGTGCCCCAGAATGTTCCCTTTCAAGACCAGAGCTAAAATGATTTCAATGCTCTGTTTCAAAACTCTATTGCTTTCCTTTAGCTACTTTAACTTTAACTTTAATTTTTAGTAGAACATAGATTATTTATTTTAAAACTTTGGGCACAAGTTTTTATTACTCCTGTAATAAATACACAAGTTTTATTACTCTTGGTACTTTAAAAAAAACACTTCAAATAAAGTGCAATTTTAGAAACCTGTCTTACCTCAGTAAAAGAAAATCCTGTTGTTGGTTGTCCAACAACCAGACATGTTGGCATCATTGAATTTTGTATTTTTTACATTTTAAAATTTATAAGTTTCCCAGCTGATTCTGTCAAATTTAAGAAATCCTTATGTAGACAGTTAGGTAGACTATAGTTAATTATGTCAGCATTTCCAAAGTAACTTAATATTTTCCTTTTTTAAATTTAATATTTCTTAACTATTTTATCATTTTAGTATAAATAATAAACCAGTACTTTTAACTTCAACTTTAACTGCTACAATTTAATAACTGTTTTGTAAATACAAAAGACATTGTATTACCTCAATTTTTTCTTTCCTTCCTCCCTAATAATCCTGAAACTAAGAAGAAATATCATAGAGCAGCAGCTGACCATGCTTTGTGTTGGAGGAAACTGGAAGGAAACATATTTTAAGATAGTATATCCACAAAGTTATAAAATTAGAACTCTTTTGGTTCCCCTCCTGCCTCTCCTGTTTCTAATGCTTACAAACCCTGAATTCTTTGTGTCTAAGGAAAAAAAGAAGTCACAAATAGTCCTCTGAAGAAGTTCATTGTTACTTTTAAGTTTCCATTTTACTATCAATGCTGCATGTATAAGAACTACTAGTTAAGAAAGAGATGTGAGAAAAGTTTGAATTCTGTCTAATATACTCTTCTAGAGTCACTTCTATTCCATCCCACCTCCTTATACACCATTTTTATTTGTAATATACTAAAATATTGTTGAGAAAAGTCTTAATCACTTGTCTAATGACTGGGAGCTGGAATGAGTTTTCTTATTATTTTAAGCTTGAGAACTAGTGGCACTGTATGTCCAGAACTGATTTTTTTTTAAAGTAGGTTAAGAATATTAGGGTTCCAGTGGCTTTTGTCACTAATAGGCGAGCATTGCTGTACAATAACGGCTCTTAGAAGAGACAGTGACTTTCAAAAGAGGAATATAATCATTTTAAGCTATCGTATTTTAGGTCACTGTATTCTATTTCAAGAGAGACAGTTAGATTAGGAAGAAACTCTCAAAATTATATAGTTAGTGCAGCCCTCCCACTTAATTTTTTTTTATCACATTCAGAAAACGGAAGCTTAGGGCCACTCTTTATCAGCTAAGCATTGGGTATGGAATGTCCTAGGCTCATATCTCTTGGCATTCTGCTCAGTGTGGAGTATGAGGAAGTGAAATGATTTGCCCAAGGAGACATGGAAGAGGCTGAACCAGAATTATAAAGGAGATCTCTCATCTTTTGGGATAATAATTTATGGAAAAATGCAGATTTGAGTATGGTATATCTTACAATGTGTTAGAATATCGTAGATATTCATACAAGATTTCTGACTTTTAAAAATAATTGTTATAAGCGTATGTGATGATGTATAAGTAATTTTATTTGAAAATACTGTTTTCTGGGGCTAGCACAGTGGGGTAGGGATTTGGCTTTGTATGCTGCTGACCTTGTTTAAACCAGATTCGATGTCTGGCAGAAGTGCTAACTGAGCCCAGAGCCAGGAGAAAGCCCTGAGCACAGTTGGCTGTGGCCAACTTTTTTTTGTTTCTTCTTCCTTTTGAGATTTTGGATCCATACCTGACTATACTCAGAGTTACTTCACTGCTTTATCCTGGGGGATCTACCCTGGCTTTGCTCAGGAGACCAGGTGGTGCCAGGGATAGAACTTGGGTCTTCTGGGGAAAAATGTGCTTAGTTCATTGAGCTTCCATTTCAGTCTTGAAATAGTATTTTCCCCTTTGAAAGAAATATTTTAATTACTTATTAACTCAAAATAAAATGATAACGTAGTACATTACCATGAAAAATATTCCCCCCAAACAAGATTAGTATAAAAAGTGCCATTGTTTACCTTTATTTATTTTTATTTTTGTTTTTGGGTTTTGGTACAGGGCAGAGCTTAGGGGTTACTCCTTGATCTGTGCTCAGAAATTGCTCCTGGTAGGCTCAGGGACCATATAGGATGCTGGAAATTGAACTCAGGTCCGTCCAGGGTTGACTGTGTGTAAGATAAACACCCTACTGCTGTGCTATTGCTCCAGCCCCCTGTTTACATTTTAAAAATCTTTTGATGTAGCAGAAGATAATTGGATTCTTGTAACTATTTATTTTTTATATAAATAATTATTTAAGTGCAGTGGTTCCAAATTTGTTTATGGTTGAGTTTCAGTCATAAAATGTATATCACCCTTTATCAGTGCACATTTCCCACCACCGATGTCCCCGGTTTTCCTTCCACTCCTCTCCACCTACTTCTTGTCAGGCATTTTTCTTTTCTTTCTCTTCTTTTTTGATACAGCTAATGAGGAGGTAGCATGCATATCACTTTACCCCTTACAACACCGAGTTCTTGTCTAGAGTGATCTGTTCCAATTATGATTGTCACAGGGAACTAACTATTCCCGACTCTCATTGCATTTACCACTCATTGTGGCAAGCTTCTTTACCATGGACTGGTCCTCCTGATCCACATGTTTTGTCTCTAGATATTACCATACTATCCTTAATTTTCTTATGTCACACAAATAAGTGAGATTATTGAAATAATTTCTAATAGATATTTGATTTATGGATTAGATCTTGATTTATAAAATTCGTTCTCCTTTTGAATATGCTAATGTTTGTATGATATCTTTTTTCTGAATTACTTGAGTTTAGGAATCCTTTCAAAATAGACCAAAGTTTTGGTCTTTTCAATTTATGTCCTTGTAAATTTTTTGCCAACAGTCAAGTTGGAAAAGAAACGTAGATGTCCCCTTATCTCTGCTCCTATGGCAGGTAAGGAACTTGAAGCCAAGAGTGCTAGTTATTGCTGAGATTCACAGAACAAACACCAAAGATAGTTTGGAACTAGGAAATCAGAGTTGCATCTTAAAGTTCAGCACGTGTTCGCCTTGGTAGAGTTTGGACAACAAAAACTCCTCCATTCTTCCTGACAAATCTATTTTCAGATTTTTAGACTATTATTCACATGGTAACCTGGGTTGGCATCTTCTGAAACTGACTTGAGACATGGATGACAATGCTAGGAACTAACTTGGGAGGTTTCCCAGGAAGCTCTGGTAGAGGAGAGGAAAATAAGATAAAGAAGGCAAAGCAGTCAACACAGGGTGTGCTCATTCCACTATGTCTGCTGAGAACTACCTATTGCAGAATGAGTGTCATATATCTTAGAAATGTTTAGGAGGGATAGAGATTGGGCTATGTGTTTACCAAATGTAATTTTTTGGAGTACTTTTGGAAGTCTTACTTGTTTCCCAAAATCCCACAGTCAGAGAAATTGAGTTTTCAAGGCAACTGCTTTTCCTGGGCTCCCAGCTGTTTCTTCTTACCCCTTTTATTTGGCCCACTGGGTGTTTTTGGTGCCACTGCATGTCCTGCTTAGCAGCAACTTGACCCAGGCCTGCAGAGGGCATGTGTGGGATGTACACCCCACTCTCTGATTCCCCTCCTCTCTGTCTCTCGAATCCTCTCAGTCAGTCTCGGGCAGGGGTCCTCAAACTAAGGCCTCCAAAAGTAGGTTCATAGTTGACATACTGGTAAATTTGTTGACTTTACTTGATACTCATTTATATATTGTATTCTTTTTTACTTCAAAATAAGATATTTTCAGTGTGCATAGAAATTTGTTTATAGGGCCCGGAGAGATAGCACAGCGGTGTTTGCCTTGCAAGCAGCCTATCCAGGACCTAAGGTGATTGGTTCGAATCCTGGTGTCCCATATGGTACCCCGTGCCTGCCAGGAGCTATTTCTGAGCAAACAGCCAGGAGTAACCTCTGAGCACCACCAGGCATGGCCCAAAAACCAAAAAAAAAAAAAATTTGTTTATAATTTTTTTGAACTATAGTCCAGCCCTCCAATGGTCTAAGGGATAATGAACTGGCTCCCTGTTTAAAAACTTTGTGGACCCCTGGCTTAGGGTATACCATAATTCCTGGTTGTCCCTATCCTGAATCCTACTTGGCAAGTAATTTCTTTTAAACTTTTTCAGATGTTCCTTCTGACTGGTGCTCCATCTTTGAAAAGTTTTCTCTCTTGACAGAATTGGGTGTGATGAAACAGCCAGCCAGGGTCGTTCTGAAGATGAAAGATAATGAAGGTTAAATTGTACTTGAGCCTTGAAGATACCTATTGTTGAACAAGAGGTAGTTTATTAAAGAAGACACTTTTATTGGAGGAGGATTTGGTATTTGGAATAAAAACTGTGGTGCTTAGGGGTTTTGCTTGGCTCTTTGCTTGTTCAGGAATCAATTCTGCCTTTGTTCATATTACTATATGCAATGAGGTTAGGTGTCTTTTTGTCTCTTGAATTTGTAGAGAAACCTCTTTCCCAAGGGTGGGGGAGTTCTCTGCTATTATCTCCCCACTACTTATTCTTCTCATTTTTCTTTTTTCTTCCCCTTCTGGTATTTTTATAATTCAGAGATTATATCTCTGGTCTTTTTTCATTAAGTATTTTATATTTTCCTCCAGTGTTTTGTCCTCCCTTTCTTTTTTGGCTTCTTTATCACTTCTGGCTTGTGATTTGTCTTTAAGTTCATCTATGCTATTCTCTGTATAATTTTACTATTATGGCTTGCTAACATGCATTTTAGTTATTTCAGTTCCATTTGTATGGATTCTCTCATCTTCTGAAAGAGTTCTTCTTTGAGTTGGTTGAACTGTTTATTTATAGATTTCTTAATTTCGTAGGCTAGTATCTTCTTGATTTCCATTGCTAAACCATTGAGTGTTGATTTTAGGTTTTCATCTATAAAGTTCATGCGTTTGTGTAGACTTGAATATTTGTCAGGATTTCTCTCCACATCCCTCACTATTTCAGGTTTTTCTCTCCATATTACCCACTGTAGGTGTCTTCCTTAGCTTCCCATTATTATCTGCGGTTAGTTGTTTGGAATGCTGGAGTATCGGAGGGTTTTAGAAACAGATCTATTGAATGTTTGTATGAAAAGTGTGCTTTTTAGTGGAGGTTATTTTTCTAACATAGCAAGGTTGTCTTAAGTATGACAAAAATATTACATACTACCTTATTGATTTGTTCAGTTGGTTTTTGAGTTGTATATTTTCTAAGAGAAAGAAATGCTAGATTCAATCTGCGAGGAACTCTATGTTATAAATTGAAATGACTTTGCATGGTTTGGGAAAAGGAGGGCTGATGGGAAGGAGTGGAGTTTAGTAATAGCACTGGAACCCAGAAAGAGGCTGAGGGAAGGCTGAAAAGATGGCACCATTTGCTCTTGGTAGAGTGGATTAGGGATGGGAGTTTTTGTTCCCGCCCAGACTAGAGCTGACTGTTCCAGGGGCAAAGGATCAGCAATGGTGCTGGGACCTGAAAGGAGGCTGAGAAAAGACCCCGAAAGACAGCCCATTTGCTTTTGGTGGAAGGGATTAAGAAGTGAGGTTTCCTATTCCCTCCCAGACACAAACCTGGCTGGCTTCAAAGGGCAGATGATCTGTGGTGACACTGGAAATCAGAGAAGGCTTAGGGAAGGCTGGAAAGAAGGCCTCGTTTGTGCTTATAATTTATTTTATTCTATATGATTAAATATGTAATCCAGTCAAATAGAAGGATAAAATTAATATTCATCTTGAAATTTCAGAGATTTTTCTTGTTTTACAATTTTAGTTAAGTAGTTTTCTCTTAATTCATGATACTTCTTTAATGGAGTAATCCATTGTAGATATGCTTTAAATAAACTGGCAAAAAAGATATTTCATGCGCTATAACAACAGTAATCAATTATTATGTGCTCTTAGTAATTTAGGCACTTTGCAAAATGCCATGAATTCAGTAATGAATATTATTTTATAACTGCTTTCGAGGAAATTACAACGTAGTTGAGAAAATAGAAGTCAAACAAATAATTATTCTAAATACTTAAATAAATATTATAAGCATATGCAGATTATTATATGTATTTAAAATTTGGGTATAATTAAGTTTCTGAGGAAAAGGCAGAGATGCTGATAAGAGAGAGGGAAAGTCTTGATAAAGAAAGTGCCACCGAGTAGCCTCAAAGGACCAAAGTCAGCTTCTATGTGACTAGAGAGGGGTAAGGTATGAAGGAAGATGGGGAATTTTCTAGTGATCAAGAGTAAGTGAAGTGGATGACTTTTTTTATTTTACCAAAAAGCTGGTAGTTTGAAGGAGTTGATTCTGTAGGAGAGATCCTATGGGAGAGACAGTAATTTCACTTTTAATTTGTATCACTTAGAAGACTATCGATGGCCCGCACTCTCCAAAACCTATACAGGGATTGGGTGACAGTTCATTGTGCTTGCCTTGCTCATGGCTCTCTTCAGTTTGGTCTCTAGCAACCTAGATGATTGAGGTCTATATTAGTGATCCCTGTGCACAGAGCTAGGAGTGATTCCTGTACAGGACCATGTGTACCTCCCACCTCCGCCCTCAAATCCCTACAACTATTATGTAACACCTCACACAAAGCAAAGCCAGTGTCTCTAAGATTTGTTAAGCATAATAAACAAGAAACTCTTGAGATCTCAAACTATGGAGAAAGATTCATCAGCATCTTCTGTCAGTATTTGTCTTTGCTCAGATTTGTGTATACTTAGATAAAAAATTTCACTAAAGTATTCATTATCTTGCATTTTGTAACTACTTAAAACTGGCAAATATGAAGGCTTCTTATAAATATGGTGGATTCCCTTTTCAAATATTAATGGTAATGCGAGCATACCTATTTTCTAATTATTAGTTTTTATATAGAGTATATCTGAGAACCGTTCTGACACAGGAGACACCTAAGCCTTATTTCTTCTAATTATTTTCATCTCTAAAACTTTACTTTAGAGATTAATAATCTTGATACCATAAGGCAAGTGCTGGTGAATTGTTATTTTGGTGAGATGTTTTAGTAATGCGGCAGTTGTACCTATAATGAATTTCTGCATGCAGTTTCCTAACTACGGCACTGATAAAGAATTCTGCAGAGGAATGAGCAAAATGGCAAGTATGATTCAATGGTTTTGTGCCAAAGATTTTATGATCAGCTTACACTTGAGTTGGTAATTTTAAAGGTCACTTTATTTTCAAGAAACTGAGGTTCATGAATTTTCAGGCAGAAATAAAGTCTAATCAAATATTATGGAGCCAGAGTGAGAAAGTTCAGGACTGAGCTTATTCTTCTTGCCATGAGAAAATGTACCTCTATATCTCGTTATTTTTAATAATAATATAATCTTTATCCTCTTTATTATTTTGCTACCTGGTTCCATTTTTTTTTTGCATTAGATCTTGCTTCGTAACATACTACTCCTATCTTTCAGACCACATAAATTGGTTTTCCCTCAGGCTTTTGTGGGCTGACTTTGGCTCAGCTGAATAGTTCTTTTATCTATCTACCTACCTACCTACCTACCTACCTACCTACCTACCTACCTACCTACCTACCTACCTACCTACCTACCTACCTACCTACCTACCTACCTATCTATCTATCTATCTATCTATCTATCTATCTATCTATCTATCTATCTATCTATCTATCTATCTATCTATCTATCATCTATATCTATCTATCTATCATCTATCTATCTATCTATCTATCATCTATCATCATCTATCTATTATTTTATTTTGCAATATTTGAGCCTGTAGTTATATGGGGGAAAGGTTCAGAAGAGCTACCTAAGACCACTCTCTAACTTGGTAGGAAATGGGTGGTGGTAATTTAGTGAGAATTTTACTTTTTTTCATGTTGGACCTTTCCACTGGACTAACTTACATGGAGATTTGGTTCTAAAGAGGAAGCTTTACAAATGTACAATAGTAAAAATTGCCTGTTTCCATAAAGCCTCAACATAAAAGTATTGGATGAATCACTCCCACTGCTTTCAGTCAGCAAAAACAGTCAGTCAGGTTCTAGCTTCTTGGGGATGGAAAACAAGCCTATTTTTAAAATTTTATTTCTAAAAAAAATACCCCATTACCAGTGTCTCCAAACTCCCCCCCCCAACTGTATTCAAGACAGGCATTTTACTTCTCTCATTCATTGACATTGTCAGCATAGTTGTCAGGGTAATTATTTCTCTAACTGCACTCACCACTCTTTGTGGTGAGCTTCATATCATGAGCCGCTCCTTCCAACCCTCATCTCTTTTGTCTCTGGGCATTATTACAATAATGTCTTTTTTTTCTTAAAATGCATAGATGAGTGAGACTATTGTGTCTCTCTCTTTCCCTCTGACTTATTTCATTCAGCATAATAGATTCCATGTATATCCATGTATAGGAAAATTTCATGACTTCATCTCTCCTGATGACTCTACAATATTCCATTGTGTATATGTACCAAAGTTTCTTTAGTCATTCTTCTGTTGAAGGGCATCTTGGATGTTTCCAGAGTTCGGCTAATGTAAATAGCACTGCAATAAATATAGGTGAGCAGAAGGTATTTTTGAATTGTATTTTTATGTTCCTAGGGTATATCCCTAGGAGTGGTGAGAGCTCAGTTTCCAGTTTTTTTGAGGAATCTCCTTATTGTTTCCATAAAGGCTGGACTAGACAGCATTCCTACCAGCAGTGAATGAGAGTTCCTTTTATCTCCACATCCCCGCCGGCACTGATTTTTCTTGTTCTTTGTGATGTGTGCCAGCCTCTGCGGCATGAGATGGTACCTCATTGCTATTTTGATTTGCATCTCCCTGATGATTAGTAATGTGGAGCATTTTTTCATGTGCCTTTTGTTTATTTGTATTTCTTCTTTGAGGAAATATCTGTTCATTTCTTCTCCCCATTTTTTAATGGAATTAGATGGTTTTTTTCCTTGTTAGGTTCTGTATGTACCTTATATATCTTTGATATTAGCCCCTTATCTGATGGAAAGCAAGACTGTTCAAAGATAAGTTCAACGCATATATTTCTAAACATTAATTGCATGTGACATGATTGAGTTGTCTTTTACACTCTTTTCATATAAAAGTGTTCATCATCTCCTGATTGTAACCTCTGTGTCTTTTTTTTTTTTTTTTTTTTTTTACTTTTTGGGTCACACCCAGCGGTACTCAGGGGTTACTCCTGGCTGTCTGCTCAGAAATAGCTCCTGGCAGGCACTAGGGACCATATGGGACACCGGGATTCGAAACAACCACCTTTGGTCCTGGATGGGCTGCTTGCAAGGCAAACACCGCTGTGCCATCTCTCCGGGCCCACCTCTGTGTCTCTTAATGCTCTCAAGTTCAGATTCTCCTGAGATATATTTATTGTATTTTTTTCCCAGATCATTTATTGTTGAGAAGACCAAATGTTGATATTAAGGATTGTTTTTTGAGGGCCTGAAGAGGGAGAAGTTGCTTCAAAGGAATCATGACCTGAGTAGGCAATGGCAAATGCATAGAGAACATGAGTACGCTGAATTTTATATGAAGAAATGCTCAGATTCTGCCCATTCTTCTGAATCTAGATGGATTTCCCTTTGGCCTTCGAACTTCTTCAGTTCTTCTCTCCTTAATGTTTTGTTTGTTGGTAGTTGCACTTTTATGCTCCCCCAACCCACACATGGAAGTCCCTAAAGAGAAAGGGGATTTCTGTCTATATTGTTCACTGTAGCATTCTAAGTGCCTGAAACAGTGCTAGCTACAAAGCCAGATAAACAGAAATTGTGAGTTTCAAGTGATATTTCAACTTCCTTGAGATCTGCTATAAATATTTATTTTTTTGTATATCAGAAATAGTGTTCAGTCTGTGTGGACTAAAATGAAACTGAAATATAGAACTCTAACATTTCACATTATCTAAATGTGCAGTGTTTAGCATTTTCAGTGCTAAACAGAACATAAAGGAAATGATGAAGGAGGTGTGTTGAAGAGTGGTTTTGCTTCTTTTAGCTCATCTTCCACTTTGGGTTACAGAATTTACATAGCAGTTTGACAATTCTTTTATTATTATTATGACTATTAATTAGGTGCCATTTATATTTTGAACACTAAACTCTCAGCTGATGTTGTACAGAAATGTCTAGTGCTATAACATGTTCTGTCCCCTGCTTTGCAGGGCATAGAAATCGCTGGGACTCTGTAACTATTCATAGCCAATTAAGGAATAGTATTGGCAAGAAAAACTGGGTAGATTCAACTGTGTCTGTGAGAGCCTGGTGTTCATAATATCTGGAAAATAGCTGCCAGGCTCCCTTCTACAAAAGAAAATATTGAGGAGCTTGAACCATAGTTCAGTGGCAGTACACTTATTTTGAATGGCAGCTGACCTGGGCTCAATCCCCAGCAACACATATCCAAAGTACCGCCAAGGAATGATCTGGGTAATAGTGGGTGCAATTATCAATGATTTCCCCTCAAAAGAAAAATATAAAGGCAATCCTGATTAAATTTCTTATTATGCACATTTTTCTCAGTCAAGAGAATTGACAGGGGCTGGGGCAATTGTACACCAAATAGGGTGCTTGCCTTGCATGTGGTTGACATGGATTCAATCCCTATCATCACATATGATTCCTGAGTTTGCCAGGAGTGATTCCTAAGTATAGAGAGGAGTAACCTTGAGCACCACAGGGTGTGGGCCCACAAAACAAAAACAAAAAAGATATAGACAGCCTTGAATGATCTAACTTTGTAAAAGGCTTAAAGAGAGAAAGAGGCTAACTGATTAAATAGATTTTTTTTTAAATCTCTTCAAAGGGGATGTAGATGTCTTCTGAAAGAAAGCATGCAGATAAAATAATGGACTGTAGACGGCAGAAATGAGCTCATGAAAGTTGAAGGCAGAAATGAGCTCATGGACGTTGAGCAAATTTACAAAGGACAGCTGCTCCTAGAAGCTCGACTGTTATCACTTCTTTAAAATTGATGTCGGTAGAATAGACAACCATATGCTTGATCCTGCCATTGATGTGGTGTGCACATGGTACACTTAAATGGCTAGATTTTATTGAAGTAGGACTTTTGAAAGAAATTGAAATAATAAAAACTTTGAAAACCCAGTGGTATATTATGCTTGTTTAATTTTTGGATTAAATTTACCCTTAAAATACTTTGATTTTCTGGCTTATAAAAAAGATTGTATGATCCTAGTTTTCAAAAACAATGTTTAATATATATAATATATATTATATATGTATATATTATCATATATAATATATATTATATAATATATATTATTAATATATACTAACATATTATATAA
Source organism: Suncus etruscus (assembly GCF_024139225.1). Classification (NCBI taxonomy): domain Eukaryota; kingdom Metazoa; phylum Chordata; class Mammalia; order Eulipotyphla; family Soricidae; genus Suncus; species Suncus etruscus. Next base: position 2,271,391 of record NC_064856.1, on the reverse strand, counting down.
TTATATATAATATATGTATATATATTTAATATATATAATATATAAAATATAAAATATTATTATATAATATGCAATATATTATTAATATATATCAATACATTATTAATATATTAATTATTAATATATATGATATATAATTATATAATATATATCTCTATATATATTATTATATAATATATTATTAATATATATTAATATATTATATATAATATATATTTTATATATTTAACATATATGTATATATGTATATATATTTAATATATATGTGTATATATATGTATATATATTCATAGACATGTATGTATATTTGGCTTTAATCAAGATAGGCTATCTTACTAGCTCACTTTAAATGTGATAACATATGTGGTTTTTGAAGGCATGTGAGGGGAAATATTAGAGATTTGACTTTTATAGTTTTAAAACATCTTTATCTAGGTTTGCACTCATGTTAGTGCTCAATATCAAGAAAATCTCCTAGGATAACCAAGATAGTGAAATTTCACTTAATTGTGAAGGTGAAAGGAAAATTCAAACATCTTTGAATTTGTGATGTACATAGGAATCTGACCTCATGGAACTCTTGAGAAAGTCCTTGGATATATTTATTTACTACATTGACTTAGTGATGTTTCTCACATAGCACTGCCCCTGTGTTTATTTTAACAATTGACTGAAGTAAAATACATTTCTTCAGCACATTTCCTCTTATTAAAAAAAAAACCTTCACTGCATCATACTCTTTCCCTTTCTTTTTTTATCTTGAACAAGTACCTACACTTTTTAATATATGATTCTACATTAACTCAAAATTCATAACAGTCACTTAGAGGATGATGATTACTAAGGTTGTTTTCTTTTTTGTGTTTATTTTAGTATTTGAAATATTTATTTTATATTGACCTATGTAGATGATAAAGAGAATAAAAATAAATATCACTCAAAAATAGTGGATTTTATTTGTCCGCCCATCTCCCATCCATTCATTCATCCATCCATCCATTTAATGCTTTTTGATCTCCTAGTAGGGAGCAGATTATAGTGGATTCTGAAACTAAGTAAAATAGGGTATCCTACCAGAAAAATGATAAGCATATATAGTGGTAGAATGTCTAAAATAGAAAGACCCTATCATAGCATTATTTTGAAAAATGTTCATAAGGGTTTTGGAAAAATTTTCAGAAGTATTGATTTGTGAAGGATGAATTGTATCAATTTGGATCAATTCAGTGAGTTTTGACTGGGATGTGATTAGGAGTGAGAAGTTTCTGGTCGAAGAAACGCAAAATTCTAGCAATCACAGTTCATGTAAGAGTTTTCTTTCCAAAACCTGAAAATTCAGAACAAACGGAATTCAAGCAGTATATATCCTCCAAAAATTGGGTATTTCCATTAATCAACTAACATGGTGCCACCCTGTGGTCAATTAGTAAAGGTTTGCCTCAGCTTCCACAGCATTGAAACTATGACTTCTGAACCGGTATATATTTTGTGTGAACTTAATATTGATGCAAATTAATGTGAAGACCTCCAACTTTTTTGAGAAATCTCTTCTGTCAGGCTCTTGGGACCATATGGGATACAGAGAATTAAACCCATTTGGCTATGTGAATGTAATCTCCCTAACCACTATATTCAGTTTTTGGCCTCCATTGCTTTTATCTCTTGCTTTTAAAACAATAGCAACAATGGAGCTGGAGAGATAACATGGAGGTAAGGCATTTGCCTTTCATGCAGAAGGACAGTGATTCGAATCCCGGCGTTCCATATGGTCCCCTGAGCCTGCCAGGTGCGATTTCTGAGCGTAGAGCCAGAAGTAACCCCTGAGTGCTGCCAGGTATGACCCAAGAACCAAAAACAAATAAATAAATAAATACAAATAAAAACATAAAACAACAGCAACAACAATAACAGCAGTGGGATTTTTTTTAGTGTTCATATATATTATTTAGAAATAGAATAATTTAGGTTAGCACCAAAAAAAAAACAAACTTGAGAGTTCAGAGAACTGCCATCTGGCTCATTTGATGGGATTTACAGTTTATCGTGAATAAATTGAAAAGAGGTGTAGATGAGGAATAAAATAGAGAGGAGAGTGGCTGGAAAGGAAATGGATAACAAATGGAGAAGAGTCATGATTTTCAAAGGTTTTTGAATCATATTGAGAAGGGTCTGCTGAAGTTTCTATTAAAAGTGTTAAGTTATAATAGGGCCAGAACAGTGGCACAAGTGGTAAGGTGCCTGCTTTGCCCACGCTAGCCAAGGACGAACCTCAGCTCGATCCCCTGGCATTCCATATGGTTCCCTACGCCAGGAGCGACTTCTGAGCTCATAGCCAGGAATAACCCCTCAGTGTCCCCGGGTGTGGCCCAAAAACCAAAATAAATAAATAAATAAATAAATAAAAAATGTGTTAAGATATGAGTGTTAAAATTGGGCTAAAACTATGGCTTAGAGATGTCTGTGAACATTATTCGTTCTCATTTATTTTGTTTTTATTATTTTTTGGACATATCCAGGTGTGCTCAAGGCTTATTCATGAACTCAGATTTTTCTGGGCTCTGTGCTCAGGGATCACTCCTAATGGGGCTTTAGGTCCCAAAGACTGAAACTAACTTTAGGTGCAAAGTCAAGGGAGGTGCCTCACCCATTGCAGTATCTCTCCAGCACTATTTCTAAGAAGATTGTGTTTCAAATCATAGGAGCTTTCATGATTTTAAATTTTGTTAAGATTTTTTTTTTTGTGTGTGTGTGTGTGTGTGTGTGTGTGTGTGTGTGTGTGTGTGTGTTGAAATGTTTGGGCCAAGTGTGGGCTTGGGGCTACGTGACAGGTACTCAGGGGAGCAGAACATGGTAATCAGGACTGAAGCCAGGGCTTTCACATGCATTGGATGTTCTTAAACACTTTCAGCCTTCTCCTAGACCCTCTTTGCTTATTCTGGAGGGTTTATCAGGTATGTGGGTGGAGACAATAATGTACCTGGCTAACCTAGCTTGAAGATTGGATAGAGGCTCTTGGGAATCTAAGGCTGTGGGAAGTTCGGGTTTGCATAGTATACTTGGGGAAGGGGATTCTCTGTTAAAAGAGTTGAGGCTATGAATTGGAAGTCACATGGATTTCTTTCATGTGGGACATCATAGAACCTATAAATGATGTGTGCTATGTTTTTGAAGATAAAAATAAGGTATTCAGTAGTTCCCTCAGTTCTCGCACCATGAAGTTAACGGTTCTGAACATAGTCTTTGCACTCTGAAGACTGGTATTATAAGGAATGTGCATCAGCAATATGCATCAGCCACACCAACACTGCATAACAGTCACCCACAAAGTCTGAGAGGACTGTGAAAGCTGATTTAGATGGCAAGTTCAGAGCTGGTGGCTGACCTGTGTAGACCTGAATGATTTAAGCTAACCTCACTCCTATGTCTGTGGTCACTGTGAGGTTGTGTAGAGAGCTTTTCTGATTTTAGCTAAGGTTCTCAGTTAGATTCTGCCTTACCCAAAATGACTTTAGTTGAGAAAACTGGCATGATTCTGATTCTGCACAGCCATCTTTGTTTCATCCTCAAGCACGCTAGACTTCCTGCTGTTCTGGATAAAACAAAGAAACAAGGAGAGCTAATTCAATCACATGTGAACTTCTTTTTGTTTACTTATATCTCATCCTACTTGCCAAAAGAACTCTCACAGCTATTCCCAAGTGAGAGGACACTAGAAATAACAAGTCAGCAGACATATGGAAAGTTATATGGATAGAAGGGGGTATAATCAGTCTATTTTTTTTTGAAGGGACACTTCTGCTTGTGATCAGGGTTTATACTACTGGGCTCTGTGCTCAGGGATCTCTCCTGTTGGGCTTGTGGCACCATAGCTGATGTCAGAGATCAAATGTGATTTGGTCCCAAACAAAGCAAGCACCTTACATACTGTACTATCATTCCAGTACATTTCTGTTCAATAGAACTATCCTGTAACTCTTAGCTTGAGATTTGCTGGGTGAGGTCACAGTTCACTGAGAGCAGGAAGGAGATCAGTTTTTTTTTTCTTTGCCTCGGTCACAGACTGTACTTTTTTTTTTCATTTTTTTTAAAATTTATTTAAACACCTTAATTACATACATGATTGTGTTTGGGTTTCAGTCATAAAAGGAACACCACCCATCACCAGTGCAACATTCCCATCACCAATGTCCCAAGTCTCCCTCCTCCCCACCCGACCCCCGCCTGTACTCTAGACAGGCTCTCCATTTTCCTCATACATTCTCGTTATTAGGACAGTTCAAAATGTAGTTATTTCCCTAACTAAACTCATCACTATTTGTGGTGAGCTTCCTGAGGTGAGCTGGAACTTCCAGCTCTTTTCTCTTTTGTGTCTGAAAATTATTATTACAAGGGTGTCTTTCATTTTTCTTAAAACCCATAGATGAGTGATGGGTTTTTTTCATTTTTTTATAAGATCTTTAAGCACCATGATTATAAGCATGATTGTAGTTGGGTTTCAGTCATAAACAGAACACCCCCCTTTACCAGTGTACTTTTAATTCGGATAGGCAGTCTCACAAATAGATGTCTGGGTATTGTCAGTGAGAAGAGTTCAACTGGTTCCCCTAGGACTTTTATTGTGTTCAGGCCTGGAAAGTTGGTGGCTATTAGCTAGTTGTAGTTGTGGTATTCGGGAAAGAAAGAAAACTAAAGTTCACAGAGGTTAATTGAACTAAATTTATGTTTGTAGCTAAAAGCAAAGCTGTCCCTTGAACTCCGATCTTCTCCCAAGCCACTTAGGCTTTATGACATTTGAGGGGAAATTTTGGGTCACACCTGTTAATATTCAGGGCTTATGGCTCTATACTCAGGGATCACACCTGGTGGGCTTGGGGACCATGTGGGGTTCTAGGGTCTCAAACTTAGGAGAGCTGTATACAAGGCATGGTCCTTTACCACTCTGTTATCTCTCTAGTTCCCACCACTTAGGTTTTATCCAACCTTCAAAAAACTTTAGTTAAGGGGAGTAGCAGGGATGAAAATACCTGAAATTTATTGATATTTTTATATGAATGGATCACATTCCTTCTGCATAAACTACAATATAAATATTTTTTAAAAACAGATGTCTTTGTAGGGGTAAAGTTATACACTGAGTTACTGTGGCGGCTGGAGAGACTTTGTGGTTTCCCATCTGTGAACATTAAAAAAGGAAAAGCAAAGTATGGGATGCTTCATAAATTTGCATGTCATTCTTGGGCTGGGTCCATGCTTATCTTTGTATTGTTTTAGTTTTAGTATCTGTGCTGCCATAGCTAACACTGATGAGATCCTTGTTGGTATTTCTTTGTTTCTAGGGTTTTTCTCTCCTTCTCCCTACTCTCTACTCCAATAATTTTTTTGCACCAGAGAAAACCAATCAAACAGTTCTGAGAAGAGAGCCCAGATTTGTGTTCTAATTTCAGCCTCAACAAACAGCAGATAAAACCATTATGGCAGATTCAGCCTTCCATAATGGGAACTAGATTAACACGTAATCTGGTTCACAGTTGTTGGAAGAAATTGTTTCACATAAGTAAAATTTTGATCATAAAATCCTACCTATTTAAGCACTGATCAACTACACTTGCTTTGTTTATGATAGAAATACTTGTATAATATTACATTCATTCCTCTGATTACTACATAAAGAGCAATAGAAATGTCTCAGTTGCTTCCTTCTCGACATCCGTAAGTGCAGTAACAGAAAAACATGCCTTGTAAAGAGCCAAGTAAGTTAAAGACATATGACTGTTGTCAGTGTTTTCTTAGGGCAATGGAGCAGAAAAGCTGCTTTCCAACCCATTAATTTTTTATCTGTTTTTTTTCAAACTTGTATTTTATCAGATTGCATCTCTATACTTTCTCATTGTCAGATACCTTTGGGGGCTGCTCACATGGACTGATTCCTAGATCAGTTTGGTAACCTTCTCTTGTGTTGCATGCTACAGGAAACATTTTCTAGGCTTCTTTGTTCTCTGGCACCTAGGTGGGTTTGACCTAGTTGGAGGGACTGCTGGATGACTAGGAGGAGAGATAGGAGTTTCCAGGGTATGCAAGTCTCTCTGGCCCCCTTTGCTACTTTGGTATCCCCAGGAGTCTCTGTATTTATGCCGAAGATTCTTCTGCCACCTATCTTCTTTATTTCTAGTTACCTGAACTGTAGAGTTCTATTTGGTTTAGTCTCAGTTCAATAGCACAATTTCTTTCAAGTATCTTTGCCTTGTCAAGCCAGTACTCAGTAGTCCCCTCTGTGACCTTGTAATGGTTCATTCCTCCCTCACTCCAGAACCAGTCTCCATTGTTTGGAAAGATCCCATTTTTTGGTTAAGAGTTTAGGAATATTGTCTAATCTTGCTTGATGACTTTCACATTCTGATTTTTTCCATGAAATCTCCTGTGAGCACAATAACTGCCTTACCCCACTAATTTTATTGGACATGTAAATGCAAACTTGACTGAACTCCCAAACAAGACTCTGCTGTCTTGAAGTCTTGGATTCCACTCTCAGTCACACACTTATGGCTCTGTTATTCTTAACTGCTCTGACACTCACTTTTTTTGGAGCTGGAAAGTAAGTCAGTACAATTCCAACACAAACCATGCTCAACATCCATGGAGAGAAAAGGAAGAATTCAGGAGTGGAATTAAGGAGAAGCTGAATTTCTGTTAAGCTTTAGTCTAAGGAAGACAGTACCCATCCCTCAGAGAGCTCTCACATAGGCCACAGTTTTATTCACCAGTGTTGACAAGGATAGGCAACTTGGGTACAGGTGCATGAATCTGATTGAAATAGCTTTACTCCGCTGAGAGCAATGATTTGTGTTTTTGTTTCTGCCTTGAACACTCCCAGTGAATGATAAACCAGGTCTTCAGTCCTGAAATATTTCAGTCCTGAAATAGGGTCTGGTATTGCACTAGGGTCCTAGTCAGATCTCCAGGTATGTCATTGAGGAAAAGACACAGTTTATCTCTCAGTTTACCCCTTGCTGCTTTATACAATGAACAACAAAATTATTTACCATTATTTATGGGTCAGAGTTTCTACTAAATGGACTTACTGATGTCTAGTGTAACTATCTGGAGAAATATTACTGACATGTTATGGTTCTTCTCTTGACAGTCCAGGAAAATCTGTACAAATAGTCAGTGGGTAAATAAGGTTGTATGTCTTCTACTTAGATGCTGTCTATTAAGCACTGTTATGCTTTTGTATGGATGATACTATGACCTTTAAATGGAACTTACCCACATGATTTTTCATTTTTTCTTTCTTGACATGAAAAAAATTGGCTAAGAATTGATGTTACCTGGGGCTGGAGAGATAGCATGGAGGTAGGACATTTGCCTTGTATGCAGAAGGACGGTGGTTCGAATTCCGGCATCCCCTATGGTCCCTAGAGCCTGCCAGGAGCGATTTCTGAGCTTAGAGCCAAGAGTAACCCCTGAGTGCTGCCGGGTGTGACCCCCCCCTCCAAAAAATAAAAGATTTGATGTTACTTTTTCTTGTGCAGTTATTATATAGCTGTGGAACTACACATGCATTGTTTCATCCATTAGATGATTCTCGAAGCTTCTAAGATTTCCAGGCCAGGAGACCTGAGGTAAGCTAGGTCAAGATCATCTAGGCATGAAGTGGCGTTTGAGTTCTCCCACGTGTGCTACAGCCTTAGGCTCAAGAAACTTGTTTTGTTTTGTATTGATACCATATCTGGCAGTGCAGGGGGGGGGTCACTTCTAGGCCCCAGAGTTACTGAGGGACCTTGTGCTCTGCCGGTCATCTACCCATACCTCTTGCATGCAAGCATGTGTTCTAGCCCTTTGAACTATCTCTCCCTCCCCTGCAAGCCTGCACTTTTAAGGACATGTTTTAAACAATTTCCACAGCAGTAGGGGAAACCTTCTCCTCTGAAAATAACTCTAGCAATGTGTAGGTGTTGTTTTGGTAGAAACATTTCAGTTGCTACCATAAAAATCTTCTCCCAAATGGCTTTGTGAGAGCAAAGCTGTGCAGGCTGTGCTGTGTTTATGATGGGAGCCTTATGGCTCAGCCACAACAACATGATTTGTTTTCCTGGCCTCATTGGCAAAGTGATTTAATTTCTGGATTTCCTTGAGGAAGCAGCTGAAACAAATCATTTTATTTTATGATTGGATGTTTAGACGAAAGCCATCAGGTCAAGTCAGAATGAGAAGGCAGGTATGTTTTCATTTGCCAAGTGATGCAGTAAAAGGAAGAGGAAATTTATTCAGTATTTTCATTTCCAAAACGGTGGCTTTCTGCTGTTCTCCATTAAAAAGTGAAAGCTTTGTAATCAAGGGGGAGATCTAGATAAGTTTTGACGAAATTGCATTTGAGAAAAGAACTGTTTTCACAAAATACTAATGCAAAGTCTGGGAATATGAAAGATGAAGGGTTTCTAAAAGTGTATTGTGTGTGAGAAGCCTTATTGCTATGATATAATTTAACTTGGGTGTGTGTGTGTATTTGTGCATATGCATGTACATGCTACTCCTCTTGGTGCTTGGAGATCCCATCTAGACCTTCCACATTGCAAAGTAAGTGCATTAGCATTTGAGTTCTCGTCCTCACCATTGTTTTGACTATTGTTCATTAAAAAAACATAAAATAATACTGATTTAAGAATATGGGATGCCATGGACTAGAACTTTGGAATTAGGCAAGCCCACTATAACTTCATAGTCAGATCTGGAGTCCAATTCTCTAGCTTTCTGTTGCATGACCCTAATCATGTGGCTTCCATTTTCAAGGTCATTCAGAGGTCAGCTAGAGTTTCAGCTTTATCTCCTGAGTTCAATATGCACAACAGAATGAAAAGAACCCTTTTCCTTCAGGAAGCTCCGTCATCTCAATTTCTTCCTCACCTCCAAAGGCTCCCTCACCTCAAAGCTACGAAGGAGCTTTCTGGAAGTTTACACTCATTTCTGATTTATTAACTTGTACATAGTCATATTGTCTCACTTGGCCACCAGAGAGTATGGAAACGTCTCCAGTTTAGCCCACCTGAGACTGTCTTTACTCTTTAGTAGCTGAGTAGCTTTAATCTTCAGTGAGCTCAAATGCCTGAGAACATAAAGAACTCCAAAATGCAATTCACTCTGGTTTCTATTATTGAAAGAAATAATATTCAGAGTAAGATGCTTCTTCATTCAGTATAGATTAATTCCTATGACCTGTGTATTCTGCCAACATTTAGGAGAGTCTGGAGCATGAATATTTTCCATGTTTATTTGGTCAACCCCTAAATATATTACATCATTAAGAAATAGAATGTAAATATATCAAACCATCCAAGAAATAGAATAATGACTTGAGAATTCTAATTGTGTCTACATTACCCTCAATGTACTCATCAGTAAGGCATGCCAGCATGGGTACTGAAAGAGAAAAGAGTGCTCCTTAAGTTATTGCTACATAAAAACTACCTCAAAGTTCAATAGTTTTAAACAATCAGCTTTTGTTAATTTTTTATAGTTCATGGATTTGCTCAATGGCTCTTGTTTCCTTGGCGGAAGTCATGCAGTACATTCGTGGCCAATCGTAGGTTGGGCATCAGCTTAAACGAGCTCACTTGCTTGGATGGAGTTGGACGTTACTGTGCTAGGTTGACATTTAGTTAGGATCCTGAATTTCTCCATATGGTTTCTTCATCCTCCACTGTCCATCACAAGCATTTCATGATGGCTCTATGGATTAAGAGACAGAGGGAACATGTAGGAGACAGGTTCTGTGGTACAATATATGGAATGAACACCACCTAACTTCTACCAAATCAAGTCACAGATTGTACTCAGATTTAGTTGGGCTTACAGACTTAATCTTTGGTTGAAAGGGGTTACAAAATCACATTGTTGAAGAGGAAGAAGATGAAGAAAGTGGAGAATTGGGATTATTTAACAGCTAGTCTACTATAGTTTCCCAGATAGGAAAATTTAATTTTTGTGGATACTTTATTTTATTCTTTCACTTTTTTTTCTTTTTCACTCAATCTACCAGTCAAAAAAATTTTTTATTTAATGTATTGGTTTCTATGAGGTATGATTAAATCAGTCATTTTAACTGAGTGTTGGATACAGATGAGATTTTTGAGTAGGTGAACTCTGTAGTAGCACTTGCTTTTCATTGAAACAACAGTACTATTCTGTTTGCTATGTATTCTGTAATTAACTTTGAGCAATAAAGACATGTTGTACAAATACAAAATAATAAGTTATAATGCCAAGTGCAATAAATAGTTCATAATTCGTATGTGCCCACTTGCATCTCTTACCTTTGTGCATCCCAAACTTGTAAGACTAAAAAAACAATACTTTGACTAAGATCAAGTGATTTGAGTCAGCTAATAGCAAATATCATGGAAACTCTATTGGACAATCCCCCCTGTCTATTTTATTCTGTTAAAGAATTCTATTTATATGAGTTGTGGAAATAAATATCAACAGTTTAACAAATGAACATAGGAAGACATGTTTTCAGTGCCCTTCAGTTATTTATCAGGGACACTTTGGTATTTAATCATTTCATTTTGTTTCAGGATGTACAAAAGGGAAGACAAGATGCTCTATCTTCATGGATAAGATTCTTAATTTGGGTCACGTCCCAGCCTTCTGAATTGTGCAGAGTTCTTAGTCATAGAATGGGCATATGGTTTTACCTCTGGCAGAATTTTCAGGGAGTCATGTAAAGATTCCAAATTATCACAAAATATCATTTATACTAACTAATATTAACTTGTCATTAATTATCTGTTGGGTACTGCAATTAAATAGCAAGCTTGTAACAAAAGTTGTCACTTTTAGATGATGCACTGGAGGCATCAAAAAGTTAAGTGAGAAGCATCAGTATTGGCACTCACTGACGTTTGCACTTGGTCACCTGGTCATGTCTCAAAGTCATGCTGTTTCAGAGCCATAATATTACATAGGTGTGACTACATGGTTGATTAAAATAAAAGCAAAGTAATAGATCTAGAAAGAATTGAGAGGGACAGGAACTCTTATTTAGATTTTGAAAATAAACTTGGGCTCTTAATGTAGAGACTGCCTTGATAATTTACATAGCTATTTCTTTTTTTCCTTTTTTATTTTTGTTTTTGGGTCTATCCAGTGGTGCTCAGGGGTTACTCCTGGCTCTGTGCTTAGAATTCACTCCTGATAGGCTTGGGAGACCATACACGATGCCAGAATTTGAACCAGAGTCTTTCCTGTGTTGGCCACGTGCAAGGCAAACGACTTACTGCTGTGCTATTGTTTAGGTTCCACATAAGTCACATACATAGCTATTTCTTGCAGGTACATTTGACATTCAAAAGCAATCAGATTGTATTTTCTGTATTTTGAGGAATTCCTGAGCTCTGTGCATCTTGAAGGTTACATTTGCAATCAGCATTAATTTCATTGTTAGTCATTTCCTTCACATTACTTTTGGCTTCTTTATGCTTTTTCTTTTCTTTTCTTTTCTTTTTTTTTTTTGTATAAATCTAGTTGGATTGTAGTGGAAATGATAATTTGTTATAGAAGATGGGCCACCTCAAGACCATTGTTTAAGAAAATTCATTAGTCACAGAAAGTGAATTTAGGACTTGATTAAATCTTGTGACTTGCTAACCACTGCTTAGTATTTTCTCTTGTTCTTCTATTTAGACCAAAATACTTTTTACACTGGAGTGAGGTGAAGCAAGCACATGTCATTAACAGGGAGTGATTTTCATGAAACTTTATTATTCAGGGAGTTACAAAATGAGCATAAATAAAGGGATCCATTTTTTTTTTTTTGCAAGCCACAGATACAAATTTATATAATGAAAAGGAAAAGGAACTCTTGGCCATTGTTCTTTAATTCTTGTTGCACTTTACAAAATATGGAATCATGTGATTGTTCTAATATCATGCCCTAGATTAGGTGGCTGATCAAAAACACTGGTTTGTCATAGATCTGGCCTCCATGTCTAACATCAGACTATTCACAGAAACAGCAAGAACCTGTCTTCCAGGTGGGAGTCATCTCTGTGTTCTCACACGGTGAGAAGGGAAAGGGGTTCTCGGAGGTTCTGCTCTAAGGGCACTAATACCCTTCATGTGAGTTTCACCTTCATAACCTAAGTACCTCTGAAAGGTCTCACTGCCATGTACTTGGGGGACTGGAATTTTATTGATATTTGTGGGGGAGAGACATAGCAACATTCAAGCATTTTTTGTCTTGGGGGATTCACACCTGATAGTCTTTGGGGGTCATCTGCTGTTTCAAGGTCAAACTTCTTCATTAAAAGCATGTGCTCCATCCGTTTGATTTTCCCTTCCTCAATATATTTAAAACTAGTAATTTCTAAAAGAGACTATCATTTGAATGATAAGCAATTCACTGAAACATTGTTCAAGGAAAACAGCAATCTTGGCAAGTAGGATTTGAAAATATTGGAGAAAGCCATGCCTACTGTAAACATTTTGGTTGATATTATGTAGATAAGGTTTGTGAGCCTTATCTTTAAAGCTTAGTAATCAAAATATTGGGATCTTAGTGGGATTCAGCGCACTGCATCTAAATTCTGGCTTCCAAAGAAGCACATGGGTTTAAAACAGAATCCAAAGGTCTACATTTTAAGTTTAAAGAAAAGCAAAGTGTTTTTTGTTTTGTTTTGCTTTTTACCTATATTAAAGGCCATGCAGGGCTTCGGAAGATGTCTCAAAGGGGTGAAGTGGATGACTTCTATGCCCCCAAGGATTATCTGCAAAGCACATGGAGAGCCAAGCACTCTGTGGTATGCACTTAGTGATTCCTACTATTACCTGGGTTGAACACTGTGTTGTTAGAACTGTACCACCAGATTGATTACTGTGGAGAATGTGGAGAATGATCCCTCAGCATATCTGCCTTTGAAAATTGCAGTTAAAAGAACAGTTTTTTGAAGGGGCCCCACCCAGTGATGCTCAGGAGCTACTCCTGGCTATGCGCTCAGAAATCGCTCCTGCTTGGGGGACCATATGGGACACTGGGGGATTGAACCAAGGTCCGTCCTAGGCTACTGCGTTCAAGACAGACACCCTACCGCTTGTGCCACCCTCAGGCCCCAATTAAAAATATCTTGGGGCCGGAGAGATAGCATGGAGATAAGGCGTTTGCCTTTCATGCAGAAGGTCATTGGTTGGAATCCCGACGTCCCATATGGTCCCCCGAGCCTGCCAAGAGCGATTTCTTAGCATGGAGCCAGGAATAACCCCTGAGCACTGCTGGGTGTGACACAAAAAGCAATATATATATATATATATATATATAATATCTTTACTGTAAAGAAACTACGGTACATCTACACAATTCAATACTATGTAGCTGTTAGGAAAAACAAAGTCATGAAATTTGGAATATAGAGTATTATTTGAGTGAAATGAGTCAGAGGAGAGGGATAGCCATAGAATGACTGTTCTCATTGGTGATATATAAAAAATATAGTATGTTAATAATATCCAGAGACAATAGAGATGAAGACCAGGAGGACTAGACCACGGCAGAAAGCTGACCACAAATAGCATAGGTATACAGTTATGGCAAAGAAGGGGCCACTATAATCACACTGAGGGTGCTAAATGGAGCTAAAGTGATATGTATGATACTCTTCAGCAATAATAAAACCACAGTGTCCAAAAAGAGGGGAGAGAGAGAGAGTGAGAGACAGTGAGTGTGTGTGTGTGTGAGAGAGAGAGAGAGAGAGAGAGAGAAGAGAGAGAGGAGAGAGAGAGTGAGAGAGAGAGGAGAGAGAGAGGAGAGAGAGAGAGTGAGAGAGAGAGAGAGTGAGAGAGAGAGAGAGAGAGAGAGAGAGAGAGAGAGACCAAAGAGGTAGGTGTGTATAAGGGAACTGAGGACATTGTTCGCAGAAAATGTGCACTCGTGGAGAAATGGTGTTGGACATTGTATGGCTGAAACTCATTATGAACAACTTTGTAACTATCTCATGGTGAGTCATATAAAAAAAGTAAATATCTTTACTTACCTACTTTTGTAAAATTCTTTCTGCATGACAGATACCATTTTAGAGGCTTGCTTATAGTAACCTAGTTCGTGCTCAAGGTACTTACTCTTTGAAATAACATTATTATTATTTCAGCTTGTAAATGGGAAAAGGCACAGATATCTTAGGTAACTTACCTAAAGATACACAGACAGGTCATTGCAAAACTTGTCTTCACGTAAGTAATTTTAATTGCAGACTACAGGTTTCCCAGATAGTAGAAATTTAGGTATCACCTTCATGTGTTTTTGTGCTATGATTGTCTTTCATTCTATTGGGTATTTTTGTTTGTTTTGTTTTTGGGTCACACTCAGCAGTGCTCAGGGATTACCCCTGGCTCTAGGCTCAGAAATCACTCCTGGCAGGCTCAGGGGACCATGGGGGATGCCAGGGTTTGAACCACTGTCCTTCTGCATGCAAGGCAAATGCCTTACCTTCATGCTATCTCTCTGGCCTTAATCTATTGTAAGTTAATATTCTTCACTCTTTAAAATAATAATTAATGAATTTTATGAAACCTTAAATGGGCAAATACATCATGTGACAAACATTATAAAGATGGCTATTAAATTAAAAAAATGAAAAACAAATAGTGCTATTTAATGCGACAAGGATGCCAGTGATTACCAAAATATGTAGTGGTGGGGTGGAGTGATAATAGAGGCAGCAAGATCATATCTGAATTTAAGTAAAATAATTAGAAACTACCATACATAAGCCTTGCTTTATTCAGGGTATCATCATTCGTTGAACTATCCCAATTATGTTAGAGACGACTGAAAATAATTGTCCTTTGTCAGAAAAATGAAATGTGTACTCTCCATGACAGATAATAGGCTTAGTATTTTTTAATTATGGTGAGAAAATTTGAAGGTACCCTTTAATTTACCAGTTTAGCATAAATGATGAGACTTGGATTGATGTTCTATAATAAAGAGGGATATTTCTTTTGATTCATCATCTCTTTATAAAGGCAATTCATGGACATAATTAAAACACATCAATGCAAAAATAAATTAATCTGCATCTGAAGGTTTTACTGATTATTCGATCACACCTTTTCAACATATTCTTACTATATTTTTATGATTCATTCTACATTATGTGAATTCTTAATCAAAATGTTTCTCTTAGAAGTGGCTCTTATATGCATGTTGAACCTTGACATGGAGAGAGGCTAGCTTGATGCAAGTTTTGCTGGACTTAAAGATGGTGAATGAGGGCCCGGAGAGGTAGCACAGCGGTGTTTGACTTGCAAGCAGTCGATCCTGAACCTAAGGTGGTTGGTTCGAATCCCGGTGTCCCATATGGTCCCCCGTGCCTGCCAGGAGCTATTTCTGAGCAGACAGCCAGGAGTAACCCCTGAGCACCACCGGGTATGACCCAAAAAAAAAAAAAAAAGATGGTGAATGAGAATTCTTCTTGCTGTCCATCTGTAATCTCTATTTTTAAATATTCTTCTTAAATACTTCATATCAAAATAAAGTATTATTGCTACAAACAGTTAGCAAGATGGCTGGTGAAATACTTTGTCTTTCAGAAAGCATCTTATGAATTTTTGGCCTGTTGGGCTAATTAGGGTGGGAGACAAGGTGAGAATGTTGTGGGAAGAGGCTTAAACATCTACTCACACTGAAACTGTTATTGTATCGTGTTTGTAGAGGACTTCTACACAGGACAGTATGGTGTGTTAACTGGCCACATTTG
The DNA here is from genome assembly GCF_024139225.1 of Suncus etruscus. Taxonomy (NCBI): domain Eukaryota; kingdom Metazoa; phylum Chordata; class Mammalia; order Eulipotyphla; family Soricidae; genus Suncus; species Suncus etruscus. The sequence continues at coordinate 2,255,642 of NC_064856.1, read as the reverse complement.
GGGAACCCATCTCTGGTTTCAGATTTCATCTTGTTATAGTTTGTTTTTACTTAGCACAGGGTAATATTAAAGAAACTTCAATCAGTTCTGGTCTTTAAAGATAAGATTAGTAGTTGGGATAGTTAAATCCTTAAAGGTATGGGTCATATCATTAATTACCTGTAGAAACCTATTGTCTGACAGTTGCAGTAGGACAGTGAATATCATGACAAGTTAGTGAAGGAGCAAAATTAAATTGGGCAGCTTTCATTTGTGGCCTATGAGTTTTTTCATAACAGGAAATCATGAGTATAGGTGTGTGTGTGTGTTGTGTGTGTGTGTGTGTGTGTGTGTGTGTGTGTGTGTGTGTGTGTATGAATTTCCTTAAGAAAAAGGATCAGGGTTCAGGGATAGCTCAGATAGTTGCAGGAATGAGGCCTTGAATTTGATCCATTATTTCTACACCCCAGAAAGTGTAATTTCCAGTAACCTCCAACACCCCAGAATCTAGAGTGTATAAGCACTGCAACCAAGCACACAGGCATCAGACAATGAAAACAATTAGCAAGTATAAAAAGGATGAAGAAAGAGGGAAGAAATAGAATCAATTTAGGTTTTGTAACTAAAAAAATAGGCACTTACTTTGGAATGGTTGGTTTCTCACAATAATAGTTTCCCTGATTGAAAAATATAGTCACAGTCTAATTTAGAGATGTAGGAAGATAGGGATGGCTTCTGTTCATTCCTTTTTTTATGTCTTTTTAAGAAGAAATAGCCAGCAAGAGTTTAGAATAGTGAGAAGCTATGTGGAAAACAGATAGTTTTTTTTCAGACATAGGTCTCCAGGACTAGTAGAATAATGCTAGGAAATAGAAATCCTTTCTCTGGGGAAATTATGAATACTGGAAGCTTGAAATAGTCTGGAAAATTTCTTAGGAGTGTCAGGTCTTCAGATGGTTTGCTAGCAAGAAGGATTTAAGGTCACTAAAGGTAAAAGCAAGCAGGAGTTACATTAGCAAGTAATCAACGAAATGACAACTGGAGCAGAAAGGGAGCTAGCTGTTAGGCTCTTGGCATCTACTGTGTGAAAAACCTCAAATATAGGTATAAATATAAATTACTTTTGAGTCATCTGCTACTGAGATTTTATGTTTTTAAATAGACTGCTGCCACTATTTTGCAAATATGAAAATAGAACTTTATAAGGAGGTCTGTAAGGAATCAAAAGTCATAAAGGGCTGGAGAGATAGTCCTATGCTTGCCTTGAATGTGGCTGACCCAGGTTTGATTCCGAGCACTGCATAAGGTCCCTTGAAGATTGGCAGGAGGGATTCACAGAGCCAGAAGGAAGCCCTGACACCTCCAGAGAGGACCCCAAAGCAAAAGACGGAAACAGGTACAGAAACGGATATTGAATATGTTAGGATGAGTTTAGACTCCAACCACATCTGATCTGAAGGTTCTTCCCACAGGTTAAAGGTTCTTGTGCTATTCTCATGGTTGTTTTCCATACTTAGAAATGATCCCAAGTGGTTCATAGCTTTTATTATTTTCATTTTTATCTTTAAAAATTTATTTTTGTGGGGGTGCATCTGGCAGCTCTCAGGACCTTTTCCTGGCTCTGCACTTAGGCTTTACTCTAGGTGGTTCTCAGGGGACCATATAGGGTGCTAGGAATCAAACACAGATTGGGAACGTGCAAGGCAAGTTCCTTAACCACTATTATTTTTTTCTCTGGTCCCCAATTTTTAAGTATTTAAAGAAGAGTTCTATTCTTACAGAGGAAGTAATATTGTATATAATACTTTGCTTTTTAGTTGTTGTGCCTCTGTGTGCTTGAGAGGCAGTTGGTGGTTGTGTGGTGTGACACACAACCATTGAACTATTGTTCCAAATTCTTTTTTTTTTTTTAGTTCACCCCCATCATTGAAGGAGTGTCTAGAAATTGGAAAAAATTTTTCTTCCAATATGCTTTTATATATGGAACATATGTGATATGTTCCAAATTCTTAGCCCTCAGACTGTGGTCCTAAAACCAGCAGCAGATTATCAGTTGATTCTTATGAGCATGGAGTGTCCATTACCACAGCTGGTCTGCTGACTCAGTCCCTGATTTATTTATTTATTTATTTGGGGACATACCTGACAATGCTCAAGGATTACTACTGGCTCTGTGCTCAGAAATCTTGGCGGGCTCAGGGGACCATAATGCTATGTCAGGGAATCGAACCCGGGTCGGCCTTATGCAAGGCAAATGTCCTACTCTCTGTGGTATTGCTCCGGCCTATTAATAAATCAAATTTATTTATTTATTAATAAAACTCCTAGGTGATGTGTTAGCACCTGGACATTTTAGAAGCTCTGGTTCAGACTCCTGTGTTTTCAAGGAAGTTAGCAGAGCCGTTGGTATACTGTGCAAAAGCAGTTAAGCATCAATAAGATATTATTTTAGCATTTTGAGTAGTACATATTACTACATACTGCTGTATAACAGATGTTATGTCTTTTATGTAGATTTCCTTATTTAACTTTTTTCCAGTCACCCTGTAAATCAGGTATTTTGTACCTTATTTATTCATTTGTTTATTTTCTTCTGGTCCACACCCAGTGATGCTCAGGGGTTACTTCTGACTCAGGGATTATTCCTGGTGATACTGGGGGTGGGGGGTGTCATATGTGATTCAGGCAACTGAACCCAGGTCAGTCATATGCAAGGCAAGCACCCTCCCAGCTGTTCTATCACTCCAACCACAGTTTTGTATGGATGAAAAGAGAATGGTCACTTTCATTTATTTAACAACAAGGTTAAGTAACTTAACCTTAAGAAGCAAATAGTTCTGATGAGGTATCCATTTTCCTAGGTATCCATTTTCAACCCCATACTCTTATTTACCATTTCATTCTGCCCAGCATATTACACCAATTAGAGCCTGTGTTGTTTTCTTTAACCAACCAGTTGGACTGTTGTTAATACTAAAGCTTGACATTATAGTACAAAACATTGCAAGATCAGAGGGATATTCTATGAAATGAGTTTGTTTTCTTGGCTCTAAGTGGTGAGACAAAAATGAGGTTGTCACTCAAGTACTATTTGATATTGTTGATATTATACTTTGTATATTTTTCACGGAGTAGATAAAATATTTTAGCAAAAGAATTGAGAGCACTTTTCTGTGGGGGACCGAAGCCTCCCAGCAGTGCTCAGGAGATCTGTCCCAGTGATGCTTGGTCAAATGTGCCAGAGTTGTGTGTAGGGACACAGCACTGCTGTACTGGGCTATCCTGATGAGAATTTGGGGCCATAAAGTGCCAAGGATCCAGCTTAAGATCTTGCCTATGTAAAATATGTAGTCCAAATCCACTGATTTCTCTCCTCTACCTATGATATATTTATTTATTTTGGGTAGGGGGCGACTTTTGTAGCTAACATGATTCTTGGCCAATTGAATGAGCCATTCAGTTAAGGACCTGAGAATATGGTGTTTCTTGGCCCCTGTGGTGCCAGGGATTATTCCGGGCCATACTCAGGGACCAAGTTTTCTTTTTAACTTCACAGATCTTTCCTGTGGTGTGTGGTGTGCTGATAAATGTTTCACAGTTGATTCTCAGGAGGCAGAGGAGGCTAGTGAAGCTTTACATTGCTTGCCAATTTCTGTAGTGTAAATACTGCCTTTGGGACCCGGGGGTGGAAGAAACTTTTTTTTTTTTTGCTGGCAATACAGATTGACTCTGTGCACCATTCATTTTAGCAGCCTGATTAGGAAAGATAGAGAACAGGCAAAAAGAGAGACAGGTTAACAAAATAATTTTCCCAATGACAAGAAATTTCGAGCAAATTCCAGAGGCATTTATTACAAAAGAGATTTCAGTAGTCAATGAGTGAGAGAAGTAGAATGTCTGTCTTGAATACAGACTCAGGAGCAAGGGAGGAGGGAGATTGGGGCATTGGTGGTGGGAATGTTGCTCTGGTGAAGGGGGGTATTCTTTATATAACTGAAACCCAACTACAATCATGCCTGTAATCAAGTTGCTTAAATATAGTATTAAGAAAATAAATTAGAGGAAGATTAAAAAAATCTTTTTACCTAATCTGTGGAGACAAAAACAATTACTAAAAGTGAAAGTGAGGAAGGATCATTACTAAAATGGAATTAAAGTCCTGATGTTAAGATTGCCAAATTCGGTTATATTTGGAGCAGATCCAAGGAAGATCTGAGTTTGTTTCTTTTGGAGTACTTGCAAAGCAGAGGGTCTTCAACATGAAGTGACAAATCTTTACTTGAATAAAGAAGTTGGAAGGCACTAGTTTTGGAGAAATAGGATTTGTTCCTAATGTGATGTTTGTGTTGTTCTTTAGAGAATGCACTATATTTTCTAGCAGCTCCCCTCACACATTAGTTTCATGGAATGCTTACTTCTTGGATAGTATTTATTTATTTATTTTTATTATACAAACTTTTTTTTATTATCAATGTTTTTGTTTAAACACCTTGATTACAAATATGATTGTAGTTGGGTTTCAGTCATGTAAAGAATACCTCCCTTCACCAGTGCAACATTCACATCACCATTGGATAGTAATTATTACAAACAATTATAGAAATGATAATGTAATCAAGTTCTTTGTTTGTTTTTTGTTTTTTGGGCCACACCTGGTGATGCTGAGGTACCTGGCTATGTGCTCAGAAATTGCTTCTGGCTTAGGGGACCAAGGATTGAACCCAGGTCGGTCCTGTAGGAGCCGTACCCAGTGGAGTTCAGGGCTTGCCCTTTGCTCTGCTACTCACTTCTGATGGAACTCAAAGGATCATATGGAGTTTTGGGAGATCAAAACAGGGTTATCTGTGTGCAAGACAAGTGCCCTTCCCTCTGTACTATCTCTCTGGTCCGTATTGAGATATAACTGGAATGTAACATTGTGTAATTTTAATATGTATCATCATTTGAATATATTTCTATTACAAAATGATTACTGCCATAAATTAGATAAAACAACTATTTCCTCATAGTCACTGTGTATGTAGAACGAGAATATTTGTAACATTTTCATTTACGGTAATGTTTTGACTTTTAGTTCATATTTAAATAAGCTGAACAAAGGACACATTAAAATGAGGAGGCCTAACAAAACTAAATAGTAGAATTAAGAACCACCACCTAGTTGATAGAAATCATAATGTAGATGGAATGAACTTACTCATTAGAAGGGCACTATGTTTTGAAACTGAGTCATTTTTTTTGTTTTTTGTTTTTTGTTTTTTTGGGTCACACCTGGCAGTACTCAGGGGTACTCCTGGCTATCTGCTCAGAAATAGCTCCTGGCAGGCACACCGGGATTCGAACCGACCGGGATTCGAACCAACCACCTTTGGTCCTGGATCGGCTGCTTCCAAGGCAAACGCCGATGTGCTATCTCTCCGGGCCCGAAACTGAGTCATTTTTAAACAAAGGGATTGCAGAAAAGACAAAGTTAGCAGTGGCTATAATTAACAAGAAACTTGCAGGAAATTTTTACTCTTAACCATGTTTATATGCTCTGAACTTTATTAATAAGTTGGTGTCACTTTCACAATTTTACTATTTCTCTGGCCCCAATTTGGTTTGGTTTTAGTCCTGAGATGTCCTTAGGTAATAAAGTTTGAAGAATATCTTCTCAGTCTAGTTTGGAATTTTGCTGCATATTATCATTTATATGGAGATTTGGTTTTATAATTTACTTTTTTGCTTACACAACCATTTAAAGTTTTTTGTTACCTTACAGACTAATCAGGTAATATTCTTGGGCAGATTAGCTATTTGTTTGGCATACTATCACTCAACTTCTCCTGAATAAATTTTAAGGCATTTTTTTTTCTTTTTCACTATATGCTATAGTGCTGTCTTCAATAGAGAAATATACTTATAGATAATTTATGTGTATGTTTTGTTTCATATTGGTGCAAAGGCCAGCTGTGTTCAGGGCTTAGGAATCATTCCTGACAGTGCTCTGGGTACCATCTGGAGTGCTTGTTTTTGAATCTGGGTCAGTTTCATGTAAGGCACACACCCTACCTGCTGTTCTATCGCCCTAGCCCCAGATTATATATGAGCCTAAGAGAGAACATACATTTTTGTAATTATCATTTTTAGGAGTCCAGAATAATGTCTCATTTTTAGAATTTGACATTTAATGAGACAAGGTTGGAAAATGAACTTATGTGGAGTAGTTTTCTTCTGGTGTAGTAGGTTCTGATGTATGAATATCAGGATTTGACTTAATTATCTAAGTGAAACAGCTGTAAACCACTAATCTCTCCTGTGGATTGCTGGGCCTCTGTGGGTATTGTAGGACTCTAGGATTTTGGAGAAACAGAAGCAAGATTTTCAGAGAGCTTTAAACACATGACTTGTTAACAGAACAATGATCAGTTTCTTCCTTGTAAAACATGTTGAGTGCAAGTAACATTATATTTGGGTGTGTTTTAAAACATGTTTTTTAATTTATTTTTTATTTTTATTTTTAAATTTCTTTTTCTTTTTTAAAATTTATTTTGAGCGCAGTGGATTACAAATCTTTCACAGAAATATTATAGGTACATAGTGACATTGAATCAGGGGCATTCCCACCACCAGTGTTGTCCTCCCTCCACCCCTGTTCCCAGCATGCATCCCATATCCCCTCTTTTTTGTCCCCCCAGCTGCTAGTATAAGTGGCCCCCTCTGTGTCTAACATGTTCTAGATTGGGTATTGATTCTGTTGTCGTTGGCTTTGGATTTGGTGTTTAAGTTTGATCATTTTTTATTTCTACTTGATGTTCATATGACTATTTGGTCTTGGTGCCCTTCAGTACTTCTCCCTCAGTTTGTGAGGCAGAACAAAATAGTTCAAGTTATGTGGTTCTGTTAGAAGGAAAGAAATAAAGGGGGGGGGCAAAAATTAAACAAGCAAGAAAGTAAAAGGAGTCCTTCTAGAGGCTATAAATATCAATGTAAGAGAAGTAAGGGAAAAAGGAAGAAAAAAATAACAATAATACAAACAAAATCAAACAAACCCCCTCCCGAAAATCACCACAGCAATAAGCAGCACAGCAATAAAGACAACAACCAGACAATAACCACAATCCCAAGATAAAAATAAAACAAAGCACACAAAAAATGAAAAAAACATGTTTTAAAACACACCCAAATATAGTGTTACTTTACCCAGCATGAGCATATTTTGACTACATACCTACAAGCAGTTTTAAAAAAAAAGAAACTGACCACTGTTCCATTAGCAAGCCATGTGTTTAAAGGCTCTCTGAAAATCTTGCTTCTGTTTCTTCAAAATCTACAATTTTCTTTATGTACCATGGTTACATAGATGATTCTAATTGGGTTTTAGTCATCAAAAGAACACCCTCTCTTCACCAGTGCAACATTTCCCCCACCACTGCCCCACATCTCCCTCCTTTCCACCCCTGTCTGTATTCGAGACAGGCATTCTACTTCTCTCACTCATTAACATTGTTATGATAGTTAGCGTAGTCATCTCTCTAACCAAACTCACCATTCTATTAGTGAGCTTCACATCTAGAGCCTGTCCTTCCAGCCCTCATCTCTGTTGTCTCTGGGCTTTATTACAATAATGTCTTTTGTTTTTCTTAAAACCCATAGATGAGTGAGACTATTCTGTTTCTCTCTTTCCTTCTGACTATTTCACTCAGCACAATGGTTTCCATGTTCATGACTTTATCTCTCCTGATAGCTGCATAATATTATATTGTGTATATGTACCAGAGTTTCTTTTGCCATTCATCTGTTGAATGGCATCCTGGTTGTTTCCAGAGTCTGGCAATTATAAACTGCAATGAATATAGGGGTGAGGAAGGCATTTTTTGTATTGTGGTGTGTGTGTGTGTGTGTGTGTTCCTAGGGTATATCCCTAGGAGTGGTATAGCTGGATCATATGGAAGATCAATTTCCAGTTTTTTGAGGGCTCTCCATATTGTTTTCCCTGAAGGCTGGACTAGACAGCATTCCCACCAACAGTGAATGAGAGCTCCTTTCTTTCCATCAACCCTGCCAGCACTAAATGTTATTGTAATGTCTTTGGACTATTCACCATTATACCTTTTAGGCAAAAAGACTTCCATTTATTATATTGAGAAACCAAGAAATTAATCATTTTGTAATTTTTGAGATGGTGAGAAAATTAGACAGATGGGATGCTTGATACTTTGACAACAATAATGTTATGAAAGTTTAGCACAGTGTCATTTGAGTTGATTAAGAAATGGCAAATGGAACCTAGTTAGAGTTGTTAGTGTTGTGTAATCTCTCATAAAATACAATTTCCCTCTGGATGTCCTTCAAACTAAGGGTCCTGTGGCTCAATACATTTGGGAAATAATGCTTGAAATGCTGACTTTAATTGATGATGAATAGGAAAATATTACCAACTGAGAGAGAACCCACAGTGTAGGAATTTGTTGATGTGAATTAATGTTGATCCTGCTAAGATTTCACCCTGGAATCTTGTCTTTCAAAATATTTTATATTCCCTGGTACAGTTATGAAAATGTTGAATTTTTTTGGTTATGAATGGACAAATTAGGAGATTTAGAAATAAGAGTATGCTGGTGTGTTTTAGCATTTAAATTTAATGTTGAGTTAAAAATCTTGCTTAGAAAGGGTAAGGTACAGGCAGCTAACCTAGATTCAATTCCTGGAACCATTCATGAGCACCACCAGGGAAGTCACTCAGCACAGAGTCAGGAAAAAGCTTTGGGCACAGTAAGCTCTACCCCCTTCCCCAACCCTAAAGCCAAGAAACAAAATTTTTGTTTATATAGAATAGAATTATTCATATTTTATTATATTTACAAGGATTATAAACTGCATAATTTACTTTAGATAATATTTTTTGTTTATTTCTGTATAGAAGCACTACAATAACTTGATATATTAAAAATAATTCCCCCTTTCTGTTTTGTATTTTGCAACTAACTCAATGCATTTTCTGAATTGGGAGCACTTGTCCTTTCCTTTATGTTTACAACTTGAATGTTTTGTTGATTTGTAGAAAAATCAGGGTTTTTTTTTTTTAAGAAAAATTAAATTGCGGGCTCCAAATTATACTCTTCTCATTGATAATCCCTCATCTCTGATCAAGTATCAAAATATTTCTTGTTATGTTTGGGGTCCGACAGCTCTTCAGTAAGAAGTCTGTAAAAAGCATTTGCTATATTTGTTGTTTTGCTTACAATGGAAGAAAGAGTCTCTCTTGGGCACTCTGGATTGTGTGTGTGTGTGTGTGTGTGTGTGTGTGTGTGTGTGTGTGTGTGTGTGTGTGTGTGTGTGTGTGTGTGTATCTCTGGGTACTCTGGGCACAGCCTCTAATTTTGTGGCTGACGGTTGGGATCTTGGGTGAGATGATTAGGATGGTCCATTCACTGCTGCCTAGACTTGCTCCTCCTCAATCTCTTGCTCCCTACTTTCCTTCTTAAAAGACTGAGCCTTTCTCTGACCTGTGATTGTTCTTTATTTCTCAGCCTGCCTCTGACATGCTTTCTACAGCCTGTTACTGACTGGCGGAAGCTGCAATCGTATTCACTCCTTTTCAGGTAAGAGAGTATGCTATAAAATGACTTTTTGAGAAGTTACAGTTTTGAAAGGAATGAAGATTTTTTGTATTAGACCTCTCATAGTTTAGAGGAGGGCTGTTATTTTTTTGTAATTGTTATTTTATAATTGCAATCTTATTTTTGTAGTCTATGAAGGTATACAGCTAAAGGCTTATGGTGTAATAGAAAATACTTATATCTTTGCATTTCTTGACCAAACTTTTTATAAAATTGCTGTATTTGTTGATTGTTGATTTTTTTGTTTTTAAATCACTGAAATACCGAAGAAAAAATTAAGCCACGGTGTATTAGGCTTCATTGTTTGTAGTAATCCTGATATTATTGAGATATGATTTATTTTAATATATATTTTATTAAAAATTTCCCTAAGCCTAACTCAAATAGATTTTTCTATCAGGCATAATGTATATGATTTGATTGGCTAGAAAGATTTTTATTGTGTATGCTATTTCACATTTATAAAATTAACCATATACATAGACAGGAATGTATGAGAAAAATCTGTGCCATTAAGTGATCCTATGAACCTAAAACAATTCCAAGAATAGTAATATTTATTAAAAATATAGCCAGTCTCTTAAAAATATTTTCTAGAAAATCCAAATGATAAAAATATCTCAGAGTGTTAACCATTTTTTTTACTGTGTGTGATTGTTACAAAAACCAATTAATTTTTCTTTTTCATAATTAGCAATAAGAGTGTTGGACATTTGAATGTCTTAGTTTTGATTACCACTTTTTCATGAGGCAATATTGTCTTGTAAATGGTCTTATTTATTGTCTTGAAAAGTTAATCAGGCATTATGTAAAATTGCTTTCTGAAGTACGAGTGGAAATTAATACCTTAGAAAGTTGATTTGTGTATTTTATAATCTTGTTTTAATTTTTTATGTAATTACACATTCATAATCAAAGAGGCAATGCTGAGTTATGAAACCTCCATCTAGAATAATTGGCTTCAGAACAAAAATTTCATGTTTGTGTACTTTGTCAGAAATATCTTAGAATCTTTAAAGACATAAATTATTTTGAAAACAAAGCAAAAACATTTACTTTTACTAGATATATGACCTGTCACAGATAACTGAGCATAAAGCAGTATTATAGTGATTGAAGGAAAGAAAATGTGATCTTAAGATAAACTTATTGTAGACTGATGCATACAGGAATAAAATCCAATATGCCGTGCTGTTTTTCAGGGTAAATACTGGATTTTTTCAGCTGTGTCATTTAACTGAAATGGCAACAGTGACTCAAAAACTCCTTTGATAGTTGCCTGTTGGAGATCACATTAATATGTGTATTTTATGTCAGGAAACATTTACATGCAACGACATCCATTCTTCTAGAATACAGAGACTTTCTTGACTTGTTGGAGAATAGGAAACTTTCCAAAGCACTTAAAGCAGGCTCAGGAGTGTTTGGGATTTATAGATTCTCCCAGGACTTCAGGGCTCTCACCTGGGTGGAGGCCAGGTCTGGAGCCTGGCCGAGAGGAAATAGTTGTCAGGGGAAGATACTTACAGGAGCCAAGCTTACAGTGTCCAGGGTTTAATACTCCTTATCCTTTACCTAATCTGGCTCCTAATTCTGAAGTTCAAGTTGCACTAGAGGTTTGGTTGAAAAGCTGCTGTGGGCTCATTCCATTGCTTCTCATATGTTTATGTGAATGTAAGTCAACCAGAATTTGGCCAAGTGACAGATTAGATTAGTGCTAGTGTGGAGTGAAGTCTGGGATTCTGCATTGTGAGAAAACTCGTGGGCCTGCTCATCCGACAGATTCTGGGACTATCTTGAGTAGCAAGAAGAGCCACTCACATGAAATCACTGCCCAGCCAGTCTTCTTTTTTCATACGATGAATATGGTCTAGTCAATAGGAGGCAGTCCTTGTGCAAAAAGGGTTTATGAAGCAGATTGCAAAGCCACGGCGAATGTGACTGAGCTGAACTGACTGATTGCAGAGATTACCGCTTCCTAGATGCTGAAACTTCTGCAGTTCCAGCAGCGGTTTGCTTGGGAAGGAACTGGTGGTATGGTAGTGCCTGTCAGGCTTCCATGTCTGTGCTTTTCTGGGACTCATTATTGTTGACAACACTGCCCCTTGCCTCACACTGCCCGGGACGCTGCATTGCCTTAGCCCCGGAGCTATTGTCTGCTACTTCCATTGGCTGTCACTTCTCCCCTTCGGGAGCCTTTTGATGTGTCACAGTTATGATTTGTGCTGAGTGCCTGAGTCTTCTAACAACATCTTCTACCCACCCTGACTCGCAGGCACCCCACTTCAGCACACTGAGAATAAAATATAGAAACTTAGTCTGTGAGGAGCTACTTCTTTACTTCCCACTCAACACACACATTTTTCTAAGTAACTAACTGATTTTGGGTAGTTGATTTAAAATAAAAATAAAGAACAACCTCTCATTGCTTATTTTGTTAGACATATATTTTCCAAATGTTTAATATACTAGGAGCCAGGGTTCAGAGTGTTGTGAGAATTCATAAAGGGAGCCAGTCCCTTTATGTGCCACTGTACCAACTCTCTAGTGCTTTTCTTAATTACCGACTTAATATTTATGTCCTGAGCATTTTTGTGGGGGTTAGGAACATTGGACATGTAATGATTTAAATGAAATTTTCAGCAGATACAATTTTTTTGGTCACACCCAGCAGTGCTCAGGGGCTACTCCTGGCTCTTCACTCAGAAATCGTCCCTGGCAGGCTCAGGGGACCATATGGGATTCGAACCACCGTCCTTCTGCATGCAAGGCAAAGGCTTTACCTCCATGCTATTTCTTCAGCCCAGCAGATACAATTTATTACCACCTAGATTTCACCACTAAAATTAATAACATATAAAACATTTTGTTTATATGTTTATTCTTATTTGTTTATTCATTTTATCACCATCTTTTAAATTTGATATATTCAACAGACATATATTCCAACTTGATTGTTCAGTCTTTATGATACTTTTTCACACGAGTTTTATATTCTTACTGGACCTATGAGAAGCTCTGAGAAATAGATGCATATGTGTAAATTATCCATGTCATTACATAACATATCTCAATATACATGAGATATTTGGCCCCTCTGAATTCTTATATTCTTTTATAAATCTTGCTCCTACTTATTGAAGAGACTTTCCTTGCTTCATTTTGGATTTCTTGCTCCTTTATCAAAGATTAGTTGATTCTATGTCTGGGGAATATTCTCTGAATACTCAAGTCTATTCCACACACCTGAGGATCTGTCTTTATTCCAATACCATGCTGTTTTGATAACTATTGCTTTGTAGAACAGTTTAAAATTGGAGAAAGTAATGCCTCCCATATTCCTTTTCCCAAGGATTGCTTTAGCTATTTGTGGGTGTTTATTATTCCAAATGAATTTCAGGAGTGCTTTATCCACTTCTTTGAAAAATGTCATAGGTATCTTTAGAGGGACTGCATTAAATCTATACAATGCTTTGGGGAGTATTGCCATTTTAATGATGTTAATCCTGTCAATCCATGATCAGGATATTTGTTTTATTTCCTTTTGTCCTCTCTTATTTTTTGAAGCAGTGTTTTGTAGTTTTCTTTGAATAGGTCTTTCACCTCTTTAGTTAAGTTGACCCCAAGAAATTTGAGTTTGTGGGACACTAATGTGAATGGGATTGTTTTCTTAATGTCCATTTCTGTTGACACAACCGGTTAGCCACTTGCAAAAAAGCCAACTCAAACCCCCATCTAATACTATGCACAAAGACTAAATCTAAATGGATTAAAGACCTTGATATCAGGCCTGAAACCATAAGGTATATAAAACAACATGTAGATAAAACACCCCATGACATTGAGACTAAAGACATCTTTAAGAAGGAAACAGCACTCTCTAAACAAGTGGAAGCAGAGAAAAACAAATGGGAATATATTAAGCTGAGAAGCTTCTGCAACTCAAAGGAAATAGTGCCTAACATACAAAAGCCATCCACAGAATGGGAAAAACTATTCATCCAATACCCACCAGACAAGGGGCTAATCTCCAAAATATACAAGGTACTAAAAACATATAACCCCATTAAAAAATGGAGAGAATAAATGAACAGACACTTTCTCAAAGAACAAATACAAATGGCCAAAGACACATGAAAAAATGTTCCACATTACTAGTCATCAGAGAGATGCAAATCAAAACAACTGAGGTACTATCTCATGCCACAGTGACATCACAAAGAACAAGAACAATCAGTGCTGATGAGGATGTGGAGAGAAAAGAATTCTTATTCATTGCTGGTGGGAATGCCATTTAGTCCAGCCTTTATGGAAAACAATAAGGAGATTCCTCAAAAAACTGGAAATTGAGTTCCCATATGATCCAGCTATACCACTCTTAAGGATATACTCTAGGAACAAAAATAAACAATACAAAAATGCAAATTCAATGCAGCACTATTTATAATAGCCAAACTCTGGAAACCACCAAGTTGCCCTTTAACAGATGAATGGCTAAAGAGACTGTGGAACATATACACAATGGAATATTATCCAGCCATCAGGAGAGATGAAGTCATGAAGTTTTTCTATATGTGGATGTACATGGAATCAATAGTTGAGTGAAATAAGTTAGAGAGAGAGAGAGAGAGAGAGAGAGAGAGAGAGAGAGAGAGAGAGAGAGAGAGAGAAGTCTCAATTATTTATGGATTTTAAGACATTGCTGTAATAAGGCCCAGAGACAATAGAGTTAAGGGCTGGAAAGGTTGGAATGACCAGCTCACAATTTGAAGCTCGCCACAAAGAGTGACAAAGACTAGCATGACAATGTTAAAGAATGAGAGAAGAATGCCTGTCGCGAATACAGGCAGGGGTGGGGGAGTAGGGGGCATTGGTGGTGGGAATGTTGCAATGGTGAAGGGGGGTATTCTGTTTCTGACTGAAACCCGACTACAAACATGCTTGTAATCATGGTGTTTAAATAAAGTTTTATATAAAAAGTGATAAAAAATAAATAAATCTTCCTTCTAAAAGATATATGGGAAATGCAGTAGGTGATTATGACCAATTTTTAAAATTGTATTTTAATTGCTTATACTTAATTATTTCATGTTTAGTTGTATATAAAGTAGGAGCTACCCATGGAACAACAATGGTACAGTGCATACCTCACATATGGTGTTGTGAATTCATACCTAGTATCACAAATCATCTTTATTTATTTGTTTGTTTATTTGTTTGTTTGTTTGTTTATTTTTGGTCACACTCTGCAGCTCTCAGGGGTTACTCCTGGTTCTATGCTTAGAAATAGCTCCTGGCAGGCTCGGGGGACCATATGGGATACTGGGATTTGAACCACTGTCCTTCTGCAGGCAAGGCAAATGCCCTCCCTTCATGCTATTTCTCTAGTCCCACAAAACATCTTTATAGTAATAAAGTATTCCAGTACTATAAAGTTATAAAACAAGTTAATATTTTGTTAGGATGAACTCACGGTGTTATTTCAGACACTGCCTTTTCATGCTTCCTTTTCCTTTGTTGTGTTAAAGAACCAGAGTGGCACACTCAGTAGTCATACTAGGAGTCACACACTTTTGGTTGTGGAATTTACACAGCTATTTGCCAGCGACTTACTACTTTAGTTGTAATCTTCTCACATGTTTATATGTGTGCCTGAGATCTTATATACTTGCAATCCCACACTTTGCTTTGTGCATGTCAGCGGCACTGAGAATTGAACTCATGGCCTCATGCTTACATGGCAGATATTTTTTTTGCCACTGGGGCATCCTCTTTATGTCCCAAGGTGAAATTTTTAACAACAGTAACTTAGACCAGTGGTTTTCAACCTATGTAATACCCAAAAAGTGAAAAGTTGCTGGTTCATGTACATATGTTTAGAGAACTCTGATTTAGATGGGTTTTTTTTGCTAATCTCCATTTATCAATGCTTTGTGTATTCGAAGCATTTTGAAAAATGTTGGTGAGAACCAGTTAATATTTGGAGACTCAGAGATTGTATATGTTGATAACTTTTGAAACAACTCACCTAATTTCTCAGGATTCCGAGAAAAAAATTTCCAGGCCAGCTGTTTTCTGTAAAGATTTTATTTGAGGATGAATTAAACTTCATGATTTAGCCTGAAAGGTATTTTCTCACTACTTTCAGGAACAGAATGCTCTGTTCTTGTGATCGTCCTAAACCCTGACATTCCATTTTTTGTGTGTAGTGTTTTCATGTCAGTTTTACCTTCAGTTACTTCACAAGGAACATGCTGATTTGGATGTTCCCTGATGTAACCACATAAAGCTTGGTGAAGCATTCCCCTTCATCATGACAACCACTAATGATGACCTGTTTTTAAACAATATCTTAGTTAAAAAGAAACTGGTATTTTGTTTATTTTGTTGTTTATTTTAATATCTAGGAAGAAAGTAATATAGCAGGAAATTGATGAACAAAATGAAGCAGTTCAGAAAGTTGATGAGGGCCTAGTAAGTACTCAAATTGAGTTCTTTGAATTTGCTATAAAACTCTGAATTTTATTTGTTTATTTTCACTAGCCACTTTTCCAAACTCTCATGTCCTGAAAACCCACACAACGCCTTCTGTTAATATGTTCTAGACACGTTTTGCTTTTTTCAGTGAGTACCAAATTACAAGGTAGTGAATTTATTCATTCATAAGCAGTGGTTCTTTTTCAGTGTGAAAATTCATATTCTGTAATTTAAAATTAGAAATATTATATGGTCAGTGCTCTGAACCTACTTTTGTGCATAGAAATTGACAATGAATGTTTCTATTTTTTTGCTTGTTAAGGAATGAAAGGAACATCTCCACAGTTTGTAAAATCTGTCTGATTCTAAAAGTTGAAATGAATAAAACTTGATATATATCTATTTAAGAAATGAAAACTAGAAAACAACTTGGGTGGCAGAGGTAGCCCAAGGGGCTCAAGTGCATGTTTGGCATGTGGAAGCCTGTTGGTGTACTCTACTGTATCTTTAATATTCCCACTCCCAACCATTGCTTCTGAGGGCCAAGTTCTGACACAATACAATAAGCCTAGTTTCCTGAAGTAACATAATAAAGGTGAAAAATAAATTCAGATTATAAATATATGTAAGTCTATTTAGCTTTTTCTCAAAGTATCTTTTCATTGGGTCATAATACTATAAGACTTTAAATATTTCATTTTTCAGTATAATTAATTGTTGCCACCAGATAATTGGCAATTATTTGCAAAGTTTTATTACATAAATTAGAGAATTGTGGGACATAGTGATCATTGTCCCTTGTCTTAATATGATGCACCAGTGTTATATAGTTATATATCAACTCTCTAATCCCATAACTCTCAGAGTTCTGTTCTTATTATGGCAAAAACCAACAATTATGTAGATTGATTATATTTTTGGTTTCAATTAAAAACTTAAAAATCTATCACAGAGCAATCAACAGGATAATTTCTCTTAAGCAGAATATTGTACCCTTTTTCTAAATGGGTACAATTGAGACAAAGGGTACAGTATGTGTTCTTGAAAGTCCAACATAAAAACTTTCCATCTCTGTACTGACTTTAGGCTCAATCTCTGTCTTTCCTTCTTTCATACACATGACATTACATAGCAAATATTTATCAAAATTCTTGAGTAGATAAAGATTGTTGCTTTCCAATTATTTGATATTGGCCTTGTAGTCCTAGTGACATTGTAACTTTATCTGTGTGAAAGCCCTGTCATATATATCTATATATCTATACATATATACATCTTACTCTATTTGTATGTGTATTTTGGTTACACCTGGGAATATTCAGGGATTACTTCTTTTTTCTCTATTTAGGAATCAGTTCTTGTGCTGCTCAGGGGACCATATGAAGTGCATGGGATAGAAACAGGCTACCTGTCAGGCATGCTTTTAGCTTCAGTACTTATTCTTCAGCTATTTTCTGTCTCCTGTTTAGTGTTTTGAAGATCCTTTACTCAATAAATATTGTTGATTGGTTATAAGAGATTGTACTAGTTTCTGTAAATATGACTATTAATTTTATTTTATCTATTAATTGATCCTCGAATAGAATCAGAATACTTCTTTTGTTTTATTTTTATTTTTATTACTATATGTTTGCCATATTATAATAATAAGCATAACACTTAGCACATTAAAAGTTCCTTTCCTTAGTACAGGGAAATTTCTTTCTCATATAATTTCATTTGCAAGAAATGACTATCACCCTGGTGATTAAGATAATTTTCTCTATTTTCTTTGTTGACTTGTCCATTTTTAATAATGAAAGAAAAGAAGCTTAGACTAAAAATTAGTTTCTGAATGAGTTAGTTGCAGAAGGTGGACTGTGTTTCCCTTCTGGTGTATCCTGGCAAGAAATATAGGAAGGCCGTCAAAGGTTGAATTCTCTTGCTTGGCAAGCTTCCAAGTGGTTGATAGTCTGTAGGGGAAATATTGGATCAAAGGAGTACCTTTAATTTGTATATCCATTCTTAATTCTAAGAGTTTTCTGTTACAAGAACCCATTCTAAGTTCTAACTACATCACATAGTTGGATTTAAGCAATTAGCCACTGAAAAAAGAAAGGTGAGGTAATGTTGTGCTTATATTTTTCTTTTTTATTTATTTATTTTTTGGGCCACACCCGGCGGTGCTCAGGGGTTACTCCTGGCTGTCTGCTCAGAAATAGCTCCTGGCAGGCACGGGGGACCATATGGGACACCGGGATTCGAACCAACCACCTTTGGTCCTGGATCGGCTGCTTGCAAGGCAAACACCGCTGTGCTATCTCTCCGGGCCCTATATTTTTCTTGTACAATGTAACTATTTGACATCTTTATGCAAAAAGTAAGGATTTTTTTTCATTTTTTTAACAAATTGGGAGTCCTGACAAAACTTCTCTGTTCTCTTTATTCAATCATATGTTCCCTAAGTTTCCTTTCTATTATAAATTTATTTTAATTTCCTTCCTATGATAAATTTATTGAATTTAAACAACACAAATTATGAATATGAATATGAAGTCAGAGTTCTAAACTAGGTGTGCAAAGCTGGCTTCCCTCCCACCTTTCCTGGAGACTGTAAGGGAGAGTGTGTTCTTTGTTCATATTCTGCAGGCTGCCACTCTGAGTGTTTTTCTTTTCACATTTTCTGTACCAATATCACCTTGACTTCCTTTCCCATTGTTGTAGCTCCTTTAACTCTTCTGCCTCTCGCTTTCAAGCTAAAAAATCATTATATTAATATAATATAATATTAATTTTATTAGACCCACCCAGATAATCTAGGAACACTTGAGAGGATCTCCTCTCAAGATCCTTAACTTAGTCACGTCTGCAAAGTCTCTTTGCCATGTAAGATGCCTTTTTCACAAATTCTAGTGATTGGTATCTGAAAATCTTTGGATGGATGCTATTCTGCTCACCGCCCTTCCAGATCAGCCTCTCCATCTGACCACTTCCATGACCTTTAAAGTATTGAACAATTAAAACTGGTTTCTGCTTTTCTGAGGTTGAAATTTCATCTAACAGACCTGATGGCAATAGTTTAAAAATTGATCCTTCTCTCTTGAAAAGTACTTTATATGGGGCCGGAGAGATAGCACAAGGCGTTTGCCTTGCAAGCAGCTGACCCAGGACCTAAGGTGATTGGTTTGAATCCTGGCGTCCCCTTCCCCCCCCCCAAAAAAAAAAAAGAAAAGAAAAGTACTTTATATGGTCAAATGGTGTTTTCTAAATGTTCTATTACATAATTTAAGTACATCTTCTATCTTGATTTGGCTTTTCCTCATTTTCTTTGGCATCCTTTCATATTTTGAGTTATTTTTATATTACGTTTTCTTTTCATTTATAGAATTGACTTTTGTTTCACTAAACCTTTTATTTTTTCTTTAATTGCCTGACTATTAATTTTTTTAAATACTGATGTTTCCCCTCTCTGGGGAGAATTTTTTATTTTGTTATGATTTGTATTTTTCCTCGTTTCCCCTTATTTTCACCATTTAGTCTATTTCTTACATTTTTTATCTTTGTCTTTACTATCCAACACTAGAAAGTAATATAAAATTTTGAACTAATGGCATTGATGGCATTGTCATTTGCTAATAGAGCATAATATTATACCCACTTTTACAGATAAGGGAATAGTAAAACTGGTGCCAGAAATACAGATACTCAAGATATTGAGAAAAATCTACTCACACACAATGCAGGAATAATTTGTCTTTGATTCTAAGAATTGTGATTTTTTTTCTTTTATTGATGTTGTTAGTTTTGTTGACAGTGTAGTAAGTAAAACAAATTAACTAGATCTCATTTTACTTAATTTATGCCTATGTCTTTTCTGGAACTATGTGAGATCATTGATCCCGAGGACTAGCATACATAACAAAGATTCGCAGTTTGTGGTTCCTGACCAGCAGCATCAAAATCATATGGGAATTTACTAGAATTATAATTTAGCAACTCCCTTGCAGCTACTGGATCAGAAGTTCTTGGTGTAGGACACCAAAATGTATGCTTTTTACAAAGTCTTATAAGATCTCAATACACAGTCAAGTGTAAGAACTTCTGTATAATATTGGGGAATAGGGGATAAGGGCTAACTCTACTTGGTCTCATTCTCTATACCAATTTACACTTTCATCACCTCTAGTTTCCAAAATGTCTCTTCTAATAAACCATGACCTTCCATTATTTTCAGTTCCAGTAAACTCTGCAAAGTCACTTTATATTTTAAAAGTTACTCTATTATTTCAAAATTAAAAATCTGTGGTTTGTCACCAGGAAAAAATAATTCTTAGCTGAAGAGTCTCCACACAGGACATTAAACTTTAGTTGTAGAAAACTAAACACTAGTCTATTCTTGGCATTTACCAGCTTATTCCCATCTATCAAACTTTGACAATTTCAACAGGGTTAATGTAGCAATTCACTGAAATCTCTAAAATTACCAATTTGCTCCATAATGTATTTCCTCCACCTCTGTGTGATCTAATAGCCAATATACATTTCATAACTCCCACATAAGCTTGTTCAGAAAACATTAGATCATACCTAAGATCTAGAAACATAAGAAACGTACCTAAGAACATAAGATCACATCCAAATTTAAGGGAAAAATATCATGGAGCTACTTAAAAAAGTAACTGTTGATTAACAAAGAAATTTTTATTCCATTGTAATAATGTATGTCCTCATGAGCATTCATTTTGCATTTTAGTAAGTCTCCATAAATGTGCACATCCGTGTCCCCAAGACCAAAATAAAAATATGAAAGATTTCTGCTATGCTGAAAGATTTTTCTGAGCTCCTTGCATTCTGGCCCTTTGGACTTTGGGGTCCTAGACAGCCTTGCTTAGCTTTCTGTCAGTAAAGATTCTTTAGGGCCTAAAAGTACCTGCCTTGTAAGTGTGAAGATTGAGTTCCATCTCAGTATGATGTGCATGCACCCAATGCATAATGGCAGCTCTACTGTTGAGGTGTTTGGCACCTCAACAAAGTGTGATACCTTTTGTGGACAACTAGGTCTGTGCTTCAAGCTAAGGAAGTGTCAGCAGCAAGGCTAGGTGTCTGACTCATGATAGATACTTGTGTGATGAACACAAAGAACTCTGGTGAGCATAGCAACCAAAGTGTGTAATTCTCACTGAGCCCCACAATGTTCAGGCACCAGAACTAAATGTGTATGTGTGATCCTTAATCAGCAAGAACCACAGTAACAAAGGGAAGGGAGGAGGTGAGGTAGATTTGTGTTGCTTTTATGTAGACAGATTCTGTCATTTTTTTTGGAGGCATTATTGAAAAAGGATCAATTATTGTGTTTATCTTGTTTTTGTCTTTCAGGGTATTTTTGAGATCCCTTCATATAGTTGATTGACTTCTGTGTTTTTCCTTAGTATTTGTCATTTTATTTAATATTTAATTTACTAAAAGAACTTGTCACTTGGCCGATAATAACATTTAGGAGGCAAATTTTTCTATCCCTCTCCTCTCCCTCCCTTCTCTTACTTTCACCCTCTCCCTCCCTCATCTTATTACTCTCCCTCAATTCGTGTGTGTGTGTGTGTGTGTGTGTGTGTGTGTGTGTGTTGTAGATTGAACCCTGGAATTCTTACTGCTCAGCCACATCACCAACCCAATTGGTAAACTTTAAAAAAATAAAACAGTAGAGGGGCCAGAGCTATAGCACAGTGGGTAGGACTTTTGCCTTGCATATGGCTGACCCAGATTCCATTCCCCAAGTATCCTGTATCTGAGACTGCCAGGAGTAACCCCTGAGCACCATTGGATGTGGACCAAAAACAGACAAAAAAAAAAAAAAAACCAACAACACACACAATAGAGATTCTCACATGAATAAATTATGAGTTTCTTTTCCCTGAGTTAGAGGGAATAATAATATCATTTTGCCATAGCCTGAGACCTGTGGTGGTGTACTGTGCAAAGTATAAGGACCTCTGAGGAAAGCTATGGCACACAGGGTCCAAAAGAAGGAAACTCAGCATCTGAGAAAGAAAGATTAGAATCAGACTAAGACTAGAGTGAATTAGCAATGAAGGAAGAAAGTTTGAAAAAGAGTTGATCAGGCACAGAGTTAAATGGCCAGATGGCTGCTTAAATCATTGCTGTTCCTTTATGTCATATGGCAAGCAGTGACTCTGGAACTGAAGTGAGCCAGGGGCGAGGTGCTGTGGAATTTCAATGACTCATCTCTCTTGTCTAAAATAGCAGCAGGCAAAGGGTCAGAGTGCAATAAAGAAAGGAAGTCTTGGAATATATGCTTGGATGCAAATTTAGAGCCAGTGGCTGCAATTCCATTCATGCTGGTGTGAAAAAAAGGGGTAGAGAGAGATAAGGGCTTAGTAGAAAATGGGAACAGACATATGCTTTAAATTTGGAAAGGCATTGTATTCTATGGAAATAGATGAATTGTGACTGTCTCTGACAGGTCAAAATGGCTATAGATTGGGGTTTCAGAAATAACACAGGGGTTAAGACAATGCTCTGTTTGCTCCTGGCCCTGATTCAGTCTCTATCATTCATGATTCCCCTGAACACTGCCACCTGTGATCCTTGGGCACACGGCTAAGAGCAAGCCCTGAGTACTGCTGAATATAGAGAGCACCAAGTATCCCATCAAACATCCCATGGAAACCAAAATGTCTGTAGGCATACCTTCTCAACATAAATACAAGCTTGTTTGTTTGTTTGTTTGTTTAATAAGGAACAAGCAGGGATTCACAGAATTCTAGGGGAATAATTGTCCAGTTTTTTTTCTCTATATATAATCTTTCCCAAAATTGATTTCTTTGCTCTCCCTTACTCTTTGGCCCTAAAGGAAAGCATTCCTCTCATCTCTCTGGAATCTTAATTTGATACGTTGTCCTTTGTTATAAAAACATTCCAAGTGCTAAACAAAAGAGCACTTTTCTAGAACTAAATAGAAAACATACTTGTATGATCAGTTGAAAGTAACTAAAAATATTCTTTATGATGGATCACTCAAATCTAAAACTCAAGAAGAGTTCAGAGATGTATGTGATGTGGTTAAAAGTAAACTTCATATTTTCGGCCAAAAGAATTTATCCAACTAGTGCATAAGTTTGATGTTAAAACCTGTTTAATTTTAGCATTAAGTAAATTTTTCCATAGATGGATGGGTTACTTTAAATCCCATGACAGTATGCTTCAAGGGTGGAGCAACCTTGTATCTCATAGATCAAGAGATTTCCCAATTCTGACTGTGCCGATGCAAAAAATGTAAAACCTTGCCATACCAGCCCTCCCTTTTTTCTTTCTTTTTCTTATTTTCTTATTTTAAATTTATATATATTTGCCATACCAGCCCTCCCTTTTTTCTTTCTTTTTCTTATTTTCTTATTTTAAATTTATATTTATAGCTTCTAGACTGGGGCTCCTGCACACTTTTATTTTCTAACAGAACCACAGAACATGAATTATCTTGTTCTGCCTCGTATTTCTATGTATTTCTACAAATTGAGAAAAAAAAAAGTAGATGGTACCAAAGGCAAAGCAGTCTCATGAGCAGAGTGGAAATTAAAACTGATCAGACCTAAATACCCAATCCAAAGTCAAGGACAATACAATCAAGAGACCTATACACAACAACAATACTGCAACAACCTATACACAAAAAGGACCTGTTACACTAGCAGTCCAGGGAACTAAGAGTGGAGATATGAGATGCGAGCTAGGAACAGGGTCAGAGAGAGGTTAACACTGGTAGTGGGAATTGCCCTAATGCATTGTCACTATGTACCTTAAATATAACTGTAAAAGACTTGTAATTCGAATTGGTCTCAATAAATATGATAAAAAGCCCATTTTTATAGATATTTATTTTAAATATAGTTATATTTAATAATTGTTGAAGAAAATTATGTTTAGGAATTTCTAAGTTATTTCCTAGTAATAGTGTTAGATAATTCAGAATAAATTATCTCTTTTTTAAAAAATAACCTTTTTTTTTTTTTTTTTGTTTTGGTGATGCTCAGATATAACTGCTAGCTTTGCTCTCAGAAAATTTGCCTGGAGATCTGATGGCCCATATATATGTGATGCCAGGTACAACTCTGTTCAAGAAAAGTTTCCTTCCTTCTATACTGTCTCTCCAGCTCCAGAAATTACTTCTTTCTAGGTACTAAACTTGACGCAAATTTAATCGTAAAATTCTAAACTGTATATTTATTTTTGATGTGTGAAGAAATATAAATTATATCACCCATTAAAATAATTAGGAGGATAAAACTATAATGATTTGGATAAAATATGTAAGGGAATATAATTAAATTAAGGTATAAGGGTAATAAAACATGTTAAAAGGCCTCAAATTTTAATTTTAATATATTATTATTATTATTATTATTAATTATGGCATAAAGATATTGTATCAGGTAGGGCCATTGCCTTGGACATGTCCAACCCAGGTTTAAGCCCTGGAACCAGAAATGGTATCATGAGCCCTGCCAGGAGTGACCATGAGCACAGAGTCAAGAGTAAGTCCCAAGGACTGGTGTGGCCCCAAACAAACAAAATTATTATTATTATTATTAAAATTATTATTTTTTTATCAATTCATCCTTCCCTTCCCATTGCTGTTGTTGTGGTCCTTAAGGTATACAGGGGTTGCATACTTAGTTGACTCACACACTTGATTATGGTGTGCCAGGAATCATAATGGCATCGCTGCCAAGGATTGCTCTTAACAGTGTCTGGAGGTTGAAATGATCTCATCTCTTTATGTCTCTAGTACTGTTGTGCTACCACTGAGCCAAATCTCTGTGCTCAAAACTTATTTATTTTAAGTGGGTAATCATGGATAGCAAATCTTTAGCTTATTTACTTAAACTTGCCTATTTGAGTTCTGTATAGTTGTTTTGAACTTAAAATATTAGTATAATGACATGGCAGGAAGGACATTTTGAACAACTCTTTTGATTATATAATGCAAAAAATTATTTATCTACTTAAAGTGGACTTACAGTTTGTTTTTTGAGATTCTTCTAGAAGGTGGGAGCTGCAGAGTTTTGAGAGAGAAAATATTGGGTGTCACTGAAGGATTTTTGAACTTGGGAATTTTCATGGAAAGTCTGAAAAGATATTTTGTTGCCCAGTGGCAGATGAAGAGAGCTTGGCAGAGATGCTGTCAGAGATGAGAAACAAGGAACAAGTTGATAGTAAACTAGGCACCAGTTAAACAGTGAGTAGAATTGATTATCTAGTCATTTCTAGTGACTTATGTGCCATTTATAATGTTTTTAGCAGCAAGTAATAGGAAACCCTCAATTCAGTTTCATTTAAATCATTGGGTTTTTCAATGTATTCACACTTGGGAACTGGCCCTAGTACTGATTTACTAACTGGCAGTTGAAAATCACACACTTAAATACAGGAGATTTCATGTCACCCAATAAACTCGAAGGTCAAGTGACTCCAGCGTTGATTAATGACTCCATGACTCTGGACTTTCTGTTCCCCTCATGCTAAAAAGTGACTGGCAGTGGGCAGAGGGATAATCCTAATGAGCATAGATCAGTCATGACCAGGACTCTAGGATGAGAGCTGCAGTGCATGTTGCCTGTAGCTTATGGCCTCAGAAAAATAGTGAGAGACTAAAACTAAAGGCTGGTGCTAAAAGCCATCAGAGAAGGATCAGAGAGACTCCAGGCTCAGCTGTAACAGAGAGCTGGGACCAGAAACAGGGACAGGAACACGGCAGATTTAGACTTTGGATTAGATGGAGATTCCTACTTCTTGGATATAGATTATAAATGGGTGGAATTAATCCAGAGTATCACCCCCAATTTCTGTCCTATTTATAGCAGGGGCTTGGAGGCCATTTTGTCATGTGATGATCATAATATTTGGTGAGTTTCAGGAGGCAAAATAAAGTGCTTTATCTTCATGAATGCTGAAGTCCTTTTAAAATTTCCCAATGTTAATTTTTATGTCAAAAAGGACATTTCAGTTACCATTATGGAGATAGATGACAAAATTATTCTAAGTAGTTTGGGAGAAGGGTTTTCTAATCATAGGAATCCTTAGAAAAGAACTTTTGACTTAAAACATGAGAGAGTGAGCTGGTTAATTGAAACATATGCATAAGATATCTGAAGTGTGAAGGGAATTCGTGACTATATTTGTTGTTATGGGTCATGAATCTGAGGAAGGGAGTGACTTGTGTGTCTCTGGAAGCTTACTCCCTACACTTTCTGAAATAGAACAAAGCCCAACAGGTAACTCACCTTCATCTTGGTGAAACTTTCATTCCTCTTCTTGCCTGCAGCCCTTTAAGAATTTACCTTTTAGGACCTGAGAGGTAGTACAATGGGTAAGGCCTGGAGGTTGATTCATGTACTGTTTAATTCCCTGAGCAGCAACAAAAGTAATCTCTGAACACAGAACCAGGAGAAAGTCCTGCGCATAGTTGTTTGTGGCCAAAAACTTAAATAAGATAGGAAAACAAACAAGCAAAAAGTATAAACTAAAACAAAAATTACCTTTTCTATAGAAAATCTTGTAACTTGAATGGAACTGGAATTAGAGAGTTTCAGTAACCAAGTGAAAAAAGTCAAAGTAAGAAGAAAAATGCTGGATGATCTCACTCATCTGTGGTGTAGAGAGAAGCAAAATAAGGGTATAGACAGTAAATGCTGATGACAAACCTTTGATCTCGAACTGCAGAACTGAAATTGCCCAGCAGTGGCAGAAAGGGAAAAGGGAAAGGGAGGGTCAGATTAGAAGTGATATGGGGACAGTGGTGTAGGTTCTTGGGACCTTTGGTGGTAGAGAAGACGTAGTAATTTTCTACACAGTTCCTTAACAATAATACTGAAACCATATTCCTAAATTACAATAAATATAAAGTTTTTAATTTTTTGTCTAACCTGGCCATTGAATATTATCATTTGATATAATATTTTATGTTTTATTTATATTTATATTTATATTCAATTTTATGAACCAAACATATTTTAAATTTACCTTAACTATCTTTTCAATAAATTATTCCGGTTATACAAATTACTCAACAAAGGTTAACACGACACAACCTAAAAATCCCATCAAAATATGGGGAGCGGGGATGAACAGACACTTCTCAAAGGAAGCCCAACAGACACATAAAAAAATGGTCATCATCATCATCATTTATAGTTAGGGAAATTCAAATCAAGACAACAATGAGATATCATCTTACACAAATGCATCTTATCAAAAATAATGGGAATAATTTCTGTTGGTGGGAATATGGTGAGAAAGGAACTCTTGCCTACAGCTGATGGGAATGCTGCCTGGTCCAACCCCTATGGAAAACAGTATAGAGAATTCTCTGTAAACTCAAAATTGAGCTGTCATATTACCCAGCAATCCCTCTTCTAGGTATCCATCCCCAGGACATAAGAACATTAATCTAAAAGGATATATGCACAACACTATTCATTATAGAAATCAGCACAATAGCTAAGACTTGGAATCAACCTAAATGTCCAACCACAGACAAGTAGATCATGAAGATGTGGTGCATATATATACAGTGGAATAAAATATATATGTACAAAGTGGTACTTATATACAATAGCTATAAGGAATGATATAATCACACAATTTTCAGGAACATGGATGGAATTGGAAGATACTGAATTAAGTGAGGTAAGCCATAAAAAGAATAAATACAGAATTACATCACTTATATGTGATCTTTGGAATAACAGCATGAAGAAATGCAGTGGTCTAAATGGGAGTTGTCTTGAACATCCTTGGATCCAGAGTATAGAGAGGAGAAAGAAAAAAAACTAAGTGGAAGAGAAGAAACAAAAATATGAGAGGATGGGGACTAGGGGGCAACTGGTCAGGTGCATTGTTAGTGTTAAAAAAAAGGACAGAACTAAATATCCAAGCCAAAGGCAACAATGGAAACAAGCCACCCAAACTCTAAACTTTAAGTGGGTCAGTTATTCCGGAAGGCTGGGCAGCTGAGATGGTGTGGTAGGGGATGCACTTGGGGAATATTGGTGGATACTGGGAGGTGGATACAGGTGATGGGATTGGCCGTGACTCATTGTATGTTTTAAACTCAACTATGGAGGACTTTGTGAATCACAGTGGTTTTAGCAAAATATCTAAAAATATATATATTCTGGAAAAAACTTAAGAATTATTTGAAACTTCTGGGCCCGGAGAGATAGCACAGTGGCGTTTGCCTTGCAAGCAGCCCATCCAGGACCCCAAAGGTGGTTGGTTCGAATCCCGGTGTCCCATATGGTCCCCCGTGCCTGCCAGGAGCTATTTCTGAGCAGACAGCCAGGAGTAGCTCCTGAGCACCACCGGGTGTGGCCCCAAAACAAAACAAAGAAAAAGAAAATTGAGAAAAAAAAAGAATTATTTGAAACTTCTAGGTGAGTGCATGTGTTTTTATGTCTGTGTGTATTTGTATGTATGCGCTTAATGAGAATACATAACTTATATAGCAAATTTTCCCAAGTTTTTCACTGAGGAGGAAGCTGAGCATTTCTTCACACAGTGTTTCATAACATGAGAAATGTTAGCACCCTGTGATTTTAGACACTTTAACCTCTCTGAGTGCATGTTACTTTAGTAATTGAAAGTAATTCTGAATGAGCATTCTGCTTGAAGTTTTATTTGTTTTCATTCATTTTCAATGGAAGGGTTAAAACCAGTGACCTCCGTTCTCATCTGTTTGAAATTCTGGATTCATTTACTTTAAAGGGAAAAATCCAAATATGCTACTGTCCAATACAGTCTGTTCATAAATGAGGAAAAATGGGGAAGCACCTGCATGCATTATTGGTATGCCTAGCAACTGTGATTGTGGACGATACTTTCAGAGTCTCTTTTGGGAAAGTAACACTTCTAAATGTGAATCAGAAGTCATCATCTGCTATGAAATTTCTGTACTGAAATCCTTTATTTTTGCATCGAGACAAATGAAGTAGCAGATTCTAAACAGATGCCACTGTTGTCCAAACAATCTTGAGGAGCCAAATGCTCCTCGTGCTACAAATCTCCCTCTTTCCTGGCATCACTGTGGATCTTAACACAAAAGAATCTGTGGAAAACTTGGACACTTTCTTGTTATCAACAGCAGTACACATTGTTCATAGATTCAAGTCTTACAGGTACAGTCAACTAATGGGTGAATAAATTTTTCATTACAATGCTTGTGCTACTATTTGGGCTTTTTTAAGCTAAGGGATTTGTTACATCGTGATTGTATAGGGTTCCTGTAGGGCAGATGGTATACGATACATCCACTTGTTTAAACTCAGTGTAGACTGAATAATACCAATGGAAAAACTCCTTTCTGTACAGGATGAGTTGCAGTTTCTAAGAACTTTGACACAGAGGTGGACATGCTGGCTACCTGCTGAATAGATAGCAATCAATGGTGGCTGACATTTATAGATCACTTTATTGTTATTAGCTCCTTCCCTGTCATAAAACTAAATGCACACCTGCTTTTATTCAAGAACCCCAACTGCAAATTCTGTAGGGAAAAAGATTGTTGTGTCACCGAGGGGGATTTTTGTAATGTTATTCTATCCTGATCACGTATTGCTCTCTCCCATGGAAGTCTTCATTCTAACAGAATTACTGAAGCATTTGAGCAATATTTCAACACAAATTATTATTTCAGTATTTTATTTCACATTTTCTTGAGCTTGTTATCCAAACCTTGGCTCAGGTGAAATTCAAGGAGGCAAATTTGACTGTGAATGAGGCACATTGGCCATGGGCACAGATGTGCCTGATTGTGTGGATAGGGAAGGTTATAGAGAAATTATGATCTGCATCAAGCGCTGATCAAGATGAGACTGTCAAGCCATCACCATACCACACAGTTGTCACCATATCTGCTTATAGACCAGCTCCATACACTTATTTTTGAAGAAGATATGAATGTAAACCAAACTGCGAAGAAACATAAGTACACAGCTTGCAGCTGGAAACTGGGGGTATTCTTTTGA
This sequence comes from Suncus etruscus, assembly GCF_024139225.1. Taxonomy (NCBI): domain Eukaryota; kingdom Metazoa; phylum Chordata; class Mammalia; order Eulipotyphla; family Soricidae; genus Suncus; species Suncus etruscus. The sequence goes on along the minus strand of NC_064856.1, from coordinate 2,225,566 downwards.
AGTGAGATGGGCCAAGTCCCAAAGTCCCAAAGTCTTGGCAGTTACTCTCATAAGCTACGATCTCCACCACACCAATGGCCCAATTTTACTGCTTTACTCCTGTTCTCTGTAGTGATGCCTAAATGAACCCAGACTCCAGTTATGCCAGTATTTTACGCAGAGATTTACAGAATTTTGTCAGAGTAAATGTGGCCATCCATTACCCTTACCTCATTTTTGTACTTTTGGAAGCCATGGCAGCCATAACGAAGTTCTACACTGCTGCCATATCAGCTATGGAAGATTTCTTAGACCATGCAGCTGCATCTGTAGCCATATGGTACCTCCACATTTTTCAGTATTGACACCATAGTAGGAACATACCAAATGAGATGTCATAGTAGCATAAAAGCCACCTAAGGTTAACAAAAATATTAATAACAGAATGAACAGTGAGCAACAAACAGCACAGTAACCTTTTAGACTTAATGATCCATTGGGATATATAATAATTTTCACAAATTTTCTTTTGCTGTAGTTTTCCCCCCACTAGTTTTCCTATCTCTTGGTTGTAAACAAGCAATATAAAGTAGATTATTTCATGCCTGCCAAGGAGGAGACTTGGGGGAGGGTGAGATCTGAGGATACGGTGGAGGAAATTTTACATTGGTGGTAGGATTGTCGTTTGAACATGGAATAGCAGAAACAAATGCATTATAACCACTTAAGTAAGTCATAGTGTTTAAACAAAGTAATAAAAACAAAAAAAGATATGACACTATCAGAGATGTCCAAAAAGTTGCTATTTATTGAAGGTCCCCTTCACTGTTGATTTATTTATTTTCAGTTTGCTTAAGTTTCATTTTTGGTCTCCCAATCAATGCACAGGAGGCCTGGGTACCATTCCTATAAAAACAATCAGGCCAGATGGTGGAATTGTTTGGGTCCAAGCAATTGATGTGACTTTGCTGGGTGGAGACCCTTTTCATGCAAGGCGTGTACTGCTGACCTCTGAAATGTGGTCTCAGCCTGCCAAATTTCTTTGATTTATTCTAATTCTCCTAGAGTTGCTCATGATTTTAGTCTTTTTAAGGAAGACTGAAATGTATCCATTTACTTTCTAAAGACAGGTTGTCATCATCATGACATCGTCAAAGGAGACTTGGGGTGGCAGGCTTTGTCATATCAAATCTTGTCATATCATTCATGGCCTGCCTGTCTCAGAGTAAGTCTTGGTAATACCTAGCAGTTGAAAAATTTCCTTGTAGACTATTTGCTTAAGTGGTCTTCTAGTCTGTGTTTGTCATTCCAGGCTACTTTCACAAAGCAGCTTGTGCTGGGTGGCTTATAGACAGAAAACATTTCTTTTTCCCAACTTCAGATACTAGGGTGTCTAGGAACAAGGGAGCTCTCTATTAAAGGATATGATGAAACCTATTCTTGATTTGCAAGATTTGCAAACCTATTCTTGATTTACATCCTCACTCAACCCTTCTTCAGGGTGTGGAAGTAGAGATGGAACAAAACCTTGAACCTCTTCCTAAGTATAAGAGGTAATACTGTCAGGAGGGCCCCATCCTTGTGACAGGATCTAATCCTAAAATTTTGTTTGTTTTTTTGGGGGGCTACACCCGATGATCCTCAGAAGTTACTCCTGGGTATGCGCTCAGAAATCGCTCCTGGCTTGGGGGACCATATGGGATGGCAGGGAATCGAACCGTAGTCCATGCTAGGTCAGCCCCATGCAAGGCAAACTTCCTGCCGCTGCACTACAGCTTGGCCCCCTAATCCTAAATTTTATCTCAGAACTCCCACCATGAAAAAATATCACTTTGGCGAACCAGGTGAAAATACCTGCATTTGGGTCAAACAAGTATTTAGTCCAGGGAAATTTCACTAGACTAAAAATAAAAAACTAGATAAAACTCTGTAGAATTCTTTAGCATTGAGACAGTGTTTCAAAAGAATGACCACTCATTAATTATATTTCTCTTAAATAAGGGTATAAAGTTTATCATTAGAAGGACTTAATCTCAGTTTTCAGGCTCCCTTCCTGACTGATTTTGAGCAAGGAATGAGAAAAGTAAGAAACTCATTTAAAGGACTGTCTTATCAGTGTGAGTATGGATTGGCTTGTTTTATTTAATCATCTTCTCAATGGCAGCTCACCACAGATAGGTATTGAAGAAAACATTTAGTAAAAAGGAATGCATTAACATCTTGATAAGCTGTAGAAATTACATTTTGAAGAGTTGGTTCTTTGTTTTACAATAGTCAGTTGACTTTGGGCTTCAGACTTAGTGTTTCTTCAGCCCACTTTCTGTAAAAAAAAAAAGGGGGGGAGCAAAGGAAGGCCTTCTTTTCAGGGCTGTCACCTGCATCAGGAACTCTGAGTTAAGGAAATTCTTCTTGACAAGCCTGGAAAGGACGCAATAAACTAGACTGCAGCACACACTGAAACTTATTTTCTTTTGGTTCCAAAAATGAAGTTGCTAGGAATTTGCCCAATTGCACAAGGGTCTCCCCCAAGACTGATTCTGCCCAGAGGTGATTCTGGAAGATGTGTCTGTGACTTCCACTTGCGGCTTTCATGGGCCTGACAGTGATAGTGACAGGAAGTGCTTGGCTGACAGACAGGCATGGAGTTGGCCTGTCACACCATGAGAATATAGCCCTCATTATAGAGTGGCTACCCAAAATGGACAGTCTTGACCATGGAATTTTCAGCTTTCAAACAAGGTTAAGTTGGTCAGAGAGATGAAACTCTTGTCTGCTGGTGAACGACATAAAGATCCTTCATGTTTCCCCACTTATTCAGCTGTCCTACATCCTGTTTGTGTTTTGAGGTATCATCATGCTGAGTCAGTGTGAAAGAAAAGCAGTAGCAGTTTCATTTTAGTAACATCTAATCATGATTTAACAGGAAGAATATGTGTAATGATTCTGAAACTTGTGCTCAGTAGGAAATTCAGGATGAAGCATCTTTCTTCAGGAACCAACAGGTGAAATGGTTCTGCCTCCCAGGGAGGGAAAAAAAGAAAGAATGTGTATTTATTTGTTTGTTATTTCAGTAAGAAAATGTTGCAGAACCAGACCTTTCCTTGTAGAACATTGGTCACATAAGTTCAAATGGCTGCCCAAAGTTTCCCTACCTTCTGGTCTGTGTCTGGTACCACCCAGTGGAGTTCACCCGTCTCGTGCAAATACATGTGCTGTTGCTTATGTCTTGACCAAGTAATTCATGGGCTTATCAGAGTGACTCCAGATGGAATCATTGAGCCCATTTCGACAACACATGGGTCAAAATGTACTTTCCTCCTTCTATCCTCCTTACTTTACTCTGAGTGAAGTAAGGAGGGGTTAGTGGGCTCTTTCAGAACAAAGTAATGGCAATAACCCTTTAGACAAAAATGAGATGGTAGCATGTGTTGGGATCCTCAGAGGAGGTAGAAATCCTTTCTCACAACCTTTGAAATAGAAAAGAGTCGCTGAATTTTTAAAATGAAAGTTTAGGACAGTAGCAAAATGGGCCATTACAGTAGAAGCACTTATGTAGATAATAACATTGGATTAACCTAATTTATTATTACTTAAAACATGATCTGCTTGGCCAGGAGCAATTTCTAAGTGCATAGCCAGGAGTAACCCCTGGGTGTCACCGGGTGTGGCCCCAAAACCCAAAACCCAAACCAAAAAAACAGAAAAGATCTGCTTGGCAGTTGCAATTCGAGAGCAATGAATACCATTCAAAGTGTTTTTTAGGATTTTTTGAAAGTTGGTATACAGATGTTTAAAGTGATATGCAAATTGAGTTATGAAAAATGGAATTTCACTTTCCTGTTCATGTGTATTATTGAGAAACATGATCTTAATTTCAAGTTGGACATTTTGCTTTATGACTTGGAAGTTTAAACCACATGAAATGAATGCTTTTGTTAGCCAAGATGATTGAATGTTAATTTCATATGTTTTATCCTAATAAGTTTATATCTTTGTTCTTTATTTCTTTATTAAAAAGTATTCTGTGACTCTCTTACTCTGGAGTAAGTACATTTACATGACTTTTAAACAAAAAAACATGAAACATTACGTGCTTAAATATGAACTATCCTTCCTACTCTATCATTTTTTGAAGGTTCAGATTTTCATTTTGAATTTTGTTTAAAACAGATGATATAAATATTAAAAATTTAAAGCAATTGGGATATACTAGGGAAGAGGAACTTTCAAAAAGAGAATTATATTATAGGAAATGATAGAGGTTTATGGACTACTCAAATTCTCAGCTCCTTTTACAAGTGATTTTGAAAATAGTCCACCAAAGATGATCAAACTTTATTGTGATAAAACATTAAAAGTAATTTTATATTTTTTTTATTTTTAAATATTTTATTGGATCAATTGATTTGGCTTAAAATGTAATCAGGGGAGATCACAGTTTGAGTGAGAGAGAGTGTGTGTGTGATAGAGAGAGAGAAGAGAGAAGAGAGAAGAGAGAGAGAGAGTGAGAGTGAGAAAGTGAGAGATTTTTTTTAATCTTACAAAGTACCTCTTTTAAAGTTCTAGGTGAAGTGTTCCTAGTTCATTTTAGATACAATATGGTGATATCATTTAATACACTATACTTGGGAAGACATCCATAATTTCTTTAGTTGTAAAAATTATTCAGTGACATTGTTTCTATGACCTTGGGTTTTATGTGTTTTTAAAATACAAATACAAACTATCTTCAAAAGAAATCATCCATCCAGGGCTGTACTCCAGAATTTTGTACTCTGAACCAAACAACTTCTGATTTTTATAAGGAGGAAATAATATTTTTATACAACTTTTAAAGAAAACACTGCTACTGTGGGCAGATTTATGGGTCATCGAGTACTTTTATGTATTTTTATGTACTTAGAATACATACTGCTAGCTCTGATTTTATTAGAAAGACCAGTATCTTGACATTTAGACTTGTTAATTTACGAAATGCTTTCTCTATGCCTGCCTGCTGTAATCTGCTCTTTTTTTTTCCTACTGGAACAGTACCACGTACGTGAAACTTGATGACTTACCGTATTTTCTGGCGTATAAGACGACTTTTGAAACAAAAAGAGTCAACTGAAAATCGGGGGTCGTCTTATACACTGAGTATATCCCGAAAAATGTTTCAATATGCCGCTAAACGAAAATTGTCTGAATATTGCCACTAAACGAATTTTCCAACTCGATCCTGCTCAGACCGCCTCTCTAACTCAGCCAATCCAAGCAGGCTTTTGATGCATGAAAATTAGACAATGTTCTGGACTCGAATCTACACTGTCAAAAGCCTGCCCAGAGTGGCCAGAGTCAGAGAGGAAGTCTATGACAATAGAACCTTTGAACCTTTGCTTGTTGTGCTTAGCTCACTGTGGTACATACAGTTGTAGCACAGGAACGTTCTGTCTGATACAGCAAATATAGGCCTCAACCTATGTTTTAACTGCAAAATTAGGGGGTCGTCTTATATGCCCGGTCATCTTATACACTGGCAAATACGGTAGATTCTTTGTGGCCATTCCTCCTATAAAGAAATCTCCTCATAAATAGAAGCTGCTGAATTGAAACCTACTACTTGATTGAAAAAAAATTTTGCTAGAGGTTTTGGGGGCCATTTGGGGGAGATTTTTTATTAAACACAGTTATTTATTCAGTCTTATTCTTCAAAATGTGTTTTATTAAATTACCATGAGATAGAGTTAAAAAGAGTTTTGGTCATACAATGTTCCGACACTGATATCTTCAGTGTTCATGTCCCACCACTTTACCCAGTTACTCACTCATTGCTTCCCCCCATCCCAGGCTGCCTCTGCCTAGTCTTATTCTACAATCATTCTTGACAACTTTTCTTGCACTCATGGAGTATGTTGGCAAACTCTGTCTGTTCTATTATCAGAAAACACCCTCTCAGAATATACTTTCCTTTTTATTAAATCAAATTATTTTTTAAAAAATCAGTGTATGAGTCTTCTTCTTCTTCTTCTTCTTCTTCTTCTTCTTCTTCTTCTCTTCTTCTTCTTCTTCTTCTTCTTCTTCTTCTTCTTCTTCTTCTTCTTCTTCTTCTTCTTCTTCATTAATTTTTGGGCCACACTGGGTGACACTCAGGGGCTACTTCCGGCTATGCACTCAGAAATCGCTCCTGACTTGGGGGACCATATGGGACTCCTGGGGATTGAACTGTGGTCCGTCTGTCCTAGGTCAGCCATGTGCAAGGCAAATGCCCTACCATTGCACCAATGCTCAGCCCCACATTCTCCCTTTTATAAAAAAAATATTGGTCACTTTTCTACCAGATATGTACGTATATATGTATATATATTTATATATGTACTCAAATATAATGGATTTTTGCTGAGGTAATATTAGTTCAACCACACTACACTGGCGAAAATGCCATTATAACACCACCCCAGTGCATTGGACCCCCTGTACCCATTGAACTCGCCTCATGTTCTGTGATCACAGTATATGTGTTTGCTTCATTTGCAAACCAGAATTTTGATGTGGGGAAAGAGAAGTTCCAAGTAGTCTCAGAAAACAAGGGAACTTTTTGGAAATTCTAAGCCAATCAGTCCTGTGGTTCAATTTCCGACTGTAGAGCAGCATGAGGCTCTGGAGAACCAGGGATGACCTCTAAGGCTGGGAACCTTGAATCTGGATTGCATGCATGCTAAGCTTGTGCCCTAACCTCATATTGTCTTCCTGGCAAACAAACTAGAGTCTTGACTGTAGCATCCCAGGCCTGCACAGTCTGACTCCTTGTCATCTCCAGTTCTACCTGCTCAGCCACGCTGACCTTCTTGGTGCTTCCTGGAAAACACTGGTGTGTTTTCATTAGAGGGACAATGCCTTAGCTGTTCTCTCTCTCTAATGCCCTTCCAATCCCTTCTTCTCAACATAGCTAACTCATTCATTTCCTTCAGGCCTTTGTTAATTATGAGCCTTCCCTTTTATTTAACCCTTATCCAATTCTCGACATAATTTTTTCCCCGTTATGGCACTTTTTACATTTAATTTTTTTCAGTTATGCATCTCTATGTTTCAATGTCTGTATATCATTATCCATTATAGGAGGTCTAGATTTCATTTAATACCGTACAGTTGACACTTTATTCCCATTTACTACCTCTCCGCAGTTCTTGTTCTTAGGAACAACTGCTCTATTTTCAGAATCTATGGATTTGTTTTTATTTTATTTCTTTTATTTTGCGTGTTTCATCATTGTTTACATGAAAGTGAAATTGTACAACATTTGGGTTTCTCTCATGTATTTCATGGAGTATAACATCATTAGCATCTTCATATTATTACACATGGTAGGATTATTTATTTATCTTACAATAAATAGTATTTCATTATACATTATATATAATATCACCTTCCATTTATTGAGCATTTAGTTTGTTTCTAAACCTAACTACAGTAAATAATTCCACAGTAATTTGGCTTTACATATATCTTATAATTGGCAGTTTTGTATTTCTTTGATAAAGACTCAGCAGTAGAACAGCTAATCATATCCTATTTTATTCTTAATTTTTTAAATAAATCCCCACACTTTCTTTTTTTCATGGTGATGCACTAGTTTATATTTCTGGAGTAATATGTACAAATTTTCCCTTTTGGGCCAGAGAGATAGCATGGAGGTAGGGTGTTTGCCTTGCATGCTGAAGGACAGTGGTTTGAATCCTGGCATTTCATATGGTCCCCTGAGCCTGTCAGGAGCAAATTTTGAGTGTAGAGCCAGGAGTAACTCCTAAGCGCTGCTGGGTGTGACTCAAAAACCAAAAAAAGAAAAAAAAAGAATTTTCCCTTTTACCACATCCTTACCAACACTTGATATTTCTTGTCATTTTTTGATAATAGCCATTCTAATGGCCATAAGGTTGAAGATCTTTGACTTAATTTCTCAATAAGTGATATGCAATTTTCTTTTTTTTGTGTGTTTGGCCACACCTGGCGGTGCTCAGGGGTTACTCCTGGCTGTCTGCTCAGAAATAGCTCCTGGCAGGCACGGGGGACCATATGGGACACGGGGATTCGAACCAACCACCTTTGGTCCTGGATCGGCTGCTTGCAAGGCAAACGCCACTGTGCTATTTCTCCGGGCCCTTTTTCACATAATTTGTTGGTTATTTGTCTTCTTTTGAGAAATATTGACCCTGCTCATTTTTCAGTCCAGTTATTTGATTTTTTTTTTGGTTGGGCTCCGTGAATAGCCTTTATGTTTTGGATGTTACTCCTCTATTAGCTATCTAATTTAGTTACTGTGTTTAGTATTTTCTTTCTCATTTCTAGAATTTATATGTCATTAGGTAGATTTTGTTTCGTTTACTGAACAAAATATCAAAAATAGCTCATGGAATGGAAGATCTTTAAATGCTTGCCAAATAAATAAATGTTGGTGCAAGGGTGGACTCCAGATTTAGAAGCTCTCTGTATGCCTATTTAAATTGGGTTCAGGCTTCACATTTTACATGGTAATTGGTAACAGCATCAAAAGATAGTAAAAACACAACAAATGACCTAAGTCATTAGAATTGGAGACTTTATGAGTCTGTATTCTACGCTACACTTTTTGTGTATAGAGTTGAGCTTTTTTGTCTCTAGTATTCAGGCGGATGCTGGGATTGTCTTGGGACACTGGCTAAGTGAAGTGGGCATTCTGATAATGGTATTTGAATGATGATTGCAAGAAAGTATAAATTCAGAGTATTGTAAATGATGAGACTTTAATAATAGTGGTTAAAACTGTTAAAAACAAGATTGGTTATACCCATTATTATGGTTATGTTCTGTTGATAACAGATTAGCTTCTATCAGCACAATCTAGAAACTTTTATCAGAGTTTTATGGCTTTTGGATTCTTCTCAGGAAAAAGCCACTTTAGCAGCCATGCAAAATAATCTTTGTGCCATTTTTAAAATAATTTCTTTATTTAAACATCGTGATTATAAACATAATTGTAGTTGGGTTTCAGTCATAGCAAGAACACCCCTTCACCTGTGCAACCCTTCCATCACCAATGCCCCATCTCTTCTCTCTCCCCCCACCTGTATTCGAGAGAGGCTTTCTACATCTCTCACTCACTGACATTGCTATGATAGTTCTCAGCATAGTAATTTCTCTAACTGCACTCAACACTCTTTGTGGCGAGCTTCATATCTTGACTGGTCCTTCTGGCCCTCATTTCTGGGAATTATTTTAAAGTCTTTAATTTTCTAAAACACATAGATGAATGAGACTATTCTGTGTGTCTCTCTCTCTGACTAATTTCACTCAGCATAATAGATTCATGTACATCCATGTATAGGAAAATTTCATGACTACATCTCTCCTGACAGCTGCATAATATTCCATTGTGTATATGTACCATTTATTCCACTTCTCTGAAATCAACTGATAAACTGAGTAAAAGATGCTGGACATTGTAATTTCTTGTAAGTTTGCAAATAGTCGCTGATGTCATGGCTCCCATTGAACTCAATTTTCTGACATACCGGTCTTACCGTTTTTTGTGCATTATGGGTGTGGGAAAACCTTGGGTAAATGTACAACTGCCTTTCTCCTGTTTCCTTTCAAGTCACCTTTGCAGACATCACCCATTTCTCTTGCCCTGGTTCTTTTGGTTGCAACTTGAATCATTTAGTCGCCTTAAGTATGCTTCTCTTTCCAACTTCCTTATCTAAATCTTTTCCTATCTCTTTAGACATTTTGCCCCTTGGTAAGGTTCAGGGAAATCTAGAGGAAGTCAACCTCATTGCTGCCCCTAAGCTTTGTGCTCTGGCTGATGCCAGTCCTCTGAGATGGCATCTGAGCCAGTTGTTCTGGCCACTCAGTCTGTATTCTGCCTTTTCTTTTGCCCACTACTATTTCCTTAGAGGTAATGCTTTTTCCCATCAATGAGAAGATTTGCCACTTGGTTCTTTAAGAAATAACGAGGGTACCTACCTCTCCAAGGCTCCTCTATCTTCTCACCTTTTGAAGATTCTATGCTTCTGCATAACTCTTTAATATTAACATTACTCTACCTTCCTTTGGTATGATGGGATTGAGTTAAGTCCAACAATTATCTCTTAGACTTTGTACCCGTTTATGAACTCTTAGAGGGCCAGGACTGTACTTCTTTTTTGCTTTCTGAGTATGTGTAATATGCTATTCTTTCTCAAACAGCTAAGAATTTTATCAAATCATGTAATTTACTGATTGGAGCAACTCTAGAACTTAGAATTGTTTAGTCTAGCGATTCTTGTCTATGCCATGCTTTTGATATACTTTGCTCCTTTATCTTCCATAAATATAACTGTTGTTTTTAAATAACATACACAGATTTTGTTTAAATACTAGTTACCATAGATAAACTTTATTTAGTAGTTTGTCCCTGTATATGTACAAAATATGACTGAAAGAAATTTCAAATAGTATATGGTCTTGTCTGCTCTCTTTTATGCATGTTTTCTTTATAGCAATATGGACTCAGTTTAGCAATGACTTTTGTGCCCCTCTCTAACTTGACACAAAATAGGTTATGAATATAGTTTTGGTATTAATTTCTTCCTCCTTAGTCAAACTTCCTCCCACCCTCATTTAGGTACATAGACAATGTAATATTTATACATGCATTCATCTATTTCAGCAAATATTTATTGAGTACTATTTTATTGAGTTCTAGGTACATAATGTGAATAAATAGATGAATGAATAAATAAATGAAACAAAGGACCTCATCTTCACTTAGCTTACATTTCAGGAAGCAAAAGAAGACACACACTAAAATAAAGTCCAATGACAGTGTGATAGATGATGATAAATGTTATGGAAGAAAGTTATATAGTAGTAAAGAGAAGGAAAATAGTAGGGAAGGAATGAGGGGAATTGTAGTTCAAAATTGTTTGACAGAAATAGTGAAGAAAATGAGCTTTGTAGATGACTACTGGAAGGATATTCTAGACAGAAGACAAAGATTCTAGGGGAATGACTGTGACATGCAAGGTACAACAAAGACATCATTTTGCAAGTTGGAAAGGGTGAGGAAGTGCACTGATTGAGTGCAGAGGTAAAGACATAGGGGTCCTGGCCTCTTCCCTCTTTTAAAGGATGGTTTCTCATTTTTAAATGTCAGCAGTAATTGCTTTGACGCTGGATATTTCTTCATCTTGGGGCCATTTTTTTTGAATCATAGGAAGTTAACAGCATCCTGGACTCAACAGTTTAAGTACTAGCAGTATCCTCCTGTTCTACCCCTATCACCCAGTGAAGATAATGTTCCCACACATTGCTAGAAGTCCTCTGAAGTGCCAAGTTCCAAATGTTTGAGAACCACTGTTTAAAAGCAGAGGTAAGACTTTAATATTGGGAGTTGTTCTTTTAGTTTCAGAAGGCTCCTCTGGCTGCTGTGTTGAGAGTTAATTGAAAAGGGCACAGGTGAGAACAGGAATAAATTGGCAAAAATACAGGGAGAAGATGCATTGGACCAGGCTGGAATAGCCTGGAATTGTGGAGGATTCATCCAGTTTGTAATATTCTGAAAGAACAACCATCACAATTTATGACACACAAAAAGTATAATACAGCTTCAAGGAAATGAGCCCAAGCACACAGTGCAGGTGAAGGAATAGAGCTTTGAGGGACAGCGAATATTCAATGCAAGTCTGTTGTCTTTGAAAATATGGACCATTGTCTGCCTTCTCCCTCTAAATATATCTGACAGCTGAGTACAAGGCTGTAAATGTACACTGAGGCATATGAAGATTAGTTAACTCCCTACAGTCCCCCAGTCTGCATAGGCATTTAATCCAGAAATGACTGGCTACCAAGTGCCTGCCTTTTGATACACTTTGAAGTGTTTTATTTGCTTTCCAAAGTCCCAACATGAGGTCATGCTACAGTATTGTATATCTTGAGAGGTCAATTCAGGTCTATAATTTTCCATGAAAGAAAAGTCTCCTAAATGCTAAGATGTCAAGTGAAGATAGTTATTTTATTTGCATTTGATAGTAGAATTACAGCCAATGCCAACTTTAGAAAGGAGTCTGTAGAGTTCCAAAAAAAAAAAAAAAAAGATCTTGAAAAGTACCTGGAAGAACAGGAATTGAGGTTTGTGATTAATTGTTTTTACCAGTCTTGATTCACCATTTCTTTCCTTTATTTATTTATTTTATTAATTTTTTATATAATCACCATGATTACAAACATAATTATAGTTGGGTTTCAGTCACAAACAGAACACCCCCCTTCACGAGTGCAGCATTCCCACCCCCAATGACCCACTCCCTCCTTTCCATCCCCCCCTGTATTCAAGACAGGCATTCTACTACAGTTATTTTTTTAAGTTTAGTAAGCTGTTTTTTTTTTTCTTTCTTAAAAGATAAGTATTAAAAAATACAGTAGTAAGGGTGTGAAAGTGGCAATCACCGTTGTTTGCATAGGTCCAGCAAAATATGGGGAAAACGGGGAAAAAAATCCTTAGCTTGATTGCAAGAAAGCCTCACCCCAGAAGTTTATTGACATAAGATGGACTCTGGGCTCCAGGCATACCTGATCACCATTTCTTAATGTCTGTCCCGCTGAGCCATCCTTACCCTCCCAGCTCTGTGGCCAGTCAGACTTAGAAACACGTTCTGTTTCCTCTTCTTCGAGATCTGCACTGCACATCAGCAGACCAGTTTCTTCACCTCCTCAAATATCTCTTTAAGTATCTCAAAAAATTATAGGCTGAAACTTTTTGCTATGCATCTAAAACACCCTGGAACAAAGAACTGGTCATATTTTCCTGATAACCTGTGAAACCTTCTTCCTCCTCTGGCCCCTAAAAGTAGGTGCTTTTCCTCTCTGACTTATATAACTGCGTGTTTAAACTGTGGGACTCACAGGGTAATTGCAAACCAGGCACCGTCAGCAGTTGGAACCAAAGAGCAGGCTGCAGGGATCTGTGCACCATGATTGATTCCCTGGGTGGCTGGGAAGTCTGAAGGTGGTGTGAGCTGAAGTGTTCTGAAGAGCTGCCTACTGCCTCTCTGCTATTATGACTTGCTTCGTCTAGTGACGGCTTACCTTAAAATGACAGAGAATGTTGCTGTGTCTCTGAGAATTATTGATGCCAAGGAATCTGTCTTAGGAGGTCTTTGATAGTTTATCTCTCTTGGATGAAGACTTGGCAGGCCAGCCTCCTGGGCATGTAATCTGTGTAGTTACAAAGTGCTCTGGATTCGGAAGGGTTTTGTTTTTAGTTTATCGTTCTTTTGTCAACAACATCTTGACATTCTCGATAACAAGAACCCTGTGTTTTGTTTTGGCAGTGGGCCCTAGAAATTATGTAGCTTGTCTTAATCCTAAAAGCTGGCCATGGGTTCTTCATTTGAGAGTTTCCAGTAGTTTGATTTTAGAGATCTGCATGGAGGTACAAAGAATTGCAATTAAAGGGCCTCTTTTAAAAATGTTTTATAAAGTGCCTTTTATAACTTGGAGCCCTGCAATGCCTGAAATACTCTGGCCTGTTGATGCTCAAATTACCAGGACACACCTTGTGGTCTAGAGGTGTGGGTGAGGCATGTACTGCTAGGGACCAAACCCAGGGCCTTGCACATGCTAGGCATGTGCTGTAGCATTTGGCCCATAAACCCAATTTCTCTTGGGAATTTTTAAAATAAAATGTACTCTTATGTTTATCCTGTGCATGGTGCAATTTAGGGTTCGAGGACTGGAGAATTCATCCACTGATAAAAGAATAAGGAAAAGCACTCAGGGATGCAGATTCCCTTCTCCTTTAGGACCTAAGGGTCCTTCTGGTAAGTCCTTTGTACAAGCAAACAATGGCCTGTCCTTGCCTTAGAAAGCTGTGGGTATGAGATTAGTAAGTGCCAAGAGAAAGGGCCTGAAGAATGATTCTCTGCTTCCCACTAGTGTTACCCTCAGCGCAAGGAATCTCATCATGACCTGACTTCATAGTCCAGCTTTTAAAGCCACACTCTTGATTCTCTCTTAATTCATGTGCTGGCAGTGCCCTGGAATATCTCCTTCTCCCTTCTCAGGGTCATTGAACCTTTGCTCTTTCTATCAACTCCTTCTGTGTCTCTGTCTATAGTGCTCTTTCCAGCATTACAATCTTGGCAGCATTTTCTCTGTTGCACTGTCTCTCCTCCTTGTGCCCATGTCTGGTTATTGCATGAACCTGTAAAGGGTAAAAACCTAATAAGAAACATCTATTTGAATTGCTTTTCCCACTCTTATTACATAATATATTTTGTAATACATAAGCAAGACATAATCTGAAAGACCAGTGATTACAAGGAATGAACATGTGATTTAGGAGCATCACACACACACACACACACACACAATGGCACGGCACTACTGGCAATATTCTTGCTTATTAGCTCCCCCCTCTCCCTTGAGCACCTGAGTTAGGAGGCATCACAGTGCTTCTGTATAGGCTGCAATAGTTGATGAGATGGGGAAGGATTTGGAAGGCCCTGCAAGCAGTTAAGATTTGGCCAGGAGAGATGGGGTTGCGTGGTCACTCTACATGGGTGGTCTTATTCATTATGGAGTCTATACTGTGGTCTCCTGCCTTCCTGTGACATCCTTGAGCAACTTTTTTAGCTTAGTGGTTCTGAAGGAACTCATGGCCCTTTAATTTATTTCTTCTCTTGGGACTGGGAAGATAGCACAGCGTAGGGCATTTGCCTGACATGCAACCTACCCAGGAAGGACTCAAGTTTGATCCCTGGCATTTCATATGCCCCCCCCCCCATGCCTGCCAGGAATGATTTCTGAGCCAGAAGTAATCACTGAGTGCCGCTAGGTGTGGCCCAAAAATCAAAAAACAGAAGAAAAAAAAAACCACCCCAAAACAAAAAAAAAATGTTTCTTCTCTTCATAAAGAGATAAGGAAAGGCAATAACCCAACTGAGCTATTTATGAAGCAGCAGTAAGACGCATCCTGAACTCCCTTGTTTTTTCAGAGTGATATACTGCCAATGACTGGAAAGTGGGGTGATGTCCTGCAAAGGAAGAACTCACTGAGAACCCAAAGAAAATAAAGAAGCAAAGTAGAGTATGGGAGTTTGATTTTATCTGTTTAAATATTTTTAGTAATGATTTTTATTTTGACCAAAGTGGATTACATATCTTTTCCAGTAATATTTTAGGTACATATTGACATTGGATCAGGGGGGATTCCCACCATCAAAGTTGTTCTCCCTCCACCCCCAGTAATATTTTAGGTACAGATTGACATTGGATCAGGGGGGATTCCCACCATCAAAGTTGTCCTCCCTCCACCCCTGTTTCCAGTATGCACCCCATATTCCTCTCTCTTATCCCCCGGGCTGCTAGTATTAGTGGTTCCCTCTGTGTTTATCTTGTTGTATATTGGGTATTGATTCTGTTGTCATTGGATTGGGTTTGGTATTTAAGTCTGATCATTTTATTACTGCTTAGTGATCATACAACTCTTTAGAGGTCTTGGTGCCCTCTATTGTTTCCCCCTCAAGTTGAAAGGCAGAACAAGTTGGTTCAAAGTTATGTGGTTCTGTTTGAGGAAAAGAAAAAATAAATAGATAAAATGGGGGTAAGAATCAACAAGCAATCTTAGAATGAGTGGAGACCTTCTAGAGCAGGGGTCCTCAAACTTTTTAAACTGGGGGCCAGTTCACTGTCCCTCAGACCATTGGAGGGTCTGACTATAGTAAAAACAAAACTTATGAACGAATTCTTGTGCACACTGCATATATCTTATTTTGCAATGAAGAAACAAAACAGATACAAATACAATATGTGGCCCGCGGGCCATAGTTTGAGGACCACTGTTCTAGAGCTTTAAATATTAATTTGAGAGAAGGAAAGTAAAAAGGGAAGAGAAACACATCAACAGGGGCCAGAGGAATAGCATGGAGGTAAGGTGTCTGTTTTTCTTGCAGAAGTACAGTGGTTCAAATCCAGGCATTCCACATGGTCCCTCGAGCCCGCCAGGAGCGACTTCCGAGTGCAAGCCAGGAAATTTTTAAATAAAAGTATAAAGTATGAATTGTGTTTTTCTTTTTTCAGGCATGGGAACCATATATCTAGAAATATTTAATTATCAAATATGATATA
Organism: Suncus etruscus; assembly: GCF_024139225.1. NCBI lineage: Eukaryota > Metazoa > Chordata > Mammalia > Eulipotyphla > Soricidae > Suncus > Suncus etruscus. Next base: position 2,209,468 of record NC_064856.1, on the reverse strand, counting down.
CATAATTGATAAAAGATAAAAATAATATTGTGCTTTGTGAAAATTTTGTTATGATTGTGCAAACCTGGTGGTCTTAGGATGATGGTTGGCACCATGACAGTCTATTTCTTTGAATATGTTGGTGTCTTTTCATGAGACATAGGTCTTTTGTAGTCATTAAAATTTTTCCAGAGTAATTATTTTATATTTACTAAAGAGAATAGTGTCCTTAAATATAATTTTTCTAAAGGAAAAACTTGGCCTGGGGCCTTTGTACAGCAGATAGGGATTTATCTCCAGCATTGCATATAATCTCAGGAACCTGCCAGAAATAATTTCTAAGCACAGCGCCAGACACGATCGGTTGGGGCATGACACTAAACAAACAAACAAACAAAAAACAAACTTGGCTTGAGTGACAATATAGGGGGTACTATCATGCTCTTCCTTTGGCCTGGGTCTGAGCTTCCTAGCTGTACATACAATCTCTTGAGTCCCACCAGGAGTGATCTTTGAATATCGATTCAGGAATAAGCCCTTATTACCACCACATATGCCACCCAAACTGTGGAAACTAAATATATTCTTGCATGTTAATATTTTTATATGTTTGTTTCATTTCCATGATTTCAAATAACCGAATAATTTGTGAAAAAAATTGTTGCTATTGAGAAACTTCTGAGTGAAATAGAAATTTTTGTTTTAATTATTTTCTTTGTTTTTTTGGGGGGGTGTCATACTCGCTAATGTTCAGAGGTTATTCCTGAATCTGTCCTTATGGATACGTCATAGCAGTGTTTGGCAAACATGAAATATTTCTCACTCTATTTGGAAGAACAAGAAAAAGACTGTTGTTAATGGTGAAGTAGTTTAATAGAATGGCATCAAAATGACTCAGTATTTTTAATCAACAGACTTTGGTGTTAAAAATGTGCCATTTTACAGTGGTTAGTCCATTATGAAATAGCTAAAGTAGATACATTTTTCTGTAAAATGTTATTTGTTCACTTCAGAATCAACAAATGCTCATCTTTCATTCAAATAGATATAGTTATTTGATTAAATTGTTTCTTTAGTCATCCTGATAGAAATGACCAAGATCACAAAAGGAAATTGCATACGGCTTGAGAATTATGATACTTTAGTTTGCTTGCTTGTTTTACTTAGCAGCTATTTTTGCATTGTTCTGAAGCTCATTTGAAAAATTATTTCAGAGGAGTGCGTGCACCACAGTGTGTAAATATTCTTTTTGGTAAGTGAAGAAGAGATGTTTAGAGGACCATGTTTAGAAAGTTGCTTTTCTCTGCAAACTCTTTTTATTTTTCATTCCAGTTTTTACGTTAGAAAAACAAACATATAAACAAAACTCAGCATTTTCTAGCACCGATGGGAATTAAATGAAAAATTGCTGTTTTCATAATTGTCTAGTTATTTATGAAATTGCAAGTCAGATTCCTTTCAGCTGTGTCTTGGACTCGGTCCTCACACTTTTCTGTGGATATGAATCACCTGGGATCCTTTTAAAATGCAGCTGTTGCATTTAGTGCAGTCTTCCAGATGGTGCAGAGGCTATTGGTTTGTAGCAATCCTATGAAAACCCAGGTTTTTGCACAGCATACCTTAGGATTTATCTTGCTTGACTGCAAGGGGAAAACTATGCCTGGGAGAGAGGGTTGACTGCTGAGGGACAAATAATGCGGATTTTTTTTTAAGCGTGAAGTGTACCTGAAATTTTTTCTGATACAGAAAACCATTTTCCTGCTGATAGGACTTACCTGTGCAGAGCTAAATTCCCAGAATCCAAAAAACAGGGCAATTGTGACAAAGATGTTAGTTTTTGACTTTTTGTAGTCCAGGTTGAGAACACTAAACAGCTGCTTATTTGGCCAAGCCCAGTATTGAGGGAGGATTTCTCAACATTGGGAATTCTGTAACTGGATTTGCACTTGTAATAGAGGGCATCAATTGTTAATGGCTTTTAATGGAAGTCATTTGAAGGATCGCTCAGCGTGTGAAATGGAGAAACTTCAGTTCTGAATGGTGAGAGATTGCTGGTGTTAAGCAAAAGAGATGGTAGAGACCACAGAATCATGTCAGGTAGTAAGTATAATGACAAAATTCTCTTTTTCTTAGCAACAGTCAGTAAGGGAGGTGGGGCAGTAGCTTGGAATAGCCGAAGTCCCTACAGACAAATCTGTGTGCAGAAAGATTCAAAAGCAATTGAAAGGAGTTTGCACTAATGACTTTGGGGACCAGAGGTGCCCCTATAATGGAAGAGGAGGGCCTTATTATCAGGGGTGACCTCTAATTTGCAACTTAAATGACAGTTTTGGCATGTTAATGGACACCTGGATGGAAGGATTATATAATGTGTGTGATATTCAGTGAATTTCGTATCTTGGACTTTGAATGGTGAAAACTTTCTCTTCTGCTGAGCAATTTAAGAGGGTCTGCTGGCTTTCATTGGTGCACAGAATTCAGCCTAACCTAATATCTGGCATTGCCATGATCAAGTTAGGAATTAAAGAACATTGGCTATTATAATTGAGGGGCAAAGAAGGGTCATAGGAAACTATAGATGTGAGGAAAAGACACGACTTCTTTGACCTTGAGCAGATTATTAGTATAGCGTCAGTTTACTGTAAGGAGTGTAATAATTCCACCTTGGTATATTGAAGTTAATGTTCATAAAGTAGCTAATAAAATTTGGTAAGATGGTTTTTAGTAACTGGAATAGGTTTTACCTATGGTCAGTTATTTTAGAAATATAGAGTAGTCGATGGTTCATGGTTCGATTTCTGTATGAAAGCTGGAATTCTGAGTTATTTTAAATTTGAATTTAATCAAATGAAAAACAAACATATATTATTCTCATAACAAGACATCAAGAAGGTAACATAGTAAGACAACTGCGAAATTAGTTCCTTTTTCATATAAAACAAATGATTTACTTATGGAACTCTTGATCCATTGAGGTGACGAGTGCAATATTTGAATGTGGTGATTAAAGAAAGAATGTTATTTGGTAGTTATTTAAAGATCTTAGGTAATTCCTACATGCTTCCAGGCCTAGGACTATCTGAACTTCTTCAATTATTTTCCTTCTATAAACCTTGCTACTTACCTTGATAAACACAAACTCATTGACTAGTCATTGAACAGTTCTACAATTCTCCTTTGAACCTGTCCCAGAACTTGTGTTTCATATAGATATTGCTTGTTTGTGTTCAATAAATATTTTCCCTATGGCCAATAAAAGCTGAGGAATGCTTGTAAGAGTAAAATAGAGATTTTAGCGTCTTAGTATGAAGAAACAGTATTCAATATGTGACTAATAATTTCTTATTTACAGAGTACTTTATAAAACAAATATTATTTTGGAGACACTGGGCTAATGGAAATCTATCACCAAAATCAATTTGACTTTGACTTTTCCAAAGTGACAAGCAGAACATATGAAATTAAACACCTGAGCTGCATTTTATTATGGTTGGACAGTGCTTTAGAATGCATTGGGACCTATCTCAGACTTTCCTGAAAGTTTTAAATCATGAAATTCCCCTACCCCTACACAGTATGAAATTAAAGCTTGAATTAACATACAGCAATCAGAAATATGATAAAACAAGTTCAGTATAGTCTGAAGCTAAACACGTTTGGTCTCTCTCAAGGTGTTTTCATATACATTTAAAAGATGTTCTAATTCAGTATTTGACATTTTTATAAAAGAAAGTATTTTATCTAAAGGTATCAGTTTCTAAAATATATCTTTTCTCCTGAAAACAAGCACAATAAAAGAATATTAAACAAAGGTTGAAGTATCACATAGCCCCATTTAGTTCAACATTTGTCTTGTAAAAGTCAAAGAGATGGTATGTTTGCATCACTGGAGTGGTATTATAATTACTGGTTCTCGTTCTTCATGGAAAAGAAAGGAATCAGCAAAGTAAATTTATTTTTTCTGGTTCTAAGTTGTTAGGGAGTTACTGAAAGAAACAGCCATCCTATTTCTGTAGCGGAGCTAATGTGAGAGAATGGTAAATTAAATAAGGGCAAAATGATTTATTCAGCTGCTTCGGCCTCCTGAATGATTGCTTATAGGTTCCAAATAAATGTAGAGCTTTGTGCTATTAAATAGAGTTATGGTTCTCAACTTAGAGTGAATTCTGTGATGTGGCTGAGTAGGCCTATTAATAGGATATTTTTGGTCACTCATTTGTCCTTCGATTATCTCAGCTCCAGAGAGATAGGCATGGTTAACAGTTCCCTCTTGTCAAGAGACATGGAGGGGATGGTGTGTCGATAAATTGGAATTGAAAAAGGCCTCTGAATGATTTCACCAGCAATAATAGTATGCTCCCCGATTTTGATTTAATATTTTAGTTGTCATTCTCGAAGTCCATGTTCAAACATGGGCAAGGGATTTTTATTTTAACCTCATTCAATCTTTGATAAATCCTTGAAGCTGAGATAGGACATCTGTCGCTGGTGATTTTATGGGGGAGCTTTTGTATTTCAAAGGCAATTAAGCATAGCTGGGATTTACTTATGCATCCTCCGAGGGAATCAGAAAAGCAGGAACATATTACTCCATGGAACTGTGTTAATAAATGTTACTAGATGTTGATATACCTTAACTTTTGAAATAAACTAAAATAGTCTATGATTTCTTATTTCCTCTTTTTGGGGGCCATTGGGACACACCTGGAGGTGCTCAGGGATCACTCCTGGTAGTGTTCAAAAACTATTTTCAGGGCAAGGAGCAACTGCCTTAACCCGTCTCTGTCCCTTAGGTTCTATTTATTTCAAAAAAAAAAATCTTCCCACTCCCCTAATCATCACTAAAAAGTGCATTCAGCCAGCCTTAAGCAAAAGGTGGAGAGAATGGAGGTTTTTACCTTCATCATGCTTAGCAGTATTTTCACCGTGCAGTTTTCTTTATTAAGGAAATATTAGAATAAATAAAGAAATAAAAGGGTAATAGTAAATGAAAGGGTTTTTTTTTTTCATTTATACTCTATTAAACACTCTAAGATATAGAAACATCGTTTTTGCTTTGTTTTGTTTTGGGGCCACGTTCTGGGTGCCGGGTGCTCCAGGCTCGCTCTTGGCACTGCAAATAGGGAGTCCTTTTGTTGGGTTCCGGAATCCAAATCGGTTCTGCTGTGTGCAAGAAAAGCATCCTGACTTCTGTTTCCTTGCTCCAGCCCACAGGAGCATTATTTAGTGAAATAAGAATAGACTTGAGTCAGGACTTAGTTTCATGATCTCTGACGGACTCTCAAGAAAGACGTTAGCATATAGTTCTTTCACACTCTTGTTTTTTTTTTTTTTGTTTGTTTTGTTTTGTTTTGTTTTGTTTTTAGGTCACACTCGGCAGCCCTCAGGGTTTACTCCTGGCTCTAAGCTCAGAAATCGCTCCCGACAGGCTTGGGGGATCATATGGTATGTCGAACCAACGTCCTTCTGCATCTAAGGCAAACAATGTGCTATCTCTCCGGCCCCTCTTTCACACTCCTATAACGGATGTTGTGAAAACTAAAGTCCAGGAGAAAATGTCTGTTGTGTTTATAATCTCAACAGTTCTCATCTTTCGAAATTGTCCTGTTATTTTTTTTCTTAGTGCCAAAGTATATACTACATACATACATACATACATATATATATATATGTATATATATATATATATACTCAGTAAACTTATAATATACTTAGATATATTTGTCTTTGAAACATTAGATTATTTTTGTAACAAGTTATTTTAATCTTTTTTTTTGTCTTTTGTTTTTGGGTCACACCCGTTAGTGCACAGGGGATTCTCCTGGTTCTACACTCAGAAATCGCTCCTGGCAGGCTCAGGGGATCATATGGATGCTGGGATTTGAACCTCTGTCCTTCTGCATGCAAGGCAAACGCCCTGCCTTCATGCTATCTCTTCGGCACCAGTAACAAGTTTTTTAATCTTAATAACAGCCATTGCTTTCTTAGGGAAATGAAAAAAAGTGCTACTTAATAGAACTACTGAATAGAATTCTATTCTAAACTCTGTCTCTTACGTAATTTTTTTTATTATTTCAGGCAACAGACATGAACTTTTTGAAAATACTATGTACTATATTTTAAGTCTTATCTCTTCCTGCCTGTTGGGCCATGCTCCCACAGTATTAATTTTTTTTATCTGTTTACATTTCAATCATTTTGTTGATATGTCAATCCTATCATCTATAAATTTCTGTCAAACTCAGCTGCAGTAACTGATAAGGACTATATTATAAGAAAAAGCCATTAAAGGGCAGAAGAGAAAGGATGGTATTCTGATTTCAATCTTTATTCAGGGATCTTAATGACTTTTCCCTCAGCGTCTGTTCCAACGTTTAGTTATTGGAAAAGATAGTAAGTTTTCTAGTTTTTCTAGTTTCCAGACTCAAAAATTGGATTCCAGCTCGGCAGTACAGTCATTTGTTTCAGTTTTGTAAAGATGCTTATTGGAATGAAACTACTCATTATTTCTTATATAAAATGATTTTGCATCTTTAACCTTTTTAGTGCTAGCTTTCTACTTTGAAAAGAGTTCCTTTTCTTTTTTAATTTCTTTTGTGTGGATGCTGGGAACATATTCAGCAGTTCTCAGGATTTACTCCTGGCTCCATTCTCTGGAATCATTTCTGGTGGTGCTCAAGGGATCCCTACATAATGCTAGAATCTGAAACCTGGTTGGCTGCATACAAGGCAAGCACATTGACCCCTTTACTATCTCTTAACTTCCTGCTGTTGCTTCTAGGTTCAAAGTTTATGCTGTATTTTACCATTTTCCCCAATGTCAGCTGTGGCCAGCACCATCCAAATCACTGTTATATTACATCTGTTCTCTTTTAGTAACCTAGTGATTGATTTCTCTTCTCCACTCTTGCCCTTCTCCAAACAGAAAATATTATTTTAATACATAGGTCAAACTAAGTGGTTCTGCAGCTTAAAATAGTATAATTGCTTCCCATTTAACTGAGGATCAGAATAAATCATTGTCTTTGCATGAGCTAGTTGCCTTTACCTTTTTGTTTTTATTTTCTTCAGCTGGTCTCTTGGTTCTTATCCACATTGATTTCTTCAGATTTGCAGAACACATATTCCTTAGGCCTTTTGAACCTGCTAGTCCATCTTCCTGAAATCATCTTTCTTCTGCTCTTCACAAGGCTTATTTTTATTTAATTCAGATCTTTGATCATATATTATTTCATGAAATAGTCCCTACATACACCCTTATCAAAAGTAGAAACCCTCCCACCAGACTAGGAATGTAATAAACATTTGTTGAGTATTTATGTGATAACTATTTGTTGAAATAAGTTTAATAAAATATGTTTAGTAAACAAATAAAATGATCATTAGTTTCCAAAAGACAAGTGAAAAATCAGGCATGGTAAAAATGATAAAACATCTATTTAAGTTTGTAATTTAAAACACAAAATGTAACAGACCAGAAATTCAATAACATGTTGAATAATAGAGTTCATCCTTGGAACATCTAATATTTATAATCTATTATATTTATGAGATCATGTAATGTTGTTGGTACAGTTGTGAGCACATTTAAAAGATTAGATCTTCCTTTATCATGTAATTTAAAACCGTATTGTGCTTAATAAACTTCCTTTTATATATCTTATAATAATATATAGTGTATGAACAGTTATATGCATGTTCAACTTCTAGTAAATATATACTAATTAAAGTTACATTAAATTATTTCTTATTGTTAAATGAGATTATTTTAGGATCGTTATTATCTGTATGTATTATTTACATACTGTGAGAAAAATATTCCTTCTAGAGTCATAATTTGCAGATTGTCTTGGTATATATTTACTGCTCTGGCTGGACCCGGCCTGTTCCTTTATCTCCAAAAGAATGGTAATATATTACTGAATTCAAGAGACATATGAGTTTCTCTGGATCTGGTCTTGAAACTCGACAATTTTTAAATCACTGAAAAGTATCATCACTCAGTTAATGCCTAAAATAAGGGAAAATATGCCCAAGTAAGTAAAACTGAATAACTTCTGGTATTATTGGACATCGATGCTGGGAGTATGAAATAATGCAACCACTTTGGAAGAATTTAGCAGTTTCTTAAGAGTGCTGAACTATAGAGTTTATGGATACTGATTCCCGTCCTGAGATTTATATGAAATGGAAATCGATATGTATTCCAAAATCTATAGAATCATACTTACCCTAGCTTTGTAATTGTCCAGAATGAGAAACAACCCAGATGTCCTTCAGCTGGGGAATGAAAATACAAGTTAATATATCAATACAATGGAATTCAATAGTAAAAAGCTATGACCTCTAGATCAAGAAGAGGATTTAACAGAAAGAATTGTGGCAAGTGAAAGATCCTAGAGTCAGCCTCAAAAGGCTACAAAGCATAGGAGCCTATCTACGTAGACTAACTTTTTAAGTGCAAACAGAGATCAGTGATTGTGGGATTAATAAGTGGGACAGACTACAGAGGGTCAGCCTGGGACAGTTCAATTTATGCGAACCAAAATAAAATACAAACAGGAAAATAATTCATTGGAACAGAAATTAGTTAAAACCAGATATGCTTCTGAATGCAGGAATTGACAAAACTCGAATTCCAGGCAGACAACACACCTGACTCTCAATTTTTCCTGTCAGTTGGTCTCATACAGTATGGTTTCCTTGAAAATCTTTGACTTTCAGCATGCTGAGCACTGACTTTTCTTTTCTGAAACATCTCCATAATTGTAATACTGACTTCCTATTAGGAATACACCAAATTAGATGTAAATTTATCACACAATGTACATAAAACCAATAAAGAAAATGAACAAAAAAATCTCAGTTAGCAAAAAATAGCGTAATAAACTTTCAAACAATGTCGTAATGACCTCATTGCAAGATAGTATAATCTTCACAGTATTTTTTGATAATTTAATTACCATTTTAGTTGTACCAACCATATTATGTAAATTACTTATACTGGTTAAGTGACAGGCTAGTAGTATTATTTGACTCTGAAGTAGAAAGGGAAAGTATTCAGTATTCAGAAAATCAGAAAGTATTCTGATTCCCTGGTAAGCCACATGAGAGACTGTAAGAGATAAATGACCAGGGACTGAAGAGAGAGCACAGCGGTAAGGCATTTGCCTTAGATGCAGAAGGACTGTGATTTGAATCCCGGCATCCCATATGGTACCCCAAGCCTGCCAGGAGCGATTTCTAAGCATAGAGCCAGGAGTAACCCCTGAGCGCTGCTGGGTGTGACCCAAAAAAGAAAAAGAATAAAAAAGAGAGAGATTTTGTGAGGTCTACAATTTTCCTCATATTTTTAGGAGTCTGGTGTTCTGAGGAATTCTTGGATGTCCTCATTAAGGTGAAGGAAAAGCTTTTCTATCTTTAATTCTCTACCTCTAAATACTAAAAGTAGTATTTAGTACACTTATTAGATTTTACAGTTAGCATCTGAAATTTGGATATACTGATTTATTTCTGTACATTGACTTTTATGGCAGAAGCACAGTGGCAATCAACTTTTTTTCATTTATCCCAGAAACTCTTTCAATCTCAAGAAAGATCCTTCCCACTGGAATGGTGGTGGTTTGGGCAATGAAATTATAAAGACAATGCTTGCATTAGTTCTTTCAGTCACACCAAATAAAAATGAGTGGAAAATAAAGTCAGATGTGGCTGATTTTCATTCAAATTCCTCAGGACTAGTTTTTGAACCACTAGTCTATGGATCAGTGGGCATCCCATCGAATTTTATGCTAGACTGACAAAGAACTTATTGCTACTTACCTTATAAACCTTTCCAACCAATAGCCTGCACACACGCAAATCCACTGCTCTCATCTGTGCATTTGAAACCTTTCTATTCAATATGATACCAGACTCAGGATCACCAAAATCAACCGCTATGCTCTAAAACTTGAAGAGTTTGCAAAGTTTTAATCCATACATAAAATAATGTTATTGTTGCATCACAGTATAATAGGGCCCACCCACTGGACCAACTAATGATTTAACTTTTCATAGAATAGATGATCGACCATTTATCGTGGGGAAAATTATTTAGCAAGGTAAATGCCAGTTTTAAAGTTATATAGTTCATAGGAAGAGAATTTAAGTCATTGGTTCTTTGAAATGGTACCATAGTCTTTACTACTTTTCTATCTTACTGATGTTATTGTGCATTTATTGTTTGTGAATATGTAAAGGTTCCCAAAATCTTGATATATTTTTTGAGTGGTGAAACCAGCTATTGTTATTTTTGTAGATGATTTTGTACCCTTTGTTGCTGTTTTGATAGTGCCAGCAGATTACAACAAATCACAGCAGATTAAAAGATTATTTCTTCTCTCTGGCATTACTTTAGTTAGAGCAATAGCTCTTGAATTTCTGATGTTACAGTTCTTAGTTAAATTTTTATAGAGCATTTTCTCTATATGCATAGTTATTTGAATACAGCAATAAAGGAGTTAGAGAAGACTTGTAACTGAACTCATTCCAGATTGCAGGTAATAGGCACTTTTCATGTTTCATGTGATTTTCACTTGAACATCACAACAGTGAATAAGAAAGGCTGCTTTACAAACAAGAAAACTAGGTCCAAGAGAGGTTACTTGATTTTTATTCTCAAAGAGAGATCTCATTCCAAAACTCACTCTCTATTCTCCCCCAGGATTCCTCTGGGCAAATTGTTTTCTTCTCTTTCTCAGTTTCTGTGGGGGATGAGGATTGCATAGTCTTTTGAGACCATGAGTTTTGGACTTCCAGTTAGACCTGGTTTGCACCCTGTTTTACTTTCCAGAGTGCCGAGAGACTTGACATAATTTTTCTAATTGCTATTACATACTTATCACTTGTTTCTCTTCCATATCTGTCTTCATTTATAAGAAGAGTTCAGTGATCATTCACAAGATTACCTTGAGACTAATCTTTATTCTTTTAGCCCCTGAAAAGCTTCTTAGATCTTTTTTCTTAGAAGACACAAAGTTTTTTTTTAATGCTGTTTTTAAGCTGCATGCAGCTGACCCATAAGATGCATTTAGCTTGGTGCCTTTGGGTCTTCTAGTGGAGATCATGCAGTGCTTGGGATCAAACCTACGACTTCTACATCCAACATGTGTACTCTAGAAGTATGAGTTACATTTTTAATAAAAATTTCCTATTACTACATTTCTGTAAATTATAACTACAAATATTTAATTTAGTATTACTGAAGATTTTATCTCCCAATGGGATATGTTCCATTTACTCTCTAGGTTCTAAGTGTCTCATTTTGAATCCTTCCTTCATAAGAGACATCCAGATAGCAAAAGTGTCATATTAGAGTGAATGTGACACTAGTTGGGATTGGAAAATGGGAACTTGACTCAATATAAAGAACTTTTGCTTCCCCAATACTGGTCAGCCACAGCCAGATGTGGTGATTTAACATTTAAAATGTGTCTAGTTTGAATTAAAATGTGCTGGGAGCCATAAAACTCTTAACTTTGATTGAAAAGACTAAAGTGAACAAGATTTAAGACATGTTCATTTTTATTACATTGAGACAATTCTATCTATACTAGGTTTAATATAGTGTGAAACTTAAATTTACTCTTTTCTCTTTTAAGTTTAAGATTATTGTAAATTTGCATGCAATTGCAAAACACAATACAAAGGGGTTAAGAGAGAGAGAGAATGAGAGAGTGTAGTAGGGAGGACAAACCTGTACCCCATATGGTCCTTTAATTCCTGCCAGAGTGATCCTGGAGTACAGAGCCAGGCATTTGATGTGAGTACAGCCGGGTGTGCTTACCCCAGAAAAATAATGAGAAAGAAAT